>NC_081800.1:10593974-11793974 GCF_963082965.1 Carassius carassius
CTAAATCTAAATGTTAAATCTAAATCTAAATGTAAATATAAAATCTAAATGTTAAATCTAAATCTAAATGTTAAATCTAAATCTAAATGTTAAATCTAAATCTAAATGTTAAATCTAAATCTAAATCTAAATGTTAAATCTAAATGTTAAATCTAAATCTAAATGTTAAATCTAAATCTAAATGTTAAATCTAAATCTAAATGTTAAATCTAAATGTTAAATCTAAATCTAAATGTTAAATCTAAATCTAAATCTAAATGTTAAATCTAAATCTAAATCTAAATGTTAAATCTAAATCTAAATGTTAAATCTAAATGTTAAATCTAAATCTAAATGTTAAATCTAAATCTAAATGTTAAATCTAAATGCTAAATCTAAATCTAAATGTTAAATCTAAATCTAAATCTAAATGTTAAATCTAAATGTTAAATCTAAATCTAAATGTTAAATCTAAATCTAAATCTAAATGTTAAATTTATATGTTAAATCTAAATCTAAATGCTAAATCTAAATGTTCAATCTAAATGTTAAATCTAAATCTAAATGTAAAATCTAAATGTTAAATCTAAATCTAAATCTAAATGTTGAATCTAAATGTTTCGGTTGAAACTAAATATTTAGCTAATATGCAAATTCAAAATGCCGGAAGTGCCAAAATAAAAGCTCGATGAGGTCAGTGTGTGTTTATAGCATCGTGTTAAATAAGGAACGAATTAAAATCATCTCATCCAAGGAAATTGACTCTTGGACATGGATTATCTTGATAATGACTACCTAAAATAATAAACACGTTTGGAGAAACTGTACTTGAAGAGTACGCTAGTGTATGTAGATATTAATGTTAGGGAACAATGTGAGAGATGTGTACGTTTAGTTTTATTATCTGATCCAC
The DNA here is from genome assembly GCF_963082965.1 of Carassius carassius. Taxonomy (NCBI): domain Eukaryota; kingdom Metazoa; phylum Chordata; class Actinopteri; order Cypriniformes; family Cyprinidae; genus Carassius; species Carassius carassius. Next base: position 10,594,867 of record NC_081800.1, read on the forward strand.
ACTCCGGAACAGAAGAGGGCGGTATTGCGCCAATAAGCTGGATGCCAACCGCCGTTAAACTGGAAAGAAGACGAATATGACGGCTTGCTGTAAATTACAATGGTGAGAATATATTTTTTTCACGAAATAATTATTTAAATTTAAGAGTACAAGTTATTTTCATACAGTGGTATTGATTTTGGAGTTAATAATCTATTAAATCTAAGGTGTAAAGTCAGCAACATATGAGCAAAAGGTGTAAAGACGCTATCCTCCGGTTTCACAGACAAGACTAATTGAGCCATGGCCTGATCCTGGCTTAATCTAAACCCTGTTTGTTACTTACATAATACAGCATATTTGTGATTGTGCTGTAAAAACACGTTTTATAATGAATAACTAACAGGGGAGCTCCATTAAGTACACGACTCAAAAGTGGATTTACATAAACCATATATACATCTTGAAGACTATTACTAAATGTCTATCATCTGACAGGATAGTCTTTGATAAGTATTGCAGGTGAGCACATTTAACAGACATGAAACAGGCATCTGAGTTCACTCATTGTTGTCAACACTGCTTTAGATGAGTGTAAGTTATGTAATCAAACAAATCTACATACAGTAACTAAACACAGGTTATCTATTTTATTTGTCTATTTGCAATATTGATAATTTTAGGAACATTTGTGTTGGATAAAAAGCGAATTACATCATTTACTAACTCAACATGCAGATGCAGTATATCACAGATAAATCACAGAGGAGACTGACTCTTGTCTGGATGTTACAGGAACAGATTATGTTTATCTGCTGTAGAGTGACTGATGAAGGAATGCTGCCATCAAAGGATTTGTGTAAGTACACTACAAAAATAAATGAAACATTTTAATTAGTGTAATTTCAAAGAGTTATAACAGCACTTTTCTTATTGTTGATTTCTGTGTATTTGCTGCAGATCTTTTGTGGTGGAGCAGGACCTGCAAGGGAAGGGGAAAAAATGAAATACCTGCAGACTGGTGTGTGCACTGAGGATGGAGAAGTCCACTACAGCATCCGGAAAAGGTCCAGAGATATGGATGAGATGCTCCATCACTCCAGCTCCACCAGCTCTCATCAGGACCAGATGCTGCTGTGGTCTCTTCCTCATCGGTGGCCCCAGAGCAGCGAGAGCATCTAGAGAAAGACCAAAAGACACAGAGGATTTGATTTTGGTAAAGTTTGTTCTGCTGGTTTCTGTTTATACAATGAAGGCTGACTTTCAGAAGCTTCAAAAAGCATCATCAAAAAATGTGATGGAGCTTTTATCTGAAGTCATTGACAGTGCTCTTATTACAGGGGCCTACAATCCTCTGATCCACCTGGAGAAAAGAGCCGTGCTCACAGACATACTGCTGGTTTTGAACCAGTTCAGTGGTTTAGCCCACTACAAAAATAATTAATGAATGTACTTGTAAACTATGTGTCAATGTTTTAAAGGTAGTGGTGCTCATGGAGAGCAGGCACACAATTGTTTGGAGCAGACACAGCAGCAGTCAGATTGTCCTGCACGTGTTCTTCTGCTCTCGCTTCAAGGTTGTGTGGTTGAGAGAGCCGGCATCATGGTCTTCCTCATCCTGTTGCTCAACGACATCCCCGTTGAGAAGAGTGAGACCGTGAAGCACAGCGCAGCAGCAGAATCAGAACAGCTGTGTTGAGATGAGAGTAAGATGTGGGGTTCACCGTCTGTAAATACATGATTGTTAGAACAGTAAGTTTGAATGAAGCTTTGTTTCATGTGTTGTTGACTTGTACATGTATGCATTTATTGTGATGCTAACATTTATACATTATTTTAATCATTTAAACATGTTTCTTGTTGTCAGTAAATAAAATATAAATATTTTATCTATTCGTGTATTAATTGCTTGACTGAAAACTGATGCATTCACATCAACTGCATTAGTGTATATTCATGTATAGCTATGTCACGACAGAAAATACATTTTGCTTCTTTTACTAAAATGTAATTTTAAGGAAAAAAATGTATATAATTATTGGTTGGCATTTATCATTATTATTGCATGTAAGTGTTGGGGTGGGCAAAGGATGCAGTTCATTATGGGGTAACCTTCATTTTTGAGAAGTATACTTACATTTTTAGAGTATAAAATCATCAGTCTTCTCCAAAGGTGAGATCTTCGAGCAGCTGTTCGACGTGTGCAGGCATTGTAGAGTCGCTGAGAGAAACTGTACTGGACTGTGGAGTTAGTGATGCTGTGAAGTGGTAGTGCACCTGTACCTCTTTTTATTATTATTGCCAAACTTATAACATAAAAGATCAGGGTAAGACGGTTGTATTTACCAATAACAATCATAACGCCATAAAACAGTAAATAAAAATGTAACGTGTTCATCATATAAGATCCGATACAAGAAAAAAAAAATCACATAAAATAATTGAAAAAATATTATAGAGATAACGATTTGGGGTTTTCTAATTCTATAAAAAAAAAAAAAAAAAAAAAAAAAAAACATTAGTGGAGTTAAAAATATAAAAACTACAGGAGCATTGAGCAGCAAAGAGCGCCCTCTCGTGGCTGTAGACGGTCATGTTTTCTCTTGGTTCATGTCAAATTAATTTTGTTAAGTCGCAGGACCAGCCAAACTATGAAAAAAGTGTGACTTATAGTCCGGAAAACACGGTAGTCATTATCATGACAATACATGTCCAAGAGTCAATTTCCTCGGATGAGATGATTTTTATTCGTTCCTTATTTAACACGATGCTATAAACACACACTGACCTCATCGAGCTTTTATTTTGGCACTTCCGGCATTTTGAATTTGCATATTAGCTAAATATTTAGTTTCAACCGAAACATTTAGATTCAACATTTAGATATAGATTTAGATTTAACATTTAGATTTCTATTTAACATTTATATTTAGATTTATATTTAACATTTATATTTAACGTTTATATTTAACATTTATATTTAACATTTAGATTTTATATTTAGATTTAGATTTATATTTAACATTTAGATTTAGATTTAGCATTTAGATTTAACATTTAACATTTAACATTTAGGTTTAACATTTAATATTTATATTTAACTATTTAAAATATCTCTAAGTTGACAAATATTGTAAATGTGCTAAAAAGTGACCGTCAAAAAATTCATAACGTTTTTTTTTTTACATTGTTTGAAGCTAAATGTGACAAAATGTTGCTGATATTTTCAGCATGAGCAACTTTACAAACGGCGCCTGATAGTTTGGAGCCACATGAAGGTGAGTAAATTATGATATAATGTAGTGAAATATTCACTTAAGAGAGGACAGAAAATAGATTTCATTTTAAATGACAGCTTTTTCCACAGATTTACATGTTTTTCTCTCCAAAGCATCGTAATATGAATCCAGGTGAATCGAGCAGATGAGTCTGAATCTTGTGAATAGTTATGCCACTTTGAATATTGCCTTTAATGCAGTGCGTAATGTAGCTGTATATGAATGTCAATTATCTGCAAAGCTGTAAAGTTGAAAACGAATTATTTGAGAATCGTTGGAAAATTAGGTGACATTAAATGCATATTTTGAGAAAATGAACAAAAGCACAACAGTTTATTAAAACAAAGACAATCTAAGACAATAGCAAGGGTGCACAGGGGAAACACAAACATAACCCACAAAGAGAAGGCAAGAGGGCATCAACACACAAACAGGATAATTGACCAAAAAAAAAAAAAAACTGAAGCACAGATCTTATATACACAGACCATGATAAGCTAATGACACACAGGTGAAAGTGATCACACAACAATGAGTCCAGGCAAAGGTTTATTGGAAATGTAGTTTGTGACTCACGGGGTGCTCATGGGCACTCCAGCTGGTGATTATGACATGCAAATACAGAACCTCATATGGTAGACATGGAACTTGTGAATGCCTAAAACGCTAAAACAAACTTAATTGGTTCTGGTGCATCTCCTGCGCAAGTTTAAGGTTCTGTGTTTACCATATGTAATTGTGCTATTATGTATGTGTTTCCATAGTTGTTTAGATGAAAATACAAGCCTAAATGAAATCTGTTCATCATGTAAAGTGATTGTATCTCTGGACGAGACACTATACACCACTCGATTCATATGTATTCATTTTACAACACTTGTATTACCTTTTTGGATCTTCTCTGTTTTGGTTACCTGGACCCACAGGTTTCATTAAAAATATCTTTAATTGTGTTTCAAAGATTGACCAGAGTCTTATAGGTTTGGAACGGCTCATAAGAGGGAACACAGAATTGTCATTTTTTTGGTGAACTAACCCTTTAAGTCCAAGTCTACACTGCACACAAACACACACTGATATAGTATCTTTGCACTGGTGAGGCGCCAAACAACCTCATAGAGGGAATCTGTTGAGCAACAGTGTCATCTGCAGGGGGAGTTCTGATCAAGACAGATTTTACACTAGGATATTCAAATACAGGGTACAAAATAAGACAACGTGTAAAAATTGATTTTTTTTTATCTTTAACAAATAATCAATGAAACGGTCAATAAACAATCAGAATATGTTGAATGTCACTAATCATAGTGACTTCCAAGGGAGAAAAAATATCACTTTTAGTTCAGCATGTTGCTGTGGATGTGTTAGAATATGGTTGTTATGTTGAATTATGCTCTGTATCTAGCTGACACTAAACTTGCATACATCCAACATAAATGTAATATGTTGTAATGCATAATGCATGTTGTTTGGTAGTTCATAATTTGTAATTAATTTTTGCTATTTTTTTTTACAACATTTTTTATTGATAATAAATTTAAAACCATGTACACTCAGATTTAAGTCATATCAATAGCCAAAAGAAATAGAAGCTGTTGCAATCAAATGACTAGCTGAAAACTACTCCCTTTATTGTAGTAATTCCCATTATTAGACAGGATTGACTGTGAATATCCCACAGTTCATTAACTGGAAACTTTTGCTGCATTTACCATACTAAGTGTCAGTCCAAGACAACTGCCATAACGTTAGTGCAACATGAACAAAAGATTTTATTCTTTGTCAATGTCCCCTTTGACATCCTTTTGTAAAGCCATTCAAATGAATTTGAATGTTTTTCAGCATAATAACAGAACTAAGTACCTGTATATAATAAAAATAGTAAGGTAAGAGAAAATAGAGTGCATAGTTTCTCTGGAAGCATGTGCCAAAAATATGCAAATAAATGCAAATTACATTGGACACCACATAAATAAACATTGGTATGTTGTATGTATTTGATTTGAATTTCAGGTGAACTCCCCTCAGTGTTTGCATAGGGAAATCACAGCAAGGCTTTTACTTTGTCCCAGAACTTCACAGTTTTAACAGACAGCAACAGGTGGCATGCTACAAGTGAAGGTGAGAGTTTATATTGGTTGAGTATCACTTGATCGTTGTTTGAGATTTTTATCATCTAAGATGCTTTTGATTAGAAATGGCTGTTAAACAGTTTAATGGTGGATACCCAAAAGTAAGCGAGAGTCAGAGAGTCTGTACTGCATGTTTAGACTTAAACAGATCTTTAACGTGCCTTTAGCCTAGCATTTTCCACACAGCTGCGCCTTGTTTTTGCTTGTTTGATTTTTCTTGTTAAAACCACAGTATTCGGTAATAGGAAAGAAGCTGTTTAAAGAGAGTCACAAGACATGCAGCTGTAATGGGCAATGCTGAACTGAGCCTCTGTGTGTCAGTGCTGCCTGAGGCTCTGTGCTGCTGCAGCTAAAGTCACTTTTAACTTTCTAAAGTTTCATACTTCTCACTTTCAACTGCCCAATGAGACACTCCACCATAGTTATGTCTGGGACAAAGCAGTTGAACTTGTTTGGCAGGGTTTATTTACTGATACTTGGTTTGACCTGTGTCTGATCTGGAAAAGGTTTAGAAAACATGTATTTTCAACGTCTTTCTTGCATAAGAGGGCGTTTAATTCCATATCACTTTAATCTAATTTGAAGTACAAATACAGACTATAAACACCCTGAGATCTAATACAACTTGAACAATAGACCAGTACTGAAGTTTAGGCTATAAAGTAAGATATGGGATCCGTGGTTCCTCTTTGCTTAACTTATCACAATGTGCTGTTAAGTAAAGTTTACACACTATGAACTTAGATATTTGGAACTTGCTTAAGGACTGGGATACTATACATTATTAGGGGAAGTACACTCAGAGCCTCAGGCTATATTATTCTTTTTTTATGCTCCTTCATCTGTCTAAAAGGATGGCATTGTGACTTTTTTTTCTATTCTTCTTCTACGCTTCTCTGCCAACAAAAGCACCCAGACAGCGTTATTATTTTTTCAGAAGCAGAACTTTTTCTATTTCTGCTGTCACTGTGTGCCGTGGTGCCTCAGTTCCTCAGAGACTATTCAGAGTCTGAATCGCTTCAGAGTTGATTATTAAAGTAAGGCTTGTGCTCAGTGCGTTTTTATCAGACCATCTCTTAAGGAAGTATATGTGCAAAAATTGCTCTAAAACTTTCAAACAAGGTAGGTTTTGGATTTATTAATCTCTACCAGGAAAATTCTACAAACTATTAAGTAACACAATGACTATAGTCTTGTTGAATTGACAGTAATAAGTTAATGCATTTAATGTTTTTCAATGCTTCACTCCAAAAATATAATTGTTGCAAATGCATTGTCACTATATTCTGATACAACCGAGGCTTAACATTTTGCCCAGTTTTACCCAGTTTGTGAAATGTGGCAGCAGGGCAGAAACTGCAAAAGTAGTACAAATTTTATTTTATTTATTTTTTGTCCCGGGAAGTGCATGGGAGAATGTGTTGTGTTGAAGGGAGAGGCATGATAGACCAGGTGGAGATAATCAGAACAAAAAAAGGGAAGAGAATGTGTGCTGATGCATGCTGGGGAGGAAAGATCAATGCAAACAATAGGTACCAGGTGCACTTTTCTCATTCACAGCAAGTGCTGAGAAAATATTAGTTGAATACACTGTGCTTTAGCATGGCATGAAGTGGAAAGATAAGAGGAAAAGGACACAGAGTAGGAAACTTTCAGTATAGTACACAAAAAGGCCAATTTATTTGCTTGAAGGCACAACAGCAGTGGTCAGATGAGAGGCCTTGAGTCAGCTTTGATCCAGCAATCCTCTTTACAGCATTGAGATGCCTACTCCTCTTAAACTTCCAATAAACACCAAGCACACGCATCACTCCCCCTTCAGGTTGTTTTGGAAGATGAGTGACCTAATGTCTCTTGTCTTTCTGTAGAGTGACCAGTGATGCATGCAGAGGCCAATCAGACTCAAAGAGCAGACGGTCAAACCAAAGAGCTGAGCACTGTTATGGAAGACACTGAGGTATCAGAGAAAGGTAAAACTCTCCTAAAAGTTTTTAATTTTTGAGTAATGTTTGATGAAAATTAAATTGTATATATTAATTGATTATTTCATTTAAACAAGAAGGAATTTTGTATAATTAATAATACAAATATTTTTATTCAGCAATAATCAAACGTGACAGTAAAGACATTTATACTGTTACAAAAGATTTATATTTCAAATGTTATTTTGGGCTTTTTATGCAATGGAGAAATCTGAAATAAAGTGTTTTCCACAAAGTATTAAGTGTTTTCAACGTTGCTTATAATAAGAAATGTTTGTTGAGCAACAGATCAGTATATTAGAATGATTTTTGAAGGATCCTGTGACACTGAAGACTAGTAATGCTGCTGAAAATTCAGCTTTGCCATCACAGAAATAAAATACATTTTAAAATAAATGTACATACTAGGACTAGTTCATTGTTCATTTTAATAATATTTCACAATATTATTGTTTTTAAACTTTCAAATCGTACAAATCCCAATTGTTTAAATTGTAGTGCATCTTTACAGTAGGCTACTTAGAATTTGTCACACAAGGTACTAAATAGGCTTAATTTTTATGGTGATTCTATCTTCTCATTTTCTTATTTTTATTTTAGGATGAATTATATACATTTCTTAATAGTTTACATGGGATTCATGCATTTAGTTATAAATAAGTGCAATTAACTGATAATTGTTTGAATAGTTTTATCTTACTGATTTTTGTGCAGTATATCACACACGTTGGTAAAATTGTAGCAGGGCAGGTTCTTTCAATTAAAAACCTCACCATAACAGTATATGTTTGTATGAGAAAACACATTTTCCTTGCATCTGCTCCCAATTGGCATTTATGAATTAGATTTTCCACATGAAGAAACCACCATGTATGGCCTTTAGTGAGATGTGGACTGATCTGCACAACAGTTTCACAGGACCACATAAAACATACCAATTTAGAGCTGCGTTTTAAAGCACATACCATTAATTACAAAGAAGATGAGTGAATAATTCATTATGCTTAGGCCACTACAGGAGCAGACTGAGGTTGGAATTGTACTGATGGACAAAAAGCCTGGAAGAGAAGCTTTTAGCAAATGTTTCAGTCTGAGGAGAATAAAGTGTGCAGAATAGAACCTATTGGACATGTATGGGGGGATATCTCAGTTGAGCCAATGTTGTTTACTCTTGAGTGCTCTGTTTTCAATGGAGCATATCAGTGCCACTGGAAAAAAAAGGCTGCTGAGGTGCTGTTTGTAAAGGCATGTAGTACTTACACTGCAGAGTGCTCTCAGAATAAAGATGCAGAATAGACCTTCATTTTCACCGCTTGTTTACAACAAAGTTCACAAAGCCTTGTGGTTTACACATCCTACCATAGAGTCAAATAGACAGGCGGATGGATGAACTGATGGATGTATGGATAGGTGGGTGAATAGATGAACTGATAGATTGTTGTGTTATCCTCTCACATCCATGTGCACACATTTACAATGTAGATTACAAAGCCAGATAATTCTCAATCTCCCTTTCTCAATCTCTCTATCAATCTCTCTCTCATATGAGTCTGAATAATATCCTTTGAATTGTAGTCAGCAAGAAATTGCATACTGGATATTTCATATGGTATCAATAAGTCCTGTCATTCGTTCTGAGCTGGAAATATGGATTGCTTTTAAGATTGCACACATATTAAGGCACACTATGCAGTGACCTCACCACCTCTTTTGGAAGTAGAAACACAATGTCAGTTTAACAGCTTTTATGCTTTTGTATTTTATATTAATCTGATCATCAGATAAAATATCTCTGCTCCTGTTCTCACAGTCTGACGTTGTGAGTTTCTTTGTCCACCAGATGTCAGGATTGCAAAGAATACATCGGCACCTCATTCATATCTTGACAGATCACTAGTTTTGTCCCTGTGTCTAAGAAGAGTAGTTTTCTGTTCCAATCTTGTGCAGTTTAAGTGCTGTTGTTGGTTTTTCTCCTCTCCTACTAAGATTAATGCATGATGGTATAAAGCAGTGCTACCTTTCTCCTGGTAGTGAAGAATATTAACATGCCTTAAAACCAACAGGCACACAAATATACAGAAATATACACAAATATACAGAATAGTCTTGTTTAGTCCATTTTGTGTTACCATAAGATGGCAAATATAACTGAAGTAGGCCTAACCTTCCGACAAACTTTAACTGTGTGTACATCAGTGTGGAATTGTGCACCGTGTTGACAGCTAACTCATTAAGGTCTAAATGAAAGTGATGAGATGTGATTTTAGACCGCATCTGAAACAAATGGCCCAGGCGTTCCCTGTTCAGTCTAGCCAATTTCGGAGCCCATACCAACCCGCAACCCCCTCCACCTGTCGACAGCATCCATTGGGCCGGCACACACACAGGTTTAGATCTGTTTATCTATTTATTTCACCGGGTTTGTACGCAGTTGGTCTGATATGAATGTGATTCCACGGTTTGATGCAGAGACAGATTGTAAAGTGTGATTTTATTAAATCCTTCATTAGGATTCATCACTGAGATTGGATCAGAAAAAGGTCACTCCAGTGCAAATTCAGCCCACTCACCCCCCAACGGCAGCCGTAGCCCTCGCTCTCATTTGCCTTCACTCTCTCATTTCTCTCTCATTTGCTGTATTTTGGATGGGCTACTGAAATTAATTTGCTGTGAAAATGGGTAAAAATGAGCATTATGGGGAGGCGGAGGAATGCAAGGTGAAAGTGACATTATCTCCCCCTCCACGTCTCCTCCCTTTTTTCTCTTTCCTCTCCTCCTCCTCTTCTTTCCTGTTTCCATTCCACAGCGCCTTTGCGGGACGATGGTGCCACAAATCATTTGTACGCTCTCATTTGGGTCTACAAGCCGCGATGGTGCTTACTGCTCACGGAGCAGATGACTTTCCGGGGGTGGGTAGTAAAGGGGGAACGGCTATTTTCTGGCACATGAAAACATCAGCTGGAGTTGGAGCTGAAATTGAGAGGGAAATTGCTCATGCCATATGTCATCTTTCGCTGAGGGCTTTTTTTTTTCCATTGCGTGCATGTTGTGCATGCGTCTGCAAGTGAGGCAGTTTGCTTGGTGTTAATTGTTGTCATTTGAAGTGTAATGTGTGCCCTAATGGGAACACCAGTTTATCTATATCTGTAGACCTGCTGGTGTTAAGGCTTAGGCAACAGAAATTCTGTGATTATGTGATCTTTCCTCACATTTACTGAATCAGTGGCTTCAGTTATTTTAGTGAGCATGGGCTGCGGAACCATATCCCTTTCTACATTCTCAAGCCGCAAAAAAATCTAAACTATCAATATTGATTTTGCTATGTTGATACTATTCTGACTCTCAATCTAACCTGGATCAAATGCATGTACAGTACATTAGACTGCCTCTGCTTTCTCTTTATCGATTGGCTAGTAAAGTCATCTTACTCAAATGATAGTGAGTCATGGATGCAGTTTAGCAAAAAAAAAAAAAAAAAAACACACACACACACACACCTTTTTGCTACAATTGATTACTGTAGGAAAAAGAACAATAGATTTGGCTGTTTAAAGAAAGGTATACACATGACTAAAAGTTGTTGGGGGAAATTCTTTCTTTCTTTTTTATGTATGTATTTATGTATTTTTTTTTCTTTTTAAAAATAACAGTTTTGTCCTTCAACCATTTTAATGAAAGAATCTAAAAGAAGACTATTGTGTATAAAAGCAGTTCACAAAAGATTCTAGGGAGCCATTAATTTATCTGAGTCAAAGGTAGAAATAAATAAAGTTAATTGCAGGCAAATCATTCTGTGTATATAAATGTATAATTGTCATCAATAAAAGATATCATCATCAGTGAACTGTTCCCCAGCTGAAATGTGTAATGTGTTATAATGAAAATATACACGCAGCATTCTATTATATTTAAAGTGATTTTGTGACCTTGTTATTTTATGTGATATAATATTTACTTATTTAAAGGGGTCATATGATATTGCCAAAAAGAACATTATTTTGTATATTTGGTGTAATGCAATCTGTTTATGTGGTTTAAGGTTAAAAATTTAAAAATATAGATTATTATTCCTCCTCTATGCTTACATTATTAATAATTTACATTATTATTATTATTATTATTATTATTATTATTATTATTATTATTATTATTATTATTATTATTATTATTATTATTATGTACATAGAACTGCCTCACTTTATAGAAACAGACACCAGCATTGTAGGTTACTCTCACAGGAAACAGTCCTCATCCTCCATAAAATGCGCAGCACACATCTGAATATTTGGGTTGAACTGTTCCGGAACAGTGTTGTAAACACAACGTAACCACTGATTTATACTGTAGTAGTGTCCTCTTTTGGAAGGCCAAACAAAGTAGATTAGCTTTCACAGGCATGGTGCCGGCATGAACAGCGAGAAGAGAAGTTACACCCTCTGTCTTTGCGTGAACATTTGGGTGGTGTTATGCAAATCTTCCCACGTCCTGATGTAGACGTGGGGGTGTGTTTGAATGAGCTGTTTTAGGAGGGTCAACTTTGATAAAGAATATCTCTTTGGATTTGAGACTTTAGTCTTTGCAACTTTACAGATCGTCTTTATGCGCCAAGAGCTTGTAACACTCCAAAGAGAAAGAAAAGCTTAAAATTGCATCATATGACCCCTTAAAATAAGAACCTTTTATTTAAATAGTTACTTTATATTTAATGAGACACATTCTTATTCACAAAGTCTTCAATTTATTTTTTTTTTTTTTTTTTTTGTGATGGGCTCTATTTTCTATAACCAAATCAATAAAGACAACTATAACAATAACTTATGTTAGCATCCACACCAACACACATTAATGTTCTGATTTAAGTATGTCATGTTTTCCTCCATGTCATAATTGCTGTAGTTGTGGTGTGGACTTTGCTATTTGCACAGGAATTAGAACAGCTTTTTTTGTGCCTTTGCCACAAAAGAAGTGTGAGTGTGAGTGTATAATCCCTGGAAGTCTTTGAATGTCTACTTTCTATTTTCCCAGAACCCCTACTTCTCTCTCCATACAGACACAATTATTCCACCCTGGATGTATTACCACTTGTGCCTGAACAGATCACCCAAACCCTATGAATGACATTACAGAGAGGGATTATCACCACACACACACACACACACACACAAACACACACACACACACACACACACATACTGTATGCACATACAGATATTGCTTGAATAGTCTGCTGTAGTTCTCAAATAGAAATTCACCTGACCACTCATGCGTGATTCATCTCTTATACTCAAACACACGCAACGTAGACATATGTGATCGCATGAACACACATGTATGGATCATTCACGCACTGTTGCATGGCCTTGCCCTGGAAAGCATGCATAGACACATGCGTACACTGTGAGTGTGAAATAAGAATCATGCCCTAAAGCAGACTTCTGTACTCTCAATGACGGTTCCAAAGGGACCTCCATCTGTGAGATTCAGATGCAATATTTATTGCTGAATGAGATGGCTGTTATTAAAAACCATGGTTGTGTGAAATGTTTGTGCCTGTATATACACAGGTACACATGCACAAATAAATGCCAATATGTATGTTTTACATTCTCTGTCTCGTCCTCTCTTAATACAAACACGTTCATTTCTGAAGGCCTGTTTCCACCTCAGAGTAAAAAGGGTAATTGTGAGGTAAAGTTTAAAATAAGAAATTAAGTCACATTGTGAGATATAAAGTCACAGTTATTATTTTTTTTTATATTTTTTTCTAATTCTTAAGATAATTCTATTCTATAATTTGAATAATTAATCATTATAATTTTATAAATAAATATATTTACATATATTCTAATTATTATAACATTTACCGATTATTACACCATTTTGATTTTACTCTTCACTTTATTACAACTTAATTTCATTGTGTTTAATCCACTTAAACATGTAAAATTAAAGATTACTTAATTCATTTGTATTAGGACTGCTATTTATTTATTTATTTATTTATGTATTTATTTATTTATTGCAATAACTGGATGGGTGGATTTTTAGCTCCCAGCAACTTTGCGAAGGACTGAATTTGGAGAGTAAATGGTTGAATTAAGTGTTGTTTTATGGATATTTTGAGTAAACACAAAGATCTCTGGGAAGGATGGTTATACAATGACTGTGGTGTTTCTGGCTTCATTCATCAAACATATATTTGATAATGTCAGTATAAGGACATGGGGGGAAAAGGTATTTCTAAAATTTAAAAACATACATTTTGTATAAACACTTGTCTTAAGTAATTGAGTAAAATAAAAAATAAAAAAGCTATTTAATATTGTTAACTTTACTAAATTAAGCTAATTTTTACTTTGTCGAGTGAAATGATATTCAAGTAAATATGTAGGCCCTGACTTGATTGAATTCCTCTGGAATTACCTGGCTTGTGAAAAGTGGACATGGCAAATAAAATGCCAAAAAAAAAAAAAAAAATCTTTATATGAAAGGCGGTTAGAGGGGAGGAGTTAAAAAAAGATGGATTGATGATATCAGCGAAAAGGAAAGTTGTTTTGTTTTGATGAATGATTGCAATTTATTTTTTTCATTGCAGTAATATACACCAATGTTTTGTACACCAAATCATACACCAAAAATGTCTATTATAAAAGGAAATGGGGTTGATTATGTTTTCATATCAACTTAAAAGTCTTTTGGCAATAGAACTGCGGAGCCCAATTCTACTTTCTCAAACTTTGTGAGCTTCACTTGCATTGAAAACTTTTTATTAAAAACCAATTTGGCAAAGCCTAGATATGGCTGTAAACCATTTTGCCTCTCGCTTTTGACAAGCTGGAAATGAATGAAAACTGCTGATGGTCCATGTTCTTTAAGTTCCACTTCAGCTCAGCTAGTTTAGAAGATCAATCAGAGTTTAGAACTCAATTTAAAAATGTAAATTTACTAGTATATATTTTAAAAACATTTACTGCAATGAATTAAGGAAATTTCTTCAAATAGCTTGGCTGTTTTAAAATCTCTATAAACCCATATGTGTTGTCATGTCTTCTTCTTCCATCCATTCTTGGTTTGGCGGCTAAGCAGTACTGCACCGTTTCTGCTGTGTGGAACATGGCATGTCTTTATACCAAGCGCCTCAGTCTTATCTGCTGATTATAGGGTCGTGCAGCTCTGAGGACTGATGGTTGAATGTTTAAGGTTTAAAAAGATAAATTGAAGGCTGCTAGGCGTGAAAGAACTGTGAGCTTTCTTTTTTTGCATCTTTGGACACAGATAATGGACTAAAAGGCAGAATCTGAAAGGTGAAGCAGAATGGATATATACTTGCCAAAAAGAAAAGTAAATAGCTGAAATTTTACTTGTATCTGCCTATTCCACTCAACATCTTCTCTCATTTCTTTCCTTTCCATTTTCATTCATTTTCTCTCAGCTGTTTTTGAAAAAAAAGAAAAGCTACACTGGATGTGTGGGCGAAAAAACATGCAATTCAAATAAACTCTGAAGTGCAGCAACAGATAAAGCAAATATTATACTAATCAACATTGCAGAGCAAAAATTAATTCCCAGTACTTTAGTGCTCATGCAGTGGTCCGCACATTAACGACTATTGAATAAATTGACAAGTTGACCACATCAAATAACCCCATGGTAAGTCTTGTTGCATTCACAGCGACCCCCTACGAAAACTCATTCGTGACCTTTCAGTCCTGGCTCCCGATAGAGGCCAGATTGGCCCCAAGCAAGGGGTCCAGCACTAAGATTATCTCCCTATAATTACCTCACAAAGATGAAAGGAAAGAACAAGCTGTTTTGCCTGGCTGCCGATGTACAGTACATGTAAACCTGTGTATTCTGCCAAAGGCTTGAGTAGAGTTTGTATGTATGTGTTAATGGTAGCTCACGCGTGTAAGTATTTTTCCCTTCCCAAGTCTCCTAAAAGCACTATGCTAAAAGCCCCTTAAAGCTCCTGAATTATCACATGCTAACAACCCATTCCAGAGTTTGCCAACAACAGACATCTTCTACTCCTTTCTATCACATATGTGTTGTGTACATGTAACACGGTCCATTATGTTATGTTACCGCATTTATACAGTAGTAATTTTGTCAGCCGCATAGTGTGTTTTGAGCTACTATGCTGCTTCCAATGGGCTCTTGAGAGTAAACAAAGTGCTTCACTTCACATGGTATGCATTAATGGCGCCGCATGGAGCACAGGTAAGCATAATCAAACTGCACTTACATATCTTTATCTGTTCTCATCCGTCCTCCTTTACCCAGGGAACATTTTCTATTAATTATATGAATCACATGGGTTTGATGGAATTTGAAAACTGAAAACATGAAATTTACAAACATGTACCAAAAGCAACACCTTATTATAGTAAACACATTTGGGATGAAATGGACTCAGAATCATTGAAAATAAATGCCTGATCTCAATGAAGCTCTTGGGCCAATGATCTTGGGTCAGAAGAAGGTTATTGATTGAAAGAGTGGGACATTTTAGTTTGAAACATGTAAATGTGCTCTTTGTATTCTTTCTGGTTTCATATGGTTTATTAAAAATGGTTTATTTGCCATTTTTAAGAAACGTTTTTAGATTTCTCTTGACTTGTCATGTTGTGTTACAGTCAAGTAATTAATTAAAATTACATTATTACAGTACATCATTGCATTACACTGAAACTTCTCTTGAAAATTGTATATCAAATATTTTATTATATTATTAATATATACTAAAAATACTTTAAAAAATATCATGAAGTATGCATTCATAAATATCATAAATTTTCTGGGAAGTTGCACGGCATGACATTGTAAAACCTACCTAAACCTTACCTTGTCATAAATGTCTTATTACCTGATATTACATTTAAATTAAAATTAAATTAACACTTTTATCCAAAGCGACTTACAGTGCATTCAGGCTATCGAATTTTACATATCATGTGTTCCCGGGGAATCGAACCCCCAACCTTGCGCTTGAAATTGCAGTGCTCTTTTATAAGGTAAGATTGGTACCTTATAAAATAATTAATTACAATTAAATTAATAAAATATTTAAATATTTTTTTCCTAAAGCAATCATAAATAACTTTTTAGTAATATTTTCTTTTTTAAATATTTAATTTATCTTTATTATAGCATCATCCTGACCTCTTGACCCTCTTGTGTCTGAATAAGAGTGAATCCCTGCATTCATGTTCCAACCACTAGTGAAAACCCTTCCCACAGGGCACATATGAATGTGTTGCTCAGGTGTCCACATACTTTTGGCCCTATAGTGTAGGTTTCCATAGCCGGCGGGAAACTGGAGTGCCCCATTATTCAAATAATGTGTTCTCATCCCATCAAGTCACTGGAAATGATGTTAGTACTTAAAGGTTCCAAGTGGTTCCGGTAAAGACCGTAAAACCCATCTGCACCCTTTACAGCTGAATGCAAGACTCCTCAAGAAAAGTATTTCACCTACAACAGCTGTGTTCACTGCATTTTTCATGTCACACCACCTCTGTGCATGTACGCGTGTGTGCATGAGCATTAGAAAATACACCTGCTCTGGAATGAAAAAGTCCCTTGTCTGCAATTTACATGCAAATCAAAATACATCCACTTTCCAGCACAGAAATGCATTCTGGGATTGTCAGTTTCCTCTGGCTCGTACAGGTCAAGCAGAAGTTATTGTGCTTGTTTGTCACATTTAAACACATTAAATTGCCCTTGTTTCTCTCTCCTCCCAGCCAGACCCAAAGAGTTTTTACTCTTCGGTCCAAGAAACTGAGGGGAGAAAATGGCCAATTCTCTTATTTAACCTCTATTGCCATATTTATATAGCTATTTAACTCGCGCAGGCCCACGGTTATGATTTGATGGTGTTTGCTCGACCCCAGGCTCTGAATTATGGAATATCATTGAAGAGTAGAGTTGTTTTTCATCTTTGTTGTGAGGCGCTATTTGTACCCCCTACAGTTCCACATCGCTGCCTCTGATTGAACAGAAGAGAAGAAAACTGTCAAAATATCATGTATCGCTCTCTCCCGCCCTTCATTTTTTCTTTTACTCTCTCGCACTTTAATATAGTATCTCTCTCATCCGCACACCCTCTCATTCTGCTTCTTGTCGATTTCCCCAGTGTGCTCGTAAACTGCTAGTGTAATTTAAATATGGAGCTCCGCGTTAGCAAGAGGCACTTTGCCTCTATGATGGGGGAGAGGATAGCAGAACAATAAGGCGAATGAGATGGGGAGGGTGGAATGGGAATTGGCTTACATTATCACACAGCATCTAAAACCAGAGTGCAGAGGGCTTCAAACACAATGCACACTAACATCCCTGCCCTTGAATGCTAAGCAAGCCTATATAAAGCAGCACAAAGAGAGCAATTTGTTTCGTTTGGCTTTTTCCTGCAATTTCACTTCGCGGCAGAACTTTGTTGTAGAACGAAAAGAGATTCGACATCAAAATGCACCGAGCATCAGAGGCCAAACATCAAATGGGCTGCTCAGAGCAAGGATTGGCTGAGAGATTAGAAACGTATGGCTCTCTAGGCCTGCAGCGGCACCTGCGTGTGTGTTGTACGAGGGCCAAAACCTTTCCACAAAGTGCTGCACTGGAAAGATAACTGGAGTGTTGTACCTGAGGGTCTTGCTGTGATGAAGCTTTTCCTTCGCCTCTGTCCCCAGCTGAGAGTTTGTGGACATTTCAGAAGGACGTTAGTCCTTTTTTGTGCTGTTTCCAGCACAAAACCAACATCTATTTTTTAGCATGAAAAAAATTCCACTTGTTCTCTGATCCGTTCTCTTCTTCTACTGTGTCATCCGGGTGGTCCTTCTTTTCCCTGATGATGTCTTTAATTCTGTGTTTTCTTCTTTTTCTCTTCCTCTCCTCCAACGTTCCTCTACGGCTTGTTCGGCATTATGACTAAGAGTCACTTTGAGTCGCTGACCTGCTCTTTATAGATCTGAATTTATCTCTTTCCCAGTTTCACTCAACTGGACCTCATCAATAAACAAATCCTCAAAATGATGAAGACTGGATTAGTCAGAGAGACGTTATCCTCATTGTCTTAGTCACAGAATGGCTGGTCATTATTGTTTTGTGTTTCTTTAGACTGCTTTCTTTGATTTCAGTCCTATTTCTCATGGCACTCAGCATAATTATTGATCTGGGAAATGTATTCCCTTTCTCTCAAGCTTCCTGCTTGTTTCATTGTTCTGGAGCGCTGTGCAAGTCTATAGCCTATGTGCCTTCTGTCTTAGAAACACTTATACTTCCTCTGAACGATCCAGAAGCTTAGATTTAGAAAGCGAACACTGGTTCGCTTTCTTCATGAGCAAATAACCTCTGTGTAACCTCCTAACCCTTGTGTTACGCCTGCCATTATTTTGAAGAGAATGTCATTTGTGGCGTTATTACAAAGTGTAGCCTACAATACAGCTATTAATGGACTTTTGGATATGATAAAAAGCCTTGCACATTTGATTTTTTAGAGCCCTACCTGGTAGAAAAGATGGAGTTTGGACATTTAGTATAGAAAGTCTTGACTTTGTGAAACATTTTGAGGGTTTGAGTCTGGCTTGTGTCCTGATTTGTCCTATTTCCTGATTTGTTGCACCATTCTTTCCTGTTTTCTTTTTACTCAACTTTATAACTGTAGTATTGAAATTGTAAAAGGGGACAAAATGACCTATTTAAAAATTTACAAATCATATTTTTACAAAAGAAATTCAGGAACCCAAGAGTCCATCTGTTTTTCACCGGTAGAGGGTATAAATGGAGACTCAGAAGAGTTTATTATTGGTTCAAGTGTGTAGCGCTGAAACATTATTGTAATTGTTAGTATGTCAAAGTATTAGCAATCCCCACCTAAAAGTGAGCTTGCAGACCAAACCGTGAGACGTAGAGACTTGAAACTTGGAGGGATGGTAGTATTAATACCATCTACAACATCACCAAGGCTCGCCCCAATTGGCCTGTCAGTGGTGCTACAACAAACAAAATTACAAAAGCAGTCGTAAATCCTAAACCATCATTCGCAGACTCAAGTGCTCAATTCATTGGTTCAGGATGTATAAAACACATCCTGTGAAATTATTTATTTTTAAACTTACTTTTGCAAATTAGCCCTTGGTTTTTCACCAAACCATGACCAAAACCAGTGCAGAAATTTTCTCTGGAGAGTGAATAATTACCAAAAAGAAGTTGAACTTTCAACTCACCATCACAATGTGAAGTACTCAAACTGTGATTACAGTATTTAAAAAAAAAATAGAAAAATAAAAACACTGAGTTTGGCCTCTTGGTGGTGCTATAATGGCGTAAAAAAACATCAACATAAAAACAGCTGAAGCTAAACTCCCGGTAGTCCGAAAAGTCCCACTTTATCCAAGTTCCACAAGGGTCTATGAGGACATTCGTGTATCTCAAAAAACATGGCCGCCATCAGCCAATGAATTTTGAGCACCTGTTAGACAAATTTTAAAAAAACTCAGTGGGCATGTTCAACTCATGGTCGTAGAAGTCTATAAGAACTTTAAAAGAAATTGGCCACTAGTTGGCACTGACAAGTTTTACGCCTCTGTAATCATGTGGTGTTTCACATATCCACACAATATACATAACATTTCATTGTTCTCCTCATACTGAGCAACTTTGCCTCAAGAACTACCAGTCTCAATCAAATCATTCATTAAATATTCTGGATTATGTAAAAACTACCTTTGTGAACTAGTCCTAGGTTTTTCGCTCAACCTCAATATAAACACTGCAGTACAATTCCTAGATCTCTCTAGACTCTCTAGATCAATAATTATCAAAAAATGTTGAACTTTACCTTTGGGTAGCTACAATGGGGTCTTTTAGAAAAGGGGGATGTCCAAATATACCCAAAAGCCTATAAATCCCAAACAAAAACTCAAAACTTCACAAAACTAGGTGTGCAACATATGATTCTAAACAAGCATGCAACGTTTTATGGAGATAGGACCATAGGTGGCACTATAACATTCATAAACGTAAAAAATCATCATATGCCTACATCATAGTTCATATGTAAATTACCTGGATTTGCCAAAAATGCTACAGTATTTTTAATCATTGATTCAGGTTATTACAGGCTTCCTAAATAATACATTATGTATTTTTTGTTTTCCATATGTGCTTAAATGCCTTAAATCGCTTAAACCCTGATAATTGCTGGTTGCAGCTATATTTAAAATTTGACCTCTGAACAGAATGCGGACTCATGTAGATAAGGTCACTTCCCACACTCTCAATCTGTGCATGATTACATTTCTCACTATATGATATATAAGGATAAGATCTCACTCACTGACTCACCATATGGTGGGAAAGTAATCTTTCTCTCCCTGCTGATTGGACAAGAGAGTGACTTCTGTCATTAGATCAGATTAGAAGAAGGATGGGGGGTTTTGGCTTTGATTTTTATTGACTAATAAGACTAATTAACTAAATAATAAACACACTTTTTCTTACTTCAAAGAACAAATGATGCAGTGACGGCCATTAGATGACTGGTTAACCTCCTTTCAACTATAATTTGACACTGGCTGGTCAACCCATATAGTGAAGTGACGTGTGACCAAGTATTTGTGCTCTGCATTTAACTTATCCATGTGGGAGAAAGTGCTGGTTATTCATTCCCCCTACTGACAATTCCTGTTGGACCTGAGACTTGAACCAAAGACCTTCAGGTTGCCCGTCCAACTTTCACTATCACTGCAGAGTAAATTGCTATTTACAGCACTTACATCTATACATTATGTAAGTACTTGAAACGAGTTGAATTACAATGTCCCTGATACATATTTTACACAGAAAAAATAAATAAATTAAGATTTTTTAATTTAATTGGTAAAACTTTAATTGAAGTTTCTATACGTAATTAATGCAATAGCTAACAATACATAATGAGAAATATTTTACTGCATTTATTAATCTGTTAATGTAATTTTACATATACATTTTTAACATTTCAAGTTGTATAAATTAATTATTATTATTAATTATGAATTAACCTGAATTAACTATGAGCAATAATACATTTATATTGTAATGTCAACCTAGAGTAATAGATGCTGTAAAAATTGCTGTTCATTGTTAGTTCATGATACCTAATGCATTAACTAATGGTAAATAATTGAACCGCATTGTAGCTTGTTCAATTACAAGCTTCTTTAGATAATTATGTGTGAATTTATTAATTAATTACATATCCACATTTTCTGCATTGATTGTCGGGAGAAATCATATAAAATGAGAGTTTTAATGCATTAATTGTGCCTTATAATGCACCTTATAATGCAATGTACAATCTAATGAATAATTGTAACCACAGCTAATATATTATAACACGTATTAATTCATACACTATGCATTTTAAATTTGGTTAAAAATATTTATGACAAGATATAATGTATTACAAAGCACATTATGAATAATTATAATCCATGATACCCTTTAATAATCCTTTATAATGCATTATATATAAAGTCTTTAAATCAAGCGTTACCATTTTTTTTTTTTTTTTAATGGCAATTATTTTTTTTATTTTTTTTTTTGGTTATAAAATGCATTTGTCACTTCTGTAAATAAGCAAACATTGTGCAGAACATGATTAAGCATTTCTTCTTCCTTTTGACAATACTGGCCCACTCCTCAGATTTCACTCAGAGGAAGAGATGAACTGCCCCAAGAGGAGAGTAGAGAAGCAGCAGTTGTTGTGTCGCAGTCTGTCCTCTTCCTGTCCCCTCTGGATTTAAACTCTGAGCCTGGGGAGAAGATATGTGAGTGCACATGTCAAAAGTCACTGCTCCCGAGGGTCTACACTTCTCCAAGCCAAGCTGTGACTCTCTTCTGACAAAGGCAATGATGATTGTCCTTTCAGTGCAGCATTAATTGCATTCGAGCTTCACGCCACGCTCCTACAAAAGAGACAAAAGCACAAGTTTGTATCTTTGTCTCAATCTGTGGAGTCTGTTGTCTCACAGAGGTTTTCCCTCCATATAATTTAGTAATTTCTTCACATTTATATTGCTCTCCAGTCTTGTGTGTTTAATACAGATCTGGTCACCACAGCAACTGAACTATGACCTGCCTCCACACATGTGAGCACATCCTCTCCTTTGTTACTCATCTCCATAACATCACATAATCTGAACCATCTCGTTTTCTCCTCTTCCTGCAGTACTGATACCGTGTGTTTTATCCGCTAGATAAATGGCAAGCAAGCAGACCAGCTGAAGGCTGAATTTGTATTAATATTGATTTAGTTGTTGAAGGCTTATCTAACTCCTTCCTCATCCCAGATGAAATATAATAAGTCCAGGCCAAGCTTTTTAATGTGGGCCGCCTAATATAGTACTTAACTTTAATCTTTACGAATTATTAATATCGCATTGTGGTCGAAAATGCAGAATTTACATAACCCCGCTGACCACCTCATGTATTTTTAAAAAAGACCAGGCTTTATTTTCCTCTTCTCTTTCTCTTTGACAATCAAAACTATAGTTATCTTATTAAACAAGGTCTTTCATACATTTCATACAATGGCTCTGTATTGATCTGTGCTTACACACACAAACACATACACACACACACACTTTTCTCGGCTCCTCTGTACTGTGCTCTATTTATGATGCGCTTGTTAAGGTATTTACAGATTCCTGGAAAGATGTTTTTAAAATTGAAATGAGACACTCTGAATGTGAGTGAAAAAGTGAAAAGCACTGATGCCTCGCTCCATGCGCACACACGAGTAGTACCCATCATGTCAACCTTTTCAAACAGCTACAGACTCTTTCCGCAGCCTAGTAGGCATGTTGGCATGTTGCTATGTTACTTGAATGTCAATATGTAGGTGGAACGGAAGAGTGATGGACATCTGCAGAGTGAGAGTAAGAGAAATCCCCCTTTGCATTCTTTATTTTCACCTGTTTGGTTTTAAAGGCATAGTTCACATAGTTCAAACCATGTTTTATTTAACTTTTTTTCTATATATGATTTAAGGTGCAAATCCTAGAAGCTCTTTTCCACTTGGAAATTAGAAGTTGTTTTTTTTAATAGTGTAAGTATCTTATTAAGGCTGAATTTATTGAATCAAAAATAGAGTAAAAATAGTAATATTGTGAAATACTATTACAATTTAAAAGAACTGTTTTCTAATACAATATATTTTTAAATGTATTTTATTCCGATTCAAAGCTGACATTTCAGCATCATTTTTACTTCAGTCTTCAGTGTCACATGATCCTTCATTCTAATTTAATTATTTGCTGCTCAATAAACATGTCTTATTATTATCAATGTTGGAAATATTTGTGGTGCTTACTGTTTCTTTGAAGAATAGAAAGTTAATCGATTGAATGTCCAAAAAAGCCTAAATTATTTTATTTCTTTAAATCTTTACATTTTTTAAATGATAAAGACAAAATCCTAAATCCACAATAATATGACAGGGTCATATTGCAAGATAAAAAGTCACATCACAAAAAATAAAATCCCAGTTGTTGTTTACTCTGAAGTGGAAGTGGGCTTCTAAATGAGGGTAAATAAGTAAATACATACATTACATACACAAAATGTTCATTTTAGGGTGAACTGTTTCTTTAAGAGCTCTTAACCAACAAGTCAGTGACATAGGTTGATGTTTATGCTGTAATAAATAAAGTGTTCTCATGACAGCACTATTAGGAACCATAACCACCGTGGGTGTATTTGTTGTGGGTCTTTCGATCAAGATGATAAAAGTGGTTGTGATCACGGTCACAATCTGTAGTGTGAGATTCTTGGTTAAGCACAGCCTTATGATTGACCATGTCATGTATGTGCACTTAACCAAGCCCTGTGTCACATCCATTTATTAGATTAATTAAAAAATTACCATAAGCTGAGTCATTTAAGTCATTATAGCTTGATGGGATGTGAATATCGAGCAGCATTATCAGAGGAGAAGGATAATTTACTGGGGAAACAGAGAGTTAAGTTAACTGGAGACTAAGACTGGCGAGCCTCAATTACTCATGAAAGACAAGGTCAGATTTACACAGTAAGTAAGAGAAATGAGAGCTGAAAACACTCTACTACAACATGCAATTGTACTTTATTAAATGTAAGCAAAGATATGAGGGAAATGTGTACAAATTCATTTGACACATCAGCATATTCACTGATATACTGTATATATTTTTTTGGGACAAAATGTTTGTCTAATTTTTATTTAACAAGAGTGAATATGACTGTAAAAAATGTTATTTATTTATTTATTTATTTATTTATTTATTTATTTATTTATTTATGTCCCTGTTTAAAACCTCCCAAAATGATAACCAATATAAAACATGGCAGTCTGTTCTTTACATCTCTCTTTAGTCATCATGTTGCTTTCTGAGTTGGTTGTTTTGCATCATGGATTTCAATCTCATTTTATGCTCTAATTTATCACTTAATGAATTTATGGCTTGGTTTTTGAGAACATTGGCTCCATAATAAGATTGTTAGTCTGTCAAAAAGCATGCCACACTCATTATGTTTTCCAATGGTGTGATTAAGTTGATTTGCAGAGCAAATCCATCAAAAGGGACAGGAGCATATACAAACCAATACACATAACACGCTATAACTTGATTATATGATTTAATAAGTTATTAATGTAGTACACTGTGAGAGTAAAGTCATAAAGCCGAGCACAAGAAACACTAATGCAGGAGAGCCGATCAGCGAGCAACCATGCAGAATGCATGAATGCATTTTATCATTTGGATACTTGCTTAATTCAATTAATAAGCTTTTTGTACGTTAATATGAACAAAATAAGCAAATAATTGAAAAGTGAAATTGTTCAGTGGTGCTGCACCTAAACATAAACTAACTCAGGGACATGGAAGTATAAATTAGCCAGCATAGTGTCTCCTGTGAACCATAGACTGCCGTTGTTGTTCTGATAATTAATGTGGATTTGTTTCAAACGCTTTTTTTTTTTTTGCTTGGGATTCTATAAATAAAAAAGCAGCCCAATTTATTTGGAAAAGTGCATCTATAAAAGTTGTCTTATTTTTTACTCTTCAAAAGATAGTCACGTTATTCATGCCTGGCTTTGTTTAAAAGTTTGTTTTGATTTGAAACCAATTATTGTGCTGAACTCATGGCCCTATGATTTTGTATTTGGTTTCTAACAATTTCACCATGTAACGGACCAAAACACTCCATCTATCTGTGCATAAATAATCCATGGCCATCAAGGAGAAGGAGGAGGGTTCGAGGGATTGCATATTGGTTTCTGTCACCCATCGAGAAGTAAACTAAAATGACAGCTTAAAAGAATGATGAAAAGAGATATAATTTCAAGCCACAATGCGCCTGTACTTCACTCCCTCTCTCCGTTTCTATCATCGCCTTCTCTCTCTTTTTTAGATACATGTCACAGGAAACAGCCCAAACAACATCTTAATGGTGTCAGTGTTGCAGTTATTGACCGCTGCAGCCTCCTTTTAGCGTTGAGTCTGTCACAAAAAAATGTCCTATGCTTCCACTGTCACTACCAGGCGTAAGAGAGAGAGAGAGAGAGAGAGAGAGAGAGAGAGAGAGAGAGCACATGTGTGGAACAGCAGGGGATCTTTTATGATACACAGCCTTATGCTTTAATCCATAGCTTTGTGGTACTTACCATTAAATGGCTTCTGAGTGGACACTACAGTTCATGACAGCAATGTTTACTGAACGGCTGTTTGCCCTGACATCTCCACAAAACCAAGGGTCAATGACGAATCACTTATGGACCACCCTCAACTTAAAGTGGTTAAAGATCATTTGAATTTTGAAAATTGGACTTTAAAATCATTCCTTGTGTGCTGGGCATTGCATTCAAATTGTTCTCAACTATATAGAGTATAGTGTCATATGGGCATTGTGCCACTTATTGTTTTGTTTTTCCAAATGTAAGGAATGTGAATCTAGTGATGCTGATTTTGGGGACTGCGATTCCAATCCCGACCTTACATATAAAATTATTTATTTAAATTCATCAAAATCACAACTGAACTTGACAGCCAGTCATCATATATTTTTATTGTATGCAAAAAAACAGCTTTGAGATATTGATAACTTAATTTTAGTGCACAAAAAGAAGGGTAAACTGGATAGAGCCCAGTGTTTTAAGAAAAAAAATAAAAACCTTTTTACTTTTAATAATGTGCTTAATTACTTAATTGTGCTTATATATATATATATATATATATATATATATATATATATATATATATATATATATATATATATATATATATATATATATATATATATATATATATATATATATATATATATATATATATATATATAGTTCAATTATAATGGTTTATTTTATAAATATTAATTTAATTAATAATAATTTAATATTAATGATTAATCATTTTTATTAAATAATATTATTAATAATATTATTGATAATTATAATAATAATTAATAAAAAGTATGTAAGTGTATGTGTGTGTGTGTGTGTGTGTGTGTGTGTGTGTGTGTGTGTGTGTGTGTGTGTGTGTGTGCAGAGACTCAAATCAAACTTTTTTTTTTTTCAAATGCAATAATTTAGGATCAGTACAGCAATTGGGAGCATATTACATTTTGAAATGATTTTTCAAGTGTAAACAAAAAATACATTGATTTTATAGGTAGATTAGATGATAGATAGATAGATAGATAGATAGATAGATAGATAGATAGATAGATAGATAGATAGATAGATAGATAGATAGATAGATAGATAGATAGATAGATAGATAGATAGATAGATAGATAGATAGATAGATAGATAGATAGAAAGTGCTACGTAGTTGTACTGTCACAAACAGTGATTAAGTACCTCTGAATAAATCATTTGTATTGTTTTAGGTCCTTTAATATATTATACTAGGCTAAAACATAATTTTCTTACTCTCAGCCATTTTTAAGAATACACATGTATAGTCAGTTTCTAAATAAATAATATAATAAGTCATGAACTCCCTGGTAAATTGTTGTAAAGCGTTTGAAACGACTCTGCTATTGTTAAAATATCTCCATTTGAGTTAATAACAGTTTCAGTGGGGAGTTTTTAATTATATCTTTACTCTTCCACTTTAGTGTTCCCTCTTAGGGAAGGTCAGAAGAGTGTTTTGTGGAAAGAAGTCTTTCTCCTCACTCTCTACCTCCTTCACACACACACACACACACACACACAAACCAGCCTTGCAGCACACACACACAGGATAACACACAAATGAAAGTAAAATCTGCGTGGTACGCTATAACTCTTTTCACCTGTCATCTCCCATTAGAGTGTGCAGTGAGTGACCTTGGTCCATCTCCCCCTGCATTAGGACCGGAGGGGAGTGAACATTGTCTCAGTGTTGAGTTAACGTAATGATAACTCTGTGAAATCAGGCCTGCGCCCTGCACCGGCTCCTATTACGCCTCCCCAAATTAATTTGTAAGGTTGATTCTGCCTTGCTAATGCATATGGTGCATGCTAACCTGCCCACTCACTGCTATTGAACGTGCTTGTATCTGCACACAACGCTCAGCAATGGAGATGTCCAAAGTTTAAGGCAGATTAAACATCAAACGCGATCTAAATTTGAACTATTCACGTAAATGTTATAAAACAGCCACTTAGTCTCTTGAGCTAAAATCGTCTGAAACTGACAACAACAAAAGAGCCATGAATTGAGCAAGGCCTTATAGTTTTTTTTTGTTGTTGTTGTTTGTTTGTTTTTTTTAATGAGCAGGCTTTTAGACATGGCTGTCACTTCATTGATGGAGAGGTGGATGGATTTTTAGAACTAAAGTGATAACGAAAGAGGGGACCGAAGAATAGAGCCGGTGGGAGATTCACGTCAGCACTAATGCGAGTTGACAGCTAGTAGCCTTTTCCTCTGTGAGCTTTCTATTTTTCATACTAATTCAAATAAGTCACCAATCAGCATGTATTAGACTTGTTTAGAGTTGCGTGCCTCTCTGACGGACGGGCCGGTCAGCCTAATGATTGATTCGGTGGTTACGGTAGAAATGAGAATGAGAGAGATGTTCTGCGGTTGGGGGGGTGTGGAGGAGTAAAGGACGAAGGAAAGGAGGGAATGGTCATATTACAGAATTATTTACTCTGTCTTTTTGACAAAAAGGCTGATGGGACGTGACATGGTGCTGTGAGAGTGTAACGAGGACGTCTGCGTCTGGCGTGTGGACAGAATCTTTTAATGCGCAAGTGTGTAGCCCTCACCACACTTCTGAGCTTGGGTGTTTGTTTTCAGTTTTTTGCCAATTAGGGCCAATATCAAATTATATATTATCGAAGCTAAAAGGGTCAAATTCAACATTTCCTCAGAGATTTCAGTAAGTATTCTGTTAGCAAGCAATCAGCTTAGCCTACTAGTTAAGCATCGTGTTAACTGTTTAAGAAAAGCTCTTTTAATTAGAGCACAATATTATGACAGTAAAACCCTGTTTTCAGTTTCAGTTTTGCCATTCCTGCCATTTCCCATTGCTGTCTCAACTGTGGCAACGTCTCCAAGACACTTCAAGAAACCTACCTGCAAAGCTAAAAACAATGTTTTGTTGTTGTTGTTGTTGTTGTTGTTGTTTTTAACACACAGTGTGGTCACACCAAAAGTTGATTTAAGTTAATAGAAGTTAGTTTATAGAATCTATTTATGGCATTATTTTTGACGGCATCCTCACTTTACAGCATTTTTACACAAGTGTCTAAAACTTTGTACAGTACTGTATCTTTGCAGGTGTTTTGAAACATTTTGGAGACATTGGCACAGTTCTTCTGGATTGAGTCTGTCTCAGTTTGTTCTGTTTCTTCATGTCATGATGGACTGGATGATGGTGAGACCAGATCTCTGTGTGTAGCACTGGCGGATGTCAGACTCCTTGTGCAAACAAAAACCTCACTGCATTATTACAATTAATAACAATAAAAAATAATGTTTGGAAATATAAACTGGTATTTCCTAATGACACACTACAGCAAAACATAGAAATAACTGCTTTAAAACCATTTTTTGTTGGTGAAAATACTAGCGTCCTAAGACTTTTGCACAGTACTGTATATTTCAAGGAAATCTGTAAACAAACCAAAATACGCTGTTGTCCTCGAGGATATCTTGTTTTTTGCCACTTACTGTCTCAAACAAATGCCTGAATATTCCTCTGATGTATTTGTTCAAACCACATGATATGCTATTTGTGTAATATAAATTGTAAAATCTATTTGTGAACATGTAGCTCTATTGTTTGAAGTATATCTTAAGTTATGTGTTTCCAGTTTGGAGGGAGAAGTGTTTTTCCCATCACAATTTGCAGTAATAAACAGTATGGAAGTGCGTTCAATTATAGACAGTCTGTAGCAGTTTCTCTCTCTCTCTCTCTCTCTCTCTCTCTCTCTCTCTCTCTTTCTACATTTATTTACAGTATATAAAATTTTTCGTTTCTTTCCTCTCAGAGACCCGTCAGCTAAGAATATCAGTATCTGATCTCATCTTTGTCCTCTTGTGCTCTCTCTCTCTCTCTCTCTCTCCACTTACATGTATCAATAGTTTATGATTCTGACAAGAAAATGTTTCTAATCCTGTGGTGTGTTAGGGAGCAAACATGCACAATTGGCCAGTAATTATTCAGTGTGGAATTTTCTTTGCGGGGTGTTTGTGGTCTCCATGACGACTAAGTATAGAGCGCAGACACGGGCGACAGCCTCTTCCCCTCACGGTGTCACGCAGGGTAGTGGAAGATGGTAAAGATAAAACTCAAAGGCTTGCACTTACAGTACTTGGGGAAGCTCTAACCTGCCACTCACACACAGATAAAGAGAGTGTGTATTATTCATGCGATTCAGAAATGCAGGTGTTTGCATTGAGCACAAGGGATTTGTATGTGTGTGTTTTATTTATGCATACTTTTATCTGATTGGGGGATATTCATGGAATTTGAATGTTTTTCAGTCCATTCACTGTGAGGCGGCTGTTATTTAATGCGTTACATTTATTTGTTGAAGAGTGTGTGCCTGTGGTTTATGTTTGTGTTATAATAAAAGCACAGCTATGAAATCATCCGCTCCAGCTGAGCTGTTCACAATGGAGATGGGTTTCATTTTGTTCTGATGTTTTCATGTCTTTCATTGTGTTTTTCTTTCTGCTTTATTATTTTAATTTACGAGTTTTTCTTTAGTGGGCACTTTTGACCCTGTGGACTTTCTGAAAGTAATCCTTTCTAAAACACACTTTCCACACTCTAACAAGTTTATTTGGTTATTTTTTTCTGCCACGATTTTTTACTCTGGAGTTTCCAGCACATCTCAAATTATTTATTGTGTTTAACAATATTCTTTGGTGGAAATTATAATTTCAAAATTTTTGCATTTGATGTGTCCTATATTCACAGTTAAATTTATTTTGCATAATTTGACAAATTTACAGCTATTTATATAAATATTACTTTTAGAAAAACTTTGTAACAGTGTAATTCATTTATTTAATTATAGAATTTCAAACATTTATAGATTTATTATAATTTATCAAATGTTTATAAATAAATAAATAATGAAATAAAAACATCTAACATTACAGCACTTTAATGAATAGAAAGACAATTTAATAATATAATGTAATAAAATATATTTGCAATAAAATATATTTTACAAATGCTATTTTACGGGTTTATATGTTAAATTTTCACCATGAAAATTACATGACATCTAATAGAGAGAACCCCTGGCTTGCATCATCATCATAGTTTTAAAAATATAATATTTAATTATTTCTATGATGGATTTTCATATGTATTACTGAAAGCCTGGAACAAAGCTAAAACTATGAAATCTAAACATAAAAGGCATTTTAAAAAGCAATGTATATAAATAATAAGGATGCCATAGTAAAATGTCCATTTTAATGTGACCTTATGTCAAAAAATAACTATTTTAAATGTGTTTTTAGTGTGAAAAGGTGAGTTGTCATGGTTGGTGACCTTTCAGAGGTCAGATGACAGCGACGCCTCTTTACTCATCAAAATGTGATCTGTCAGATGGACAGACTTCTTTTTGCATGATCCATTTTAAACATCTACTTAACTGTTTGCTCTGCAGGTGTGAGCGTGTTTGTGCACGTATTATCTCATTTAATATCTTCTGGAGACACCAGAGGGAAAAACTTTCAAAGCCCTTGGTTGTCTACTCAGAGGGAACCCCCTTTCATTCCTCCTCACACTCCCTTCTCTGTTTCACCTCAGACGGATAGAACAGAGGACGTCTCCCTTTTAACCCGCTTCCCTGTGTAACTCCGCTCAGCAGACCTGTAACAAGAGAGCAGCCAATGAGAACACACAGCTAGTGACTAAATTCCCAGCAGAGTTTTTCTCTGTTCCTGTTTCTTTTACAGATATTGGAAGCCCCTGATTTTTTTTTGCTTGTTTGTTTGCTAGCGTGTTCACGTGGTCAATGAACAGCGTTTGTGCAGAGATGAGTCTGTTTTCCATCTGGAGGGGCATGTTTGCCTACATGCTCAGCAGGGGTGTGATGTCATATTAGTGTGCTAGTGTGTGTGTGTGTGTGTGTGTGTGTGTGTGTGTGTGTGTGTGTGTGTGCATCTGACTCTGTGGTTTTGATAGTTTGAGGGATTGTGGGGCAGAATAAAAGATTCTCATTGGGCTAAACTGACACAACTACGCACAAATTTATAACACATTGATTTTCCATTGGTGCGCTATCTACACATTGCCTACTCTGCTGCCTTGTCAGTAATATCTTTCTCTTGTTCAAAGCTGATAGCTTCTGCTTGTCTGGACAGTTTTCCAGTCTCTTTCTGTTTGTATGTTTTTTTGTTTGTTTGTTTTTTTTCCTTTAAACATCTGCTGACAGTTTTTCTTTAAAGGAAAAAAGCACAGTATGAGAGGTCTCCTTTCAGCTTAAAAGGGGTCTAAAGAGCTCATGTAAATGGACTGTCTTGACTCTAAATGGGTATGCAGTTTATTTAGCTTTTCATATTAGCAGCTTTTTCCATTTTTGTCAGTTTAATTTAGTTTTCCATCAACAGTTCCACAAAAACACACACATAATCTTTGTGATAAAGCTTAGCTCTACCCAGCCAGTATTTAGATACACTTTATGTGTTTCCAATGTGAAGTCTGAATTGTGTGTGTGTGTGTGTGTGTGTGTGTGTGTGTGTGTGTGTGTGTGTGTGTGTGTGTGTGTGTGTGTGTGTGTGTGTGTGTGTGTGTGTGTGTGGAACAATTGAATATGGATGTTAAATGAATCCATTGTATGATTCATGACTGTCATGACACGTTTTAACAGTCATCAGCATCTTAAATATGTTTTTTTAATATTTTCATTAGTGTTTATATATATATATATATATATATATATATATATATATATATATATATATATATATATATATATATATATATATATATATATATATTTAGAATACTTTGTATTATAATTACATTTGCAGCAACTTACAAAAAGTTAGTTAACTGCTGTGAGTTTGTTTGTTTTTTTAACCAAGAGTAAGTTGTGGTCCATTCGCTATAAAAGTGCATCTTCTCTTTTTCGTGGCCACACTGCACATAGCTGCTTAACCTGACCGAACAGCGCGCGCGCTCTCCAATTTGAGATTGTTGACAATGTTGAATGTTGAGGAGGCGTTCGTGTAACAGTGAACAGTTTGATTGACGTACGAGTCAGCCTATCGACTAACGCTTTTATTGCTCTCCTCTGAACTATTGGACATAAGTTAACACTATACCTATGGACGTATCCGTGTATTTATTAGGCAGGGTTGAATGAAAAAGCGGGACAGATGCTCAATTTGCGTAAGGCAGGACAAAGGGTAAAATTGCTGTACAGTACAACGTAAAGCGGGAAAGGTAGTAACTCTATAATCACGCCAGTTATTCAGCCAATAAAGTGTAGGCCAATGTATTTCAAAATTGTGTCTATTACTATATAATTTTAAAAAGGTTTAATTGGCATCTTTATTTCAAACGACCCGACCTACCGCGACCCGAATATCATTAAAAATAATTTTGGATGACTTTTTAGCTTAGCAACATGCTAATAGCAAACTCAAAAGTGGAATCAATTGCCAGTTGGTCGGTCATGTTTGTTTTTGTGCTGCATAAATTTGCTGCTGGGGTCCCAAATCAGTTGCTGACTTCAGGCCTTGTTATCCATCCGTTCATCCATCCAGTGCCCTTTGTGTAATGCTTTTAAACACAAAACACATGTTCTGTGTGTATGGCTCCATAAATTTGCAAGGCAGCTTGCTAGATATTGAAGTAGAGATAAATACCAATAGACTTTCACATTTGATTAATTATTAATTATTTTATTGATGTTATGCTTTTGATGATGCCACTTTTTTGTAAAAGAAAGATGATGAAGATAATTCTTACAAGAATGTTTAGACTTGAATGTTACAGTGAAATGAACAAAAATATTGAAAGAGAGATGAAATTAATGTGAGAATGTCACTTCTTGCATTCACATTCCACACCTGAAGCTGTTCAGATCCCAGTGTGTACCTGACAATCACAGATCACACACTGACCACACACACACGCATGTTTACATTACAAACACTCACACAGGCACTCACAAATTTACATATTAAACATTTATAAATGTTACCCAGCCCAGGCATACACATAAATACACCTACACACAGAACCTCTCTCCTATCCCAGCATTCCCTGTAGCATTCCCATAGTATTACATTAGCATTCGTATATATTCATCGCCTCAACCCCACATCTGCACACATACATAATTACACACACACACACACACACACACAACTACAACAAATCAGCTCTCAAACGTCCTTATAAACATAATGACACCAAATACAAAAACACTCATGAATGCATGTAAACACAAGCCACGACGCAGCATACATAAATGGCTATAAACAACAATTTAGCATTTAAAATCTGATTCACATTCAAAATCTGCTCACATACTTACAGGAGGTCCATGGGAAAAATATTGTATGAATGATTCAAGTGGCACACATGGCCAGGCCAGGCAAGGCACACATACACACTCATGCTCATGTAAATCATACCTTCCTGTATCTGTTTCATGAATTATAAAGACGTCTCAGAAGCTGGAAGTAGGAATTTAAATGGAAAACTCCATTATTCATGGCCACACCTCTTTCTCCTTACATCGTAATGTGTGTAAAACATGTCACAGTTGGACACTCATAAATATACCTGCATACACCATATCACCTGACATGGTGACTTGTAAAAACTCCCTCTCTCTCTAACCAGTGTGGCAAAACTAGTGGTGTTCCCTTCATATAGTTGCCATGTACAAGTCTCATACAAGTCTCATCTTTAGAGAGTAAAAACATGACTAAAGACACCCAGAACTGTCCGTCTACTGAATACTGATATATATTTATAAAATGTTTTTGAAAAGTCTCTTATGCTCACCAAGGCTGCATTTATTTAATAAAAAATACAGTAATACCTATAATATTGTAAAATATGATTACAATTTAAAATAACTGTTTTTAAATATGTAATTTATTCCTGTGATGCAATTTTCAATATCGTTACTCTTTGGTGTCATGTGATTCAGAAATGAATCAGATATGCTCATTTGCTGCTCAAGAAACATTCCTTATTATCAATGTTGAAAAAGGTTGTGCTGCTTAATATTTTGGGGAAATCGTGATATGTTTTTTTCTAGTTCTAAACTAATTTGAACCTTTGTGCTTTGTGCGCACACATTGCTAACAACACTGACAGCTAAACAAAAATAATGTCTTTTCATTTAAAGCAATAGGAGGAATCCCTCTAACAGTTATTATGCCTATAATATTTATATCAGTAGCCTGCAGTGATATTCAGAGTGATTTGGCATACTTGAAAACACACATGCACTGTAAAATCCAACAAGTAACTTAACTCAAACCGTTTGAGTAAACAGATATCCTTAAAAACCTGACAAATTAGGTTTACTCAAACCGTTTGAGGAAAACCAATCGCCTTAAACCATTTAAGTACTCTGAACTTAATTCAGTTGAGTTCACTGAAAGAAGATTTACATTGCAATTAAATAATTAAGTGATTAATTGAGTGATAATTGACCCTTAGTAATGAACACCTGCTGTTAACAAACAGAATTACTGAAGAAAAGAGAGAAAGGAAATACAGCTGACTTCAGACACAGCCTCACTCAAACCTGACAAGTTATGTTAACACAAACCATTTGAGGCAACCGATTGCCTTAAACCATTTAAGTTTTAAAACTAACAGTTATAAGTACTCTGAACTTAATTCAGTTGAGTTCACAGAAAGAAGATGTACACTGCAATTAAGTAATTAAGTGATTAATTGAGTTATAATTGTGAATTAGTGATGAACAGCTGCTGTTAACAAACAGAATCACTGAAGAAAAGAGAAACACAAGAACTACTACAACTGACTTCAGACACAGCCTTAGATGAAATCAACTGAAATAAAATACATGAAATCTCTCAAGATCTGATTAAACAACCCCACAAACAGCATCACCAGCTGCACTTATTAATAACCAGACTGACTTTATTTCTGTCAGACGTCTACAGAAGATCTTATTGAGAATGAACTAAGGTTTAGATGTTGATTTATTGTTTCATTTGAAGTAACCATGTTAGAGATCAGTGTTTGCTTTAGTTGTGCTCTTGACCCTTGATTTCTGTCTTTGGGTTTTCTCTGGCTGTCATAACCATGTGTTTTTACATGGTTATTCTGTTTGTTAACAGCAGCTGTTCATCACTAATGCTCAATCAGCACTTAGTTAATCACTTAATTACTTAATTGCAAAGTTTTAAAACTTACATGGTTTAAATCAAGGCAATCTGTTTACTCAAACAGTTTGAGTTAAGTTGTCGGGTTTTACAGTGAAGAAACCGTACTGTTATAGGTTATTTACAGATATAAATGATCGGGTTACAATGCAACACCATGCTGTCCAAAACACATTTATATTATGTCTTTACAGAGGCTTCTATGAATATTGTTAGGAGTAATGAGTAGTGGTGCTCATGTGGGCGATGTGAGTTGGAGTCTGGCTCCAGGTGTATTGCTATTGATAAAAGGTGGCAAAATGTTCTAAAAATCATTAAAAAAAATAGTATGAATGTATATTTACCCTTAATGGGATAGTTCACCCCAAAGATTTTGTCATCATTTACTCATCCTCGTGTTTCAGACTTCACTGACCTCGGTTCAACTTTGAAACACAAATTAATATATTTTTATAGAAACCTGAGAGATTTCTGTCCCTCCGTTGAAAGTCGTTCAACCAAAGCTTTCAAGCTTCAAAAAGTATATCAAGACGTCATAAAAGTAGTTCATATGAATCAAGCAGTCTCTTGATTCTCTTCTAAAGAGTTTTAAATGCTGATCAACGCATGTACATAGAGCTCATAAAATATGGAAGCTCAAATGTGCTTGCTTGACTCGTGAGAACCAATGAGGTTTGTTCTTGCACCTCATGCAAGCACAGTTGAGCTGTCGTGTTTCCATGCAACAGCTAAAAAAAAAATTGCAATAATTTTTATAATTTATTCCGCAACTGAATGTCTCAAATAGAGGGGAGGCTTTCATTATGAAGTTCTTGTACTCACTGGTTTTGAAGCGAAATTGAAAATAAATAATGGAAAGAGGAAAAATCCAGCTCGCATTTAGTCACACTGCTGATCAGTTTGGAGTCCTGCATTGTGTACAAAGTGAAAAAATAGAAAAGAGCTATAAAGAAGTGAGCAAGGGTTAATGGTTTTACAACCCGAATTCCGGAAAAGTTGGGACGTTTTTTAAATTTTAATAAAATGAAAACTAAAGGAATTTCAAATCACATGAGCCAATATTTTATTCACAATAGAACATAGATAACGTAGCAAATGTTTAAACTGAGAAATTTTACACTTTTATCCACTTAATTAGCTCATTTAAAATTTAATGCCTGCTACAGGTCTCAAAAAAGTTGGCACGGGGGCAACAAATGGCTAAAAAAGCAAGCAGTTTTGAAAAATTCAGCTGGGAGAACATCTAGTGATTAATTAAGTTAATTGATATCAGGTCTGTAACATGATTAGCTATAAAAGCTTTGTCTTAGAGAAGCAGAGTCTCTCAGAAGTAAAGATGGGCAGAGGCTCTCCAATCTGTGAAAGACTGCGTAAAAAAATTGTGGAAAACTTTAAAAACAATGTTCCTCAACGTCAAATTGCAAAGGCTATGCAAATCTCATCATCTACAGTGCATAACATCATCAAAAGATTCAGAGAAACTGGAGAAATCTCTGTGCGTAAGGGACAAGGCCGGAGACCTTTATTGGATGCCCGTGGTCTTCGGGCTCTCAGACGGCACTGCATCACTCATCGGCATGATTGTGTCAATGACATTACTAAATGGACCCAGGAATACTTTCAGAAACCACTGTCGGTAAACACAATCCGCCGTGCCATCAGCAGATGCCAACTAAAGCTCTATCATGCAAAAAGGAAGCCATATGTGAACATGGTCCAGAAGCGCCGTCGTGTCCTGTGGGCCAAGGCTCATTTAAAATGGACTATTTCAAAGTGGAATAGTGTTTTATGGTCAGACGAGTCCAAATTTGACATTCTTGTTGGAAATCACGGACGCCGTGTCCTCCGGGCTAAAGAGGAGGGAGACCTTCCAGCATGTTATCAGCGTTCAGTTCAAAAGCCAGCATCTCTGATGGTATGGGGGTGCATAAGTGCATACGGTATGGGCAGCTTGCATGTTTTGGAAGGCTCTGTGAATGCTGAAAGGTATATAAAGGTTTTAGAGCAACATATGCTTCCCTCCAAACAACGTCTATTTCAGGGAAGGCCTTGTTTATTTCAGCAGGACAATGCAAAACCACATACTGCAGCTATAACAACAGCATGGCTTCGTCGTAGAAGAGTCCGGGTGCTAACCTGGCCTGCCTGCAGTCCAGATCTTTCACCTATAGAGAACATTTGGAGCATCATTAAACGAAAAATACGTCAAAGACGACCACGAACTCTTCAGCAGCTGGAAATCTATATAAGGGAAGAATGGGACCAAATTCCAACAGCAAAACTCCAGCAACTCATAGCCTCAATGCCCAGACGTCTTCAAACTGTTTTGAAAAGAAAAGGAGATGCTACACCATGGTAAACATGCCCCGTCCCAACTATTTTGAGACCTGTAGCAGAAATCAAAATTGAAATGAGCTCATTTTGTGCATAAAATTGTAAACTTTCTCAGTTTAAACATTTGCTATGTTATCTATGTTCTATTGTGAATAAAACATTGGCTCATGTGATTTGAAAGTCTTTTAGTTTTCATTTTATAAAAATTTAAAAAACGTCCCAACTTTTCCGGAATTCGGGTTGTAAAAGAGAACTGTATTCTCTTCGCTAAGCCCAGTGTGGCAGGTGCAGGTTGAAGTTTTTGTCTCCTCCACACGAGCGCAATTTACTTACATTCAACTCCTCAGCACAAAAGGCCAGAGAGAGAACACGAACTTTCCCGCACACATAAGGAAGTTATAGCCTCAAATTACAGGTCCACCACACTAACACACACACATACACAAAGCTCTCAAATCTTCCACGCTCACCTGGCAAATTGAATCAGGGGGTAAAGTTCACTTTTTTTCTGATAATGAGCTCTTACCTACAGCAAACTAAAAACAAGTTACAAGTGCGTGCGAAAGAGAGAGAGTTTACAGGTTTACCTATGCTTGTGAGCGCCATTTTTTTTAATAGTTTAATACTAAAACTGACTTGAAAGAAAATTTGAAGTGTTCACTTTATTTAAAAAATATCTAAAATCATATTTCGCTTTACATTTTCTGATATCTGTGATTTCTATCAGGCTTTAGAGTGAAATAAAGGTTCCAAACGGTTGTTTCCATGGATGTTAAAGTTTCATCATGAAATTGTAGATGCCAGTAAAGAACTAGTATTTTTAAGACTGTAAATATCATTATCTTAGTGTAATATCCATTTTGTGTGTGTGCGGATTTTAATAATATAGCTTCCCATCATGTGTGTGTGTGTGTGTGTGTGTGTGTGTGTGTGTGTGCTTGTGTATGTGAATAGACAGGAAGAGAGAGCCATGATGGTTTGATAGTTTCTGTTCAATCAGAGGCAGTCATGTGGAACTACAGGAGGAACAAATAAGCAGCAAAAGATGAAAAACAACCTTACTTGTCAATAAAATAGAGGGAAAAGTGAGAGAGATGAAGGGAAAACACTTTGATCATTATTCTGTACTCTAATGAAAGTCTCTGATTCCTAAAATAAAATAAAAAAAAATCATTGCTGATTTAAAATTTATAACTAGCCTTTTAGATGGAGGAGAACGGTGGGGTATTTTAATGATTCTTTGTTTTTGTACTTTGCAGTGGCCAGTGCAGCAGCATCAATAGAGCAAATATTAGTCTTGCGAGGTGTGTGTGTTGTTTGGTGTTGACCAGAGAACCAGAACAGCTGTTCGGTGTTCTAGGATGGGATTAGTTTAGTTTGGAAGTCTCCACACAATCTGCTGCCCCTTCACTGACCAAACAATGCTGTTATTTCAACCGGGAGGGTCATGCTGGGGGATTTATAGCCTGTATATCCCTGATGCTGATTTTTTAGATCCCAAAGGCCTGTAGTTTAAAGTCAACAAGAAATCTAATTTAATTCACACCCCTGGTCTAATTGAGCATTATTCATGTAGTGCATGTTATTCCAATTTTTTAAAAAATGTATGCAACTCTGTGATGTATAAGAGTACCTATTTTCATAATAATAATAATAATCTGGTAAGACTTTTTTATTGTGTCATTGTTACACATTACATGCATTTAATAAAGTAGGAAGAGTAAAATATGCATGATTAGTAGCTGACATATATTATTAATTACTTAGTACTTACATGTAGAATTACACAGTTATAAGGACACATTAAAATAAAGTGTGACCCAGTGTCTAGTCTAAAATGTTTTTTTTAACTAATGTTTTAGAAATGTGTTTAATAAAATAATTATAATTATAAATTATAAAAAAAGTTTAATTCAAAAATGTAATGTGATGTAACAATCAATTTAGATGCAATAACATTTTAATCATGACAACTCTCTGAAGACTTTAGCATGGGGATGGATATGACAATGTTAATGTATTTGGTCTTGGCGCAATAGATCTGCTACACTGCCTCTGCTGAATTGCTGCAGCTGTTGGTTATTGATGTAGTTGCAAGCAAGTTGCAAGCAAGTACAGGAACTTGCTACTGCCAATTCATACGGCGACACTGCCGTGAGTATTTAAGACATACTGCTGCTGCACAAATAGCATATAAAATAACCCCGTAGCAGATCTTTGCAGGTGGAGCTGGAGAAGGTGGATGGCATATGCAGCATGAACCAATCAGCTTGTGCCAAGTCGTTTAACTCTTTGAATATCAGTGGTTACATTAACAACCCATCAGCCTGTGAGATATAGAGTTTCATGACAAAACTATATATATTAACATTTTAACAATAACAAGACTTGTTATTGTTAATAACAATTATTATTAATAACAACAACATATTATAAATAATTATGTTATTAATATCAGTAATTATACCAACCCAAAAAATAAATAATAATAAAAGAAATCTAAGAAATAATGATAAAGAACTATTCTAGTATTATTGCTGCTTAATATGTTGTTGTTGTTGTTGTTTTAGTTTTTTATGCCTCAAAAAGATTAATTTCAAAAAGTTTTCAATATTTCTGTAATTGTGTATTCAAAAAAATATATATAATTTTGTGTATTTTATTTTATTTTATTATTATTAATATTATTATTCATATCTTGCATTTTTGTCACATAACAGAAGTAAAATGGGTTGTGAACGGCATTTCATGTTGACTTTATAGCAGCAGGATGTGTAATTATTCAAAAGCATGCTGCCAAGTTGCTGTCACATGTTCCCTGATCGTCACGGCATGTGGAGTAAATGCATATGAGGAGAATGAATCACAGAGATCTGAACTCTGAGCAGCTTGTGCACAGGATGCAGTCAACTTCAGGCCAGATGTGAAGATGTACACACTCAACCTGGAGTTCTCCTGATGAACCCCCCGCTACTCGTCCTGAATCACAACAGCCAACATCACCTTCACTCTCTCAAACTCCTCCTAACTCACCCCCCACCGTCTGCTCTTCTCTTTAAACATGCTGCTGTGTTTGTTGTTTAAATGGCATTGAGAAAATTGCCCACTTTGGCCACTTTGAAACTCCAGCAGCTGTCGGTAATCGCCTTTGCTGGTGTGTGTATGTGTGCGGAGAGGGTCACACAGCAAGCAACCCAGAAAGCGTCATTAAGAGAAAATGATAGCTGTGTGTCTGAAACTCCATTACACACCAAACACTTTAAAGAGTGGACCGCGCTTCATTATAGGCCACCATGAATTATTCAAAAGTCTCTCTCTCTCTCTCTGACTCTTTTCCATCTGTCTTAAGACCTTAACCTGGACAAAAGCTTTGAAGACAGAGCCACAAAAAGAGAGAGAGAGAGAGAGAGAAAACCATCTGCATCCGGTGTCGGATAGAGATTTTGTCAATAGAAACTAGAGTTTATTTTGAGCGAGAACCAAACAAAGGGAAATGTGAGGGTAAAGAGTCAGACTGTGTTAATGGAGGGCAGGAACATAACAAGATCTGTTTTCCAAGTGTAGATTTTAATGATGTTGGCCGTTTGTTAAGGAGAATTCAGGTGTGTGTCAGCACTTACACATCCGGCCCTGTGTGTGTGTGTGTATGCTGGCATGCTATGGTGACACTGCCCCCCATCTGTGTTGTGATTATTATAATTACCCATCAGGCACTGCTACTGAGTACATTAAGTGAGATCAGTAAATAAAAAAACAACTGCTGTCTTTCTCTCTCCCTCGTTCTCTGTGGAAATATGTCTCACTATAGGATATTATCAGAAGAGTGT
Source organism: Carassius carassius (assembly GCF_963082965.1). Classification (NCBI taxonomy): domain Eukaryota; kingdom Metazoa; phylum Chordata; class Actinopteri; order Cypriniformes; family Cyprinidae; genus Carassius; species Carassius carassius. Next base: position 10,637,261 of record NC_081800.1, read on the forward strand.
GTAAAACTATTTACGTCAGCGCTTTTATTGCATACTTTCTTTTTCTCGTAAGGAATGAAAAAAGTCTCTTTCGGCTACCTGTCATTAAATGAAAAGAAAAACTCACTCAATACAAATATCCTTGTGCAAAGAGTTAAAAAGCTGCTACACGTTATTAGCATTTGTAGCGTCTCTGGAAAAAAAAATGTCTTGCTTGAATTAGTGGGAAATGTAGTTGCATCACATGCTTTATTATTGTGTGTAGGAAAATCAAATTACTTTGGCAGAGATTAGCAGAGTCATAAAGGAACACTGTTGATTTGATTTCAGAATTTACTTCCGTAGGTGGGATAAACTGCAGGCGCATGCACAAAAAAAATTGCACATTGCAAACAGAAACAGGCCTCATTAGGCCTCATTCATGAAACACAAGCAGAATAAATTTCTGTGTGAATCGTTCATAAATCTGTTCTTGCATTAATTGTTGCGTCAAATTAAGAGCCATAGTTTAGGTAACGCTATTATGAACATTTTAGACAGACTCTTTTACAAATCATGATGGGAAATGTAATGAATCTTAACAGTTCTGGTTCTAATTTTGAATGTAACGATTCCCTCTGGAATCAATGATTGCTTTAGGAGCTCTAAGGAATTTGGAGAAACACAAATGCAATTCTATTGCCAAATGACGACAGTTTTAATAAATAAATGTAAAACAATGCTAGCAAAAAGTGCATTTACTAACGTTTTAATGGCCTTTATAGAGGCAGCATAACAGACCTTAACAATAATAATAAAAAATAAAATAAATAATGTGTAAACAATTAATTCATTGATATTTATAAAATATTATTGACAAGAACACATAATGTGTGTTGTTTTCATTTGAACAACAGCAACTATGCTGATATAAATCTGACAGTTTAGAAGTCATTCATTCAGAAATCAGACTACACAGATCACATTTTATAATTTTGAGACTAAACTAAAATCAGACTAAAATCTGACTAAACTACTCTACACTGGTTGTGCTGTTCATGTATGTTTTTGATTCACTAAAAATAAGTGATTCATTAGAGTAATTTGTTTGAACATTGTACTACACAGTTCATGTTTTATATTTTGCGCTGTAGATTCAGTATCACAGCTGTCACTAAAGAATGGGTGCAGTTTAAATAAAAAATGAAACTGGTTCTTGGTTCCCAGCCCATCCCAATTCATGAATTAGGCCTATTCGTTTTTAGTAGTTGTAGGAAATCAAATCAAGTGAATGTGTCACAGAACAAAATGTGAAATATATTTCATTTCAGGAGTTTATGGCCTTATTCTCTAATATAAAGTTAACAATGTTTCGGATCTCTTTTTATGAGGCAGTGCCTGAAAGATAAATGGCTTTTTATAAAGCAGGTTCATTATGATCGTATATTGTTACAGAATCTTTTCAGAAGTCTGCTAATTTGATGCTGTATGAGGCCTTTTAAGTGAAGTGTCTTATTTTCTTGATGGATTTAGATTGCAACCACCAGCGTCCATCAGTGGAGTGTTTCTGTAGATCCATCCTTCAGTCCATTCGTCTCTCTACCCCCCTCTTTCTTCTCCCGTGGCCTCTCCAAACATCTCTATACCATAATGACATTTGCATACAGATGCTTTCAAAACAAGCACCCCCTCCGCACCCCATAAACCTACAATCAGCTGAGTCCTGTTACCGAGGCAACCACACACTCATGCACGCACACTCCGGCCCTGTTATTAGTCTACAATACCCCTCAGTGTAGAACACTACAGGGTCCTGCTCCAGGTGTCCCCCTTTCATTCACACTTTCACTCACTCTAATTCTTCCTCTGTTCTGTCTGGAGTGCGACGGAAAGAGGCGGTGCTGAGCGTTTTGGGGTCCTGGTGATTCTGAGTGAGTTGTGTTTTAGAAGGGTTTTATAACCCCTCAAATCTCTCTCTCAGTTTAAATTTACTGTGCTTTATGGGCTAAAATATACAATTAAATACAATAAAAATACAAACTATAGTAAAATCTTTTTTTTATTAAATATATATTTTTTCTATTCATTAAATCATATTTTTAAATAAGAAAATTGTAGAGCAAACTACATTTGAATAACATTTTTTTTAATTAAATTAAAATGCTGTATTTTTAAATAGAGCTTAATTGTTCATTGTTCTTTAAAGTAAAATAAAAAGTAAAATAAGTTATAAAACAATAAAAATATAAACTGCAAAACAAAATAACAAATAAATATAAACAATGTTTATTTTAATAAAATATGTGATGTAATAAAATACATATAACAATATATAATATAAATGATATGATAAATATTCCATTAAATGGATTTAATTTAAACTAAATTAAGTCATTCCGAGGCTTAATGACTTTAATGACATTCCTTTTCTCCATAAATCACAAAGAATGCCTAACTTATAAAATAATAAATAGTCAACAAATAAAATTAAGTCAAATAAAATACAAACAATATAAACTGTAAAATAAAATAAAAATTAGAATAGACCGTTTTTGTTGAATTAACAGAACAAAAAAGTATAAAATCATTAAATATAAGAATTAAATGTATAAAATTTAATTATATACAATTGTATTAATCCCATGCTTAATTCAGTGACTTAAGTGGCATTCCTGCTCTTCATAAATCTCAAAGATCAACTACAACTCTAAAACAAGATTTAAAAAAATATCAAATAATGAACAAACTTTAAGTAAATTATGGAAGTAACTTTACTTAAACAAGAAACAAGAATGGACAAAATCAGTCTATATATGCCTAAATAGTTATCTTCTTTATTATTACACAAACACACACACACATTAATCTAATTTGTGTGTGACTGTTTGTCTGGTCGTATGTTCATCCTGGGAGTCCTGTGAGATGTGGGGAGTGTCATCCTCAGAGAATAATCTTTGATTCAGCGTCTGGCCTCGTCTCTCATGCTCCTAAAGGACGGGTGCTTCAGGAGGGGGGACTTTAAAACAAGCCTCCTCCACGGCAGGACATGTGCTAAGCTGATTTAGCAGGACTTAGCAGCAGTCCATCACAATCACACAGATTATACAAACAACAGCACACATTTCTGGGTTTGGCCACCTGCTTTGTGCAGCAGCTCACAAGAACAGACTATTGTGCTCCAGCATATGTACACCTAAATATGGGTTCACTCTGTCTGTGTCTGTCAATTTAATCATAAAAATTAACATTATGGAACACGATCCTTGTTTAAATGTTAGTGAATATATCAACTATATCAACTTGTCTTTAATTAAATACTTTATTAGGTAATAACTTTAATGACTCCATTGAGTTACAATAAAAAGTATTAGTAAACAGTAATGAAAATATTTTATTATCTAGAGGGAAAAAAGGTATTAGTCATTTTGATTAGCTCAGCATTTTCCTTTAAGACAGAATTAGCTCATTCCAAATGACTTTTTTCATAAAAAAAAAAGGTCCTGGTTGCGAAAGTTTTAAAATACAAATATTCTAGACAATATGAGACTGCCTGCAAAATAATTAGCAAAAAAACGAATGAGCAAAATAGTTTTAGATGGAGTATAGCACCATCGAAAAATGGCAACTTCCCAAAAGGTTTTCATGTCAGCTACTCACTTTCAGAAACTTTGATATTTTCAGAAAATTACTTCCAAAGATTGATGACTCTGAGTGCAAAACTGTATGTTTGAGCTGTTTACATTCTTTATAGACATGACTGAATGACAAAGTTGGTCTTCTGGGAGAAGTTTTGTTCAGCATTTTAGTCTCTGATATCTAATGTAACAGACTGAACATTCAGCAAGAAACATACTATTTGATCCATGTACTGCCCACACAGCTCTTTAGTGTGTGTATGTGTGTGAGGGAGCATATATATGTGTTCCCTTCTTTTCTTTTTTCCCTTCAGAGGCTCGGTTTCCTGTGCGTCTAAAACCTTACCTCAGCAAAGGAAAAGAAAAGAAAGGAGGGGTAAAAAGTGGAAGAGTGGTTCTGTGGCAGGCTGATATCTAGTGTGCCGTGACAGCTGGGCCTGCTCTCTTTCTCTCCCCTTTCACTCTCTTTTCTTCTCCTACACAAAGCCTATTAAGTATGCCACTCACTTAAAGGACCCAGAGCCTCCCGCGGCCACAGGCTCCACCCAAAAGTGTGGCAGCTCTTTGTGATTGTAATGAGGCAGCAAGCTGGGCCGTACTTGCAGAGCTCTGTCTGTGTTTACTCCTCACCCAGCAATTCGGAGTGCTGCGGACAGGGGGGAAAGGAGGGGCGAGTGAGGGAGGGAGAGAGAGAGGAGGAAGAGTGGTTTTGGGGGTGGCAGGACAGAACATGTCCTAGCAAGAGAGTGAGAGAGAGGGGGGAAAGGGAGGAGGGAGACAGACAGACTGTGGCTCTGTGCCCTCTGGCACCTCTGAACCTTCTCTGACTGGCGCTGGGGTAGCAAACCCAATACTGTGAGATTGAGAATGACGATCATGTAGGCTGGCACCCAGACTGGGTTTTGTGAGTGGGTGTATGAAGGGGGGATGATTCTGCAAAGCTTGGGGCTAAAAACAAAAGAGAGAAAAAAAGAAAAAAACATTTTTACCCTGTAAGCATTTTGGAAGAAATGAATAGACAATGGTGGACATGGAACTTAAACAAAGAGCAAACTTGTTTTTCAAGCATATATGGATTTGCATATGAAGGAGGAAGGAGTGTGCAAAGATCTTTTTTTTTTTATGCTATGTAAGAATCTTGACAAAATTGAATAATGTAATGTAATGTAAAAATAATGAATAGCAATAATGATGATCTTGGAATTGAAACTAAAATGAAATTAATAAAACAAAAGACAATGATATCAATATAGACTATAGCATGTAATGTCAATAATAATGTTGTGAGTATAATACAATCTGGTCAAATTTTGCAAAAGCAAGTATCTGTATGTTACCCAGAGTTCTTATCATGAAATAAAACTAAAACCGTAAAAGCATTTTCAATAAAACAATCATTAGCCGAAGTAAAATAAAATACAAAATTTTTCATAAAAAAAAAACTACATAGACAAAAATGACGAAAATGCATTAAAGACTTATTAAAGATACTAAAATAACACTGATGTTACTATTATTTTACCATGGGTAAAATAACAGTATTATTTTACCGTGGTAAAATCACTATGACAGGCCTATCCTATTTCATTGCAAAAATCAGCAACAACAATGACAACATAATTGAATGTATTAATTAATGTATAAAATTGTTTATTAATATTTTATTACTTTTTTATTATTATTATTTTATTATTTTATTTGTTGTTTAAATGTATATTTGTTTGCGTTATTCCTATTTATTTTGTTTTCATTTTATGATTTATTACAAATAATTTATTTTGAATGATTTATTTATTTGTTTTACTTACATCTGAATCAATTTTATATAAAAGTTTTTGATTTCCCTCTGAATGATCAAAATCAAATAAAAATTGTAGTAGCATTCAAATTCAATGTGGTGAATTTATATGGGCTGTTTAAACTGTGTTAAGCAGCAGAAGCGTTACCCTAGTTTTACCCTAAGTTTAATTGATCCATGCACACACTTTCCCTCAGTGTATCCACACGTTCAGCATCACGCTTCTCAGACTGCAGTTAATCGGCATTATATCACGTAGTCATCTGCACAGCCCTGCTTCACACGTCTCACTCCCCATCAGTCGATCATATTGCACTTTCCAGGCTGTTTGTGCATATGTTCACTTCTTTCTTTTATTTCACGATTCTTTTTGTGGTAACGCAGACAGCTGTAGGGCACATCACGGTTCAGAGGAATCCTCTCCAACTCTCTCTCATGCACAGTAATGATGTCGATGGGTCGGGGGGGGGGGGGTTCACAGATGAAGAGGTGCGCAGACCCTGACTACACAGAAGGCCAAAGGGGGAGGGGGGCAGCCATGAAGTTAATAGGTCAATGAGTGTATGCCATAGTTGAAGAATACAGCAGGGCGTCTGGTAGTCTGTGATAAAGAGAATCGAGCCTGCTCTTCTCTGCTCGGGCCTGCTCTCATTTTTAAGTGAGAGCCTCTCTTTGTCAGAAGGCAAATTTAATAAGCTACAAATGCATTACATGTTCTCTGCCGGCCCCCTCGCCATGGCAACACAGAGTTGGGGCATGGAGATGGGCCTAGAGAGGACACGATTATCAGAGGAGCCATCTGCTAAAGGAGAGTCCAGAACCTGCCAGTCCCACTGGGGGACTTCCACACCCTACACTTACGCTGCTCATTTCCTTCTCCTTCTCAATTCAGATGCTATTTTTTGGACTTTGCCTGTATTGGGTGAGCGGGTGCTTCACATTTCAAAGAGGTTGAAGGAGAGGTATGTGTTAATGATGTAACAGAGTGCAAGAAACAAGTCAGCGAATTGGGAAAGGAGAAATTTTGCCCCAGAGGAGAAGTCGCAATTCCATTGAAAAACAGATAATCCTTACTCTTGGGCTGCTTCCTGTTTCCCACAGTTTTGTTGCAGTTTAAAACATGACTGTGAACTAACACATAGGTTTACTTGCTCTTAATGCCCCATAAAGATGAAATTCAGCCTCACAGAGAAATTCAAAGAGAAAAGGGCCACACAGAAACTGCTTTTTCTAAACGGCTCACTTACAAACATTTAGGCTCATGCGTGTGGGTGTTTCTGTAGGCACTTTTGGTTTTGTGAACTTAAATTACACTTTTTATTGAATTTTTCTTCACAATTTTCTAACAGTGGGAAAACATTCGGGAGAATTGTCATCTTCTTCTTTTTTTCTCCTTGAAAGTCTGTCATTTTCGATATTTTAATTTCCACCATATGTCAACTGGTTAAAAAAAATAAAGAATAAAAAAAAACTTTTACATTTTAAAAGTGACTTTCACAAAAAGGGGTTTTAATAGAAATCAATCAGAAAAGCCTGAAGCCACATCCAAAATGCTTGTTCAATCCTATAAACATGCCTTACTGCTTGTTTTAAATTTCTGAATTTGTGGTTTATTTCTTGTAGTTACGTGCCATTTCTTGAATAAAACTGTTCTTTTACAAAACATAACCAGATGGGGTCGTTGAGTGGCTGTTAAAAATGTATGTATTGTTAAATGCCAGATTAAATGTCATCTACAGAGGATGAAGGGAGAAAGCTTGAAAACGATTAATGCTGTGAGGGAGACATTTGGTATGTGTGCGTTTACTGTGATTGAGTCTATGTATGTGTGTTTATGACGCACATTTTCCTTTCCTAAATAGCCTGTATTATAAGGAACTTTTAACGTTTTTACATTTCCTTATTTCACTGATTTAAATATTTAAATAAGTGATTACTTAATAAATGTAGACATCAACATTCGAATAAAATGTAATTTAGAATACAGATAGGTGGTTAAAAATAAACGGACAAGCACAAATAATATTCTTAGTATGATTCACCAAAAATATTCTGAAGTTTTGATATAGTTTGCGTCTGCGTGATTTTCTCCCTCAGCATTGTTGTGAAACTTCCTGAGCTGAAAGCGCACAGCTGCCGGTAGTCCCTTCTCTTGGCATTCTACAGGCATTGTTGCTGAGAGCTGAAGACAATTGTTTTGATTGGCTGGGAGTTTTGCGGAGGTAGGATACGAGTACGCACATACAGGTCTCCGATTGGCTGGGCTGGATTATGACGTCACTCGGCACCCCTCCTTTGCTCGTGTCAAAGAGAAGTTGTAGTAATTTTGTCTTCAACTTTTCCACTCAAGTTTACTTTCTCGGGACTTGCCAGACGCTTATGGGAAACTCGGAGCCGCAACCATGAAGCTGTGTGGGACTTTTTTAGGTCAGTCGAATTTCGCCGTCTTCTAATTTGACTGTTTCGAACATTGTTTGATTGACAGGTGTCTAAAAAGTTGTCTAACTGGCTTTTACTGCTCCTATATGAGATGTAGTGTATACACATTTGTTTTAGCCTTATATGAACTGTTGACAAAATATATTCCTTCAATTATTTATGTAATAATCGCTTTAAAAAAAGAAAAACACTTGATTCCAAAGTGTTTAATGTTTAACGGAATACCTATCATATTTTGTCTCGCTTGTTCTCGCTGTTGTGAGGCTTTATAGTTTAGCATGCCCCTTTCTTTAGACATGTGTTGAAAGACTGTTGTATGGTGGTCTATATATAGCACATAAATAAAGATCATAACTTTGGGGAATTGTAGGGTCTGGTCAAGACCTTTTCTAAACTTCATTGCTGTTGAAGTGTTGAGACAAAGGGCGGTTTGTTTCCCGGGGGGGCCGTGGCGGACACAATGCCAGCCCAGAGGCGCATTCAAACTTACTTTCTGTTGTCGTCTGTCAGCTTGTCCCATCTGTCAAGGCCATTCGCGGAGTTTGGGGCCCCTGCAGCCGCTCTCTCAGCTGACACTCTTATGCAATACTTATACAGCCGCTATACTCTAAATGTGCTCCTGAGAGACGCAGCGATAAAGATTGTTTGCAGTGGAGTTTCAACGCGATTGGACAGTTCTAACTGTAAAGGATAGGCTACTGAACAATTCCAGTTTCCAGTTTTTTTTTTTTTTTTTAGATGACAAACATCTATTGACAGCTACATGAAGTAGGCTTTTTGTCCATCTGTGATTTAGTTATAAACGCTCTGATGTTACACTAATGTAAACAAATCAAACTACTTAATTAAACGGTTTGTCAACGGTAACATTCAACGATACTATAACTTTCGCCAACACTTAAAATGTAACTATTAAAGAAAAATGAAGATTGAGATTAAGAAGATTAAGTTCAATCAATGACTGTGCCAAGTTAAATGAATGAAAAGAAAAATGCTGCATTATGATGAAAATATTTTAGTGTACAAATGCATATTTGATGTATGATTTTAGCATTTATGCCCCAAAAGTTAGATAAGTTAGTCAGAGTACACTCACGAAAACAAGCTGGGTTGGTCTTTTGTGGTAACCATAGCAACAGTAAGCCGTTTGATCGTTTTCAGTCAGGATCCCTATCGGACCTTTTTTGTTTAATCGAATCATATTCTGTAAAGCCTCTTTTACCTGTGACCGTAACTCGGAACGAGTTTCATTTTTCTTTTCAACATTTCTGTTGAATCCCATCACAGCTGACAAAATTCTTGCAGAGGAAGCAGTCGGATGTGATTTTCCTCTGAGTCGCTGTCCATGGTACTAGGCCAGAGCGCTGTCTGGGGTCCTGAAGCCCAGTCGAGCGTAAATTCTGTAGCTACTTTTGCTCCCTCTGTTTATGCTTACCATTCATTCTCAAAATTTCCAGTGAGATACTGAAGAAACCATAATTATCGGTTCCCTTATTTATCTAATTCTGAGTACTTATAGCAGGGGAGTGGAACTTTTTTTTTTTTTTTAGGTGTGTATGATTTCTCTTCTGTCTTTTGTTTATTGGATTGTGTCTCGGTTAGTGGGGCAACTCAAATCATATTGATGCAGCGTGGACACTTCGTGATTGATTTTCGCTCCAATGCATAACAATGGGACAGCAAATAAAAGAGCCTGCCGCAAAGAGATAAGAACTTAATAGAATTTCTGAAAGGCGAAGGTTGGCTTTTTGAAAATTCCCCCCGTGTGCAGCATGGAGACAGCAGATAAAGAGTGGCATTTGTGGAGAATATTCTCAAATGGCTTGTAATGAATGGTTGTCATTTTCACTAATGGTTACAAAACAACAAAGCACAACAGCGGTGTGTGGAACATTTAGGAGTCATTCCAAGTTACATTTGTCTGTTGAGTGAAGAACACAGTCCGGTGTTGAAATCCCTTTATTTGTTGCCTTCCACTCTTTTCGCAACAAAATTCTAAAGGGCATGTGTGTATATAGGCTATATACATACACTCATACATCAATGATGTAGCTCATATCAATGCAAATGTTTGCACGAAAAAAAAACTAAGTCCATGGAAACTATGTACATTCCTTCTAGTTTGTGGCTTGTATCTTTTTTCTTAATGGCAATAATCTGATAATAATATATTATGCTAACTTTAGCAAGGAAGCATTGCCTATGAGAAGTGTGTTGTTTGAATCACTGGACAGTACCATTCGGAAAGAGTCAGGAGGGAGGGTTCAGATAACACCAGTGACATATGCATGCTTTTGTGCAATATTAAAGTTTAATCACTGGACGTAAAATAAGAAGCTTACGCTATTAGAATTTAGAGTAACAGCGACCCGACGCGCACTTCGAACTAGGATGTTTTAAACACGCATTTGCTCTGTTACTTAACCTCCAGAATTTGACAGCGGTTTACTCTAAAAAATCAAGCGATCGAAAACCCGTTTTATTAAAAACTTTTTATTCTCTAATTCTTTTGAAAACCACCCGCTGGTGTTTCAAGGGATTTAAAAGACAATATACTGATCCTTTTCATCTATATTGTTATATCAAAAATATGTTTAATCTCTAAAGAACCATATACAGCCAGCATGGTATTTGATAATAAGATGGTTATTTTCTGAACCATTGAAGAATCTTGATTATCTTGTTGATTATCTTGTTTCTTGATTATCTTGTTTCTGGCACAAAGGAGAACTTATATAAATCCCTTCTAGTAAGTGCGTGGGTGTTAGAGAGAGAGTGGAGCGATCATGTGTGTGTGTGTGTGTGTGTGTGTGTGTGTGTGTGTGTGTGTGTGTGTGTGTGTGCACTGAGAAAGACAGAGTATGAAACAGTGTGCATGGCTGTGCACATGCCTGCTGAGTTATTGCGGGGGGATATTCAAAGCCCAGCCCATCGATGTTGTAGGTTTTACTACAGCTTTCGTGATGTCATGGCAAAGGGCGGAGGGAGGAGGTGGGGGACAATGGCTCATAAGGGAAAGGTAAGTCAATATTACGTTTTCTCGCTGACAAAGGCAAATGAAGCCATGTTTTTGCTTACAAACAAGTAGCGTTCATGCCGCCCCGTTCTGGATCCTCGCTCGTCCGTAGCAGCACCAGCGAAGCGCCGATCCTCTTCACCAGTGTCACTGAATCTTTCGGGATACCACTGAAGAAGCAGAGTTTAGTTTTCTTTGAGAAAAATCTATAAATGGGATATTTTACCCCAAACTGTCTCACAGCTTGCTGAATACAGGACGAAGACGGGAGAAGCTTTCGGGATTTTTTTTTTTTTCACTCAGGTAACCATGTATCATGTCATTCGGCTTTATTTATCAAACATAATTAGTTTGGGTTATTTTTGTTAATTACCAAAAATATGACTCTGGAGGATCTTTGAGATGTGTAGCTAGGTCTACAGTCAAGGGTTGAGTTGTTGGAAGATATTATAAATGTTTCACGCTTTATTATTGTAAAATTTGCTAACCAAGGATGTTGACTATCTAGAACATCCCATTCCGAGATGCCCTACAGATCAAGGTTAATGGCTTTTACGTTGAAGGGTGCCCTTTTATTTTCATATTCCATTCTCATTGCACTTGTATGATCAATGATTGATTTCATAATCTTTGAACTAAAATGTTTGCTGGCTTATAGTTCGTACAAGCGGGTTTGTGTCGGAAAGGATAGTGTGAGTGTGAGTCCACGCTTCCCTGCTTGAAGAAGCTCCAGCGGAGAGTGTGTGGAGTTGACATGGAAAAAGTGATGGAGAAACAGTCAGCTATGGCGCTCTTGTACAAACGCAGCGAATGTCTATTTGTTTTCTCACTTTGCCACAGAAATCCTGCGTGCGTCTGATCCAAGAGATGAATCGGTAATGCCGTGTCTGTATTCCTCAGCTGCCTGCTTATACTGTCGCGCATAAATGTTGATTATATGCACGCAGCGTGCGTTAGTCAAAACTGTCATTTCTCAACCTACTTCGTCGCGTTTTGAGCTTTATGAGCGTATGTGTGCTTGTGTGTTTAGAATGTATCCGTTCGGAGTGATCGCACTGTAAGTGCTCACTGTCATGTAGTTGTATAATCTCCATCTTTTGGCACACATACGGAGTTGCTTCCATATGGCTCGGTGTAATTAAGGTCGAACAATGGGCGTAGCGCAGGACTCCCGGCCGAGTGCACGAATGGCGAGGAAGAAGAAGGAGGGGTGGCCATTTGATTTTCTGCAGCAGAAAACAGAGTGGAGAGATGCTCTCTTTAAATGTCAACCGCCCCTGGTGAGATGCGCAGAAGAAAAGTCATGAGAGTTGAAGCAATAACGCCCATCCTCTGCATCCATCCCCCGCCCCTGTTCATTTCTGAGTGATTAGTGCGTCTGTGTCTCATCTTGCTCAGTATTCCGGGGCTAATGTGTTAGACATTCACTATTGTATGAAGTATAATATCAAAGCACCTGCAACCAAGATGGTGGACGAAGTGAACGTGAATGTGTTTCATCTGAGAATCAGTAATGTGATCGTGTAAACACAATGGACCTATGCTACTGTGTGTATAGTATATATATATATATATATATATATATATATATATATATATATATATATATATATTATATATATATATGGTTTTATTAGTATTATTAAGAAAATATATTCTTGATGTAGAGCCAGAATCCTCATGCTTTGAGAAAAGTAACTGGAATTAGTGTGCTGAAGTTAGTGAGCTTTGAGTGTGTGACTAACTTCTCACAGTCTGAGGCTTCTGGCTCTATGACAGCCAGCACTTCCAGATCAGATCAGTGCTGTAGAGAAGAGCTGGGAGCGTTGTAACTCAGGGTGAGGTGTAACACCATCAGTTTAACCAATTACAAATGAGCTACAGGGGAGAAATCACCATCATGAGCCTCCTGTGGTGATGGCAGAAGCTGTACATCTCTATGTAAAAAATATAAAAGAGCTACCAGACCACTAAAATTGAATCTCTGATTTTTTTATTTGACTTTTGTTTTTGTTAAATGTTAGAACTATTAGGTACAGTATTATCTGAACAAGCAGGGTCTCTTGTTTAATTTGATATACTCTAAATAAATAACATGGCAGAGCAAACTTGTAGGCGTGTAAAACTTTTCCATCACTTCTACTGAACCTGCAAAGATTGCATATAATGAGACTATACATATAGATTAAATATGTCTTAGTTTTGAGAGAGACTATTCACATTATGTTCTCAGTTTGTGTTTAATTAAAACAGTTTCCATTTGAAATAACATGTTTATAATGAAATAAGAGCGGGGTGTGATGCATAATGATTTTAGCGACATCCACTTGTCACAATATTCAGCACAGTGTAAAATGAAGGTCACCTGAGCGCAACATTGATTCATGGAGTCAGTTATTTTATCTCATTCGACTAGAAACTGGTTTTGGTAATAACTTTCACAAGATCATATCTATCTGTTTGCGGAAATTGCGCAGAATTGCGCAGTCGTCAGGAACCTCCAGAGTTTAATAAAAGGGGACGCTGCTATCTGTGCGGTGGGGGGAATCCTTGCAAGTTTTCCCATTTATTTATGTCAGCCACATTAATGTATATCCGAACAATGTGCTCAGTATTATAAACAAATGACACTATAGCAGATCATCTGGTGCATGCAGCTCTTTTCACCCAAATCATGAAATCTGGGTCTTCACAGATCACCGTTTAATCTTATCCGATTAATTTCTATCTTCAAACAAGGTTGTTTGCAATATACCAACTTCAGTGCTCATTTTGGTTGTCCAAAGGTGGTAAATGCTCGAAATAGGCGCTTGTTTATCAGTCAGTCCATAGTACAGAAAAATAGCCTATAAAAGTAAAAAAATAAAAAATAAATAATAATAAATAAATAATAAATATGTAGCAGCAGGTGCCGCAGGTTTTCCGGAGAGGAGAGAGTAATAAATGTGGAATGGAGCAGCTGGGCCAAATTGCGCTCTTCTCATTCAGAGCACAGCAGAAAGCCAAGCCACCAGGGCCGAGGGTCAGGGTCGCCCCTATCATTAGTGAAGAAAGGTGCCATTTAGAGAAGCCTTGAAACACTGAATTGCATGCAGTTGAATTGGTCGGTGATTTACAATGCATGTTTGTGCTGTTTGAGTTTCATGCGACAACCACGCCATTGTGTGTTTACTCAGAGTTTTCAGGTGGTGCTGTTTCCTTCGGTGTTTTGAACAAATGTTTTAAGAATCGTTCTCCTTCCTTCATGTGCACTCATTTACATTTCTAAAACTAAATGTTTTTTGTTGTTGTTGTTTGTTTGTTAGTTTGTTTGTTGTTGTTTTTTCCGTCTAACTGACTTCCAGCTTTAAAGTTAAGAATCGTTCTTGTGGCCTGTTTTGCATTTAGTTCTCTTAAGTTTCACTTTGCGTGTTCTGATTTCATGCTTTTAAAGTTCCTTAAATCAGGGGTCTCCAAACTCAGTCATGGAGGGTCGATGATCTGCAGAGTTCAGCTCCAACCCTAAGTAAGCACACCTGAACCAGCTAATCAAGGTCTTACTATGCATACTAGAAACTTCCAGGCAGGTGTACTGAGGCAAGACGGAGTTAAACTTTATAGGACACCGGCCATCCAGGACCTAGTTTGGACACCCCTGCTTTAAATGTTTGAGACATCTGATTAATAAGCTGCTTAAAGGTCCAATTTGTAAGATATTTGCAGTAAAATATCCAAAAACCACTAGGCTAGTGTTATATATTTTGTCCAGCTGATAACTAACAATATCTCTAATGTTTTCAACTACTTGTAAATCATAAGAAAATGCCCATTCTAAACAGTGACACGGGGCAGTGCAGTCACCTGTCAATGATGTTAGTTACCCTTTGTTACCGCCTTTACTGACGTAGAAACCACATGACAACAGTGTGTGGACAAATGCGGAAGTAGCTTCGCGACAAACTTCAACTAGAAAGAGATGCCGAACTCGCTTGTGTTTTACTCAACAGGTGAGTTGTTTTGATTCGTATCTTTACAGAAAATGTATGCTATTATAACAGATCAACAAGATTAGTATTATTATTATTATTACACACCAAACGGTGGGCATCACGTCTCTAGACCCACGTGAGGACGCGTCTGATCCATAGTCTGATCCCGTCTTTGCATTGACTTTGTATGTAATCTACTCGCACAAATCGTTGAACTCGCGTTAAATCCATGATTTATCTTTCCGTCTGATTGATGGTCGTCAGTGGTTGGTGAGAAGACAACAAATCCCATCATTCCACGCTCCTTCTTAGCGTCATCAAACCACGCGACTGTTATTGTTTTGGTAGTGTGCCCTCTAGTGGCAGGTCCTACAACCTGTACCTTTAATAAAAACTTTTTGGGCTACAAATCAGTTTATGATTATAACAATAAATTAAAATAATATGACAAATACCAATTTGCAATATAAAGAAGCATTATTACATTTATTATCGGAAGTCTTGAACATTAAGTTACAAATGGCAAAATCATTGGCTGCTGGACCTCCTAAAGGAACAAGACCCTTAAAGAGTTTTGAATCTAATCTCTGATACCTTGTTTGTTCACTTCATTCATCTTGTGTGACACACGTATGACATTTAAACCTGAATACTCAGATTTCCTAGTAATATGATATTTTGTGATTATAGGAATAAAAAGTCTCATTGTTTTTAAATAATCTGTTGAGTGAATGATTCAATGATGCACTCACCAAACACAAAAGACACTCAAAATGTTTGTCGCCATCTACTGGCCGAACTCTGTAATGTACAGAGCTATTGAACAAATTTGAATGAATCAATTTAGAATCGGTACCTGGATTAAATCAAGTTCTCCATAACTATTTCTATGACACTTTTAAACATGTATTTCCAGACAGGACTGGGAGCACTGCTGAGCAGAATCTTTAAAGAACATTGATAGTTAACCTCTTAACTTGTCTTTAACCTTGAGAGTGTTTTTGTCTATCTAAGAAGCCCAGACAAAGGCAAATTCTGCCATTGCTCCTTTAATCACTCTCTAAATGGGCATCTTTCTGCTGCTCGTGGTTGTCATGGTGTTTTCCGTGGTGCGTCATAAAGAAAAAAAAGAGTGACCGTAGCTCTCAAAGGCACTTTGACTTGTTTTGACATGAAGGAGCGTCTAATTTTATTACTCACTGCCGACTTTCAGGCACAAGTCAATTTTTCTTTTTTTTTTTTAATCTCCCGAAAGGAAAACTACAGTCCACCATGAACATTAAATATATTATGATGGTATCGTTGTTTTTATAATCATTAAATTTGAGTGCATCTCGCAGGCTAATGTTATACTTTCACCTCTGCTCGATAAGAGCTTTCTGTTTGTTCTCTAATCACAAAGTTGAAGTTAAATCTGCTTAACTAGAGCAGAGAGTGCAGATGTGTCACCCATGGATTACCGTGAAGGCATCCATCCCTATTTAATCTAAACTATGGATTTATGTCCGTCTCAAACAACTCTGCATCGCCATGATGAATTTCAGCAGCATGACATGATTTTCTTGATTTGTTTACACTCATCGCTGTCTCCTTTGACTGTCTCGCAGTAGCAGAACTATTACAGATCATTTTTTAATCTCTTGTTCTTCCTGTAGGGTAATATTTTAAAGTGAACATCCACAGAAGCCAATCACATAATAGTTTCTCTAACCCATCTGTAAATGATGAACTGTTTAGCTTTATTAATGTTCTCTCTCGCTTTAGAATAAGTGGCACCTGAGCCATCAAGGTTATTGAGAGCCACAGGGGTGGATTATGGGGTCCGTGCCATTTCAGAAGGCCCGGAAAGTGTGGAGTCGGCTGTATAGCTCGGGTTTATGGTGTGATTTTAAAAAGCCCTTTGCGCCTCGCAAGTTCTGTTTATTTAGCTTGAAATTCGTAGAATGAGAAAAGGCAAGAGAGTGTTGGGGGGAAGGATGCACAGTAGTGCTGTTGTAGTAACTTTTTAGAAGAGGGCTGAATGTTGATAAATAAGCGTTTTGTTCCGTATTGGCGTGGGAGTGTGTGTGTAAGGGGCATTGGAAATGCTTTTACTGACAATGCCCTACAGCTTTCTAACTCTGATGACTGGCATCCTGCCTGTCTTTTTCTGGGTTATTGCTGCTGCACAGAGTTTTAGGAGGCAAATCAGATCTGCCTGCTTTGTTTATTTTGTGCTTGCTAAGAGAGAAGGGCAGATGTTAGTGGGGGAAGCGAGAGAGACAGAGTCAGAAGCTAGGCATATTAAAGGCTCCTCTTTTACTGACAGCAAACTCTTTCTCTTTTACTCTCCTGCTCTTTGGCTCTCTCTCTCTCTAAGAGTGCAAGGTGAGTTTTAGTGCTCAATAAGAAGCAGATGGAAGCCTGCTTTAAAGGAAGAAAACACCAGATTGAGATAAAGAAGGAAAATGAAAGTAAAAGAAAGGGCAGAAGGGAGGGGAGAAGAGGCAAAATGAGAATAGCAGATTAGTCTTACCTCTTAGTACAATGTAGCAGAACAGAAAACAATTATTCTTATAGAAATAATGATTCGTGTGACTGCAGACTGCATATGAAAAGAACAATAGCTTCAAAAGTGTTTTGATATGAGCAAATTCAGTGAATTATATATTTTGTTCTTATATTTTAGTTTTTATACATAATTATATAACAAACTTCCACTTAAATTATTTTTTACTCAACACTACAAAAATGTTACATGGGCTTTTTATGCTTGACAGAGAGATTCGAGATCTTTGTGATTCAACACAAAGTTCTCTGGTGTCCTTTTATCATTTTAAAGGCAAAGCTTGATGGGTTAGCGTAGGTTTTTGAGCGTTTTGAAGACTGAAATCCTCAGAAGGCTTTCTCGCACAACTTTTGAGAGTTAGTTACCTGTGGTATTGTTGACAGCTAAACAAAAGTGAGTTATGAGCTGGAGTCTCAGCCGTTAGATTTCACAAACAATGGCTGATCCGTGCACATAATAATTATTTTAATACGCCCTGAGTTTGATGGCACATGCATGTAAGTGTTTGAGCAGAGGGGATATTTTTTCATTAGATTTTACTGACACTCTTTTATCATTCTATCACGCATGTCTATCATGTGTGTGCCAGAGGGGGCGGGGAATTTATGGAGAGGTGGACTATTACCCTGATGAAAAAAAAAAGAAAGTAAGAGGGACAAAAATCTGATTTATGGTTGATTCATTATTTACTGACCAAATTCCCTCTCCCAACACGGGCCTGTCTGTGTGACCCCTCACCTCTCTTACACTCCTGCCTGCTAAAAGCTCAATAATAATGCACAAATGTGATTGATTCTAATAGCAGGCTGACAGAGCATCCAGCTGGGGTGTTTTAGCATGCATATGCATGTGCATATGTGCGAATGTGAGTTTTTTTTAGCTCTCACCTCTCTTTAATTAAAAGTGCATAGATCACGTTTAAAAGGCCCAGCCCCCATCATGAACTGTTAATCTGTCACTTCACAAATATGACATTATGCACCTTTCAGTCAACATATAAATGTGCTGTATATGTACTGTCAACATGTTATATTAGTTAATGCATTAAAACCCAAAGATAGATGTCACTTTTTATTTTTTTCCACTAGCCTATATGTGAGCCAATTATTTATTTATTTATTTATTATATTGTTTTCTATCAATTTACACAACATTTTTTTTAAAAGCAATTTATACTTTACATACAATAAATATATTTATAGAATTTATATATATATATATATGTGTGTGTGTGTGTGTGTGTGTGTGTGTTCCTGTAGCTCAAGCTTTGGATAAAAGTGTCTGCTAATTGCATAAATTTAATTTAATTTAATTTAATTTAATATATATATATACTTTCACTTGATGGTTACACCACTACACTACACACATAGATGCAAATGGTACATTTCTATGACGTGTATAACGTTTTTTTTTTTAAGATTCCTTTTCTATATATCATTGACCCAGGTGTGTGTTTGTGCGATTGTGCACTTGTGTGTGTCTTGCTGTTGAGATGGAGGGGGTTGTGTTTCCTGTGCTGAGGCGGCTGGTTTCAGATGCAGGTGGACAGCTGATGAGTTGATCTGGCCATTTCACTGCTGAATCAGTCTCTTACAGCATCTGAACTGAAAGCTCCTTTGCCCTCGCTCCGCAGAACTCTTCCAACTGCCAGCGCAGATGCTGACATGACTGTCTTTTCCCTTCTTTTTCATTTTTTCATTTGTTGCCTTCTCTTTCTCTTTCTCTCACTCAAACAGAAAATGAGTACCGGGGGAAACTCCTGAACCAGCGCTGGACGCGAGGAGACAAGATCAGCCGCTGCCGGCCCTCTCTCAGACTGCAGAGCCGACCAATCAAAGTGAGTTGCACGGACCCACCCGGCCAATCATCATGCAGAAACTTGGGCTTCCTGCCAAGCTGGCACAATTAGAGGCGAAAAAGGGTTATACATTTATGACATTCATCAGTTCTGTCTGTCAGCACACTTATGAAAGGAAGTCAGCGTTGTATTACCGCAATGTACGCAGTTCATGCCAGCTTGACCTAGAATGGGTTTTGGCAGAGCAGCCTAACCCCCATATGAATGAGCCGAGATTTGAAAGTGTCCCACATCCCGTAATTATGAAGAATTGGGCTGTTCAGCTCAACCTAATTTAATTTTTAGAGCTTTCTTGCATTATTTAGGAAAACTGAAGAGGTTTGAAAGAGGGGATGTCCTTGAGCTGCTTTTGTTTGCTATTTTTCATCAACATAAAAGAAAGTCTCTCTCTCTACCATCCTATCGCCTCCACCCTTTCCTCTTTCTGCTTAGGTGTGTGTTTTTGCCTTTAAGTGGATGCATCCCTTTTTCTCCTCTTTCACTGTTTCTTCTTCACACTTTTTATTTGGAACAGCCCATATTTTCAGCCATCCATCTCTTTCACTTCTGCATTGGGAAATTCATCGGAAGAGATTTCTAATGGGGGCGCTGAGAGGGGGAGAGAAAAAACAAGACAGAGTTAAAGAGAGTGAGAGAGAGAGAGAGAGAGAGAGTTTTCGCTGTCTCCCGTGGGCCCATAAATGTATTTTTTTCACTCTGATGGAAAGAGTTCATCTGAAGCTATTGATTTATCGATCTAATTTGAAATGTTTAAAGGGTTGCAGGCAGCTCTTTTAAGAGCATCCAATTAGATAATACCAAACTCTGACTGATCAGCGTCATCCAACTGTGTGCAAAGGAATCAGAGCCAAGCTTATTCTCATGCTACCACACGCTCTTACAAGAAAACACATTAACACACACACAAACAAACAAAAACCTCTCTCAGTTGTCAGTCAGACCGTGAGAGTGAGCATTAAATCTGCTTCCCTGATGGATGGCTCAGATCTCCTTGGCGACCGTATCGGCCTCCTTTAATTGGCCATTGCTTTCCGGAGGTAATCTTGGAGATGTCAGTAGTCCTGTCACTCCAGTGACTGTTGCCACGTCAGGCCCGGTTGCGTCCTTTTCTTGTAAATGTGAAAATGAATAAAAGCCTCATTTATGCACACTGGAGGAGGAGGGGTGACCTTCTTTGTGAAGTCATTGCCCCCAGCAAGCAATTTACATAAAGCTGTCAGAAGAGCATGAAGGAGCATCTCCATCCGCTTGTATGTAGAAGAGAGGGACACAATTAATAATGTAGCACACGGACCGAAGGGATGCGTGGACATTCTCACACTCTAAGTGGAGAATGTGGAGTAAAAAATTGTTGGCTTTATCTTAGCGTTCGCATTTTTATGCCAATTTTCTTCCCATTCATTTCGGCATCCCCATGCTCCTTTTCCAGTTCTCAAATCACTCACTCATTTCTCTGCCAACAATCGTTATTAAAAATGCCGGGGAAGGACAGGTTTGAAAACATTAAAAGGCCTTTGAATGATATTATGAAAGAAAAAAAGACACCATCTTGCTTGTCACAAACACCTTCACTATATGCAGATTTAATGAGGTGGAATTCAAAATAAAGAAAAGGAATGCAAACTCTGAAGCGCTCACCTATTTGAAAGAGATGCGTAGCTATGGTTACACCTTTTTGATTCATGTGTTGACACTAAGGAGACAGCAGTGAAAGACCAGAGGAAGCTACAGTGGGAAAAGAATAGAACGACATGCATCTGCCCCTGGCTTTTGTGCTCGGGGTCAGAGTGGTCACAAAGCTTGTTTCGGAGATATAGAGAGGGCATAGAAGACTCGCAGATGGGCGAACCACACACAACACAATGCTCAGTGTTTGCGTCCACATCTCCTGGGTTTATTCGATCATCAATGTGAGAGAACTTTCCTCTCAGGCTGGCGAGTACAGCTCAGAGTGTGAGAAGCGAGTATCTGCACATAAAGCCGGCTTGTTGCTCGAGAGCGTGTGTGCTTGTGATCAAAACGCCCCTGGGAGAGGAAGAGACTCTCTGTGCACCTGTCTGACCGGATGCACACGCACACACAGCCAACTTTCATCGCCCTGTACGCAAACTCCCTCAAATCAAACACAACACACTCATTATCCGCCCGTGCTGAAAAGTCTGCAATCAACAGGAAGTGGCACTGCCAGAGAGAGTGCGCAGGGATAAAAAAGAAAGAGAAAGGGAGCGTGTGAAAGAGAAACTCCTCTGTGAAAGTGCAGTGTGCACTTGCCAGCTCCAGTGCTGTATTAAAAGCGGCAGCTGGGAGCGGGGTGAGCAGCGCTCGCCGAGGGTCAAAAGGAGAGAGTTTTGTGGATTTTCAAGGATTCCGTTCCATTTAAATCGCAGTAAAGTAATCAAAGCTAATAGCGCCATTGTGTCACCAGAAAAGATCCAATGGCTTTACAGTGAGCAGACTTCCCTGCATCTGTGTGTGTGAGTGAGATTGAGATTGAGAGGGATTGACACCTGCTCCTTTTGTGCCAGAAAGCACAGAGTGTTGCAATCGGGGACTGTGCGGGAGTCATTACAGTGATTTGGAGTGCCTGTGTTTGTATTATTTCTGTCACTTTGGTTAATATTGCTATTGTAATTACCACTCGAGCTTGCCATGGGGCCGTGAACGCAAATGGGCTTTTCTGGCAGACGCTATGCTCTGTTGTCTCTCTCTGTGTCCATCCAATCAGATTGATTGTTCAGGGCCTCTAAATTATAAGCTGATGAGGTTTACAGAAGCGTTAAGGATGGAGAAAACACTGAAAATGTTCTGGGATTTAAAGTTTTAATTAGATCTATCTATATGTCTGTATGTCTGTCTGTGTCTGTCATTTTTATTTATCTGTCCGTCTTTTGTTCTTTCTGTCTCGTTTTGTCTAGTCCATCAATCTGTCCATCTGTCATTTTTTATCTGTTTATCTGTCTGTCTGTCTCTAGTCTTGACTCTCTCCTTCTTTCTTTGACAGATGAGTTTGGATACTGATGACAAGCGCACTCGCACACGGTCCAAAGCAGGAAGAGGTCAGTGAACCCTCTCTCTTTTTCTCACTCTATCTTTCTTTTTTTCTCTCACCTGTAAAACTGACTTCTTTCACTGGTCAGCTGAGCATGTCTTGTACAGTACGTTCGCTCTAGGCATATCTAATATTTTAGCTTGTCTCAAATAATCCTGCTCTTGGAGTCTCTAGAGGTCATTTTGCAAGAAAATCCTATTCAGTATGTAGCATTCAGTAAGTTTAAATGGAGCTTTGTGAGAGAGAAGAGCATTCAACTAAATGCAAAAAAAGTTGGATAGCATCTCAAACATACTATCAGATACCACCATCAGTAATTCTGACTCATCCATCAGCTTGTAAAGATTTGTTTATACTAAATACTAACTACTAACTAAATATGTTAGAGGTGTGACAAGACACTTATCCCACGAGACGAGACACGAGACTGGGTTCACGAGAACAACACAAGATGAGACGAGATTTTTTGATTTTTCTTTTAAGAAATCCTAAAAGATGAAATATATAGGGAAAAATAGTATTTTATTTAACTGAAAAATGCAAAAGAAAATTGGAAATTAGTTCAAAATGCTAAATGCATTGAACTCAACATTTCTTTAAAGCTTATATAGTATGTAACTGTATTTATTGAATTCTTGCATTAATTTTCTTTGACAGTTTATATTGTTTTAAAATAAATATACTTCACCACTAAACTAAAATGGGACAATTAATCATATTTTCATGCTGATCCGTGCATATTGCACATTTTTTTTCAATCATCAAGGCTTGATGTTTTGGCTGACTCAGGTGTTTGTGTATAATGCATGTGTACGTGTGTGTGTGTGTGTGTGTGTGTGTGTGTGTGTGTGTGTGTGTGTGTGTGCGTGTGTGTGTGTGTCTCTGTGTGTGTCTCTGTGTGTGTGTGTGTGTGTGTGTGTGTGTGTGTGTGTGTGTGTGTGTGTGTGTGTGTGTTTTCTCTTGGTAATCATGCAGTCATGAGTGTTACTGCATATGGCCTCCCGGGGTCTGTATATATTTGTGATTTATTGATTGTGGTTCTATGCAATTATCTATGACTTTAGATTGTTCTGCTTAATTCTCTGTTCCTGATTGTCTCTACCTCTGCAGTTCCCTCAGAGATCATTGGACAGGAGCTCAGGTGAGACAGATTAGTTCTGTAAAATTACATTTTCCTTCTGCAGCATTTTTTTTCTTTATGTTTTAAATCCATGTTTTTTTTACATTATTTGGTTCACAATGCACGCCGCTTTGCAAACAAAACCATTTTAATTGATCTCATTTTCAACAATTCCTATCATCAATAAAATTGCTGACAGCAGTAGAAATCTAATAAATGTGAGGAGTCTACAGGTTATTCACATATTGTTTTCCTGATCAAGCATGTGTTTCAGATGACCAGTGTCTGCTAGTTCCTATAGACAACATAAAATCTGTGTGTATGGGATATAACAGCCTCATACTCTCAGTTCGTGAAGTTATTCTCCACATTTTCTTCTCACGGTCAAGTCCTCTATGAAGTTTACAAGAGTGAAATTTATAACGCATCAAAAACACTCGCTAGCCGTCAGGGTCACCACAGCTGCTCACGGCCAGAGCTCTGCTCAAAAGACCACCCCAAAAGATGCTTTCATACTGCAGCAAAAAAGAATTATGAATCCTTCAAGACATGATATGTTATGTATATAATTGGATTTGTTAGCCATAATATTGTATTATTGATCTTGTGCTTTTGTGTCTGTCTGTCTATGTGTGTGTGTGTATATATATATATATATATATATATATATATATATATATATATATATATATATATATATATATATATATATTAATATGCATTTGAATACAAGATTCATGTTCAAATCTCAACCCTTCTGGTAATAAATTTAAATGTTTGCATTTAGCAGACACTTTTATCCAAAGTGAGTTACAGTGCATTCAGGCCATAATGATATTTTTTTAGCAGCATGTGTGTTCCCTGGGAATTGCACCCACCACCTTTTGCAACTGCTTATGCACTGCTCGACCACTAAGTGGAACACTAAATGAGGATATCAGTGACATTTTTTATTTTCTTTTATTTTTTTGCCAAAAAAGGGATTTCATGAAATGAAAGAAGGGCCACCGCAGAAAACGAAAATCGATCACAGCTCCGTCATATTGACCAAACAATTATTTTGCTAAATTTAAAAATCAATGTTTGTTTGTTTTTTACGCTGGCCGTGGAATTGCGGCTCCTGATGAACTATTTAGCACACAACCATCAGGAAATAACGAAAGCTATAAAGCATCTCCAATTTGACCCCCTCTATCTGTTCAGCTGCCCTACTCCAGGATGCAATGGCTCAGGCCATATCAGTGGCAAATATGCCCGACACAGAAGGTATGACAGATGACATGCCCGTGTGGTGCTCCGTAGCCCCTGATTCACCTCCCTCTGTGGCCACATAGCCTTTCCTGATCCCAAACGCTGTTTTTCCCGTAGACTAGATCATCTTAATCTTTATCTCTTCCTCTGATAATGTCAGTCTTTCTCTCTCTCGTACTCTCACTCTCCCTAATAGAGGTCTTTAGGCAATGTATTGATTATTGGAAAGCTATTACAGTTATGTTTATTTTCACATGTATAGATTCAGGAAGCCATTTGAGATGCTTCATGTTTATAGATTTATCTCCGCTGCCCGTCTGATAGTGACGCTTTCTAGGTGAGGGCTTTATTGAATTCCAGCTTCCACTGCTCCCTCCCTCACTTCTCTCTCTCTCTCTGTTTCTTATTTTACTGTGGTATTATTAAGTGTTCCAGTCAACTGGCTGAGATTTATAAAGGCTTTTAGCCAGCACAATGCCACCTACAGGTCAATATCCAACACTGTTCCATTCCTCATCTGAGTTTCCATAGACATCTTGGTTGCACTTTATTTTACAGTACGTGTACTTACATGTACTTATAGTGTACTTAGTGTATTTATCTAAGAAAGTTTTGGTAATAAAGGGTAACAACATGGGGTAGGGTTAGGTTTACGGGTAGGTTCAGGGTTAGTACCTAGTTATTACATAGTTATTGTAATTACTATAATAAGTACATAGTATGTACATGAGTAACAGGACTGTAAAATAAAGTGCTACCGACATCTTAGCATGCTTGGCTTGCATGTGTGTAGTTTGCATGTTTTAATTGTTTTTCCACTAGCACTGTAAGAGACCTTAATGCTGAATTTATTGTCGAATTTCCTTTCTTCTTTTCTAATAGTGCTTTGAGTTGCCCATTGGCCAGAAAAAGGCACCTACATGAAGCAGAGTCAGAGCAACCTGCTTCCAAGAGGAAGTCCCACCCACTGAAGCTGGCGATGGATGAGGGATTCAATGCAGAGAGTGAGGGGAGCGGAGAGGAGACGGAGTTGAGGGAGGAAGAAGAGGAGTATGAAGAACAGGAGGATGAAGAACAGGCAAAGCAGAGAGCTGGCAATCAAGTGTATGAAGAAGAGGAGCAAGCGAAACACAACATAGAGGGCACCAATACAGAGGAGGAGGATGGTGATGAAGGTGAGTGATCAAATATGTTTGAAATGAAAATTATTGACAGTCTTGTTTGGTGTGATAAATACAGTTATATTCATACTAGTGCTGTCAAAATTAACGTGCTAAGGCATGCAATTAATTTTTCTTCAAAGTTTAACGCATTACAAGACATGACAAGAATTGCGTTTATTTAGATGCAGGATGTCTTTACAACCACATCAAACAGGAGACTTTTCAGACACGCACTCTTCTCAGCACCAGGCTCTAATGAAATAAGCACGGAAAGGCTACAGGTGACGAGAAGCTTCAGTACAACAACAATGAACTGCAGTCAGATGAGATGATGTCAGGATTTATGTCAGTAAAAACAAATTTTCTTTGTCAGTTAGCCATTATACTGTGCTCGTAGCGCATGCTGTTTCATTGCACAAACAAACGCAGTGCTCGCGCTGTAGCCTGTATCATTGCATATTAGCTCAAATGAACCTACGAGCATGCAATGTCATAGTTATGTTGTCAGTTAAGGCATGAAATTACCAAAAAGGCAATTAAAGCTGTCTTAAAACTCTGTATGTATGTAAGCATTTGTTATATATGAATCACATTTAAGAATTTCACTGAAATGCAGTGGTTTTTAAAACTGTCCTGGAGCACTCCAGTATTGTCTCCCTCATCTAACACACCCATTTCAACTCCTCAGCTAATTAGTAGAGACTTTAAGACCTGAAGTGAGTAAGAAAAGGTAAAGAGTTTTGAGAAAATATGATGCTGCGTCATCATGTTCAGCAGCAGCAACTCTTAAAGTAATAAAGTCATACACATGTAAACCGAAATGACTGCTATGCATTTGAAGAAGTCACAACCAGATTTAGAGAGCAAATTACATTCAATGGAATTGCACTCAACAACTATTTGACTGTCACATCTTTGACATATGTATGACAAGCATTGCACGCTTTCTGGGTTATTCTTTGCTCTCAATGTTGGAGCTCCAAACCCTCTCAGGTGACATTAAATGCTAGAAAATTAGGTGTTGTGCAGTAAGAAACCATTCCTACTACATGTTGAATGAAAGGGCGAAAAAAGTTTAGAATAAAAATCTATTTTTTTAAATGCAATAGAAGGTGTTGAAAAGACATTCTGTCTGTGAAACAGAAAATATACTTTGAAAAGTGTCTTTTTAGTACACAAAATGAAAGACAACATTGGACCCCACTGACTTTCATTATATGGAAGAAAACCTGAGACAACGTATCTTCTTTTATGTTCCACAGAAGAAAGTCATACTGGTTTAGAACGACATGAAGGCGAGTAAATAATGACAGTTTTTTGGGTGAACTATACCTGTAATATTAACTGTCACTCTCTGTTACTGTGGTTACAGTTGCTACTTAGAAATGTTGCAGGCTTTACTTTGGACACTTGTCCATACAGACACTATTCAATCTGCTTCTGATGCTGTAGTACGTACAGGACAAGCTGAGAGTCAACCATTGACAATGTGAACATATCCTTCGAAAATTACACATTTTAACAATTGCGTCTGTCACACAGAGGAGTGCATCATCATTGAGGCATCCAACACAGAGAAGCCCAAGCTTTCATTCTCTGAGGAGCTCTCTAACTATCAGCACATCGTGGCCAACTCTATGCCCCACCTCAACAACCACAATAGTGGTGCCATGTCACCCCAACAACAACAACATTCTGTCACAATGGGAGCACAAGATAAAAGCCCTTTCAGGCAACCAGAAGAAGAGAAAGAAGGAAATGAAACAGAGGAAACAGGGAACCAAGTAGGAGTTCTAGTGTCTAAAGAGAATGGAGTAATGGGAAATAAAGATGAGATTAACGATGAAGAAGAGGACATGCATGCTGAGAGCCAGAAGGAGTTAGACCACCAGTATTTTACTGAGATGATGGAGAGACAACAAGCTGAAGAGGAAGATGATGATGATGATGATGATGATGATGATGATGATGAGGTGCTGAAGTCTGAGATTACAGCTGAAGAGACATACAAGGAAATTAAGTCTGAAAGGGAAGGGGACAAAGAAATCGCCCCTTCAGTTATCACTGCCACTCAGGGATCCCACATAAGGGAAGACTATGTTTCCCACAAACTTATATTGCCAGAAAGTTACAGCTCTAGTAAGGCCGCCACAGTATCTCCTGTGTTTATCGAAGTGCAGTCTGAGGAGTCAGAGAGGGATGCCGACGTGGACGGTAACGATGATGATGGGGACAACGATAGCTTGTCTCAACGATCAACGGTGGTGGACGAGTCTGAGATGTTCGACATCATGCGGGGGAACTTGGGGTTGCTGGAGCAGGCCATTGCTTTGAAAGCCCAACAGGTTAAAGCTCATCGTGAGCTCAGCCGCATTCCCGAACACCACCGCTTTTTTCCTCTCGACGAACGGCCCGGCAAACACATGGAACATATCCGCAAGAGCTGCTTTGGAAAAGGTCAGATCTTAATCATTTTACCTATCAACCCCTGTATTATTTCTATGTAGATATTTCTTCAAATTCAAATGATACAACAATTGTCGTAATAATGTTTGTACAAAGTCTTAATAAAGTCTTCACGTCATTTTTGTCTAAAACCATTCTTACATACACTTTCATATAAATTAAACTATTTACTCATTCATGGTTGCATGAAGACTTTACAGTGTTTACAGAAAACCATTTATAAATTGTTACGTAAATTTGTGTTAAAATGGATTACCATAAAAACAATGACTTAGTACAATAATTCTTACATAAACTCTTGCAGTAATGCGACCATTTACCTAAAAAAATTTAATGTAAAACCATGTAAAGGTGATACACACTGACTGGCTCATCAGTTGAATTTAAGTTTACAATTTGGACTGAAATTCATTCTTACATAAATGGAATCACATAGAAAATATGCAAAGACTTGTGTAAATTGTACATAATCTGATCCAATTTATATAAGAATGCTTGTGCAATGTCTTTACATAGTATCTTCTTAATTTTTTGAAAAAATATAAACTAATGTGTCAACGCATCTGTTTAGGATTTTTACAGTGTGTAAAACCAATGTTATGTAAATCTTTGTAAAGTTATGTAAAAATGCTTTCATAACCATTCTTAAGAGTATTATTAACAGTAATGCGATCATTTATCATTTATGGAAAAAAAATGTAAAGAAATTGCACAACCACTGGTGCATCAGTCTATGAACAATTTACTAACTGAGTATTAAGACTTAACTATTTTAACAGTATTATTGTGTTAATTCTATCTTTTTATAGATTTTCATAATATCTTCATAGATTTTACGAAAAAAATTATAATATTGTTGCAACACTGTAACAATTTATTTTACATAATAATTGTTATATGAATTAGATTGTGTCAGCTGAATCCAGCTGATTAAATAACTGTTGTGGAAATTCATACATAGCCTTCCTGCAAAACTGTTTCATATTATCAGTTGTCGCACCATTGCGAACATTTACACAATACTCATGTTGTGTACAGAAATTCTTTATGCTTGTGTTTGAGGAATGAATATATACACTCTCTAATGCAAGAAATGCATTACATAAGTGCACTCAGAGTGCTATTTAAACTTCACACATATGCATTTTTCAACACAAGTGCTCAAATATCAACAAATTCTCATAAATAAACACCCACACATGATTAATCAGAAAGAAGATTAAAATGGCAAGCTCTCGCTCAGGCAAAGAACTGCAAGATTAATAATGGGGGAAGCGATCTGGAGAGTATAAATGGGTCAAATGAATTGGTTTCCATAGATAAACTCCAGCCTTAGTCTATAATTACTGAAGCACTCAGAAAGAGAGCGAGAGAGAGAGAGTTGAAGGGGAAAGAGGGTGTGTGTAATTAGATTGGTTTGGCATGTGTTTATTTGTTTATTGGTTTTGTTTGTGGTGTTGTTTTGCTCTGGGTTGGCACCGTGCCCGGTCCGTGTAGTGCTGAATTCAGCCGAGCGCTCGGTAGGGCTCCACACCCCCTCTATAACTGGCCTCCTCACGCTCCGACCAGTTTTAATTAGGAGGTGCATGTCTTGTTAACATTTCAACATTTAATTAAGGAGCCACTGGAGCGCACATGCAAGCTCTTTCTCTCTCTACATCTCTCACTTTCTCTCCTTTTTCTTTTTTTTTCTCTACCGTCTGTTTTTCATGTTTTTTGCCTTTGTCCTTGCACTTTCATTCATTTACCTTGGACCCCACATACTTACTCCTTCTGTATAATATAGAGATGTTCTTTGCCAATGGTGAAGTCTGTTTAATGAGCTCAATTTTTCAGTAGATAGTCCAATAAACCTCAGCGCACCCTCACTGAAGATAATAATCCTGTATGGAAACATCCACCTGCCCGCACGCATAATGACCGTAATTAACACCGTAAATGTGCCCTCTCATGGGTCCAAAAGCAACTTTAACAACTTCCAGTGAACATGAAACCAGAGAGCATGTTTGTGTGTAACCTGTGTGGTAATATGCCCATCTTTTGTACATTTCCGTCCTGACAGAAGTGATAATGTCTTCAGATAAGGTTTGACTGACAGGTGTTTTGCTGCCCACAGAGAGTTCTAGATCAGAGAAGCGAGAGATCAAATGCCCAACCCCCGGGTGTGATGGAACGGGTCACGTGACAGGACTCTATCCCCACCACCGCAGTCTGTCAGGCTGCCCACACAAAGATCGGATCCCTCCAGAGAGTGAGTCAACATCAAACTACAGATACATCTTTTGATTGTGTGATAATCTGCAAAAGAAAAGATGAAACACTGTACTTTAGACATCTAGTATTGTGCATGTCCTTTCCTAAACCTGTCATCTCTTAGTTCCAAATCGATGCTGGTAGAATTTGTTTTTTGGGGGTCAAGAAGTCCTTTTATTGGCTGACTTGTTCCTTTCTGTGCTCTGATTGATTGGTGTCAGTTTTGGCCATGCACGAGAATGTCTTAAAGTGCCCAACACCAGGCTGCACTGGTCAGGGTCATGTCAACAGCAACCGCAACACACACCGCAGGTACGGAGGCTCCTTTTTCGAGATGGTTTTCCTTTTGGTGACCACATGGTAGATCCCCAATTGTATATTCTTGGTTAATTTTGTCCACATAATGACATTGGTGCACTCTTGAAAATAAAGGATCCAAAAGGGTCTGTTGTAGCTATGCAATAGAACCATTGTGGATACCCCAAAGAGCATTTTGGTAAACAGTTCTTAAAATATCTATTTTCCATTATAAGAGTCTTTTGTGCAATGGAAATATTCCATGGATGTTAAAGGTTCTTCACGAAACCATTAATGCCAATAAGGAAGTTTTATTTGTAATAATTTTTCCCATTTCCACCTCCTTCAGTTTGTCTGGATGTCCCATCGCTGCTGCTGAAAAGCTCCCGAAAAGTCACGACAAGCAACACCTGCCCCAGCCCATGGGCGAGCATATCAAAGGCAGCCTAAACTCTGACCGCATTCTCAGGTGAGCCCTAAACCCCAACAAAACAAACCCAGGAACTGTAAATACCAGCATTTATTCATGTTTTTCCCAGCAACAGCAAACTTACCCCGTGTTCAGTCTCCTCCTGTCCTTCAGCTTCCATGTCAGCAGTATGTGTCCATCAAATGTACCTGCTGTGGTTGGTTAGCATGGCTGTCAGTCACTGCAGGACTGAACTCACTTACCACAGCACGTTTGGTCAGGCGTTTCAGAATGTCTGTCCTCCTTTTCCTTTGCCCTTCTAGTACAGCACAGCCTGCCGTTTCATGCTGGGATTGGGCCTCAAACCTGCTAGTCTAATTACGCCACTGATAAGATAATTATGGGACTTACAGGGCATGGAGTATTAGAAAAATAATTACTTTCCTTCAGGAAGCATGTCTGTGGTCAGACAAAGCAATGCGGATTATGAAAATAATAAGCAGTCCTCTCTTATTAGTGTTCTTCTGATTTAAATGAGCATCAGTTCACTGAGAAAGCCCATTAAGGCAAGATGTCGACAATGAGAAGTCACCAGAGAGACATTTGACGGCTCCGCATTCCATCCCTGATAATGAGATGCACTGACTAATGAAGAGACAGGAAGCAGTGGCTAATATACTTTACATGCCATTGTCACGCAGATCATAACACACATAGATGTGTGCGTGCGTGTTTTCCTTCAAACCATGTCTGATTTATGCCTGAAATCTGTTAATGATGTTAAATAAAGAACACAGTGTTATAGTCCGCAATGACACGCACACCCTCATGCTAGCATTCTTTAGCTAGTTTCCAAAACCTAGCAAGACACCTACTGCTCACTTCTAAAACAACATCCGAACCCTCACTGAAGCTGTAGATTCAACTCGCAATGGAGTTTGACCAAAGTCCCTTTTAAGGAAGGTCATTTCAGGATTGCAAGACAAATTCCTACCTACTTGAATTAAAATAAATAAATTACAAAAACTGCTTGCCAAGGTCACATTTCAAATACCTTACTCCTAATCAGCAACAAAATCTTATATTAAATATTCCACAAACTTTTTTTTTTCACAGTCAAATAGCATTAAAAATGCATAATTGAGGTTGGCCCAATTAATGTGCATGTACATTATCAAGTTTATGATTCAAGATACTGACTGTTTCTATGGGAACCAGAGCTTCTAATGGCAGCTGCAGTGATGTGATAACTTTACCAATTGGCGATTGGCTCTTTTATTTATAGAAGGTTGAACTTTTTTCACCATATTTCATGTTGCATTTTCTCTCATTCATAGTAATATGAGTGAACCATCTAGGTAAATATACAGTCTTATATAAGTGAAGTGACATTCAGCCAAGTATGGTGACCCATACTCAGAATTTGTGCTCTGCATTTAACCCATCCGAAATGCACACACACAGAGCAGTGAACACACACACACACTGTGAGCACACACCCGGAGCAGTGGGCAGCCATTTATGCTGCGGCGCCCGGGGAGCAGTTGGGGGTTCGATGCCTTGCTCAAGGGCACCTAAGTCATGGTATTGAAGTGAATAAAAGTGAATATAAAGTTGCTAAGCTAATAGCTTGATATTCTAATAAGCATAAAACTGCACAGTGTGGGCAAATACTGAGTAAAATAATCCTTTTGAATTTTATTGAACAATATTTCTTGCATCATTTGCCATTGCAATTCATTCTGGGGTTGCCTTCTCTGTGAAGGACACAAGCACTGCTGCTGCCTTAGAATTTGGTTAAAATGTGACATATTAGGAAGCGGTTTACATTTTTAAAAAGCCTTCACATCGGGAGCATCTACGATGCCTAAAATGCCTTCTCAGTAAGCAGCTCACTAGTTTCTGGAACACAGCAAATTTCTTTTCAGAGTTTTTCTTCAGAACAGAGAAAGGGCCGCAATGGCTCATGGTACTCCAGGAAAAGGGGTTGGTTTTAGGGCTTCAATTCCATGCTATATGATATGCTAATGTGCTCAGTGCTGATAAGACACTATTTAATCCTCTTCTCCTTCAGTCACCCTGCTTTAAAACCTCTCTCTCGCTCTCTCTCTCCCATTTACTCTTTTGCCGGCTATTTATCCATGGGACTTTTCCTTCCTTTTTCTTTTTCACTGTATCTTTGGCTCATTGTCAGTCTTTCAATTCCGCTTCTCTTCTGCTGTCTAATTCCAGCCCACTCTTTCACTCTTGATCTTTTATGCTCACTTACACTTATCCTTTTATGCTTCTTTTTTCTTCACTGCAGGGATATTGATTCTTTTGTGGAGGAAAAAAAAATTATGGAAACTCTCTCTACCCATTTTTTTCAGGCCCATGTGTTTTGTGAAGCAGTTGGAGATTCCTCCTCATGGCAGCTACAGTCCCAGCCTCATGCCCGCCACGCCACACGCTAATCTGGCCAAGGAGCTGGAGAAGTATTCCAAGGTGTCCTTCGATTATGCAAGCTTCGACGTGCAGGTGTTCGGCAAGCGCATGCTTGCCCCAAAGATTCACACCAGCGAAACTTCACCCAAAGCCTTCAAATGTGAGCAGGATTAGTCCCGTTTTATGAATGCTATGCATAATACACTCCTTGCAGCACAGAGATGAGTGTAAATGGTGTGCTTTGTGAATAGTACAGATAAGGTTTAAGATTCTTTATTGTCTAACATCAAGGTTAGCAGTAATTGAGTTTGGTGGAGTGCCCTTAAATGAAAAGATCAAATATTTACTATTAACTAGCCTAATGTTCTCTTTTTCCCATAGCCAAACCTCCATTCCCCAGGGCCTCCCCCCCAAGTCCCAGCTTGCACGTTGGTTATGGAAAAAGTTCCACCAGCAGCTATGATTATTCCCATGATGCCGAAGCTGCCCACATGGCCGCCACTGCAATCCTCAACCTGTCCACGCGCTGCTGGGAGAGACCAGAGAACCTCAGCATCAGACACCAAGATAAGGTACAGAACATAATCTCATGTAACACAGCCAGACTTTTAACAAATCACAGTTAATTTTGTATTTGTATTTTATATGGAATTTAGAGGTGGGTTTATCCGAAATACATTGCCATAAAAAATAATTCAAATAAAAACTCAAATAATCGCACAGCAGTGAAGGTCATCATTCAACTTTATCAATCATTGGGGTCCACACATTTTAGCAATTTCCATCATGAAATGGAAAATTACAGATTACTTTAGAAATACTCGTAAAACAGTATATAATAACAGTTGGCCTAGAAATTTCCAATAGCGACAGACTTGGCAAGTTACCAACTTTAAGAGGTGATTCTAATAACTAAACAAAAAAATTGAAACTAAGTTAGCTGAGGCAATAAGCAAACATTTTAGCAATTTGGTTCATTGGATTAATTTTCATTACATTCAACTGACTTAAAAAAAATCACAAATTCTTCTTTTGATCTGAGTCTTTGATCAACAGTGTTCTCAGAAGCTCCTATAAATAATTTTACATATTTTTGTACTGATTTTTTAATTTAATTTTTTTTTTCATTCATTTATTCAAATTAGCCTTATCAGCTGCATTTAGTTTAGTATGTGTTCAATGTGATGCTGGCACCCTAATTAAGATCCTTATTGTTTTTATTGTGCCAGATGAATGCTGCTCTGATTTACTCTGATCTACTTAGCTTAGCAGGCTACAGTTTCACACCAGCTTCCACAACACTGTCATACCATGTGTAGATTTGTAATTGTTAATGGTTAGCATCCATTAATTGAAGAAAGTCTGTCTCTATGTGTGATTGATCTTCAGCAGGGTTTGTGTCAGATGAATGTAACGGTAGTGAGAATGTGTTTGCTTGCTGTTGGGATCTCATTGCGTCATCTCCCCTGCCTTTCATCTGTCCCTCCATTCATTTCATCCTTGTCTCCTCTTCATGTTGTTATTGCATTAAGTTGATAGTGAGCTCCCTAGATAGGGCAGGACCAGGTGCTTCATGTTCTTTTATTCAATATTTCCATGGTTAATGCAAATGAGGGCATCTCTCTCTCATTCCCTCAATTTCCTGTCCCATATTTCTTTATTTTCTTCCCTTGTCCCTTTGCACACCCAAAAACACAATCTATCAGCCTCTCACCCCACTTTTCCATCTGAAAACTCTGGGATCTATATTGTAATTGGAGAAGCTCTGTCCTCGATATTGTGATAAAAAAAAAAAAAAAGATTTCTCCTCAGCCCAGGGAGTCACTACTTCATTATTTTTCGATTTCCTGACATGTTTTTAGCAGAAGGGGATAAAAGGGGAAGATAAATGGGCAGAAAGGCCCAGTGGCTCAACGCTAATCAGACTGGGATCAGTGCCTACTCTGTGTGCACATTGCCAGATTCATATTCATGCACACAAATATGTAAACATGCCTGTTTTAGCACTAATCCATGCATCATCCATCTACATACAACAGTAACATATGTAATGAACTGTGTACTTTGTTGTTCAGATTTATTCTGTTTGTTTTACTTCGTATTTTACTACATACTTTTACTTTTTCCAAGAAATAACATTACACTGCCTTGGCAAAGACCCACAACACCCTCCAAACACCCACCTCATTTACAAACACCCACAACACCATAAAAAAACAACTGCATTTACAAACACCCTACAAACACACACTGCATTCACAAACACTCACCACATTTACAAACACCCACAACACCTTACAAACACACAAAGCATTCACAAACACCAACCACGTTTACAAACACCCACCATATTTGTAAACACCAACAAAACCTTACAAACACCCACTGCAATTGCAAACACTCACAACACTCTACAAACACCAGCAAACAACCTACAAACACACAACGCACACAAATACCCACCGCATTTACAAAGACCCTACAAAATCCCACCTCATTTACACAAACACTCACAACACCCTACAAACACCAGCAAACAACCTACAAACACACAACGCACACAAACACCCACCGCAATTACAAACAGCCTACAAAAACCCACCGCATTTACAAACACCCACAAGTCAAGTAAATTTTTATTTACAGAGCACAACTTTAACACAACCATTGTTGATCCAAAGTGCTTTACAATAAAAGGTTACTTAAGAAGCAACATAGATCAAAAATTAAAAGGGGAAAGAAATAAAATAAAAATATGTATATATATATATATAAAAAAAAACATAAATCAAAAGTACCGTACACAGCATCACTCAAATGTAAGGGCATAAAAATGTGTCTTTAAGTTTGATTTAAAAACACAGAGCGATGGACAGGCCCTGATGGTAAAGGGCAAACTGTTGCAGAGTTTAAGGGCAGTAACAGCGAAAGCTCTGTCACCTTTGGATTTACAGCGAGAATGAGGGACAGATAAAAGAAGCTGGTTACAAGATCTTAATGACCTAGAGGTTATATATGGCTAGATAAGATCACAGATATAATCCGGGGATGACTTTTGCAAGGCCTTGTGTACAAAAAGAAGGATCTTAAAATCAACTCTGAATTTGATAGGGAGCCAGTGCAATGAAGCAAGACCAGGAGTAATATGCTCCCTCTTTTTTGTTACTGTCAACAATCTAGCTGCCGCATTATGAACCATCAAAATGAAGCTGAGACAAACACCCAACAAACAAACACTGCATTTACAAACACCCAAAACACCATACAAACACTTAACGTATTTATAAACACCCGCCTCATTTACAAACACCCACAAAACCTTTCAAACATCAACCACAATTACAAACACCCACAGCACCCTACAAACACACACCACATTTACAAACACCCACAACACCTTACAAACACTCATATTGTTTATAAACCCTCACAACACTCTACAAACACCCACCGCATTTACAAACACCCACATCACCTTAGCAACCACATAGCAAATAGCTAAAAAAAAAACAATACAGCACACCCACGTAACTGCATAGCAACACCTTGCTAACTACCCACAACATGCTAACAAGTGATTTATTTACAAACACCCACCATATTCACAAACACCTAAACACCCTTAGCAGCCACATAGCAATGCCTTTGCAATCACCCCATGACACTCTAGCAACCACTCAGATTATTTTGTAAAATGTAAAAAAAAAAAAATTAAAAAATGTTTAATCACAAAGCCAGTAAATAATTAATATACTTTTTTTTCCTGTTGTAGAGTATGGAAATTGAGGTGGATGAGAATGGCACCTTGGACCTAAGCATGAAGAAGCCCATAAAGAGAGAAGTGGGCATATCTTGCGCCAGCCCTGAAGTGCGTTCCCCTGATCTGTCTTCATCATCTTTATCATCGTCCGCATCTCTTCACCACGTCAACAGCAGCATCTCACCCCACTCTTTACACACCTACAAACAAGAGGAGTGGGAGGGGCCTCTGGACTACACCAAGCCCAATCGACAGAGAGAAGAGGAGCTAGAAGAGGTACAACCATTTGCCATTTCCGATTTCATTTAGATGAGCCCTGATCTATCTATTGTTTTGCAAACCAGCGTAATATACATTCTATCTTTGCACAGATGGACCACAGCACGCAGTCATTTGCCTCGTCTGACCCTGAGGATTGTGACATGATGCAGGAGAGCCTTGATGACAGGAAGTACCCCGGAGAGGTCACAACCCCCAGCTTCAAGGTCAGGTTCCAGCCCAAGGACAACAAGAAAGAGCTCCTACTGTAAGTCAGATCAAATTTGTATGCGTTTCTTTGCACAAACTGATATTCAGCACAGTGGAAACATTTCACTCAGTCAGACATTTGTGTTTGTCCTTTGCAGGTGTCCTACTCCGGGCTGTGATGGCAGTGGACACATCACCGGAAACTATGCATCCCATCGCAGGTATACAGTGTTTGGAGGTCACCTCTCTGTCCTTATTTTGCCTTTAAAAGGGAAATATTGAATAAAACAAGACCTCACGTGGATGTTATTTCTTGCTTAACTCTTGCTTGCTCTTTGCTTTTTACACCGACTTGGGATGTTCTGGGTTCTTTCATTTTATCTTCTCCTTCTCTCTTTTCTCTCCCTTGTTTCTTTTCAATATATTTAGCCTGTCTGGGTGTCCTCTCGCTGATAAGAGTCTTCGGTCCCTCATGGCAGCACACACATCTGAACTCAAGTATGTCAGCTCTGCTTCTGATCTTGTTCTTTGTTCTTGTTCACTTGGGTCTGCTCAGCTAAATGTTGCTTTTACTCTTTTCTTTATAATAAAATATATATAGTACTTAAGATTCAACCTAATATTATTCTGAAATTACACACCACCCCTGCCTTTGTTCAAGTTTACTGCAGGTAATATAACCCATCACATTTAACATATGACTTCACTTTCCCAGATGTCCAACTCCAGGATGTGATGGTTCAGGTCATATCACTGGTAACTACGCGTCTCACAGGAGGTATGGGCTGTTGAATAACCCCTACCAACATAATACACAAATAGGACAGAGAAGTTTAGTGATAGCTGTATATTAGACACACACGTGTATGCAACACTTAATTTATTACCCGTCCCATTATTAAAGAATATTTTAGATCTTGTGCAGTTCCCTTTCAAGGGAACTTTAAACTGTGTCCTCTAGAGGTCGCTATGGGGAACGCCTCATCTTGACCCGTGTCTGAAGCATACATTGAAAAACACCAACAACTGGCGACAGCCCATGACGTCACTACCGGTACGACTATAGTATAAATAGGTGCCGGGAGAACACGTCATCCTCTACTTCATCTTCACTGATTGTTTTGTTTGAAGCATGCATTTTGAACGTGGTGAGAGCAATCTTTATTCTATCATGGCGAGCACTAGCAAAACATTTAGAGGATGTGTGCATCTGTTTCATCATTATTTGACACCTGATGACACACACAATCTCTGCGTTTTTTGTTTAGGCGAAGAGCACGCACGCAATGTCCTTGAGGGAGCAATTTGTGTGCCTTGTGAGCATTTTTTCGATGAAAAAGCTCTGCTCTCGTTTGTCTCTCTTTTCAAGGAAAGAGGGGC
The DNA here is from genome assembly GCF_963082965.1 of Carassius carassius. Taxonomy (NCBI): domain Eukaryota; kingdom Metazoa; phylum Chordata; class Actinopteri; order Cypriniformes; family Cyprinidae; genus Carassius; species Carassius carassius. The sequence continues at coordinate 10,676,524 of NC_081800.1, forward strand.
AGCCATCTGCTTCCCGCGGTTCAGGACCCAACGCTGCTGAGGCACGAAGGAGAACAAGCTCATAGGGATCACAGGCGTATCTGGCTGATCTGAGTTTAAAGAGGGTCTTTCCCTCTCATGCTCGTCGGCTGTGGACAAGAGAGAGCCGTTGGAGGATGATGTTATTTCCTTAACATCATCTGATCTGGGGCCAGTGATCTGCTGTGTTTGGGACAGGAAGAGCAGATGTCATCTGAGGATGTTGAAGAAGGTGAGGCTGAGCCTTCCCAATCCTTCTGCCCTGCTTATGATAAGCTGTTGGAGGTTTTGGATTGCGCCACGGCGAGGCTGGACTTACTGTGGAAGCGATCTAATAATCAGGATACTAATCAGGATACATCTCCTAAATAGCAGGGCATATGCAGCAGCAGGTCAGGCTGTGGCTTCGTTGCACACGATGGCGGTGTTCTAGGCATATATGGCTGATCTACTGAAAGACCTGGATAAAGGCAAGGGCCTTTCTCCCAATGAGGTAGCTGAGCTGTGCCACAGATCTGGCTCTATCTACTACTAAGCAGGCCGCCTCCGAAAAGAGCTTTCTTCTTGATGCTCCAGTTTCACCTTCCGAACTTTTCGGTACTTCCATCGAGACGGAAGTCGAGAAGTTCAGGGAGGCGAAGGTACGCTGAGCGGCCTTCAAATAGGCTTCTGCGGGAGCCTTCTTGAACATCAGGCCCCCAGCACGGCACAGCAAAATTTCCTGGATGTCCGGCTAGCTTGCCCTGAGGGGCTTTCTGGTCACCAGGATATCCCCTCTTGCTGAGGCATCAATCGGGTAGTATAGGTGGCATTTGCGAGAACATATTTGGGTAATGCAGAAAGTCCGCACTCTGAAATCCTGTACAGCAGTGGTTTTCAACCTGTGGGCCGCGATGGTATTCAATTTGCAGGTGGGCCGCCAATTACTATTAAAAGAAATAATAATATTGTTCATATATGTAAAAATGTCTGAGTCATAATATAATAACATCATTTCATATAATCAAATAACAAAAAATAAATATTAAACTGTAACTATGCTTCCACTATTCGAGCTCGCTGATTGGTTTAAGAATAAACCGCCAATTTATCTTGGATATTTTTGCTGCATATGCTACAGAACAACAGCAGTTGTGCCAAGCAGTACCAGCCTGAGTTATTTTCTGTTCATTGCCAGTTCATTCAATAAAGACAGTTAACAATCTAGCTTCTGAGTACTAAGTTATTAACCCAACAATAGTGGGGTCAGTTAATTTTGTTGCTGTGGGCTGCGGAAACATATGTGTTTGGTTGTGTGGGCCGTGAGTTGAAAAAGGTTGGGAACCACTGCTGTACAGTAAGGATTACGTGTATTAGCTTCGTTCCCTTTCTCTGAGTTGGTTAGACCCCAGTACCTTGGGCTCCACTCAACCAGTGTGTCTATTAACACACTTTGAAGCATCACTTCCCTCAGCATTGAGGGTTATTGTGAGCATGGTGTTTCCTTTTGGGTGCAGTCGAGTTCTCTCCCCTTGAAATCCTTCCTCCTAGGGCTGTTCTTGTGGTAGTTTAGCAGCGCTTCCCTTTACAAAAAGGGTTGCCTATGAGCGTGCTACTCCTTTCTGATTTTGGAATTCTCCTCTCACGTGAAAGTTGAGTTCTCCATTTTTCCAGAGCACGTGAAACCAGCAGCATCAAGTGAACTAGACTCTTCCTCTGCCTCTCTGATGATTTTTTGACTAGCTTGCAGTATGCTTACCTTTCTGATTCTAACAATCATGCTGTAGGTCGAGCCCCCTCTCTCGTTGAGAGCTGGGTTTATGCTCCATCAGCCAGGTAACCTAATGCTAGTCGTTCCAGCATTGGAACATGCTGTAGGTTGAGCCTCCTCTCTCATTGAGAACTGGGTGTGTTGCACTTTCTAACATCCACATTGTAGTAAGTTTGAACGCTAGTACTCTGCATTCTTTTCTAAAAAAAACTATAAGGTTTTCATCTTGGGCGCCACTCCACCTATGTATCCTCAGGATACCTATTTAAACAGGGTGTTGCTACTAGGGGTCTGTTGAGACACTTCCTTCAGCAAATTTATATAAGAGCAAGCAGTAGCCCCTGTGTGACAGGCCAAGACTTAGTATGATGCTAGGCTCTTAATCGTGTCCATTGATAGGAATTTATTCTTGATTCCAAGCCTTGACCTCTACCCCGGACCCAGGAGTCTGGCCCTAACAGGTAAGTTTGGGTATCTAGCCTAGGTCTTTGGTCATAAGGGATAATTAAATGGACAGCCGTCTATCATCCCAGGGGCAACTTCCATGGAAATGGTAGAGTTGGTACTTAGTGATCACCATGGTTCCGCAATGGGCCAGCACTCCCCTCAGCATGGTAGCGTGGGTATACAGTTCCCCATAGCGGCTCCTAGAGGATGCAGTTCAAAGTTCCCTTGAAAAGGAATGCTCAGGTAACTTATGTAACTATGGTTCCCTGAGTAGGGAACAAGACACTGCATCCTCTAGACGCAAGCTTCAGACTAATAAGTGGATGACATGTTCTCCCGGTGCCTATTTATACTACAGTCGCACGGGTAGTGACGTCATGGGCTGTCGCCATACAACATGCTGTTGGTGTTTTTCAATGTATGCTTCAGACACGGTTCACGACGAAGCATTCCCCATAGTGACCCCTAGAGGATGCAGTGTCCCGTTCCCTACTCAGGGAACCATGGTTATATAAGTAACCTGAGACATTTTCTTTTTTCTCTGTTTATCTAAAAGCTTGCTGAGGTCACTGTTTCCTAACCAGCCATGAGACATTACGTTAATCATGCCTTGCATGATAGTTAGTGAAAAAAAAAATTAGGTCACTTGATTTCTGTTTCTGTCATGTAGCCGCTCAGTAGACCCTCCCACACTGGTCCCCTCTTATTAGTCTAGACTTCTACTCCACATAGTTGTTGAGAGATTCAGGTAAATTGGGCCACTTTTTGGCATCTTGGTAAGGAAAATTGTCCCAGTTTATCTAAATTTACCATCTATTACATATCAAATATGTTTCAGTTGGCTGTGATTTGGTCACGTCATGTAGCTTTACGCTGTCAGTGAGATTGACATTGGTGGAAACTTGTTGCATCGTGCCTGGTCAGGATATGGTGTATGCTTGCATCTTTCTTAATAGTAATTGAGTTTGGTTTCCTACATTGCTTTGGATCAGTAGTGCTGGAACCTTATTGTTCTAAGTTTCTAGCTCCTCTGATCATGAGCTGCATACTCTCTATTTTCAGTTTGTCTGGGTGTCCACGGGCCAAGAAAGGTGGAATAAAAACAACTCCCATCAAGGACGACAAGGAGGACTCCGAGCTCTTAAAGTTCGTACTACATAGAAAGCCAAAGGCTTTTCCCCTTTACTTACTGTATGGTAAAAAAGGCACAATTTAGGCGGGAATATTGTAAAGGAGTTATCAAATGTTTGTCCAACCGCACAGTTATTTAACAACAGTGTAAAGCAGTTTAGAAAACCCCTCTTCATTCAAACAGAAGTGACATAATCAAGCATTTCCATCTAGAACCACTTGTGATCCCAAAATACTGCTTGTGTTTTACTTTGTTAAATATCACCTTGGCAACCTTCCAAATAACTCTCTTGTACATGAGCTAATGAGTCAGTGCATGTAGCCCCGCATGGCAAACTAGTGCCATTAATGTTCAAATTATTTTGGAAAATGGCATTGTGAGTTTTATCCCATTGTTTAACTTCTAAAAGCAAGAAGACAAAGATGCCTAGTTATACTGTTGAGGAAATAAAAACTGAATATATTACAGCACAGATGGCTCATGGGGTATTGAAATATTGTGCATGTTTTTGTTAGTAAGTCATCTGCAGCGCAATGTGTGGGTTTTTGTCTTTTTTTTTTTTTACTACTGCCAAGCGTAGGAGATTTTTATCCACATGATTCCACTCCAGTCAATGAGCAGTCGGCATATGGTGGCACTCAAGCTTCCCAATGTATTCCCAAAATTTCTTTTTTTTTTCTTTTAGTTTGAATGTTGTAATATTCACAGTGACTGTTGGGCAAAGTATGTAGCTAAATATGGCCCTCGTTACAAAACTGAATAGAGACTCAAGTGAGACAGAGAGTAAACAGATGGGAACTGAGAGTAAAGTCAATGGCAAGGTGATATTTCTGATGGAATAAATGCTCTCACGATATCTAACCAAACTTATTTGTTTTATTCCCTCCATCATCATCTTTTTCCTTCTCTCACAGATGCCCAGTGCCAGGTTGTGACAGCCTGGGTCACATCAGTGGGAAATACGCCACTCACCGCAGTGCATACGGATGCCCGTTGGCAGCCAGACGGCAGAAGGAGGGTTTGCTGAACGGGTCTCCATTCTCTTGGAAGGCATTTAAGACAGAAGGCCCAACCTGTCCCACACCGGGATGTGACGGATCGGGACACGCCAACGGCAGCTTCCTCACCCACCGCAGGTACTCGAATAGAGAAAATATGGTTTTGACTGCTGTGTGAAATTTGTTTCATCCAGTGGCCTGAGTTTGGGGTGGGAAACCTATTGGGAAACAGTCATTATGAACTTCAGAAATATTTAATGGACTAAAGCCCTATTTGGACAGGACTAGTTTTCCATGGAGGAGGTTAGAGAAATTTGCATTTCTTAGTTACATCTAAATCTGTGTTTTCCACAAAATCACTGGACCTTTGAGAAATCTAATCCCATCAAAATGACATACTGTTTGCACATATTCTGCATGTTTGCACTTTTCAATATGGATGGCATCTTTTAAACTTTATAAAAGTATAAAGTATAGATATAAAAATAAGGAGAGCTAAATTGTGGAAACTTGTCAGTGTCAGGTAAGGTACATGTCTACATTTCTCTGCTCAGTTACATGGGTTCATTATGAGCAGCCACTTTTAGAAACTCATGTGAAGTTTATTTCAATATGTTTTTTATAATAAATTAAACTTTTATGAAAAATAAATTTTTTAAGATGTGTTACATTTAATTCATGCACTCACAGCACATCACCTTCTGTAATGCCGTATCCAGAACACACTCCCACCACTGCAGTCAACATGGAAATGTTAGTCTCATGTGATATTTAATCGGTTTATCTGAAATTACAGATATGGTTTTGATAATAATTGTAACATCATTCAGGAAACTAGTCCCATCCAAATAGAGCTAAAGTTGTCAATAGTGTAGCAATGCATGAAGCACTGTTTGCTCAAAGGTCACTAGCAAATCAAGCAGCTTTATATTGGTTCACCTCACGTCTCTTATGAGAAATTCCTGGTTTCATTGATTTTCTATTGAGATGAGTGTTTTGCCTGCAGAATTTCACCATATAAAGGTAAATGTGACCGCAGCTTTATAGAACAGAAATTACACACTCTACATTTAGGTTTTAGAGTGCTGGCCTAGTCTGAGTCATTATGGGATTGCTCATGAAGCAATGGTGCTGCTACGTTGTGTGATTATTGATGATGAATCAATTGTATTTGGCCCTAGTCTCTCAGGCTGCCCCAGAGCCTCCCTCAACAAGAAGAAAGCCAAGTTCCCCGGAGAAGAGTATCTCAGCACTAAGTTCAGAGCCAGTGATGGTGAGACATCCCATATTTACCTCCATCATCTCTTCTGTCATATTTTATGGAACACTAAAGGTGACAACATTTATCTTTTTCTTTACAGTGTTAGACAATGACGAAGACATCAAGCAGCTCAATAAAGAAATCAATGAGCTCAATGAATCCAACAATGAGATGGAGGCAGATATGGTCAACCTTCAAACACAGGTTAGCCACACATCTCCCGGTGACTAAAGACCACATATATAAAAAAATAACAACATATTACTGTTTTTTTTTTTTGGACATGTTCCATAGGAAGTTGAAATAATCAGCTTTTTTGGTGATTCAGATCACATCGATGGAGAAGAACCTGAAGAACATTGAGCAGGAGAATAAGGTGATTGAAGAACAGAATGAGGCATTATTTGTGGAGCTGTCTGGACTAAGTCAAGCTCTTATACAGAGTCTGGCCAACATCCGTCTGCCTCACATGGTGAGTTACACAAACTCCTACAGCAGCTTCCATAACTTTCCTCTCCTACATGAATTAGATGCACCTTTTTAAAAGCACCATTCTGATTTCCGTTTTCCATTGCAGCAGGAGCCAATCACAGAGCAGAATTTTGAGAGCTACGTGAGCACCCTTACTGACATGTACACCAATAAGGACTGCTACCAGAACCCAGAGAACAAGGCCCTTCTTGAGACCATCAACAAAGCGGTGAAAGGCATTAAGGTCTGACTAAGCCAAAAGACGAGGATGAGAAACAGAAGCGTTGAACAGAAATAGAAATGTGGCACCATTGGGAAGAGCAAACATATGACACACAAAAAAGGGCATTCAGGTTTTTTTGAACAACAATCTAAACCTTCATCCCAGGGAGCATTCTGTGAGTTCAAAAAGAGGTATATAATATATATTACTATGAGGACCAAAATCCACAAAAGCTGCTGGATTGGAAGGCGAAGATGGAACCAAATCCTTTATTTACGGAGAAGAGACAAACCTAGTTTTCTTTACAGTTTTTGTTTTACATTCAAATGGTGAGAAGTTTTGGAAGAAGAAAAAGAAACTGGGAGTAGAACTTCCAGAAGATGTGCAGCCCAGGCTTTAAGTGAAAGAATGAGTCTTTTACTCATTTTTGAGTATGCTGCTCTTCTGAAACAACAAAAGTGATGCTCCAAATACAAGTGATCCGTGCATGAGCCCCAGCGGAACAGACATATGCAGCGTTTCCTTCTTTTCCCGAAGAAACCAAAAGTCGTTTGGATCGTGGGAAATGAGAGGATGTTGTACTAGCATACAAAGTGAGCAAATGCGTGTGCAACCTTATCAGTGCCATGCGGTTGACTCTGTAAATTTCACCTGTTGAAACACTACTTTATCTCGGCAGCCATTTATTGTTTATTAGTTTTTGTTTTAGAACTACACACGGGAGCATTAGCTTGCTCTCATTAATTTGTAGTACTTACACTGTACGGATATTTACCCAGCATAGTCATATCTCTTACATTTGAACAATGAGTTGCACTTCATTTCAGTCCATTCAACATCAGACAAGATGTTGGTTGTCACTGATCTATAAATTATAGGACACTTGTCCAGACACTACTATAATTTATTTATATTTTGTTATCATTTAATTTTAACCGTATTATTATTTAAATTTGCCTATTTAAATATACACAGCCCTTCTGCTTCATGACAATGTGGCAAGGAAATGTACCACTAATTTTTAACTTCTTTTCATTTGACGATAAGAGTTTTTAAACATTTTTTTAAGTGCAAATATTTTTAACCAACAATGTTTTGATAATTTTGTACATTTTCTTTCTCTCTACTTGTGTATGTGTCTCTATTTGCAATTTTTTTTTTTTTTTTTCAAATTTACAACACAGCTGAAGGAGAAGTATCATCTCTATTTATTATTTATTTAATATTTATGATGAAATTATAAACTGTGATACGGTTGTAATGTATATTTATTTTGTTACGTCTCCATGTGTTTGTAAAGTCTTAGTAGTCTCAAAGAATGTTGGTGATATAAAAATAAACACAAAAAACTTTTTGGACTAAAGAATAAAAAATGATGATTATCAAGGTTTTCCTTATACCAGCATTACTTCCTATAGGAATGTAAAGAGAAAAAAAGCAATTCCAGTACTGTGGAACCTACAGCTTTGACTCTTACCCCGTCTGTCTCGACAGAAGGAAGACATTCTTCTGGATCCTCTTGTGCTTTTTTTTCTTTCTTTTTTTTCTTTATACCTCCTCAAGCTCTCAGTAGTGGCCAAAAACTGTTTCCCCTGAACAATCCTAACGAATTACAAATGTATTATTTTTACTTTCTTGCTAAACTTGTCTTTGTCGGACCATGGGAAGCATGCGGTCGTTTTTGCGGCGAGGCACAGAAGACGAATACCAACCATCCTGACGGAAACTCTTGAACCACAATGCCCTTACTCGACTAGTATCAGACAAGCATACACCTGTGTAGCCTTATACTAGATTTTTATTTCTTTGATGCACAAAGTGCCACTGACCTGTGCTTTTGTTACCTACTCCGCCCATTCAGCAACCACACTACCCTCAGGTCATGTGACCGTGGCATAAGTGGGGATTGTTAAAGATGCCTTTATTCCTTTGCCGTAATGGCCATACCTACACAATATATCCATTCTGTATTTAAAAGAAAAAAGACAACAAAAAAACTATATATAGTATATATACATACATATATTTTTACAGTGTAATTGTTAACTCTTTTTCTCTTATAATAGCTAAACAGAAACAATATCTTTCCAAAAGCTGTGAGTCCTACTATTGATAGAAGACTAAATAATATAAAAAAAGATAGACCCAGTTTACTGTGGTTGCAGGATACGATGTGTTTTATAATATGTAAACATACATTTCTAAAGCGAAGAATACAAGGATGTTTGTAGAGTTTCCTATTTTCTGGTCCGAACTCACTGGGCCTCTGTATGTATCTCAGCCACATTAATGGAACAGTGGTTAACAGATTAGTCTTAGGCTGTAATCGTTTAGACGCATTGTACTGTGCTGAAAATTCTCCTCGTTGGATCCGTCTTTAATATTGTATGGTGTTGTGCAGTTCTGGTGGGACACGCCACACTTAGATATGCGTGTAAAATTCCAGTCATCGCAATGACATCTGTATGACTCATAATAGCAAGTTGTGAAATGAACATTGTGCCTCTATTCAGAAGGTCGTTTCGTTAAATAGTACACAGCGGTCATGTTGCTCATTTGCTATTATGGCAGCAATATTGTGATGGACAGAACATGTGTGCACTTTTCAAAAATCTTGAATGCCAACTAATGACCTTTAAAGCAAAAGGTTTTCTTTGTGTGTGCGCGAGTGTTTGGGTGTGTGTTAGTGGATTCTTTTTTTTATTTTGAAAAAAGGTACAAATGGCTACTGGACAACTGTTCATTGCTTCAACAGAGTTGGGATAAAATATCGCAAATGTCTTTGACTTGTTCGTTGTTGTTTGATGTGAATCCGTATCCTGTCCAAAATGTCAAATGCCCTTTGACCGATATCTTTTTACCTTGTGGCCAGTACTAAAAAAAAGCCCTTATCCATCCAAAATCAGATGTACGATATCAGATCTGTTAGCTCTCGGCAACAAGGCCTTCCATAAAGGGAAAAAAGATGTGGTTTGAGCGTTTGCGTTCTGAGATTGTCATTGACATGTCTTCGCACACAGAGAAAACGATGGAGATGCTAGTTGCATAAATCTTTGTCCATTTCCACAGAATGTCAGATCGGCCTCATTCGCCTCGTTCTGTGTAACTTTTCTGCAGGAAAGATGTGTGCGTTGCATTTCAATACCACAGAGTTTCCTTTGCTTTAAAAGCAATCTGAAGATGCGGTCTATCTGTAACGGAAGAGTTTTCTTCCTTCTATTAAATTGCGTAGAGGGAATACTCACTACAGATGTCAGATCGTCTTATTATGATGGGAGAAACATTTCTATCTGGTTATTACTACTGACATGAGATAGCCTAAAGCATGTGTGAATTATTCTTCCTCGATGCATGCTTCTTAAATGCCTGCTGTCAGTGATGATGAGCAGCTATGAATGTTGCACGGTGAGGTTGAGTGTGTTGAATCTGCCTAATAATGTAGCATGTTCTCTGGAGCATTGTAGCATCTGCAAATGCAAGTCAGCATATGTAACCCCTCTCCGGGGAACCAAATAAGGGTAGATTTAGCACCTTGTACTTGAGAGTCCGGCCTTTCTGAGACTTGTGCCAATCGTAGGTCAATTAAAATGGTTCCTCTGTCATTTCATGAGAAACAATAACAGCTAAAAAGTCGGAAGGTACTGTTTGTCCCATTAAGCTGATATAACCAAAACAGCCCTCATTCTGTAGGTACTGTAGCTTACAGCTCTGTGGTTTTCTCATGTGTGCCTTTTCTCGCTTCTGTCCGCTGCAGGAAAGGGTGTGTTGACATTTAAGGATGGGTTCAAATCCCACTCAGGACACCAACCTTTTGTCCTTTTTTTTCTTTCCTTCCTTGTTTTGAGGAGGTGGGGGTAGTAGGAATTCAGCAAAGTGGTGAACACCAAGAGAGGATCATACTGAAATCGATATTCAGCTTATTGTTCAACATGAAATAAATCACAATATGTGAAACACGATTCTTCCCAAAACTGTGATTCTGATTCAGGTATGAAAATGTGTGGTGGATCATTTCATCGAGTCTGAAAATAATCATCGAACGTATCACAGAGGAAGCATTTATACACAGGGCATTATTCTGACAACAATGGGATTCTGTACATTTGTAATAAAGAACAGTGTTGTTGTATTAAAGAATACTTAAAAGTAAATGCAGAAAAAAAAAAGAAGAAAAAAAACAACAACTTGTATTTTAACCCACGGCCAAGGCTTGTCCTCTTGTGTCCTTTTTACAGAGATCAGCTATTTTTACTGGTGATTTTGTAGCCAAAAAAAAGAAATTAAGACATGGTACTTCCACAAATAATAATAACAATTATAAGCACTTTCACAGTGATAGATGACGTGTTTTAGTCACTTTCGTAGCAGTGGTAGTTTCATTGCCAAGGTTTTATTTCTATAGAGCAGGACAAGCTATGGCCGTGCATGATTCGAGCTAACTTTGGAAATGAAGTGTGTAGCTGGTTTTGGATTGTGACCGTGTTTGTGTATCCTTGTACCTGTGCTCATTGATATCAGTGTTAAAAGAGAACAATAATGTCTGTTTTGTGAAGGTATTGTTCATTTCAGTGTTATATATGGAAAACATAAATAAAGAGTCATTAATGTCATCTTTCTGAGTATACATTTCCTACGAGATTTGTGTGTGTGTGTGTGTGTGTGTGTGTGTGTGTGTGTGTGTGTGTACTGGTATATATGGTTTATGAGGACACAATTAATTTTTTTTGTGTGTGTTTTATGAAATTCATACATTTCCAGTAGTTTCCTGTGAGGGGTAGGTTTAGGTGTAGGGCAATAGAAAATACAGTTTGTACAGTAAAAACAAAAACAAAAAAACATTACGCCTATGGAAACCACAAATGCAAGCGTGTGTGTGTGTGTGTGTGTGTGTGTGTGTGTGTGTGTGTGTGTTTGTTTGTTTTTTGCTTAAGTCAAGTCAAAAGTTTGGATACGAAAACATGCTGAAATATAAGTTTTGGTATTGAATTTTTTTAGTCCCTGCATGATTGATTAATCAATTTGATAACTGAAATTCTGGAAATAATGAGTGTTTGCCAATTGACTAGTATCTTCTTTCATATATTTCATCTTTGTCAGCATCATGATAGTGCTAGCTGTGATGAGAGATTGTTTTACAGTCTGCTAGGCTTCAAAAAATATGTTTTTTATAGATAGCGAGTGTGCCACCATTTGCTAATCAGAGCTGACCTCTGCTGGAGACAAAAAAAAAACTACCACACTCAAAACAATACAATCTCAGCATAATGATGATTCATATGAAACCTTCCAACTATATCTATCTAATAATAGCGACACTAGTTTTAGAAATGAGATTAAATGATATCTACATTCCTAATCACAGTATCTGACAGATATGTTTAGGGATTTGCATTTAGGTAGGCTGAATCAGACGTGAATTACTCTACAGGTAGTTTTGAAGCAGCGTCCATTTGCGCAAAAATAAATGAAAACCTTTACTGTTCATAAGAATAATAAAAAAATAGATGTGAGTCTATTTAAATAAAATAAAAAATGAGTCTCAAATGGTGTATGAAAGATTTTTAACTTGTATTGTTCTACTTTTTTTTGTTTTCGTTCGTGAACGAATCTGTACTTGAATTAATATTTTTAGTAAACGAAACGTCCCTGTACCATGCAGTGGACGCATTTTGTTCACTGTTGTGACCTACCTTCAGCAGAGCAGTTGTCCCGTCGGCGAGTCTGTGTTTGTCTCCAAGATTCGGAGCGGACCCAGACAGCAAAACTCATCTGGGCCAAATCTGGCCTGGGCCAATTGGAAAATCTACTTTTCCCTCCGTCATCCTTCAGCAGAGTGTGTCAATCCATTCAGCACACACACACACCGGGTCCGAGTCAACATGTGGTTGACATATCCCACAAGGACACTGATAACAGAACACCTTCAGAACACCTTTACAGAAAATGCATGTTTCTTTGTTACAAATAAAAAAGTAATGTCCATATACCACGGTATTTGTACAGTTACCTGATAATACAAATAATACATAAGTAGACTATGACTGTATTTAAGAAGAAATAATTAATACCATTAAATCAATCGTTACAAGCATCTTATATAATAGATAATTAAATATTTTACTGTCTTATGGCACTGATATATTTTTTTGCTAAGTTGTTATACGAAGCTCTTAAGATAAAAAAAACATTTAAAGTAGTGATTTAGATGTATAGACAATTACTGTACTGAATACTCTATTAAAACAATATTCATATCAGAGCTCTGATCCTCCCACAGACAGCAATGTAATTACCACAATCTAGGTCCAGAAACGTGGCAAGACGATCGGTTAAATAATCCATGTGACAACAGGGGTTCAACAATAATTTTACGAAGCTACGAGAATACTTTTTGTACCCCCCCTCCTTGATTTCACCATGGTGGTATTTTGGAGAGGATCCATGCACTGAACGTGAGCAGCACATGCTATTATGTGTCAGCTGAAGGGTCAGAGAGGTCTCGGAATTCTTCAAGAAATATCTTAATTTGTGTTCCGAAGATGAATGGAGACCTTACAGGAGTAATTAATGACAGAATTTTAATTTTAAACCAGAACAACCCTTTAAACCAGTGCTACACAATGAGAAAGGGAATAATCTGAATAATTACCACAGGGAAATGTTTATATCACAGGGAAATGTTCTTATAAATGTGTCACCATTGTGTGCTTGAGTTGGTTCTAGTAGTAATACATTCCTCTGCAATGCTGTTTTTGAGGTAAATGTGAGCCCTCCGTCTGACTCCACAGCATAAAGACAGTTCCCTCCTTTTCATTTGTCTCTAAAAAAACAAAGCAAAAAAACCATGACATATGTACAAAAATGTTATAGCCATATATACACACACACATACACACACACATGTATGCATGCATACTGTACATACACACACTGTATACACACACATATAAGGTCAAAAGTTTACATACACCTTGCAGAATCTACAAAATGTTGAACATTTTTGACAAAAGAGGGATCATACAAAATGCATCTTATTTTTTATTTAGTACTAGCCTGAATCAGATATTTCACATAAAACATTAGATTAGTAACTGACCCGCTGATGTCACATGGACTACTTTGATGATGTTTTTCTTACCTTTCTGGACATGGACAGTAGTCCGTACACACAGTTTCAATGGAGGGACTGAGAGCTCTCGGACTAAATCTAAAATATCTTAAACTGTGTTCCAAAGATGAATGGAGGTTTTACGGGTTTGGAACAACATGAGGGTAAGTTATTAATGACATAATTTTGCAAATTGGGCGAACTAACCCTTTAACAAGCTCCATTGTGGAAATTAGTGCACGTGACAGTGTCACACATACACTTCCGTTATCCACCGACTTGAGATTAAAAATAGATTGTGCCAAAATGACACACAGACTTATTATAGCATTGATATAGGACTATGACTGTCATATCAGGTACAGGTACATCTCAATAAATTAGAATGTCATGGAAAAGTTCATTTATTTCAGTAATTCAACTGAAACAGATTGTTATATAGTGTTGCTGGACAATTTCTCAATACATTTACTCAATAAAAATGGTGCATACTGTTAGCAGAAATAAAAGCATCTTTTGGCAAAGATTTTATAAATATAAAAATTAAAACATATCAAACAATATAATGTAATACATGTCCCTCTCTGTTTCTATCATTCAGGATGCCCCTGAGAACGTTCTGTCTGCTTAATAAGGTACTGTCAAAAGTTTGGACACATTACTATTTTTAATATTTTTGAAATATGTCTCTTGCTTATCAAGCCAGCATTTATCTGATCAACTGTAATAGGCAAGGCAAGGCAAGTTTATTTATAAAGCACATTTCGTACACAATGGTAATTCAAAGTGCTTTACATAAAAGAAAGTAAAATAATAATGAAGAAAAATAATAAGAAACTTTTTTAATTATTTAAAAATTTACTTATTTAAAATGAATTTAAAACAGTTAGAAAATGATTTTACATAAAATAAAATAAAAAAAAACTGTGAAAATATAGTGCAATCAGTTTGGACATTGCACAGTGCTCATTCAATAAATGCACAGCTAAACTGATGAGTTTTGATTCCAACTGCGGGCGGCATAGTAACTAAAGGCGGACTCCCCTTGTTTTGTGTGAACCCTTGGTATTTCTAACTGACTCGATCCTAATGATCTGAGTGCTCTGTTAGGTTTATATTTTGTGAGAATATCTGAAATATATTTCGGTCCTAGGTCATTTAGTGACTTATATACGAGTAAAAGTACAGTACTTTAAAATCAATCCTAAATGTAACTGGAAGCCAGTGTAAGGACCTGAGGACTGGTGCGATATGCTCAGATTTTCTGGTTCTAGTCAGAATCCTGGCAGCAGCTTTCTGGATGAGCTGCAGCTATCTAATGGTCTTTTTGGTAAGGCCGGCGAGGAGCCCATTACAATAGTCCACCCTGCTGGTGATAAAGGCATGAACTAATTTCTCCAAGTCTTGACTTGAAACAAAACATCTCATTCTTGCAATGTTTTTTTAAATGATAGTATGCTGATTTAGTTACTGCTTTGACATGAATACTGAAACTAAGGTCTGTCTCCAGAATCACACCAAGATTCCTGTCCTGACTTGATTTTTAGTTGTTTGACCCCTAGAGTCAAGGTATGCATTCACCTTGAACACTTCATCTTTGTTTCCAAATGCAATGACTTCAGTTTTTTCCTTGTTTAACTGAAGAAAGTTCTGGCACATTCAACTATTAATTTCATCAATGCATTGGCAGAGGGAGTCAATGGGGCTGTAGTCATTTGGAGATAAGGCTAGGTAAATCTGGGTATCATCAGCATAGCTGTGAAAGAACCAAATTGCCTTTCTCATTATTTGACTTAGTGGGAGCACATACAGGCTAAACAAGAGCGGTGCAAGAATTGACCCTTGTGGGACTCCGCATGTCATGGACGTCCACTTAGATTTATGCTCTCCTATACTCACATAATAGCCTCTCCCTTCTAAGTATGACCTGAACCATTTGAGTACCATCCCAGAAAGCCCGACCCAGTTTTCCAGTCTCTCTAGTAGTATGTTATGATCGACAGTGTCAAATGAGCAATGAGATCTAGCAATACCAGTATCGATATTTTGCCAGAGTCACAATTTAAGCGAATATCATTTATTATCTTATTGAGTGCTGTCTCTTTGCTGTGATGCGGTCGAAAACCAGATTGAAAATTGTCCAGGTATCCATTTGAGTTTAAGTATTTGTTCAGCTGATTAAAAATGACCTTTTCTATAATTTTGCCTATAAAAGGAAGATTAGAAATTGGTCTAAAATTGCTCAAAATGGTGTTATCAAGATTGCTCTTTTTCAGGAGGGGCTTAACAACTGCAGTTTTTAAGGAGTTTGGAAATGTCCCAGAAAGAAGTGAGGCATTCAACCACTTCTAAAAGATCTGCTTCTAAGCAGTTAAGCACACTTTTGAAAAAAGATGTGGGAAGTGTGTCAAGATAGCAGGTTGACGATTTTAGGTGCTGCACTATGTCTTCCAGAATTTTGCTATTGCTTCAAAAATAGACATAGTATCTTTTTGATATTGTGGCATAATCTGTCTGACCTCTGCATTACTTGAGGAGGTGCTAATCGCCTTCCTGATATTGATGATCTCAGAAAAGAAGGATGCAAACTCATTGCATTTGCTGTCTGAGAGCATTTCACTGGGAATCTGACTTGGGGGGTTTGTCAGTCTCTCAACAGTGGCAAAAAGAGTATGAGTGTTAAATTACTGTTTATAAGGTTTGAGAAGAAATTCTGTCTAGCTGTGGCTAGTTTCACATTAAAAGCATGAAGGCAGTCTTTATAGATGCTATAGTGAATTTCAAGTTTTGTCTTCCGCCACATCCGCTCTGCTTTTCTGCATTGTCTTTTTCATAGTATGAACTGCTGTTGATCTTCTCCAAACTGATTTCTGTCTGTTTGTTTTCTTACTGACTATTATTGGAGCAATAACATCAATAACATTCTTAACTTTTGAGTTAAAGGAATCAAGGAGAGTATCAACAGAGTCTGCAGAAATGCTTGGTGTTAAAGATATAGCCTCCATAAATAGTACACTTGTGCTCTCGTTAATGCATCTCCTTCTGACAGAGACCGATCTAGATTCAGTTGTAGCAGACATCAAAATTTCAAAGAAAATACAGAAGTGATCAGATAGTGCTATGTCCTTAATAACAATGGATGAAATGTGTAGACTCCTACTGATGATTAAGTCTAGAGTGTGTCCACCTTTGTGTGTGGGTCCATGCACATGAGGAGTCAAGTCAAAAGTGTTTAGAACCGTTATCATTTCTTTTGTAGTTTTGTTTTCTGCATTATCTATGTGAATATTAAAATCCCCTGCAATAGCAAAACAGTCAAGCTCTAGGGAAATCATTGATAACATTTCTGTGACCTCTTCAACAAAGGCTGGAGAGTATTTTGGAGGCCTGTAAATAATAATAAACAGAATGCGTGGAGCACCTTTCAGAAAAAACCCTAGATATTCTAAAGAGAAAGTACTGACCAAATGACACTTGCTTGCATTGATAGACATCTTTAAATAGAGCAGCTACACCCCCACTTCTCCTAACAGTCCTGCAGACACTCATGTAAGTGAAGTTACATCAATCTTAGTTTGATGCATAATAGTTTCGAAGTGTTTCAAAGAGTTCACTGAAGTCCTTCTTAAGGAGTTCTGACTGCTCTTTCCGAATATCATTCTTTCCCATATGGATGATGATTCGATTTGCAGTCTTGTGCTTCATCAGAATGTTCTGAAGTTTCTTGTTCACATCAGAGACCATTGCTTGAGGAAGGCAGCATGTTGTTGTGGTCCTGCTGCGGATGTTTCTGATAACAGAGTCACCCACTATCAGAGTCCTGGGCTCGGCTGCGCTCTGAGCTGAATGCCACTGTCTGCTCGACCTTGAGCGCCTGTTAGTAGCTGTGTTAGCTGCTGGCTGATCCAATAGATGTTTAATCACATTTGGGGATTCCTCACCCACATTCATTAATGCTTCAAATCTGTTCTCAAGATGTATAGGGGGTGGTTGAATGCCAGTATTCACAAGCCTTGTCATAGTCGAATCTGGGGTAGAGGAAGCTACGGCAGCAATACGAGAAACTCGTGACAATCTGATGTCTCGTGTTCCTTTGGGTCTCGCTCCCTGTTTGTGCCATCGATTAGCGTGGCGATCAGTTTCGGCTTGTTCCTCTACACTTGGTATAAACTGTTGAGATTCAGAAGATTCATGGGACTCACCGGCTGTATGCTGAAAGGGTCCATGACGACAGTCTGCTAAGTGTTCCGTCTGTTTTTGAAGTCCAGCAAATAACTTTGTTTCAAGAATCACAATCCTTTGTAGAAGTTTGCAGCAGTTCATGAAACAAGTAGATCCAACAGGAGGCATTTTTTCTCTCTTTTGTTTGAATGTAGGCAGTTGTTTTCCCGTCTCCGGAATGTAAGCTGCTGGCAGTGGGAGGCAAAGTCTTCTTTTTGTAGTATTATTCCAGTCCCAAAGAGTTTTTAGTTTTAGCGTTTGTGCCAAAAATCTGTTGTTTGAGCACTGTGCTGACCTGCTGATGTAGAAATCTTAGAAAAATCAGAGAAATGTACAGAAATACGAAGCAAAGCGCAGAGCAGTAAGCTAGAACGTCCGAACGGTAGCAAAGCCGGAAGAAAAAGTTCAAAAATGTCACATTTCATATAATGGTTTTCTATCTTAACATCCTTCAAAATATTATTTATTGCTTTGATCAAAGCTCGGTTTTGGAAACGTTGTGCTGCTTATTTTTTTATTAAATTTTTTCAATTCAGGTTTTTTTTGTGGGGGGGGTGGGGGGGCATGTGATACTTTTTTTTTAGGATTTATTGATGAATAAAAAGTTATTTATTCAGCTTTTCCATCACATAAATAATATTTTAATGAAAAATGTAAAACTTATAATCAGTTAAAATATTTATTTTATTTCTGTGATCAAATCTGTATTTTCAGCATCATTCCTCCAGTCTTCAGTGTCACATGACCTTCAGAAATCATTCTAATATGATGATTTGCTGCTCAAGAAACATTTCTGATTATTATTATCAATATTTAAAAGTTATACTCTTTAATATGTTCAAAAATCATGATATACAACCATTCAAATGTTTGATATGTGTGTTATTAAATAGATATGACTGTTTTCATTCGGCATATAGCCATTAAATTGATAGAAGTAAAACATTTATAATGTTGCAAAAATATATTTCAAATAAATTATGTTCTTTTGAACTTTCTGTTCACCAAAGAATCATAAAAATGTTTCCAGGAAATTTTAAGCAGCAAAAACTTTTTTATTTATTTTTATTTTTTTTATAAGAACCATTATTGATAACTGAGTACCAAAATAAATCAGCACTCAACCTGCATTTTGGAATAATTTCTGAAGGATCATGCTTTGAAGACTGCAGTAATGATGCTGAAAATTTACAGGAATAAACTACATCTTAAGATACATTCAAACAGAAAATAATTATTTAACATTGTAATAATATTTCACAATATTACTTTTAACTTTATATTTGATCAAATAAATGCAAGCAGTCTTAAATGATTAGCTCACTTCTAAATTAATTTACTCATAATTTATTCCCTTTATTTATTGTCTTTCTTTCTTCAGTCAAAAAGAAATTAAGGTTTTTGAGGAAAACCGTCCAGGGTTTCTCTCTTTATAGTGGACTTCAGTGGGGTCCAAATTGCATCTTCAAAACATGATCCCAGATAAGTAAGAAGGGTCTTATTTAGCGAAACGATCGGTCATTTCCTAAAAAAAAGGAATGACAATTATTTGGGTTTGTCATCAAATGCTTGTCTTGCATAGCTCTGCACTGCACACATGTACTCTGTGCAGTTCCGTTGGAAACGGATCAAAAATGCAAGCATTTCCTCAGCTGATCGTGTACAGCCCTTTGAAACTGCACTGGAGCTGCAATTTGGATCTTTCCCCTATTGAAACCCACTTAAGTCCATTATAGAGAAAAAACTCTGGAATGTTTTCCTCAAAAATAAGGAAATTTTAATTCAGAAGTGAACTAACGTTAATCCTGTTTTAGAGTTAGCACTTAAACGTTGTTAGCTCACTATAATTACCACGCAGCGATCTTTAAAAAAAAAATTATAGAAAGAGTTAAAATAACTAAAGTTTAAATTAAGTAATTAAGTTAAACATTTGTTAATTATGTATAATTGCAGACCTCTGGACGTTTTCTTCATGTTAGCAAGTCCTCTGATAACATAGGCCTTAGTGTTCGCAAACAATACAGTCTGACAAAGATCTAAGGATCAATAAAAACACCAAACCTTTAAGTTATCGAGTAAGTTACACTGCATAATAAGACATTGATTTATTAGTAGAACAGCTTATTCGCACGGTGTGTCATACCTTGGTGAGGTTTTTGAGGATAACAGCGAGCAGTCTGTATTTTCCTCGACCGTCTTGACATCTTCTCCGGTTCTGAACTCCAGAAAAAAAAAAAAACGAAAAAAAAAAAAAAAAAACGGAAAAAAAAAGAAAACGCACGCTCGTTTCCACGGACACGGCCCCTCTGCGACAGTAGTTCCCGCCCACTGAAACCACACCTGGGCTGGATCCTTGTTACAGCCGTGAAACGGATGTGACTGTACATCTCGGTTATGTATGTAACCACGGTTCCCTGAATAGGGAACGAGATGCTGCGGTGACGTCACCGTATGGGAACACCCCTCGGTGTGACGAATGTCTGAAGCCCTATACCATACTGCCAATCCTATTGGCCAAATAGCACTTGGCACCATCCCACGCATGCGTACGCATCGTATACCTGGGTGCCGCGAGCTATTTCGCTCAGATTTCATGAACTGAAGAAGAAGAATGCTATCAAGGTATGGAACGGCCGGGACCGCAGTATCTTGTTCCCTATTCAGGGAAACGTGGTTACATACGTAACCGAGATGTTCCCTTTCATAGGTCACTTCGATGCTGTGGTGATGCCACCATATGGGAACCCTATACCATAACGCCTGACGTACCTGATAGCTGGGATCCAAGGAAGCATCTGCTCAAGCGGAGAGAACCCGGGAGCCAGGAGCCGTCCTCACATCCAGACTGTAAAACTTGATAAAAGTGCTCGGTCAGGACCATCCTGCCGCAGCACAGATATCATCCATAGAAGATCCATTGAGAAAAGCTTGTGAAGAAGCCACTGCTCCCGTGGAATGAGCTCTAATTCCTTAGGGCAAAGCGAGTCCGTGCGCCTCATAGGCTAAAGATATTGCCTCCACCAACCAATGGAACATGCTTTGTTTTGTGACAGCATGGCCTTTATTCTTGTGTCCGAAACAGACAAACAGCTTGTCAGACTCATGCCATGGGGCTGTTCGATCAACATAAGTCTTTAGCGTTCTGACAGGGCAAAGACTCAGATCTCCTGACCCCGCCTCTGCAGGGGGTAAAGCCTCCAAGACCACTTGTTGAAAGCGGAAAGGGTTAGAAGCGACCTTAGGGACATAATTAGGCCTCGGTCGCAGCAATAACTTCACAGAACCTGGTGCAAATTCCATGCACGAGGGTGAAACAGAAAGAGCCTGTAAATCCCCAACTCTCTTGAGGGAGGATAAAGCCACAAGAAGAACTGTTTTTAGAGTCAGGATTTTATCCGGTATAATCTCCAAGGGCTCAAACGGATGCCCTGATAAACCTTGCAACACAATGGATAAATCCCATGAAGGAACTCGCGCAGGGCGGAAAGGCCTCAGCCGTCGCGTACCCTGTATAAAACGAGAAAGCAAAGGATTACGGCCCACTGAGGTACCATCTATATATACGTGGTTAGCTGAAATGGCTGCTACGTAAACTTTCAGAGTGGCTGGCGTTACTCCATCAGAGAAACGGTGCTGAAGGAACTCCAGTACTGAAGCCACTGGGCAGTAAACTGGATCCATATTACGAATTCCACACCAGGTCGTAAACAGTTTCCATTTGAAAGCATATAAGCTGTAACACCTGCTTTTAACAACACTTTTGATGCTACATATAGAAATAAAGGGACCAGAGACCTTCACTTTTCAATGAGCCATGTGTATTACACCACAAATCACCATAGAGTCAGTAATATTACAATGTGCATAGTTATTCAGTTGCAAGGGAGACATTGAATAGTCCAGACAATCATAGTGGCGTCTTTCGCTACTATGAACTCCTTCTTAGGGATAGTAGGAGCAAGATGAAATAGTACTTAAGTGCATTGTTGATGAGGACACATCTGCCAGGAACCATACCAACTGTAGCTTGTAAAATGTACAATAGATGACAAAGATGTTATTGGCAAACTGAAGACAATTAATCCCCTTTTTGATCAAGGTCCTAGTTACAATTGAGCTGCCTCCAAATGCCTGCACGTTGAACCCTCTGCATCAAACAAACAAACAAACTTAGTGACACCATTAACAAATTTACCTCTCTCATTTACATAAACATTGCCTAACATCATATATACAACCAAAGTACTAACAGGAGTACTTACACTTGAGTTTAAGAACCTCAGGTTCCTCAAATCAGGGCCAAAAATACAAGAAAGCATTATTGAGAAAGCTTCGCCATGTGGTTAACACATCCTTCCTACCTCATACTTGTTCTCTTATCCTTTTTATGCTACCAGGCATCTCACTGGCTAGAGTGCTAATGGGACCAATGTAACTGTAGAACTGTTACAAAGCGTCTCGTAGAAGCTGCTCTAGAATTCATTATAGTCTCGGTGGTTTCAACAGAAAGACCGGGACATACTAACTCGCCCACAGCTTCCATAGATCTGGCCTTGGGTGCCAAATCATTCCCTGTGCTTGCGATAGTAAATCCTGTCTGAGGGGAATATCCCATGGAGAGCTCGCTAACAGACTGATCAGGTCCGCAAACCACAGCTGTGTGGGCCACCACGGAGCCACCAGCAGCAGCTGCTCCACTCTGTCCAGCCGTATCCTGGATAACACCGCTGGAATTAAACGAATCGGGGGAAAAGCATACAAGCTGGTTCTGGGCCAATTGTGAATAAACGCATCCAAGCCCAGGGGCGATGGAGGGCATAGGGAGAACCACAGCGGGCAATGCGTAGTCATGCTCGACACGAATAAGTCCACTCTTGCTCACCGTTTGGGGGTGCAACCTCCATTCCCCCTGCTCCAGAGTCTGTCTGGATAGCAAATCCGCACCGAGGTTCAAACGTCCGGGGACATGAACCGCTCAGATCGACAGAAATCTGTTCTAAAACCAAAGAAGAATATTTCTCACCAGCCTGCACAGGGGGCGAGAGTGTAATCCTCCTTGATGATTCAGATACGACACAACTGCTATGTTGTCTGACCTGAGCAGTACATGATGGCCGATCAGTAGATTCGAGAAGTACTGGAGAGCTAGAAAAACTGCCAGTAATTCCAACCTGTTTATATGCCAACTGCGTTGTGTCGCCATCCACAGTCCGTGAGCTGGACGCCCTTGACAAACAGCTCCCCAACTGGTCAAAGACGCGTCCGTCATGACAGTCTCTCGGGAAGCACAAATCCCCAGCCGAACTCCGGCTAGAAGGAATTCGGTTGACATCCACTGTTTTATTGACATAACACACCTCCGTGTCACCGAAATCGTCCGATGCGGAAGACAACGGGGTGAAATGTTCCGACTTTTCGTCCACCACTGAGGAGGGCGCATATGAAGTAATCCCAGATGGATTACAGGGGATGCCGCTGCCATTAGACCTAAAAGTCTGAGGCACAAGCTCACCATCACTGTGCGACCCGCTTTGAAGCGACGCACGCATGACGCGATAGACTGAGCATGCGCGAGAGTTCAAGTCTATTCCCAGAAAGGTTATCCGTTGAGAGGGAATTAAAATACTCTTCTGGAAATTCGTGCATAAGCCCAGGCTGTTTAGATAATTCAGCACAAGATCCCGGTGAGAGTCCATGCATTTTAAAAAAGTTTGGGGAGCCAGAGCTAAGCCAAAGGGAAGAACGCGGTATTGATACGCTTTGCCCTCTCAAGCGAATCTGAGGAACTTCCTGTGTCTCTTGATGATCTGAATATGAAAATATGCATCCTTCAGATCGATCGTGACAAACCAGTTGTTTGGTTGAATCTGAGACAAAATAGACTTTACCGTTAACATCTTGAATTTGCTCATCCTGAGTGCAAGATTCAAACAGCGTAAATCCAAAATGGGTCGCAACCCGCCATCTTTTTTTGGCACAACAAAATAGCGACTGTAAAAACCTGACTCCATCTGAGAAGGGTGTACTTCCTCTATAGCCCCTTTGCTCAGCAGAGCTGACATCTCCTGTCACAGCACCGCTATTTCCTTTGGCTTCACAACCGTGGGAAGAATTCCGCGGAAAGGAGGGGGGCCTTTTCGAAACTGAATGGTGTATCTGTGACGAATTGTGCGTAACACCCATGGTGAAATGCCGGGCAAGCATTCCCACGCGGCCCGAAACAACATTAGCGGATTCAAGATTTCCGCCTTCTGCAACGTTTTCATATGCGTTAAAATGTCCGGGCACGAAAAGCTTGCGGCGTTCGTAAGCAGGGGAAGCGCATGCGTCAAAGTCGTTGGGTCTCGTTGTGTCTAATCCTGAAGCGTGTCCACGGCAGGAATTAATCCAACAAGATGAACATCGGGCTCTGCCGCTAGCGAAAAAGCGGCGGCTGTGTGAGCCGTCATAAACGGGCCGTCTTTGCCAGACCCTTGAACCGTCCCTCGGATTCTGAAAGCTTAATTGCGCAGAGTGTCTGAGGGAACGCTCGGCATGATAACTCGATCCAATGCTGCTCGAAGCGCCCTTTGCGGCGAGACAGTCAATGTTTGAGTGTGGGGACTGCAGTGAGAGGGTTGGATGCGCAAAAGCGGTCCAACAGCGCTCTCTAGTGGAGGGCACAGTCTCTGGCAAGCAGTGAGAGTATCAGGAGCTGCTATTTGGGGCCCGAGAACGAGAGGCATTAGCCATCGAGCTCAGGTCTAACCTCTTTCGTTGTTGCTGGCGAGCTGGTGGAAAAACCTTAGGACCCCAATCCTTACGAGGGGGCGCCATAGGTGAAGGCTCTTATCGTGAGGCAACTCATTGGCGATGAGAGGAGGTTGAGCAAGAACGCGTGGGCGCCTGTCAGCATTCAACCTCCCTAGGCCTGCAAGGGAATCAGCTGGAGGAAGGCGGCTGATTGCTGTTTCGCTGCCCTAAATTAATCCACCACCGAAGTGACCGCCTCTCCAAACAAACCGTCCTTGGAAACAGGAGCGTCCATAAGAAAAGATTTGTCCTTTTCCTTGATATCGATGAAATTAAGCCAGAGGTGGCGCTCGACCATAATCAATCCAGCCATAGAACGGCCCACTGCTCGAGCAGTATGTTTGGTAGCGCGTAGCGCCAAATCCTTTGCTCGCCGCAGCTCTTTCATGGCCTTGGGTGTGATACCCTCCCCCTCATCAAGTTCCTTTAAGAGCTCCGCTTGTTAGGCCTGAAGGACCGCCATAGAGTGGAGCGAAGCAGCCGCCTGGCCTGCGGCCATGTAGGATTACCTGACGAGGCTGGACGTGACTCGACACACCTTAGAAGGAAGAAGGGGGCGAGACGCCATGATGCGTGCCGAGTATGGCTGTTTCCAGGAGGTTTCGAGGTCCTGGAAACAGCCATACTGGAGGTCCGGGAAAAAAGGCAAGGGCCTTCGGGGCTGCGCAGGTGTACGACTAGTTAGGAAACGGTCGTCCAGCTTAGATGAAGGTTGGGCCTCGGCCTTCTCAACCTCCCAATCCAGCCCCAATTTACCCACCGCGCAAGAAACCACATCCAACAGCTCGCTGTAGGAGGGGGAAACACGCTTCTCCTGTCCACTAGGAGGGAGAGGGCTAGCGTCAGCCGTGAAGTCCTCAGACCCCGAGGCCGCGGTGGATAAGATGTCGTCGTCATATCGTCCACAACCGAAGGAGATAGCATCATATGCCTCCGGGGTGGGCTGTAAATCCTTGTTTGAGGAAAGACAACAAAGCTCTTTTCCTGCACTAGGGTAGGGGAGAGCGAGCGATGTGGAGAAAATTCCAGCGCAGCGCTGTGCTCATAATCCATGTCGCACATGTCTCCACAAGCCATAGCCTCGTGCGGTGCCTCGGCAGTGGTGCCAAGCGCTATTTGGCCAATAGGATTGGCGGTATGGTATAGGGCTTTAGACATTCGTCACACCGAGGGGTGTTGCCATATGGTGACGTCACTGCAGCATCGAAGTGACCTATGAAAGGGAAACGCGGATTTGCCGGTTTGAAAACGGATCCGGATCGGAGTCGTCTGCTGTCTGGGGAGCGACAAGGCATATTCGCTTGTTAAGTCTGACGTCACGTAGCAGCGCTTCCGTGTCCAAAAGCTCTATCAGTTACCACGAGAAAACAACAAAAGGTGCTAATATAAACTCACAATGTGATAGAATACTAGCGAAAAAGTTATAATCTTAACCTTTAACTCCATACCGAAGTCCCAGATAGCCAGACAATGAAAATATAAATATATTAAAAAAAAAAAAATTATTTGTGTTTGGGACACTGTGAGCACGGAGACTGTAGTGTATACCGTAAGTTTGAAAGCGTTTAGCTTAAATTATAAATATGAATAAACAGTGCTCATAAACAGCTGCTGAGGTCGTATTCTCAAGTGAAGGGAGTTGAGGCCTCATCACTTAACAACCGAATAGGGCTTGGGCGTCGTGACATCATTATTTGGCGTGGCTGCCACGTTGATAGCAGTGTTGCCAACTTAGCGCCTTTGTCGCTATATTTAGCGAGTATTCAGACCCCTCTAGCGACACATTTTCAAAAAAGCGACTAGCGACAAATCTAACAACTTTTTCTGTTGTCATTGGAGACTTTTGGAGACTCTCTGACGTGAAATCACATATCGTTCTTACTCTTCTCCACGAGCAGCTGGTGCTGCCGTGGGTCCCACCCCCGTCCCAAAGCACCCACCGAACTACCGCCTGATCCCGCCCTGGCTTACATTCAGCATGGGATATAAAATGTAAAATGTTCTTTGTCTAAAATAATTAAATCACTAAACAAAAATAAATCGCTGCATTTTTTTTACTCACACAGCCTCAGTCACTTACTCACGTCCACTCGGTGTTTGTGCCTCTCTGTGACATAAGCTAAACTAACTGGCTAGCTCATCATGTCGAAACTGTACACTCAAAAATACAGAAAGGAGTGGGAATCAAACCCTGAATTCAAAGGCTGGTTAAAGCCGTTTATTGGAGATAGTACACGGGCATACTGTCTGTATTGTAAGGCTGATTTCTACGCCAAGCTTAGCGATGTAAAGAAACACAAAACAACTCAAAAACACTCAAAAGGCAAAGCCTTATGATAGTTCCACCCCAAAAAAACTGCCACTTATGCTTAAAACAATTGACTCTGCTAAAAAGGCTGAGGCCACCATGGCATTAACTATCGCTGAACACTGTTCCATGCTAGCATGTGATCACATTGGAGAAGCATGTAGAGCTGCTTTCTCAGACTCCACTTCTGCTACCCATTTCAAGATGCACAGGATGGTGTTCTAGCACCATACTTTATGAAAAAGTTGGTTGCAGATGTGGGTGACCAGCGTTTCAGCCTCCTCCTCGATGAGTCCACTGATATAAGTGTTTCTAAATACCTGGGGGTTGTTATAAGGTACTTTAGTGACACCAAGCAGACAATTGTCTCAACATTTCTGGGGCTTGTTGAATTGGAGGGAGGAGTTGCCAGATCTATAGCCCGTGCTGTTGTAGCTTTCCTCGAGAAGTTGTGTTCTTAAAAAAGAGAAACTCCTGGGTATAGGGACTGACAATGCCTCTGTTATGACAGGGATTAACAATGGGGTCCATAAAGTCCTGAAGGAAGAGTATGGCCTCAAAGATCTGATTCTTATTCGCTGTGTGTGCCACTCTCTGCAGCTTGCTGTAAGTCATGCTTCCAATGACACCATCCCCCGTAGTGTGGAATACTTGGTACGAGAGACTTATAACTGGTTTTCAGTGTCTCCAAAGCGCAAGGAGGCCTACAAGGCCATATATGGGACCATCAACTGTGGGGAAAAACCTTTACAGATTACCAAGGTCTGTGCCACACGTTGGCTCCCCATTGAACCTGCAGTTTCACGCATTTTGGACCAGTGGGAGGAGCTTAGGCTGCAATTCTCGGTTACCAAGTCCAGTGAACACTGCTACATGGCTGAGGTTTTATATTCCATGTATAGTGATACTCAAAACATTTTGTATCTGACTTTTTTGAGGTCAGTGCTGGGTGAGGTACAGTTGGCCATCAAGGCATTTGAGGGAGAGCAAGTAGATCCTCTTAAGCAACGTGACAGCTTGGTTAGCCTGATCAAGTCTGTGAGAAGCAGGGTGCTGAATCCACTTGCAAATATTGATGTACTCAAAGGGCCAATAGATGGATACATCAGTCCCAAACCGTACCTTGGTTACCTTTTTGAGTCAAAGGCAGCTGAGCTCCACCTTGTGCCCGAGGATGAAAAAAATGTCCTAAAGCGGTGTGTAGCCTTCACCATCTCTCTCACTAATGAGTTGAGGGTGAGACTGCCGGACAACATCGAAGCATTGCAGTACATGTCAGTTTTAAATGTGGAGGAAACTTTAAAGCACAGTAAGAGCTCTGGAGAAATAGAAAAAATAGCCAAGCTCCTCAGCTACTCCCCTGCAGAGATAGACAAGATTATCCAGCAATGGCGTGCCATCCATCTTAGTAAATGGAATGAGACAAAAACACACTGGGTTTCTGGAGTGAGATTTGGAAGTTCAGAGATGCAGCTGATATCAACCCGTTTCAAGAACTGGCCATGGCTGCTGTGTCCGTGTTGTCCTTACCACACTCGAATGCTGAAGTCAAGAGAGTGTTCAGCCAGATGAGTGTGGTAAAAAGCAAGCTAAGAAATCGGATGTCCTTGCAGACCCTTAACTCCATCCTGTACATTAGATATGGACTGAAGCTGTCTGGTGAGGCTTGCTATGAGCACCAGCTGCCTGATAATGTTTTGCAGCTTTTCGACACATCAGCTGCTTACTCCAGGGTTCTTGCAGGTTTCAGTTTGTTACATTTAAGACCTTTTTAAGACCTTTTAAGACCATTATGTGTGAAGTTTAAGACCAACACGACACATAAATAGAAACATTAGAATGATCCCAGAAATTCTTAAACATTCTAGTTTTTATTGATACACTTAGAGAAAAATATCAAAGAAACTCAGCAATAAAACAGATGAAAATACTGAACTTCTGATATCAATATTCCCAACACAACACTAGTACATACAACCTAACCCTACATATGTCTGAGTTCATCCCCTTTAGCATCAATCTCAGTTTTAAGGGCTTTCAGTTCTGCAAGTTTTTCTTTGTGTGCCCTTCTCAGGGCATTGGACTTTGAGAGAAGCTGAGCCATCTTGGAGCCTGCCGTGCCCTCAGCTTGTTCTGCTAGTGTATCTGCCTCCCTGACAAGACAGGCAGACATATCTTCTAAGTTTGTCTTTCTTTTCTTAAGGTCCACCAGACACTGCTCAGCCAGCTTTCTTTTCTGACTCTGAGATTCCTTTTCTTTTCTGATGCGCTCTTGATCAAGAAAGAGTCTTTATTTTGACCGGGCTGCACCCACAGATGCCATAAGTTCCTTGGTAAGGGGGACCTGAATGACATCCCCATGCATTGTAACAAAGTCACATATGAGCCTTTGTGCAACAATTGTGTCCTGTTGCATGTTTTCGGTCTCCACCTCCTTGTTGATAGAAAATCCCCTTTCAACAGTGGCCTTGCCATGTGAAAGGAGCAGTAACTTCTGGCAAAAATACCAAGCAGCAGGGTAGGGACCTCTTAATCTCTCACGCAAGAAGGTGTCTAAGCGTCTCTCAAATGGCTGGAAGGCAAGGAATTCTTCATTCCTTGCCTCAGCAGACAGGAACGATTCAAACTGTTGGACAATGGCATCACCTACAAAAAAGTGTGAGAAAATAAGTCAGTCAAATATGCATAGTCATGACTGAAAAATATTGGCACTCCTGTCTTTTTTCTCTGCATTTTTGTATTGTTCCAACGCACAAAGGAAACGTGTATACTAAAACCTGTGCACCCCCATACTTCTCTGCATGGTCCTGTTGGAGTAGGTCCAAAAGCTTAAAATTCACATTCGGTCCATCCATGGACACTGAAATCAGCCTGCCGGGGTCCAAAGGATGCAATGCCTCCTTTTGGAAAATAAGAAGAAAAAAGCTTAAAGATTACATTCATGTATAAATTCAGCTACATAAACTGCAACCTTTCTTCTAGTATGGAGCTGATGCAGATTAACAGAATTATTAACAGAAATTAAAGAGAGGCTGATGAGCTTCTCTCCACAGTCCTTAACAAAGCATCTAAAAGAAATTTAAGTAGGCTAATACTTGAACCTCCCTCTACATTATCTAGCCTATCAATTATCTCAATGGAACCAATGACTTTAGATGGAACCAACATACAGTATTGAAAGCTGAATGTTGAATAAGAATATTATAAAACTGGCAGGCTGAATATGAATGTGAATCTGGAATGCACTACTCTTTTTCACCCCATGTGCAAACTATGCCGACTGAAAAAATAATTAGGCCTATTTCTAGTGTTAATTTCGTCACTTATTTTTAATTTAGTCTTAGTCTTGTGCCAAATGTCCTTGTTAGTTTTAGTCATATTTAGTCATTTACATATCTTTTTTTGTTAGTCAAGTTTTAGTCGACTAAAAGTCTTTTAATTTTAGTCTAGTTTTAGTCAAAAAAGAACTCAATATATTTTTAGTCTAGTTTTAGTAAAAAACATTGTAGTCTTTTTTTAAAATAACACATTATTATTGAGATTATTACTGATAAACATTTTAGTAAAAAAGTGTTTCACATAACTCAAACATTGGTTAAATGTCATAATTTACCTGACAAAATACACTTGTTGAATGATTTTTGTTGAATGCTAATGTTAAACGTGTCTGATTTACAATTTCTGATTTAGGACTCGAGCTTGACTGCACATCACATGTTTTACTTTATTGATACTGCTTTTAATCGTAAGTTAATGCAACGGACCGGTCATCGGGACATAAGCTGTCATGTACAATAAATGCCTGCGCAGCGACAGGAAATATAATTTAACACAAAAAGCCTGCCTAGACGGTGAACTTGTTGCGCTCAGGATTTTTTATTTATTTATTATTATTATTATTTGAGCCGCAGCGGCGTGTGGACGAATTCTTTCTACGCACACACCATTTTATTTCTTGATAACAGATCGCTGCTAACTATAACACACCGTTGCCATGAAAAACAGAACGTTGCCATGAACACACATGATTCTAACCGTAGAGACGGAGCGCACTATTTTCTTTAGTGGAAGCAATACAATCGTTTTTAAATCAATAAACTTTTAAATCATAATTTTGTGTCAAATTATTGTTTTATTTGGTAGGTAGCAATGTAATAAGCGGGATCCTAACTCTTTTAAAGGTGTAACAGCTGATGAAAAAGCAGAGACGATGGTAGACGAAAATGAAGAGAGATTTTATCTTAGTTTTTATTTTATGCAAAAATTTTCGTCTCGTCTTTTTTCGTCAACAATAATGCGTGTTAATTTAATAGTTAATTTAATTTAATGCGTGTCTTAGTCAGCGTTTTTGGACAGTGGTGCAGTCTTGCCATCGTCTCGTCTTAGTAATGAAAAAAAGGTCATTAACGAACATATTTCGTCTCGTCTGACGAAATTAACACTACCCATTTCCATAGGCTCTAATGGTGCATAGATGTTATAAATCATATAGACCATAGGACGATATGCACATTTTACACAATATAGCACACTACATTTTTAGCATATTTCCCTAGATGGGGTAGTTCAAATACAGACTTACAAATTAACAGTAAAGTATAGGCCATCTCACTTACTTCGATATGCTTCAGGAGGTCCTGCGCCGTCCCATGTCCCATGAACTGAGATCCCATGTATCTCGACCGCACCTCTCCATTGCTCCAGAAACGAACGTGGAGGTCCAGTTGCTTGGATTTGGTGGATGAGTTGAAGCTTTCGTCGAACATCAAGACATACGGTCCGCTAATGTTGTTAATTAGATCTCTCTTGATAAAGTCCGCTATACCAAATCTTGCTATATAAGCGATCTTGTCCGGTCCACACGTAAACGTTTTCGCAATGTTTGAGTCGGGGAACATTGCCTGGAAAACGTCACTAATATTATCGTTACTGTTATATGACATATGTTTTGTCACGGTGTGGAGAATCCAAAGTACCTCCGATTTTGAAGTCTCAGTGGATCCGAAAGTAGCCCGAAGATCAGACCGGCTCGACGAAGCTGTAACATTTTTGCCTTGGAGTCCGGAGGGACCAGGCATCGACAATGATGTAGGCCTAGGCAGCTCTCGAACCGAACAGAACTGTGAGATGGTTTGACTCTGCTGAAGGTTTTTCATGGCAAGCAGGTGTTTGTCCGCTTTGGCATGAGACTCGATGTCCCTAGCTGTAATATCTTCTTGCATATTTTGCAGCGAGCTTCATATCTATTGCTGGGGACAGCTTGTAACCAGCTGCAAAACTCGCCCTTATCGAGCCAAGTCATGTTAAACACACACTTCCCCATGATCTTTGAAAACTACGCGCTCGACGACAGCCCTGACTTAACGTTGCACGAACTCGGCGGGCAGGTAGCTAGTGAACCAACTTCCTTCACTTTATTGGCGGGTTACATACCGCCACCTACTTTACAGGAGTTATACCTGCAGTGATCACGCAATGGGATTATCATCATCACGTAGCCTTCTAGAAAACAAAACAACCAACTTATTATTAGTTCTACGGCGTTTTAATATTTTATTTTCAGCGGACAACGCTTGATCACAATTAACAAAATGAACAAAGGTAAGAATTTTAAGACTTGGGTAAAATAAATTTAAGACCTAAAATTGTGTTTTTTAGGCTTTTTGAGGCCTTAAATTTAACTTTCTGAATTTAAGTCTTTTTTAGACTTTTTAAGACTCCGCGGGAACCCTGTTACTCATTTAAGTCAGCTCCCTCAGCTGCTGAACCTGCCATAGAAAGCCTTGACCAAAATGACGATGACCCACTCTTTCTGTGAGCCAGCACAGCCTGTCTGTATGTGGAGGGGGGTCTGAAAAAAACACATTGAAACACATTGTTAAAAGTCCATGTGTGAATGGTTGTTAGCACTAACGGTTACTAAACTAGCAGCTAGGTAGAGCGCAGTTTACCATCGTCGGGAACGAATAACAGGGTTAAATGAATCTTTTGAAGAATCAATTGAATGAATGATTAATTGACTCACAACACAGAATCATAACTCACTGATTGCCACAGGCGAAACAATAAACGACTACACAACCACGCAACCACTACTCTGGAGATGTTTGAGGTTGTTGTTGTAACAAACCAATGCTTGAATGTCAATGTAAATATTTTTGCGGAAAAGGTTTAAAAGAATCGAGTCACTGAGATGAATCGAATCTCAACGAAAAGCAGCGACGTCTTTGTGCGTATGACGTCAGTGCGTCAGCTGGTTAATGTTTACATCGCATGCATTTTTTCGCCGTCAAGTTAGACGTTATCGTGCATGCATCCATATATAATACATACGCGTTTATGTAATTGATGGACATTGTCGGTTTGCACGAGACAACCGACGAGGCCCGAATTCACACGGTAAGATGTAGACTAAGCAGCGGCAATAAGTGGCAGTGTGGCCGGAGACTCTTGTTTATGTCGGTGGTGGTGCAAAACTACTCCTCGTGCATAGACAAACCGACTGCAGTTAACTGTTGGTAAATGCATAACACAGACGCGACCTATATATATGACGGTTACTGTGTTACAACTGGTTTTCGTGAATCCGTTTTCACATTTTCACGCTGCTCTGTGCGTTACAGATGTGTTTTTGTAGTGTCGTGTTACGGCGTGAGCTGCGGATGCTCGGCTCCGTTTGTCACCACAGCGCTGTGGTGTTACAGACTAAACGTTTGTTTATTATAAATAATTGACGGGTGCCATCACGACCTCAATAGTTCATATTTTCGATTAAACTGCAAAGAGATATAATGTACATTTTATTTTGTGTTCGATTTCACGGACTTGTTAAAATTTATCTGACAATCATAATCATACAAAATAAACGACCACTATTTTGCATATGTTTATACTTTAATGTCGTTGTTACCTAAGTTGACATATTTGTGGATTGTTAATATGTGTTATGGTTTTGTTGAAATCTGTATTAAGCAAAACGATACTTAACAATCCTATTTGTATTTCTTTGAGCTCACATTTTCCCAGCACATACTTATTTTACTCTTTTGATAGGCCATTTGAAACAAAGTACAAAACTAAAACAAAAAAACAAACAAAACATTGAAAACGTGTTGTATTTCAGGTCACAGTTGTAACTAGATGGAAACCACCGAGTCAATAATTACTGAGTTGCTCAATCAGACCAAACGTTGCAAACAATGAGGTAACAAGATATTTTTTTTTTTTTTTACCATCAGGTAGTTGTAGGTAAAGGGTGATCCAAAACAAATCATATTTGTTTTTAATGTAGCTGTTACTGTTGTTTCATTTATTGTAACAGTACCTTGAATTCTGCAATTTTACATCGTTAGTCTATTATTTATTAAAAGTCTGAAGTTTTCTGCAGTTTGCACAACTGACCATGTATATGCTAACATGTGCTGTGATTGTGGTTTGTCTTAATAACGTCAGTAATAGTACATTTAAATATTAAATCTATCAAAAAATGTAATAAAAGACATGCAATAAGTCAGCCACCCATGTGCTTTTTGTCTGCTTGCCAAAATGACAAACAAATGATATCTCTGCTCTAAATGGTGGCGCTGCCAAGAGTTCAAGTCGGGACACAGTAGCGTGCCACTTCTTACTTGGCATTGTCTGACCTCTAAATATAGAGTGCAAGAGAAGGAGCTGAAGACGAGTGTGAGTCTTGTTGCCAAGTTGTTGGCATATCAGCAGACCTGACACATATCTGACATGGACTCATTAAAGATCCAGCTGTCTTAATTAGCATTCTTTCCTTTCTTCCCACCAGCTAGACAACAGTCTGTTGGAGGTGTCATTTACGACTAAATAAAACATGATCTTAAAACCACTACAACAGTATCGTTATTATAAATATGTATGTGTTGTTCAATTAGGAATTCTTCCTTCAGGTTTGTTATTTGATATATCAGACTCTGTGTTTGTGTTATAAAGCTCAATAAGAATGTTCTGCCAATTTATTGTCAGCTTACTCTGGGTTTGATCTGAGATGCTTTGTTTTTCCCTCCAGACAGTGACAGGCACACCTCAGGGCGGTTCTTAGAAGCTCTTCTGCTGTCATCATGGGTGGAGCCGTGAGTGCGGGTGAGGACAATGATGAGCTGATTGACAACCTGAAGGAGGCCCATTACATCCGCTCAGATCTGGTGGAGAGGGCCTTCAGAGCCATTGACAGAGCTGACTATTATCTGGAGGAGTACCGTGACAGTGCGTATAAAGACCTGGCCTGGAGGCATGGGAACCTCCATCTGTCTGCTCCGTGTATCTACTCGGAGGTGATGGAGGCCTTGGACCTGCAGCCTGGCCTGTCTTTTCTCAATCTGGGCAGTGGGACGGGTTACCTCAGCACCATGGTGGGCCTTATACTGGGTGAGTGTACTTGCACTGCAAAAACCATTTATTTATTGGTATTTTTGACTTGTTTTCCAGTAAAAATATCTAAACATCCTTAAAAAGATACATTACAAGACTAATTTTCCACCTGATGAGAAGCGAAATTGTGTAATATTAAAACTTTACATTGAGAGAATATAAACTATTGTTGAAAAGTTTGGGGTCGGAAGTTTTTTTTTAAATGTTTTAGAAATGAAGGCTTACGAAGCCTGCACTTATTTGATAAAAAAATACAATAAAAACAGTCATTATGAAATATTACACTTTTAAATAACTTTCAGCAATCTTCAGTGTCACAGTATCCTTCAGAAATCATTCTAATATGCTGATTTGCTGCTCAAGAAACATTATTATAATTCTCCATGTTGAAAACAGTTGTTTTGCTTAGTATTTTTTTGAGAAACCTTTTTGTCAGGAATATTTGAAAGTGAAAGTGTCATGACATGTGGCCAAGTATGGTGTCCCATACTCGGAATTTATGCTCTACATTAAACCCATAATGTGCACACACACAGCAGTGAACACACACACACACACACACACACACTGTGAACACACACCTAGAACAGTGGGCAGCCGGGGAGCAGTTGGAGGTTTGTTGCCTTGCTCAAGGGTCTCAGCTCAGCTGTGGGTGAAAGAGAACCATACTGAGACTCGAACATACAACCTTTGGGTTAGAAGTCTGACTCCGTGCCTCCTAAACGTCTGACCTGACACTTGACCATTTCCATGTGTCCTTGCAGATTAAAAGTATTAATTTTTTTGAAAACAGAAAGAAAAAAAAAGTCTTACTGACCCTAAAAATTTTTTTTTGTTGGACCTTGGATTTTTATATATTTCTTAACCAATTCACTTTTTTATCCTTTAGAAAGATTGACTTAAAAAACATATTTCAAATAAAATACACATCTGTCGTTTCTATCACCAGGTCCGTTTGGTGTGAATCACGGTGTGGAACTGCATGCGGATGTGGTCGATTATGCATATCAGAAATTTGACTACTTTATCAAAACCAGCGACAGCTTTGACAAGTGAGTAATTTTACTTTGGCTTTAAATTTCAAGTCATTTTTCGAATGACTTGATTTTTTCTAATGGCCACAGGTTTGAGTTCTGTGAGCCGACGTTTGTGGTAGGGAACTGTCTGGAGATCCCTCCGGAGAGCCGGCAGTATGACAGGGTGTACTGTGGAGCAGGAGTTCAGAAAGAGTATGAGAACTACATGAAGAACCTGCTAAAGGTTGGCGGGATCTTAGTTCTCCCCCTGGAGGAGAAGGTGGGTACCTGTTTATTCATCAAGTTAATGTGTTCTTATCGCACAGCAGGTTTTAAAGGACACTTAAAAATGTCAATGGTTTGATAAATGTTGTTTTCTTTCTTGTGTTGACATTTCCTGTTAGGGAAGTAGGGCCGAGACATATAGAATGGCTTTAGTCCCACTTGGGAAAAATATTTGGAAAAGACCTTGTGTGCAAGATGAGCACTTAATATTTTTTGTATATATAATATTTTTCCCATTAAGAAAAATAAACAAGCAAAATCAATGTACACACTCGTGTAATTGGTATTCGCATGGAATGATTTGTAATTAGTGTAATTAATTAGAAACTCTTTTATAGTTGACCAAGATCACCCGCACAGGTCAGAGCTCCTGGGAGACCAAGAAAATCATCGCTGTGACCTTTGCCCCGCTCGTCCAGCCAAAGCAGAATGTCAATGGCAGACCTAGGAGTGTCCCTTTACGTGAGTACACTGACAAATCATCCGCCTGAAGTCCAGTACAAACAAGGACACTAATTGCAAATGATTTTTTACACCAAATCCAATGAGAATTTTTATAATTCTCTGAAAGTTTACTACAGTGTAAAGGGTAATTCACACTCACAACCTTAAATATAGCAATTACTATAATTACGGTAGTAAAGTTTTAATAACCATGCTGAGTGAAGTCCAGACCACAACTATTATGTTAACAACACAGAGAAACAATATTGTTGGAATCATTTTCATAACCTTTGTTTTCTACCTAAAGAATGTTGAAAACATTGACAGCCAGTCAAAATTCAGGTTTTAAGAGATCCAGCATTTGAAGTTGCAGATGACAAAACCACAGCTCATGCTTGTAATAAATAAATATAATGTATATTTTAAATAATAAATTAAAGTTCTTGATGTGAACAGGCTTTATTTGGAAATGTAAAAATGTTAAATCTGAAAATCTTTTTTTTTTTTTTTTATAAATCCTTTATATTATCCCACTATTTGAGATTTAAAAAAAAAAAAAACATGATTGCAGTACAAATTTTCTTACATTTTCTTATTTATAATTTAACAAATTCTTAGTGTGAAGAAGCTTTCATTCTCTTCATAAGTAATTATAACTATTTAATCAAATATAAAGATTTAAAATAAAAACAAATCTAGTAACTTTTTGTATAAAAAAAAAACAAAAAATGTTTTGCAATAATCTAGTGATGTGAAAAAAAATTAGTCATCAAAAAAAATGGTGGTAATCAAATGAAGGCATGCAACATTAATTAATCTTTTAGATTAAAAGTTGTATGATAGTCCCTTAAAAATTAGAATTTTATTAGACTTGTATTATTATTAAACTAAAAAAGAAAACTCTTCTTTCCTCCTCATTTTCTGCTTTGCAGCTATTTTTGAGGTGCGGACATTGCAGGACCTGTCCCGGATTGCTATTCGCCACACTCTGCGGCAGCCCATAGCTATGGGGGAAGGACGCACAAAGAGACGGGTGTCTTTCCCAGGGGCCCGGGCCATGCACCGCTATGGGCCCCGCTTCGAACGCCGCCGCTTCTGCCGCCGTTTCTACCGCCAGTGCGTTAACTCCGTGGTTCTCCATGACTCCATGATTCCCACAGCCATGGACGACTGCAACTACCCCGGAGGAGTGGAAGAGGAAGAAGTGGAAGAGGAGGAGGAAGAGGAAATCAGTTGCGGCAGAGTGAGAGAAGACCTGCCCGAGGAGGATGAGGAAGGATGCGGCGGCACCGAAGAGGAGAAAAGCAGAATCGGCTGCGCTCGTGCAGAGCCTCCCGTTAATATTCTGAGGGAGAAGATTCTAAGACTCCCGTTACCTGAACCCCTGAAGATGTATCTGCTGTATTACAGGGAGAAGTGAGACGTGGCCAGAGATAACACATGTGGTGTAGTGCTACGACGATTAGATGTGAAGACATGAAGCCTTTCTCTTCTTCCTCCTCCTTTTAGCTGGATTAGCATGACAATTAAGTCCTCAATGAATGACATCATGAAATCCATATCCCTTTGAGAAGCAAAGCTCTTTGATTTACGATGTACAGAGATGGAACTGAAGGACTGAGCTCATTTCCTAAATCGCCTGTGCTCATACAGCTCTTTTCAATTCAGTTTTCCCTTGATTGAGATTATCAAAAGTGTACGATACGATACATTGTCCCTGTGGGAAATGCTTGTAGCTGTGAGCTCTTTTAGAGTAGCATCACTTTGGGATG
This sequence comes from Carassius carassius, assembly GCF_963082965.1. Classification (NCBI taxonomy): domain Eukaryota; kingdom Metazoa; phylum Chordata; class Actinopteri; order Cypriniformes; family Cyprinidae; genus Carassius; species Carassius carassius. The sequence goes on from NC_081800.1 coordinate 10,715,167, forward strand.
TGGCATAGTTTGACATGAAGGGATTTAGTATTTTTTTATAGCTTTTAGGTGCGGCCACATTTACCCTATCTTGGTGAAATGAGTTCCAAAAAGTTCCTCAAGCAGAGTTCGTGTCAAAGCTGGTCATGCAAATTTGCCACGTTGACCAACAAAAAGCTGCTTGGTTTGAAAGTGATTTCTGTGTGAGCTGTGTTTCATGCATTGCTACTCTGTTGACATTGATCTTTCTTTGCCTGTGAAATGTTGCTAATATGACCACACCTTTACACGAGACCCTAAATTTGAACTCTTTTCCTTGCCTATACTGTGTTCTCCCAATTACCGAATAACGTCTGCATGTGTACTGCCGTAGCGTATCCACAATTTGACCGTATTGGAGTTTGTGGTGGTATGACAAATTTTACAACATGCAAATTTGATTGCCATTGTTTGTTGACACAACTTTATTCCACAATCAAATGAAAACAGGAATCATTTTTGGACCCAGTTACTATAGAATCTTCATCCGTCAGAATTATACACAATGATTTACATGTTCATTGTGTCATTTTGCAAGCTTTACAAATAATATTGTAAAGACTGTGTAAAAATAAAGACACTTTTTTTTTAAATTCTATTTATTGATAATTGCCAAAAATTCAAGGTATATGGAGCACTTGGGTATTTTTCATGGATTTCAATCATTGTGCTCAGAATCTTGCGCCCTACTCAGGAATACTTTAGGAAACGTTAATTTTTTTTGTTTTTTTTTCTCCTTAAGAACAAAAAGACCAAAATCTTAGGACTTTTCTATTTTTTGAGTTTGATTTCTACACATTTCATCTGTGCAGGAGCTTTTCTCTTGAATTCTCTTTGATGAGACCATTGCTTAGGTAGCCCAAGGATATTGGAAGAAAAGTCTTTAATCATCTGAAATACAAGCATATCTACCAGGTTTTGTTTGAAACAACTGTGCACTTGTAGGTGACAGAACCTTCAATAAAGTTTGAATTTGCACACTGGCCAGCATTATTTTGTTCATTTTATTTGTATTACAGTATGAAATTGAAATTCCAAAATTTCAGAATTGGGATGTTTAGCTCACAAACCCTTTCAGCTTCAGTTATTCTTCAGCTGATAGTACATGAACAATATACCATTTTCACTAACACAATGCACATATTAAACAATGAAAAAATGTAATCTTGTTTTTCTATTTTCTGTCAAGTTTAATGTTGGCTGGTGTAAAAACAGTGTTTGTAAGTAATAATAAAAATTTTACAAATATTGGACTAGGACGAAGTTCAGGTGAAACATTAAAAAGTCTGGTTATTTTTATTACTTATTGAAGTCGTATTGTGATTTGGGTGGAATAAAAATGCAAACAGAATAAATGGGAGGGGGAAAAAAAACAGCTCTTACACCCTCAAATAGATAACCATCTTTTAATTAAAAGATGATTAAGACAAAGAGGACATTTGCATTCTAAACTCAAATAAAAATTCAAAAACATTTTTGTACAAAAAAATAATAAATTGTGTGAACATGAAAATGATTTTTTTCAGTGTGCTTATTAACACTGAACTCATGCATCACATGGAAGAAGGTAAAAGTGAAATATTTGACAACAAACAGTTTTGCCTATAATGCGTTATCTGTTCTTATGTGATTCTAAAACGTCAAAAATAACGTAACAGCAACTAATGCAACATCACAACCAGAAGTGGTATTATGAATATCGATTAGATAATGCATATTTAAATGAATAAATGCACACTCATTTCAATGTCCAGCATCAGGATTCGCAGTACGTTTTGACAATCCAAAAGCTGTACATTGTAATCCGTACGTAATCCGCTTAACACAGAAGAACGCAGTGAATGTCTAATACTTAATTCTCATATGCAAAAAAATTATTTGTACACAATAATACGTATTCAAAAATAAACCATATAAATCTAAGCAAATAAAATACAACTTAAAAACTATCTACAATTGCTTGAATATAAAACTGACTAGTATGGTAATCAATTTTAAGACTGCATTTATTGTTTTTGACTTTTAATACAACTGCAATAAGAATGCAGATTTATTTACTAACATGTCTCAATATACATAAACCCTATGCTATGACACAAGAGGTAAAAGAACCCTACAGTAGCAGCAGGCAATGGTATTACCTTCACTAGTTCAAGGTTTGACAGTTCCACACACAGTAATAAGACTTAGTCAAGTCAAACTCTTGTTTACAGAACCCCATGAATATTAAAAATCAAGCTTGCTCAATACAACAGACTTCAAGCGTAGTTCAAAGCATTCAGGAACCATCCCCAGGGGTTTGGTGTGGATTACAGGTTCTACTGTCCAGCTATCAGGTCAAGGGACTCTCAGACCAAACCTCTGTATGTAAAGAGAATCTAAGGCACCTTGGACCCCTGATATTTTTAGTATGTGATGCCCTTTAAAACCCCTAACTCCTTACTGGATACAGCGCCGACAGCCTGGTCAGGGGTGTGTTTCTGGACCCTTCCCCCAGTCCAAGCGACTCGAAGAGTCTTCGGGAAAGGCTTAAGAGGTTGTTTTGGGTCTTAGCCAATGATGTAATGTGTTTATTCTCTCATCAAACAACAATACTGTGCTTTGGTTGCCCAAATCAGATACTTTATGTTAGAAATTTGTTTATCCTACAACCGGACACACACACAAAACACCCCCACAATGACGTAACTGACACTTATGGTCAATGCCGAGACCATCTGCATTCTCAATGACCTCACACACACACACACACACACACACACACACACAACATGTAACATTTTGCTTGAGTACAAACTAAATCTGTGGAACTTCATCATACATTGAGGTTTAAGGATTGCCAAACGTAACTTTTTGTTGTTGTGCTATGAACGGGATGTTGAAGCGACATCTAACATCAAGGTAGTTTGAGAGCTGATTGGATGGGTTTAAATAACACAAGATGGTCAAACTTCTTAAATTTGTCTCTGTGTTTAAAAACGGATGACTTTAATGCCAGAACCGGTCAGTTTATATAAAGCAGAGAAGGTTTTCACAGAGGGCCGGTGTCACTTTGGCACAAGGCCTCGGGATTGTGGGTAAACAGAGGACCCTGAGCCGGACAAAGGGCTGTGAGCTGAAGTTGGAGTGCTCACCTTCTTGCCGGTTTTTGGGCGGCTGTGAGAGGATTGTGGGGAAAAACGAAAAAGTATATTAAAAGGTAGGATAAACAAAGAGGTGAAAAATAAACAAAAAGGGAGAGGCTGGAGTGCTCATTTCTCACCCTGACTTTGGTTTCTTGGAAAACCCAGCAGCTGAGGCACTGAGGCCTGGACTGGAGCCCAGGCTGGCACGAAGACCAGAGGCGTCCACCTGGATCTCGTCCTCCTCCCTCAGAGCGTCCTCCAGAGCCGCAGCCACTTTAGGCGCGATCACCGGGCCCTCGTAGTCTTTTGTGGTCCGTGTGGGCAGGTCCAACTCCAGCAGCAAGATATTCTCAGCCTGGAAGATGGATGGGGAGAATATAAAAAGATGAAGGCAAAGGAGCAAGAACATAACATGCGTCTGATTCTCCTGAGCTCATCTGTGTCGCTGTAAAGAGTGAAGGAGTATTGTAACCGAAGCCTTTGTGTGGTGTCATGCGGGGGATTATGGGAACAGTGTCAGCAGCATACCTTGTATCTGACATCAGGCCGCATCAACATGGCCACACGTGCGTGCTGACTCAGAGGCCGTCTGTAGCCCACTGCAGAAACAGGCCTTTTCATCATCTGCTGATCACTGAGAAAAAGAAGGATGAAACATTATAATGAAAAAGGGAAGGATGTTAGTAGGCCTACAAATACTTCAGTTGCGATAAGTCTAAATACTTTTGAATGCGGGTGATGGGGGCCATTTTCCAAAGGTCATCTTCTTCATCAAAAGTGGCTCTTGTCACAATCTTGTTCTTCTCTTCCAGTGGGATGAAGTTTTCAATGATCAAATGTCTGGAGGGTACAACACAAATCTAAATGGGTCAATGAAATGCTGATGTATTTTTTTTATTTTTTTTTACTAAAATGCAATTCATTCATAGCTTTTTAATTTCTAAATATTTTTTGCATTACAAATTCCAAAGAGTCAAGAGTGATACAACTGTATTTTATTATTATTATTATTATTATTATTATTATTATTATTATTATTATTATAAACAGTTAAGCAATTTATTAAATTATTATTATTATAAATAGTGAGCAATTTATTAAAATACTAATATTTGAAAAATTCATAATGTGGTACAGCCAAAATGCAGAGAAAAATAAACAGGAAGTGACATAAAAAAATGAAAAATAATAATTTAGATGTGTACGTTGACATTTTTATTCAATTGTGTAAGGAAAGTATGTTATTACTTTTACTTTAGTATTACAAAACATGACCTTTTTAACCAAACACTGACCACTGAACCAACAAATGACAAAACATGCTGATGGGATCTACTAAGAAGTGGAAGATGCGTGTAAAGGGTAGGACCGTGAGTCTTTGTGTTGATAAAGTATCGATTCAGGATTCACCAGATTGTGTTTCTGTTCAAAAGCAATTCAGAGTGATGACATACTTGAGTTTGAGTTCTCTGGTCAGCTCATTCTGCGTCTGCTCCAGCTCCTGCCTGTATTTGACGTGTTCATCCTGGGCGTCCTGGATCTCCGCCTTCACAGACTGCAGCTTGGAAAAGAGCTGCATGAAAGAGACAGAAACAGATGGGACATACAAAAAAAATGAGGTTCTTCAGAGGAAAGGGTAAGGCATTTGCTCTACAAACTCCAGCAATAGGAAGTCAAATTCAGTCAAGTATTGATGATTCTCCCAAGGAGGACGGAGATCAGCCATGATGTCCTACTACTAATGAGCCCAGAGAATACAGCTGGACTGTAAAAATACACCTGATCACATGCACACCTAATATCATTTTAAAAGCACACTACTACAGACAGACGGAAAGATACTACCTTTTTCAGTTTCTTGGTCTTAATGTCAACTTCCTGCTGCAGGGAGCTGTACGTCTCTTTCAGCTCCAGTGTCTCTTCGTCATGACACTCCATCTCCTGCTGCATCTCCCTTTCCCGCCTTTTCTGCTCACACACATTATGAATGTTTTAAACATCTTTGTATTTCACAAGCCTATGTGGAACTGCTCATATAATGTTTATAACATCCTAAAAACGAGAAATGTACATGCATATTTCTGTCCAATCACTGTCTAGATATAAATTAATTGTTGAACACAATGACAGGCCACAAATTTTATCAGAACTTCTTTGTAAGTTGCATAAATGCAGCTCCAAACAAACACAGAAAGGACTGCTGAGTGAGAAAAAAAATGATTTAAGCAGCATTTATCATTATACATATTTTTTTTTCTTAATTTGAAATTCAGCTTCTCAAAATATCCTCATCACAAACTATAAGGAGGCTCAAATAACCTTGAGGTCCAGCTCAATCTCTCCACAGTGTGCACCTGGAAACTATACCTGTTCGGCTATCTCTTGTCTCTTCAGCTCCAGAATCCTCTGCTGCTCATTGGTGTGGTCCACAATGTTCTTCCCTCCCACCAGCAGCTTGCTCTCCATGGCCTGAAAGTGAAAAATTGGTTGTCAGATAAGTCACGATGACACAATATCAGCTAAACTAAGGGAAGGACTGTTAAAGAGTATTTGTTCCTGAAATGACTATCCAGTCTTCAACAGATTTCATTAAATCTGTAAGTTTGCAGCGAACATTGAACATGATAAAATGAATGAGTAATAAAATGAGGACAAACGTTTTTCAACTGTAGAGCAAAAACAACATACAACGCAATCAGTGTAGTCTAATTAAAAACAAATGACTCTTACAAGCTGGTTCTTATAATGAATCAGTCAAAAAAAGAAAAAAAAAAAAAAGGAATTTTTTTTTTTTTTTTTTTTTTTTTTTTTGCAAGACTGGTCAAGTCAACCGTTATCCTGCCAATATTTTCCCTGGTCCAATTCAAAAATTATTAATTTAAATGTATATTTTATATTAAATGTATTTTATTTTTTATTTTTATTTTTTATTTTTAAATGTATAATGTAAATTGTATAATGTTTACATATATAAAGAATAATTTTTACATTTAATATTTAATCATTTACAAATTTTTACACATTTTTGTTTGTTTGTTTCCCCATCAGAGAATATTTTCAATAATTGTACTATATTCATTAAAAATAAATAAATACACTAGCATGAAAAAGTTTGGTGTGAGCATGATTTCTTTTTTTTTTTTTTAAAGAAGCTGAAACGTTTGTTCAGGAATTACACATAAAACTGTCAGTAAATAAATTTATAATATTACTATATATATATATATATATATATATATGTATATATATATATATATATATATATATATATATATATATATTTTTTTTTTTTCTAATTGTATAAGAATCCTGAAGAAAAAAAAACATGTATGATGCTGAAAATCCAGCTTTGCGACCACAGGAATAAATTACATTTTTATAATATATTCAAATAGAAACGTTATTATAAATTGCAATAATACTTCACAATATTACTGTTATTACTGCATTTTTGGTCAAATAAATGCAGCCTTGGTGAGCAGAAGAGACTTCTTTCATAAATATATTAAAAAAAAATCCTACTGACCACAAACTTCTGAACAAAAGTAGATTTCAACCCAAGGTCTGTACTTTCTAACCTTAACTTTGGCCGCCAGCATCTCTGAAGCCTCCTTCTCTTTGCGAAGATCGTCCATCTTCTTCTCCTTCTCTTTCAGCAGCCTCTGTTTCTCCTCCGCCACCAGGCTGTGGTCCTCCATGATGGCCTTCCTCTCCTTCTCCAGCTTCTCCTGTTGTTCATGCCAATAATCCACAATGTTCTTATCCACATCTATTCCTTCCTCTTCGTCGTCGTCGTCTTCATCCTCCTCCTCATCATCATCATCACCCTCTCCATCTTCTAGCTCCTCTCCTCCTTCTCCAACCCTCCTCCTCCTTTTTCTTCTCTTCCTGCCAGACCTTTTCTCCAACTGCTCTTTCAAGCGGGCAATCTCCTCCTGAAACTCCCGAAGCAGGGCGTCCTTGGGGTCTTCATTGACACGGGGTTTGTTCTTGATGTTTTTCGCGCGATTTGCATAGCGTAGCGTGGTAAGAGTCTCCTCCAAGTTGTAGGAAGCAGGTCCGATGTTGGCCACCATAACCGTACGGGCATTTCCACCCAAGGAATCCTGAAGCAGTCTTGTAAGTTTAGAGTCACGGTACGGTATGTGGGTGCTTCTCCCGTCCACTAGCGCTGAGATGACGTTACCCAAAGCTGACAAAGAGAGGTTGATTTTGGTGGCTTCTTTCAAGCGCTCGCCCTGAGCACCAGTTTTGGTCTGTCTTTCACTTCCTGCCAGGTCAACAAGGTTGAGTTTCCCAACCCGAATGTGGTTCTCTCCATCAGGACCCAATTCACTGCACTCAATGGTGATGACGAAAATCGCGTGAGAGCGAGAGCTGTGCTCGTTCATGTTAGTGGCACCAACCGAGCGGTTCTGGTTCCCCACGTTCATCACGTGCTCAATCTCACGAACACTTTTAGTGACGAATGAAGAGAGGTCTTTAACGTAGACACCCGTATCCGGCCTCTCTTTGAGCTCCAGACGGCGCGACTGGTCTTTCGATAAAAGGTCCCTGATCTCTTCTTGATAAATCTCTAAGTATGAAGCCCTGACCAAGTACTGCTGGTTCTGAGAGCGGGAGATGTGTGTGAAAATGTGTTCGAAGGAGTTTGGAATGACACCTCTTTTGTCGGGGTCGTTTCGCACCCCTTCCATTGTGAAAGTCTTACCAGTGCCCGTCTGGCCATATGCAAAGATGGTCCCATTGAAGCCAAAAAGTACAGAGTCCACCAATGGCCGGAAAGTCTCATCGTAGAGCTCCATCTGCTTTGAATTCCAGTCATAGACAGAATCGAAGGTGAACACTTTTGGGTGGTCATGGGAGGACGCACTTCGAGGGTTGCGCACGGCCACTTGCCCAAACTTCACATCCACTGAGACCACCCTCTGGAAGTTGGCGGCTCGCTCTTTCTCATTCATGGGACGACAACGCACCACTACCTTAACAGATTCAGAGCTCTTGCTTTTAGACATTTTGATGGCTTTGGCGTATCTACTGGCGTCTCCTAATGAGTTTGTAGTTTATTTCACAGTGATGGTGCTGCCAGCGTCAGAGCCTGCAAAACATGATGCAGCTCAGTGAAACAATAAAGATGAACAAACTTGTTTTATGGTTACAGCAATCAAACACAGAACTATTTATCTAGATTTATTTTGGCAAGCAATCTGTGGTAACTTTATTCATACAAATACTGAATAAGTACATATCTGCTAAACAACAAAATATAGTAAATCAAGCTTACAATAAATACAGGTGTTGGTCATATAATTAGAATATCATTAAAAAGTTGAATTAGTTCAGTAATTCCATTCAAAATGTGAGACTTGTGTATTATATTCATTCAATACACACAGACTGATATTTCAAATGTTTATTTCTTTTCATTTTGATGATTATAACTGACAGCTAAGGAAAATCTCAAATTCAGTATTTCAGAAAATTTGAATATTATTTAAGACCAATACAAAGAAAGGATTTTTAGAAATCTTGGCCAACTGAAAAGTATGAACATGAAAAGTATGAGCATGTACAGCACTGAATCTGGAAACTTTACACTGGACCTCAAGCAACGTGGATTGTGTGCCTCTCCTCTATGGGCTCTGGGACCGATTTCCAAAGGAAAGGCAAAATTTACTTTCATCAGAGCACATAACTTTGGACCACAGCAGCAGTCCAGTCATTTTTGAAGCAAGACGCTTCCGACGCTGTCTGTTGTTCAAGAGTGGCTTGACACAAGGAATGCAACAGCTGAAACCCATGTCTTGCATACGTCTGTGCGTAGTGGTTCCTGAAGCACTGACTCCAGCTGCAGTCCACTCTTTGTGAATCTCCTCCACATTTTTGAATGGGTTTTGTTTCACAGTCCTCTCCAGGGTGCGGTTATCCCTATTGCTTATACACTTTTTTTCCACCACATCTTTTGTTCCCTTCGCCTCTCTATTAATGCGCTTGGACACAGAGCTCTGTGAACAGCCAGCCTCTTTTGCAATGACTTTTTGTGTCTTGCCCTCCTTGTACAAGGTGTCAATGGTCGTCTTTTGGACAACTGTCAAGTCAGCAGTCTTCCGCATGATTGTGTAGCCTACAGAACTAGACTGAGAGACCATTTAAAGGCCTTTGCAGGTGTTTTGAGTTAATTAGCTGACTAGAGTGTGGCTTTTTACAATATTCTAATTTTCTGAGATACTGAATTTAGTATTTTTCTTAGTTGTCAGTTATAATCATCAAAATTAAAAGAAATAAACATTTGAAATATATCAGTCTGTGTGTAATGAATGAATATATTACAAGTTTCACTTTTTGAATGGAATTAGTGAAATAAATCAACTTTTTGATGATATTCTAATTATATGACCAGCACCTGTATATGGAATCCCATTTTTCCACCGAATAAGAAAAAAAATAAATCATGTTTTAGTAAATATCAAATAATACTTTTTATGCTTTTTTATAACTATTAAACAAAAAGGCAAACTTATGCAATACTACAGTGTAGAGAACAATTTATGAACACTTGATTTTTTTCAGGAATAATAATTATATTATATTCAATAACTGAATATAATAATTGAATGTGAAATAATGAATAATTGAATGTGAAATAATATTCATTGTTCAAAATTTGAAGTCATTTTACTTGTGGCTATACCATTATAGTAGGACAGCAATAATTGTAAGCACAAAGAAAAAATACAACTAGAATTTCTGAAGGTTACAGCAGTCAAAAAAGCAGAGGAAGTGTAGAGGACCCTGCTTTCAATACTGAAGTGAACTTTGGAACAGGGCGATATTCCAGAAACCTGGTTATGTGGTATGTTAAAGGGTAAGTAAGTGGATAAACTCATTGTAAAAAGATGCAATATTCTATCAAAGATTTGGAATGACCAACTTCTCTTGAAATGGCTGCTATCGTTCTTCATCTGGACAACCTGCTGTCGGAGGGTTTCAGTCACTTTAGAAATGGAAAGTTAGGCAATGTAGGGTTACGTGGGGTTTGACATATAATTAAGGAACTGGGAGGTATCTGAAAGTGATCTCTAATTTTGATCAGAGTTCTTTTTCAAATAGCCTTTCTCAATTAAGCTTAAAAGCTGCACTATTACTCCTATTAGGGTAACTTCAAATAAGACTAAGCAAGCAGTGACCTCAATTTAGGAAATTGTAGGTTGATCTCTACTGTATGTCAGTGAGATAAAGAAATGTTAGAAAAAGTTAAAATAAATCACCTTTTAATAATTTTGACCTATACCATAATTATGACTTAGTATCTCATAATTTTGTCTCTTTATCTAATGCATCATACTATTGATGTATTGATGGAATACCAAAACAATTCAACTTTTTCTTCTAAGGTCAGAAATAATCACTTTTGCCAAAGTAGTTGTGTTAAATTGAACAGGGTATCGCAATTTGTATTACTCTGCGTTTTTGAAGCTTTACAACTATTCAGACAACGTACAGACCTAACTGAAAGTGATATTAATATACCACATAGTACTACATTTCCACAGTCGTTTATGCCACTCCTAAATAATAATTTTCATAAGCAAACCTGTATACTCAGTATTACACATTATATTTGTAGAAGAACAAACGTCTTAAGCAGCTCATGTTGTTCCCAAATTATCATTTTTCAAAGACTGGTCATAATAATTTACAGAATAAAACACTATCTGCTAACTGTAACATTAGCTGTAGCAACAGTGCTAATTCACATCAACCAATCCGATATTATTGAATAGTAAATATCCCTGTAAATCTGGCTTAACTGAGTTAATCTCAGCACCGGTTGTCACATAATATAGCGAGATAAAAGGGCGAATAACAGACTAAGAGTCAAAAACTACGCTCTATTAGCCCGTTTTGTTGAAAATGTCAGTTTCAGTTTGCTATTATAATGTTTTATTAAAGTTCATTGATAGACTATTGCTAATACGAGCTTGTCAAGATATATAAACGGATCGGTGAGGATGGAGCTCCTCGGAGACTCAAAACAAGCGGCCTGGCAACAGCAAACAAACCGTGTCATTCATACAGAACACACTGTATAAATACATAATGTGTCTCACCTCGACACTGCAGGACAGTTTAACCTGCAAATTACGCCGAAGGTCACCGTCGCCTTCATATCCATCAGAAGCACGTACCTCTCAAACCTTTGAAACATACAAAATTACCCGTATCTCTCCTCGTGAACTCCGTCAGCCATGACTGTCCCTGTGAGGAGGGAGGGAGGGAGATGTGCTGTGATCCCCCTGCAGGCCGGGATGGATCTGCTGCTACTGCTGCTGCTGGATCGATCCTTGTATTCACGCGCATTTACAAGACGTTTCAAATGGCCATTAGAGATTTGTATGTAGTTTGTATGTTTTGTTATTACAACAATGGAATAGCATCAGATTACCTCTAATAGTAAAATTATTGTATTACTTAATATGCTTTTATTGATTAAGAAGTAAAAATGTAAATAAATAACTTTTCAAACTGACAAATCTGAAACATTCCATGCACAGATTTATTGCAAAAACAATAAACAGTTACTTTTATTCAATAATTTTTTAAAGAAATTAATACTTTTACTTAGAAAGGATTCTTTAAAAGTATCAAAGGTAATAGTAAAGGCATTTATGTTAGGCTACAAAACATTTCTATTTTAAAAAAAATGCTATTTTAAATGTAAAAAATCTATTTCTACAAAAAAAATTATTAAGCAGTTAAACTGTTTTCGCCATTGATAAGAAATGTTTCTCGAGCAGAAAATCATGCATTAGAATGATTTCTGAAAGATCATGTGACACTGAGGTCATGGCTGCTGAAAATGTAGCTTTGCATCACAGGAATAGATTACATTTTAAAATAAATTAACATAGAATTTGGTTATCTGAAATTGTAAGATTTCTGTTTTATTTTATCAAATAAATATAGCCTTAATGAGCTTAAGAGACTTCTTTCAAATACATTTAAAAAAAATCTTACCCACTCCAAAGTGCAGTAACCATTGCATTTCAATGGAAACTGTTATTTTTATTTATTCATTTTTGAATTTTTTGTGCAACGATTATAAATGCATATGTACTCCTTTGATTTACATTTTAAAAGCCTTTTAAATAATCATAAAACCAAAGGCCATAAATGCACAACATACTGCTAGTTAAATTTTTAACTGAAAACTAACTTGAGGAATGTAATTTGAAGTTGTATGTACATCTTAAAACATTTATGAAACATTTTTGCTATATGGTTTCACACTGACTTGCATTAGACGTCAGAAAGTCCGTGACATACATTCTTTTCATACAGTGACACATTTGTTCACTTTCAACAATCACTAAAGCACTGCACATCTGGCTGCCTCTGGAGGTCTTAAAATACCTTCAACTATAAATATTACTTGACTAATTAAGACTTGTCTCTCTACTCTAATACTAAACCCTCACAGGGGCAGTTTTTACATCCTCAAAAAAATGCAAAGGAGCCAGTCAACACAAATCTAGTACAAGATACAAGTTCTAGTACAACAATATCAATGTTATAATGATTTAATGGTTGCTCTCACAGTAAATGTAGTAGTGCAACATGGGAGAAATGCAGGATCCAAAGAAACGGAATTAACTTTCTTGTTCTCCCTTCATTTAATAACTTAAAGCTTATATCCGAATGTTCTTGTTTAAAATGTAATCATACACCTGAAACATGCAAAACTTCAACCAGCCTTCACAGTTACAAAACATAGAGTTCCTCTTTTCCTTTCCTTTTTCCTAGGTGGTCCATCCCAAAGAATGATGAGGGTCTCCTGTGAACATTTCTCTCCCTTTTAACAAAGGCTGAGAAGGACGAAACAAAGTTGCAGATGAAGTGGTAGGCCTGGCAGACGACATACAAGTCAATCTGAGAAGCGTCCGGCTGTCAGCTCATGACCTTCACCTGCAAAAAATGCGTCATCCACTTCATATTCTGTTTACTAAATCTGTAATGTTAAACTGTTAATCCTCACCTTGTCCTTGAAGAGTTTCTGAATCAATTCAGAGTCGGTGGCTATGAAAACTGACTGAGCACTGATGTTCTGATGCTTCACTTCACGGTGGACCAGTATCACCTTACTTCAGAATCTTGCAGGCATTTTGCTGTGTGGAATAATAAGATTTGTTAAGAGGATATGACACATATCATCCAGTTGAAGCCACATCAGGCCTGAAATGTCACACTTGGTATACTGGTACTTGAGAAATCTAATAAAATCATCCACATTAATTCACTTAGGTCTTTGGAGAACCAATTTTATGATGAGATCACATCATTTACTGTATTATTTTTTTTATATCATATCCAGTTGAATCTTTTTATTTATGTTTTTATGCCATATCAGTGTCTTAGACTATTTTAAGATGAATGTAATATATATATATATATATATATGTGTGTAAATAAACAAATATATATATATTTTTTAATGACTGATATATACACAGGATAAATCATTTACATACAGAAAAATAAAAACTATATATACTACCATTCAGAAATTTGGGGTCAGTGCTATTTTTTTATGAATTGTTTTATAAAATGTATTTTCATAAGTCTCTGATTCTCACCAAACTGAATTTATTTGAACAAAATCACAGCAGAAATATTGTGAAATATTTTATTTGTATTTTTTAATACGTTTTAAAATGCTATTTTTCCTGCGATGGTAAAGCTGAATTTTGGCTTTTCAAAGCTCAAAACAACAGGATTTATTTGAAATAAATCTTTTGTAACATTATAAAAGTCTTTAATGTCAATCTTTATGGTCACTTTTGATCGATTTAATGCATTGTTAATTAATAAATTACTTTGTTCGATAAGAAATGTCTGATAAATCCATACATGTAAATGCATTAATTTCACTCTCAAACAAATGTTGAGTGGTATTATAAGATGCTCTTCCGATAAAAGTTAGGTCTGTACTCCATTTAGAGTTGAACTATTGGAAACTGGATGCTCTTTTGGGGGAAACCTGAAAAAAAAGCATTTGAGAGTGAGAAAAGTGGTGTAGAGGGAGCCTGAGAGCAATAATTTATATTTATGTGACTGTTTCAGATCAACCTAACCTCTTTATCTAGTGCGGCTGGTAGTAGCCTAGGAGCTGAATGACAGTCCTCCGAAACAGAACAGAGTGATCAAAATCAACTACAAAATGGTCTTAAAGTGGACCAAAAGGATTTCCGTCCTGCATGAGAATCAACAGAATGCATTACAAGTGCACTGAAATGAATATTTAAGAATGCATGTTGCTTTCATGGTATCAAAGAAAATGCAGATCTGCAAAAAGTCCAATAGATGTCAGTGTTTCCATAGCGTGCGGCATAATACATTAGAAAGAATATTTGAGGTGCAGTTATTCAGAGAATTTCGGATTGTGAAGGTCAAGCAAAAAGACAGAAATGAAGTGCACCTTAAAGAATGAACACCCATATTACCAGGGGCGTGTCTAGAGCATTTTCAGTGGGGGGGGGGGGGGGGGGGGGGGCATGCGGGGGCACTGCCTCCAAATGGGGTGGCCGCCCATGACCAAAAAAAAAAAAGCTAAATTCTACAGTATATTACGTAAATCCTATTGATTTTATTATTTATTTTTTTTAACTTGAATAAAGTTATTTGTAAACAAATGCAGTAATAAAGCACATTTTTGATTAATGTATTTTTTTTTTGTCATATATCCATTAAGTTAAATTTGAGAATAAATTATTTTTTTTATTTGAAAGAAACTCCCTATATCTTTACTTCTTTTCATGGCTTGGCACTGCCCTCTTCCCTGCCTTCAAAAGAAACACGTATGTGTGTCTGTTATTCTCAATCTCAAAAAACAAAATTCTAATTGTGAATGAAATGCACAGAATGCATTCATGTCATTTTACGTGTGACTAAGTTAGTCCTGACAATTTAACTATCTAACTGACTTACTCTCATGCATTAACAAGTAACGTGTCACCAGATAATTATTATTATGGAACATTTAGTGCATATTGTCATTTGGTGCAATCTTGCTATGTGGTCACTCACAAAATAAACTGATACAAAATATGCAAATCACCATGACTGTTTAATTATAACCAAAATATAAAAACTGACAAAAGTACATAACACAATTTTAAAAACTTAAGTAATATTATAAAATGCTAATTAAAAACATAAATAATATATATATGTGTGTGTGTGTGTGTGTGTGTGTGTGTGTAACAGTGGTTAGGACCAGCTAATGACTTGGCCCAGTGTTGTTATTTTATCAAACATTATTAAAAATATTTCTGTCAATTGAAATAAAGCTGAGATTAAATAAATATGATTAGAAGATGGAAAAACTTGGGTAACTAAAATGAAAATTAGAAATGCTGCCTCGGCGACTAACAGAAAGACAATAAGTTTAAGTATTAAAATGACTATAATATAAAGGAAAATAAACACAACACAAATATTATTTATTCAAAAATTAAAATGACAAAAACAACACAACAAAGACCATCCAGACGCGTTTGAATCGTGCAGTCCTCGCTCTGGGTCTGCAGCGGTCGGTGTGTGGTCGAGCTCTCATTAACGTTACCCACGCACGGACGCTCATTCCACGTCACGTCTGCAGCGTCGATAAAGACGTGCAAAGACAAGAATGTAACATAAAAGATACAATGAAAAGTTTCAAGATGCTTTAATCTCGCCGACATCGTTGATCATTCGCTATCCCACAATGCACTGCGAAGAGAACGTTAACCCTTCACGTCTCTGTGAGTTTTGACACAGCAGTCTTGTTAAAACTGTATAAATTAAAAATGTATACTGTTCATTTTCAATGAATCACAGGTAAATTATAAACTATTTAGTTATATATTTTTAGATATAGTTCTGGCTAGCTAGCAATAATAACCCTGTTAAAACTGTACAAATCTAACTATTTCAGCACTTATATTTGTGGATTTATTTATTTATTTTTATGTGCAAATAGACAGACATATGGTACCATAGACCAAAACAGTTTAAAATTTACCTGTAATTAATTGAAAATGAATGTCACAGTTAGGGTCTTTCAATGTCCCTACTTACAGATTTGTCCACATATAAAAGAAGTTTATTTTGATATCTGTGTCTCCATTGTTCTTTTCTTTTGCTTTGTTTCAGATGTATTGTCAGTTCTTACATTCAACACTACGATCAACCCAGACTGTGACGAGTTGCTTAGATGAGCAACAAACTATTTTAATAACTGCAGAAGAAACTGATTCATTTCTGTCTGAAAATTTCTGTCAGAAGAATTTGTTATTTACTCAAAAGTGACTCATGTATGAGCCATTGATTGCACTGAATGGATGTCACATGTTGAATGTTGTAGTCTGAACTAGAACATGAAGCCTTCACTGCTGCTATGCATCTCAGTACATATTAATTTAAAGAGAAAAAACCTACAAATACAAAAGAATAAACATACACTTCTCCCCCACGGACAATTTCACATATAGTACACACAATGTCAATAAACATCAGAATATCAGTTCATATTCACATCTAAAACTTTGCTTTTAAAGTGTATGTTTGCAATTTATACGTTTGAGTGGTTTTATGTTTATGGAAATAAGTGCACTTAATTGTAATGAATGTGTAGTAGTGTACTTTATATCCTAATAGTATATATATATATATACATATATATATATATATATATATATATATATATATATATATATATATATATATATATATATATATATATATATATATATGTATATATATATATATATATATATTAAACAAAACTGTTAAGTGTACTTTTAAGGTAACACATTCATGACGTTCATAATGTTTTTTAACACATAAAAAGTGCATCTTTTCATAATGTCAAATTAAATGTTTTACTTTAAAGTACATTTTAAATAATTGTTTAAATAAACTTGTCATGCTTAAAAGTACACTTATTGTGATGTGTTGACTGGCATACTATATAAAGCACATGCAAATTACTTGAATATGTAGTGTAATATCTGATGTTTCATGTAATGTTAATGTATTTTAAAAGTACATTAAGTATACTTAATTATATTCTTTTATAATATAGTATTAATATAATCTAATATATTAATATAATTTTTTAATGCTAAAATGTACTTTTTTTTCTCAAGGGTATGACTACTCTGGTTAATCTCTCTCATGCATCTCTTTTAATTTTTGAAGAATTCTCTGAAAACACAACTAAGGGCCACACGTTTTCACCACTGTAGCTCAACTGTTGAGTGCTGGTGATATTCAGTGATGATAAAGTGATATACCGTAAATTAAAAAAAAAAGGTTTATTCCTAATCCAAAGCTATTTTATCAATCATTAATATCACCCATCATTAATAGCAGCATGTGTGTGCAACATGGTTATTTACTCCATCCCCCTCCACAGGAGTTCCCACACACACACTCCACATGACTAAAAATGGCCCTGGCATGTACTTATTAATTGGAGTAGGTATGTACATGTAGTATTGCTATCATGTGAATCTGACACTTTTGTAAATGCAAAAAAAAACACAGTAAAGTAATGCACCTGGTACCTATACAGTATGTTCACTGAGTGATAATTGCCAGTAACATAATCACCAACGCAACATGATCAAGCATATCGGGGCTGACTTCTGCAGGAAATATTGATAACATCCAACTAAAAAGGATCTGCTCAATAGATTTCTGTCACAGAAGGACCAGTAGGTGGGCAAGCCGTTAAGACCACAGGGTCTTGTACCTCTCATATATATATATAACTCAGTTCTCTCGTCATATCTCACAACGTTTCCTCTTGCGCTCTGTCAGCATGTTTCTCTGTTTCCTGTGTCTACTGCCCTCACTTTATCCCTGCTTTCTAATGACCTGGCCCATCCCCCCTCCATTGAAATGTTCACATATGCACACAGCAGACAGTGTTTTTCATTGTTAGAGATGACTGCGATGATAACGAAGCGGAGCGAGACTAGGTTGCTCTCGCTTTCTAACTGTGCAGAGTTCTGAAACTTCCTTCAGGTGAGGAAGCGAATCACATCTTCAAAGGCCATGAGATAGAAGTTGAAACAATCGCTTCTCATTCTCATTGTGTGCTCGAGCACAGCCTGCACATATGATGAGAGAGGGGAACAGCAACTCTGAGAGAACAAATGTTTCCTCTTAATGTGAATGTAAAAAAAGCACTCATCCTTTCCTCTACATAATTTCACTCTCAAAGACGTGTTAGTGATGACTTTACGGCTTTGATTAAATATATGGCGCATCAAACACTTCTTGGAGGAAAGGATCAGGATCATCTTACAGACATCACATTATCTAGTAAGAAGGAGTGTGTGATGCATGTGCACAGCTCTGCCAGGTCCACCCAAGTCTCTTATCAGTGCTGAACAGAGCCACTGCAATGACGGCCTGATGTTTGAAATAGCAGGTTGTTGCTGTTACCTTAGGGCTCAGGCTAACCTACCTTCCCACACACTACCCTCTTGCTTTCCGGTCTTTATTTCAGAGCCATTAAAATGCCCAATTATGACACTGATACATTTCTTACAAGGGAACAAAAATAAATAAATAAATAAAGTAAAACATTTACAATAAAAAAGTGATAACATGCAGAAGTGTTAGGTGGCAGGTTCAGTCATTTTATTTTATTTTATTTTATTTTATTGATATGGACATCCACAGTGACATCTTAAAGGCATAGTTCACTCAAAAATGACTGTAGGCAATGCATATCATTGACTGTGACATGTCATGCCTTTATATTTATAAGTAATAATTATTTCATTTCCTATACAAAAATGTAGAAAATATTGTTGGAAATATTGTAAAAAATGTTTTGTTAAAATATTGAAAAAAAAAGAAAAAAAATGTTGCATGAACTCCTGTTCTAAACCAGCTGTTTTAATGTCTTATGAGATGATAAAAATCTCTATTTTGTTCATCCTCAAAGTGTCGCTTTCATTTAAAAATGGGCACATCACATATTTAGTTTAGTTTAGTTTAGTTTAGTTTAGTTTAGTTTAGTTTAGTTTAGTTTAGTTTAGTTTAGTTTAGTTTAGTCTGCAGACTTAGACATCCACATCTATATCATAGTTCACCCAAAAAAAGTAATTTTGTGATCATTTACTCACCGCCATGTCATTCCAAACCCATATGACTTTAGTTCTCCTGTGAAACACAAAAGATATTTTGAAATATGTCTCTGTGTTTTTATGACTTTATCAATAAAAGGGATACGGTTGATACTGATTTTCATTGTATGGACAAATACATTCACAACATATCTTCTTACAGTAAGTCATTGAATTGAAAAACTGTGAAAAACAGTATGTGAAATGAGTAGTATGTCTCAATTTGTACAATGCATAAAACAGTAGGCAAAAAATACCCGGATGACCTACTACCTTCCAAGAATCTGAAGTGTGCATCTGATGGAGGCCACAGGAGAGGAGTTGTAAATGACAGTAAAGCCAAGCAACTGCTTTAAACATTGTTAATGTAGTACCTTATTATGTTTACTAACATTCATACTTTATGAATCATACTTTTTTAACATTCATGAAGTGTTTTCATCATCCAGTGTAGTACCTACACAGACAATATGCGATTTTCTTTTTTTAAGCACCTTTTGCTATATTGTGATGAAACATGTTGAACATTATCATCACCCAAACACAGAGTGCAGGCTTCCATGATCGTTCTATCGGCGGCCTGACAGCACGTAGAAGCTGTTTATCGCCTTCCTGAGCTAATATAAACCAACCATCTGCTTTTAACCAAACACATAAAAACATGCTCCCCTTAACCCAATACAGTCCCCAGTTCAGCAGCACAGAGGGGGCAGAAGGCAGCCGTAGAGCTGAATTTGTGCACCAGGGACCGTTCTAGTGAGGAAATTCACTCCAGATGTGTACAAATGGCCCCCTTCTTAATTGCCATTGTTGTCATAGATGTTTTTTGCAAGGCGTTGGTAACTTTTGTAGGAGATGACAGGATCATTTGAGTAAATGTGCTGGATTTTGTATAAATCAAACTAACAGAGGTTTAGGATAGAGAGCCATAGACCAATAGAAAAAAAGAAAAAAAGAAAAAAAAACAGAGGAATTAGGATGACACCTAAACCTGTTAGAGGTTTGACTACTGGCTACTTACTCATAAACAGCCACAGATGTTCCCCAATGCCCTTCAAACACTTCTGTCGGGCTTTATTCAGTGTACATGTGCGCATTTCCCCCATTCTGTTTCCTGTCATAATGGCATTCATATAAAGCCAGATATTGGCTTTGTGAGTCCAGTGGTTAATCAGAGAGTAATTAGGAGCTGGTCCTGCAGGAATGGAGGGTTGACTTTGCTTTGAAACTCACTCTACCCTTGCTCCTCATAACAGTTTTTTTTTTTTACAAGCACCGCTGAGGTGGAGAGAGAGGAGAGGTTTTACTGGGCCAGCAGTGTGGTGTGTGGCGTTTCACAGAGCACTTTAAAATCAGTCTGGATCATCTAAAATATAGATGATATATATAGAATATCTAGAATTTCACCTTGTATATTCTGTACTTACTGCTTATTGCACTTCTGGTTAGATGCTAACTGCATTTCGTTGCCTTATACCTACATGTGCAGTCACAATAAAGTTGAATCTAATCTGAATCTAATTTAATCTAATCTAAATGACAGACCACCACTCCACTGTAATCAACCTGAATGAAGCCCAGCCCCAAAGTCCTAAAAAAAACATAAACAAACAAGCAGATAATGACTCATCAGCTAGCTTCTTTTTAAATGGATCCACAACCTCAATTTAGAATTTAAAGACAAAGACTGAATGTGTGCGGATGCTGATGTCTAACAGAAGCTGTGTGTAGGCTTGTGTATGAAAGAAAGAGAGAAAGTGGCCACTTCCCAAATGAAATGAATTCTGAATGCTGTTAGGCAAGCTTTAATTTTACCTATATATTTGGTCATACCTTTATAAATGCACTGCACTTTTGAATAAAAAAAAAATCTGAAACTTTATGTGGAGTTGCTTGTTATTCCAATAAGAGATGTTTATGTAAGCTTAGGACCAATAGTTTTTTTATTGTTTTTTTTTTTTTTTGTCCAAAATAATTAATACAATAATCTTGTAATATACTTAACTAATATCCAACCATCCATATGCTGTATTAAGTGTACATCAGCATTTAAAGTTGCTGCTGTGATCCCGGTACCAAAAAAAAAAAAAAAATTATTAATAATATATGAACTTTGTCCCATTTACAATCTCCCCTTTCTTGACAAATTTTTTGTGAATTATTTCTACTCAATTGCATTCCCAACTTAATGCAAACAATCTTTTTGAGTACCATCAATCAGGATTCCTTATACTCCACAGTACTGAAACAACATTAGTTAGGTCGCTAATGATTTGTTAATAGCTTCTGATTCTGTCTGTCTTTGTATTTTGATTCTTCTTGATCTCAGTGCCACTTTTGAAATTGTTGATCATTCAATTTTAGTTACCCATTTAGAGTTTGTCTTTGGTGTTTCTGGGACTGCACCAGTTTGAGTCTTATCTTTCAGATCAAAAGAAGTTTGTTGCTAAAGGTTGTTGCAGGTCTGATATCGGTGTGGTGGAATCTGATGTTCCTCAAGGATCAATTTTGGGCCCTTTACTTTTTAGCATCTATATCCGTTTGGTCAACTTTTAAAATCACTTGGTCTCAACTTTCACTTTTATGCAGATGACACTCAGGTTTGTATACATTCAAAACGTGATGTTGATGTGTCTTTTCTTACTCAATGTATTTTTGAGATTAAAAAGTGGATGTCTTGAAATGTTCTGTATCTAAATAGTAACAAGACGAAGGTAATGCTCATTGGTTCATCCCACTACGTAAGGCTGGATCTTTAACTTAAAGTGTAGATGGCTCTACACTGGAATTTCAAACATAATTTTGGGGTGATATTTAGTGCTCATTTAACATTTGTTCACCATGTTCAGAACACTGTCAAGACATCATTTTTTCATCTTAGAAATACTGCCAGATTGTATCCTATATGTTATAATTCACGGTGGCTGAAAAGTTCATCAAAATCTTTGGATTTTCTCACATTGATTATTGCAATGCTTAGCTACTCTAAATAAATTACAGCTGGTTCAAAATTCATCCACTCAAATCCTGTCTGGAAACAGGACAAGAGATCACATCACTCCCTGTCAGATTTTGTTTCGATTTTAAAATTCTCAAGCTTACTTATAAGGCTTTCCATTGTTTTGCTTCCCATTATATCCCTGAGATTTTAGCCTTCTACGCCAGCGCTTGATCTCCACTCCTCGGAAGCTAGCCTTTTAATTGTTCTGCTTACTCGTTTAATATCTGATAGAGCATTTTCTTCAACTGCTCCAAAACGTTAGAATTCTTACTGGGCAATTATGCAAGCAGAATCCCTTAGTATTTCAAAATCTTCTCTAACAGAAACTTTCAGATAAACTATAATATGTTCATTGCTGCATATTATTACATGATATTGGAATATCATTGTAATTGTATGAGTCCATATGAATCCAGTTCTTTCTACACTCTTCTTTCCTTAAAAGAACATTTAGGAAAGAAGTTGTTTAAAAGAAGAGAACACTTCTGGGGATCACTGCTTTAACATTTTTGTTTTTATTTTATTTTTTAGGCTTAGAATGCAACATAATGCATCATTATTAGTATATGATGAGTTCATATGTAAATTAATGCCATTTGTGAACATTGCAAGGTTGTTCTTTTTAAGTTTTTCAAGAATTGTATTAAAATTTTCATATAAAAAGCTTACTGTTAATACAGTTTTATTATTATTATTCATTTATTTGTTTATTTAGACTTGTGAATTCTTTTGTTTGGACACCTTCAGCTGCTCCCCAGCTCACTCAGCAGCAACCTCTCACCTTCACTTCATGGCATGTGAAGTTTACCTGACCTTCTCTTCACAAGTGAGAAGTCACTTCTGACCACTGTACTGAGAGCAGTTATGCTTCAGATATTCTGCTATTGCCTGAACACACAAATATTTTGACAACCATACCAATGGCTTTAAGAAAGTGACATGTCATGTCTTTGATTTCATTTCCTACTAAAAAGTTTTCACTGACATTTTGCATTTAGCAAAACAATAAATAAACACTGGATCATGTAAGCTTTGTGTACATGATATGCGTGTGTACATACATATATATATATATATATATATATATATATATATATTTGTTGATGCATGGACATCTGTTATCAGTTGTTCTAAATCAATATGAAAAGAATAAAATGAAATTAATAAAATCACTCTCCAGTTTATCATTAAAGTGCCACATTCTTTAAAACAATATTAAATGGCCATAATCATTTTAAAAAGTGCACATTTTATGGTTTATGGAGAGTTTATACAGCCATGCATGTATGTATTATTTATTTATTTACTGCTTAAATTATATATTTTTTAAATATCTGATGGTCATTGCTTGTGTCACATGCATCTGATCTCCAGCAAAAACATCTTTAAACATTTAGAAAAATAAAAATAGATGCAAGCAGTTAATTCACTTGCTATTTGATAAATGAGTGATTTTGGGTGCCTTATATGTCTTTTAAATTGTATAAAAGCCTCAGTTCCTGACCTTTAATCATCTCATACCACATAGTGTAGTCATTTGAGCTTTTCCTTTTGATCTTTCTTCCTTGTCTGCACACATAACGTCTTTTAAAATATCACTCAATCTAATTCGTCTAAATTTAATGTGGTGTACAAACTATTTTACGTTTCTTACTCTGATTTGAACTATTAGTGTAACTCACTATGTAAAAAATTGCTTTATGTGGTAATATCTAAACTAAATAAATTAGTTTAATTCAAATTATGATTTTATATGACTTAACCAGTTTGTTTACATTAACGGGAGTCATTTTAAGGTTCAGATTTTCATTCAGCTTATTAATGAAATTCCAAGATATTTTCATGTTTCCTTCAACCGACTGTTAGACTGTTAGAAACGAAAACTTTATATAGCCTACGTGTCGACAAGTACCACGTTTTGTATGTTTCTTCGAGAAAAGGCTAGAATAGGCTACCTCATATTTTTCAGATATTTAAAATATTTATTCTAAAATAAAATAAAATTAAGGTAATTATTTTTTGTAGGCTAAGTCACTGTCGCCTACATCATAGCTAAATTTGCATTAAAAGAAAAAGACTGAAAAGCAATCCAGCATAAATATTTTTTTTCTTTTTAAATTCAGTAAGCCCATTCCTAAATTAAAATATCTCTTTTCAAACGTTCTCACGAACGTCCCCTTCAACTCACAAAACCCGCAACAATTCCGTTTCAGAACTCTCGGATATTATCAATCCAAATATCATTCAGTATACAGACATTTTTCGAATGACTTTTTTGAGCAATTTCACAACAGATCTCATAAATTCACATTCAAAAAAAAAAAAAAAAAAACCTTCTGAAACCTTCGTGCCAGAAGGGCTCCTGGGTTTCTTTTTCTCTTTTGACATCAAAACTCGGAAAGGTTTCGCCCCTTTACATTGAGCATGTCGAGAGGATTATTGAAGACCCCTGCTCCCCCACCCTCTATCTCTCCCCCACACACACACAAACACACACCCGCGGGTCGGAGGGGGTTGGGGTGGTGAGGAAACGGGCTGCTGTGCCCTGGAAGTGATTCTTCCCCCAAAACACAAGGTGAAACGGGAGAATCGGAAACTACACGTGGGACCTGCCCTAAACATCTTTTATTAAATCAGACATTTTCTAGAGACATAACCACAAATGTTCAATTGATCAATCAGCATAAAATCTTACCAGATGTTACCACTTGATTAAACATCTAATGAGAAACTATTTTTGTTTACTAATCATTTGAGAATTGCATTTTACCT
Organism: Carassius carassius; assembly: GCF_963082965.1. Lineage (NCBI taxonomy): Eukaryota > Metazoa > Chordata > Actinopteri > Cypriniformes > Cyprinidae > Carassius > Carassius carassius. The sequence goes on from NC_081800.1 coordinate 10,740,264, forward strand.
GATGTAGCGTCAGAAAACTTCAACAGGACACTCCAGAAGATTTTAAGGGCTCTCCCAAGTTGTCTTGATTTCTAGTTAATGCAATTAATTATTCAGAATAATTATTTATTATTCATGCCTTCCCCATGGAAACATCATCCTCTTAAAAATTTAGTTTGATGAATATTTGCATGCATTTATTGTATTTATTTGTTCTTAATGTGTGAATATCTGATGGGCATTGCAATACAATCACATGACCTTCAACAATATCCTTTTTCTTTTTTTTCTTTCTTTTTTTAGGATATTAATAGATTAAAATATATATATTTTAAAAAAAATATGTCATGACAGGCTGTTCAGAAAATCTCAACAGGACTTAGATCACACTTCAGAGGTTTTGAAAATCATCCAAAGATTGTTTGCTTGTGTAGGCTATGACCTTTTTTCTGACTGATTTTAAATTATATTAAAACAAACAAACAAACAAACAAACAAAAAAAAATCTATATTTTACATTTTAATTAGATTGAAATAAACAGTAATACAATGCTCATTTTTAGATTTATTATATTTTAGATTCATTATTTACATTTGTAAACCTAAAGCCATAAAAAATAAATACAAAAAATACTCCTGTAGACCTGCTAAAATAAGAAATTAGGTTTTGTACAAATGATTCGCTGTAAAATGTTTTCATATTCGTTTCCATTCATTTAACTCGAACAATTCCTGTCATTTCTACTCCGTTTTCTTAATCAGTAGCTATATATTTTTATCACTGCAGTTTGCACAACTTTAATTTTACTTAAAGCAAAAACAAGTAAAAAAAAGTTTTAAATTGTTTACATTTAAAAAAAATAACGTTTAGAAGAAGAAAAATGCAAAGCCATTGATTAATCCAGAGTTTAATTGCTTAAGGCTGTATAATTATTTCTTAAATCGAGATTCATCAAAACGTCATATTGCATTACAAAACTGCGCGGCGTTCTGTTTTCAAATAAAGAGCAGCTTGTTGACTTAGTCTCCTTGCATTAAACATGCTTGCATTAAATAATTCAAAAACGCTATCGGCTGTCTCAATCCTTTTACTTTCGATACACATTCACCGACGAGCCTCATCGGTCCCGCCGTTATCTATCTTTAATCACAACGATATGTAAACTACAGCCCCATAAACACACAGCACGCACACACCAGTTCACCAGCCCCTGTGAAAAGTTTGTGAAAGTGGCCTGACGTCACACTCCCACAATGCTCGCGCGCCCCATAACTCTGCTGCTGCAGCCTGAGGAGCGCGAGACACTCAGGCCCCGAAAAAAGAAAAATTAGAGAAAAAAATTGGAAAAAAATAATAAACCAACAGATCAAGAGGTGAAAGACCGGGGACGGTGGTGTGGGGCTCCCACGGTAGGTTTGCGCTCAGTCGGTGCTGGAATGTGACGGCGGTTCCTTGTGAAATTGACTAATGCGGCACTGGAAAGTTTTTGGTGGCAACTGCTCGGTTTTTTTTCTGCAAGTCTTCATAATTTAGCTGCACGCTCTGTTGTGTGCATGTTTTTTAATGAGATCCCGATAATTAATGCAACTCTTTCGGCCGCTGATCGATATGGCACATGATACACGAGTGCTTCATAGTAATAACACGGTTGATATTTTTCCGCGAGCCGACGTCATTTATTTTTGTAAAACATTGTTGAGGCTCCGGGTATTTAACTTTTAATTGGTGCACGTTCGCTCGCGCTTCGCAAACTTCATCGATAAATACAGTGCGGATGCTTTTTGTTTACAAACCGATGCATTTGCATTGAATCGACCGTCGGCTCGGCTGTGTTTGGTGCTGTTCAGTGGGACTTTGGAGCGAATAGTTGAATTTTAAGTAATTTCTGAATATTTCTGTCTGTGCTGTGAACACACACGAGCTGAAGCTCCGTTCCTGTTGAGTTACAAACACTGGTTTATACAAATGCGTCTGTCTATGAATAGTTCACTGATTGATTTGAGAAAATCACACTTGGGCTGTAAATATACAACTATTTTTGGCTAGTTTGTCTCGTGCTATAACTCTAGCTCGGTGCTTGCTATGGCTTTTCTGCTGCTCGGCATTTGTTTGCCACAGATCGGTTGTTCCTGGGCGGATTGTGACTTTTCTATAATGCCGTCTTGTGTGAAAAACTTTGTTTGTGTATTCCTATAAAGAGGTGCTCAACAAACAAGAGTGTCAATCGGTGGGTTGAGGTTTTTGGGCACCTCGTTTTGATGTTCATTTGCATATGGCCATGTAAAGATCATTAATCAGTCACCATGCTGAGAAATGATCACATTATGTTCAATAGTGAGACAAACTGTAAACATTGTAAAGAAATATATCCCACCAAACTGAAAAAATAAGTTTAAGTTCTGCATTTAGTTAGAGTAAAATCAAAATGGTTCTTCAGTCACAACTTGAGTGATGAGTTTATTACACTTTTATAACCACATTGAATCGAAGAAAATATCATTAAAACGGATCCAGTTGATGACAAATGGCATGTATTGTTAAGTTCATTGATTGTCAGAATGATTCAAATTTGTTTACAGCACAGAGAGCTCACTGAAATGATTTAAGATGTAAAACTAAAAGTTAATTTTTGTTTTTTAGTCACATATATGCTTATGCAATCTACCAATCATCCACCAGTAAAGGTGCAACACCATCCCTACGCATTAAACACATGCAGTTGGGTGACATCTCTTTAAAATAACATAAAAATGATACCTTAAAAAAATTTTGTCCCACTAAAATTGAAACCTTGAGTTTAATTGGTGTTTTAAATATGATGTGAAATCAAAGTCACAATCTGCAAGTTTCTTTGAATATTTTGAATATTGTTACTAATAAGGGAAAGTTGTGAAAGGTTGTGAGCAGTTTAAAAATGTGTTTTTTGCATTGCTCATTGTATTGTTGAAAGTACAGAAATTGGAATTTAAGTGAATTTGTTTTGCTGTTATATATGAACATCACTGCGGCCAATCTTTAATTCACCAGTCAGCATGATTGCAACACTATTTACATATTCAAACACCTGTAGCTGAGTGATATCTTTGTTTTAAACATAAATTACAGCATGTAAGATTTTCGTTGGCATTGCCTGTTTTTTCCTCTTGCTCTTGGTTGTGTTGTGCCAAAGTAATTTTTGTTGCTATGTGCTTTGAATATAATCTAAACGAAACAGTTAACTTTGGCTGGATTCGTTGGATGTGTGTGAAAAGATGGCTTTCTAACAGTGATTGATAAAGAACAGGTTGCGACGAGCTCTTGTTTGGTGGTTGTGCTCCATCATGGCCCTCTACTTCCACTGCCTCGAGCTACATAATAAGGAAATGGAAGTGAGATCGTCACGAGACAGTGCTTTTGTTATTGACATTGCATGTTGAAACGCATATTGTGAGGTTAAGATCGTTTAGCTTTTCAGCATTGGCTCTGGTTAGATGGTCTTTTGCTTCTGAGGGTCTATACAAGGGTTTGACTGATTAATGAGTTTATCTGAGGGTTTGACAAGGGCTTGAGTGAGAACAATAAAAAAAAATAGTTCTAGTTCTTGTTCCATCTCAGATTTAGATTTTAATTTTCACGTGTTCTCTGAAAAGGCATCTTACATGCTTGATTCAGTGTGTGAGTCAGAGAGAGAGAGACAGAGCATGTGCATCAAGGGGGCTTCTCCTCTGAAAACATCCCACAATTCCATGCTTCTCGGTGGGTAACAGGCTGATTAACATGAGAAAGGACATCAGAGGGGTTAATAGGTAGGACAGGCTTTGGAGAGCACAAACGCTACTAAATACCCAGTGTAGAATGAGGATCAGCCCTCATCTGAGTCCTTATATCCTCCACTTATAGGAGTGAGGAGCGAACAAGGATGATGCTGTGCCTTAGATTTGTACCGAGTTATATTAATATAGCTATTTATTTTGCATTGTGATTTAAGTGATTTGTGACCGTAATATGTGCTTCTGGTTCAGTCGATGAGTTTGTTTGTATGTGTGGTTGCGAGGATATAATATGTGTTTGTGTTGTGTCTAAATCCATGTCTGAAATGGCACTGGGGAGTGTTTATGTGGGCAGTATGAACAGTAGCTGACCTGGTCGCCCCATAAAAAAGGGAGGAGAGAAACAGAGAGATAAAATCAGGCCAAGTTCACGAGGACTTTACAACTCCTCCAAGCCCCATAACACCAGATTTGATTCTTATCAGAAAACGATTCATGTCAGAACCGACAGAGGCATGAAAACTCGTTCACCAGGATTCAGATTTGAATTTTACCAGTGGTGTTTTTAAGGCTACTGAAATATTATTGTACTTTAAATGTGTATTATGGATATTAATTAGTGTAGAAAGTTGTTGAAATCAACTCCAAATATGCTATAAACTTTTACTGTGCGGAAAAACCTTTTCATTTATTAATACATTTTAAGAGGTGTTATTATTTGTTGTCACGAAAAGAAGCCCTTATGTATGGTTTTATATGAAAGTACTTTTAAAGTTCTTTTTCACATAGAATATGGCAAATTTAGCAGATATATTTACATTTTATGAATATGTCATCAAACAACCAAAAAATTAAGATTGATTATAACAATGATAATGTGCAGATTAATAATACATTTATAATGTCCCATTGACAAATAGTGTCTTAAAATGAAAAATTTGTTGATTTAAATGAAACCATTCTCAGAAACTGATTTAAATCTGTCTGGATTGTACTGGAAACATATTTTTTTGTCAGGTAACCTAAACATTTGGTTCATGTGGTAACATCTAAGTTAAGTTTTATTCTAGCCAAAAATATTTTAAAAAGAAAAAAAAAAACAGCTAACTATTTAAATCTTTCAGGTAGATGTCATGTGGCTCCTTAAGGCAACAAAGTGGCATAGTTTTGTTTTGAAAGTTTGGAAAGTCATAAATCGAATTGTTTATTATGGATTTCTTAGTCTGAATTTACACTTTTGATGCATTTTACACTGTCCTTAAACATTTTGTGAAGTATTTCTTTTCAGTTCCCTCATCAGTCGGAATTCGATTTGCATATGATGTAGCGCAAAGAAAGAAGATAAAAAGTAAATAAATAAAAATAAAGTTTTAAGGGACTAAATGTTAGCGTACAGAACAGTGTTCAGAGGGGCTATAAAACAACAGTTTCATCAATTGCAAATCCAAGCTCATTAACTGAAGGAGAAAGCGTCATCAAGTAAACCAAACAAAGAGTAATAGAAAAGAAACCCATAAATAGCACATGTGTAAATACATGCCAATGTTCTTGACAGCTTTGCAAAACGAGTCCAAACATAAAATACAAATGCCACACACACTGCAACCAAGTCGCACACACACACACTAGAAAAGAGTGTCTTTTTTTTCTTTTTGCTGGCACGCATTCTGACTGCACTTGAAGTATGTCCCGCATTTAGATAATAATAATAAGATGCGAGATGTTTGATACGCATAGTGCCACTGTACATGAGTAGAGCTGTGCCTTTGAAAGCAGCCAGCCAGGTGTAGCTTTTCAAGGCCCGAGTCTCTCCATCACTGAACACCACTTATTCTGCAACCCCTCCTTCTCTTCCTTCAGATCCCCCTCGTCCATTTTTCCACCCCAAAGATGGGTCTTCTTCCTCTCCGAGCTACTTTCTTACTCGTTTACTGTCTCTCTCTTATCTTTGATGTGAATTTATTGTCTTTGTTCAGGAAATGAACTGTTTTTTTACTGTATAGTAAACTTGTAACGTCTTTAATGTGATTACACTAATATGCTCTGTTAAGAAAGATGTTATAACGGGTTCTTCAAGTAAAAAATTGTCAAAATATGCCCTTAAATAATATATTCAGTATATCAATAGCTCAATGGAAAATGATCCCACATTGTAATAAACAGTTACATTAAACAGCTATTTCTACCTGATCTAACTCTTAAACTTGGTTTTGTGTAACGGTTCGATTTAGATCGATAATATTTTTTGAATTGGTTGAATTTAGGTATTACCACATTAAAAACTGATGAGAAATAAAACCAAAATCGATCTAAAATCTATCTAAAGCATCATCATCCAACAGCGACACCAGGCAGGTTCAGAAGAGGACAGTGTCTTTTGTGTTTTCATTGAGATCGTGAGGAGGAAATAGTGAATTAAAGGCGTAAAAGTCACATGACAAGAGGCGGTGCTTCTGTGTCATTGTGATTGGCTGATCACTCTGCACACCTATCATGTGCACAACTGTTCTTGGCTGAATCCATTCATGAATCCACTCGGACAGCTTGACTTTTTAGTAACCGATCAAATGACAAATAAAAACATCATGACCTGTAATATGCGTCTAAAAATGCATATTCATCAGTATTCATTATCATTAGCTGTAGTCCTCAGTCTTCAGCATGATGCTGTTTACTTCTGTTGATTAGTGTGGATATGAGAACTCTTTGTACGACACTAAAAGGCTGATAAAATGTAATTCTGGGGGAATGGATTTGACGGTAAATTGTAACAGTATGAGAAAACAAACAATCAAGACCAGTCATATGGAAAGGATGTGAAATAAGATAAACTTTATGAGCCCCAAACGGATACCACAGCGCTCACAGACACACAGCCATGCACAGAGAACCCACAAGACCTTGAGCGTGATTAGATGAGTCCGTCACAGAGAGGAAAAAGAAAGCTGGATGATGAGAAAGAGTGTCACAGGAAAACATTTGTGATTCAGGTGCTCGTTTCAGTTGTATCCCACACATATTAATCAAATGTTTTGATTTAGAGGGAGGGATTGTTTAGTTGTGTGTTACTTAAACATGTTTACTTAATATAGGTTTAATACATTATATATTTTGTATTGTTTATATTCTTCATAGTTTTATATTATATTTAATATGAATGGTTCAGATCCGAAGGTAAATTTTGTTGTTATTGTTTAAATGAAGTCCTATGCCCAAAACCAAAAAATAGCCTATTGAATATGTTATATTCTCTCTCTCTCTCTTTCTCCCTCCTTCAGTTGCTCTCATTAAGTGTTTCCACAGTGGAAATATTATATTTTATATATTAACTGTATTTTTATATTCTGTTTAATGAGCAGAAAAAGCAAAGTCCTTTTTTTTTTATTTAACAAATCAACAATCTAAGGTAAAAAAAAAAAAGTATATATATTTTGTTGTTGTTGTTGTTTTACCTAAGATATGCCAAAATCCTTATTTCTCCTTTCTCTGTTTAATTGAAAAACAATTTTCATCAACTTAAGTATAAAAGGTGATAATTTTATTTAGTGTCTTGCAATCATAGACCCTCATGATGTATTCTGGGGCTTTATGAATGCAAATTCAATCTTTCATTTGGGGGAGAATTTCTGGCAAATATTTTCTTATCTCTCTCCCACTCATTCACTTTGTGAAGCTCTGTAAATTGGCTTTATGTTCTGGAGCTCTGCTCACAGCTCTTCATTATTGTGTGTGTTTTTACTCTGCTATAAGGTTTTCATGCTGCTATAATTTGGCTTCCTGACGTGGGACCTGTATGCAAAGTGCATGTTTGTGTGAGCAGCTTAGTTTGTGAGTGAAATCCGAGAGCCTGTTTGTACAGAAGCTATTTAAAGTTGTAGATGATTTGTAGATTTGTGGTGATATAATATGAGTTTGATGGAGAAATGTTTCCTGGCAGCACATGAGAGCGACGTCTCATTGTGTGCGGCCGGTCAGGTGTGTGGTCCACCGAATCCATTGTTACATTTTCAACTGGAACTGAGAGAAGAATCGCTAGAAGATCTTAGTGTCAGTATTTACTCAGAAAAAATATATGAGTGGAGGAAGAAAGAAAAATTATGAAAGGAATCATGCATCATGATGTGACTACTTTATGCTCATACATATTACCAAAGTTCTGCAATTGCTTTCATTGTCTCTGTTACTCTTAAACAGACAGAATTAGTTGTTTGTTTATGGAAAATGCTTCAGTTCTCTCACTCTAATTGTGTTTTTTATTTTTGCCATTTTTAATTATCAAAAATGATAAGCACAGTAATATATATATTTAATCAGTAAATATAGCAATAATTTAGTGATATAAGGGGCAGTAATAGTTATAAAAATAAGAACAAGTACAGAGCAAGAAACTGTATTGAGATTTTTTCTGTTTAAAATGTACTTGATTTGATAACATCTAAATTAATTGGTTTTATTGCAGTCAGCAATGACTATGACTGAATCATCCCGACTGTCGTTTTCAAGAAAAATCGCTTCTAAATGCATCTACTGCACGTTTTCCAAAATGCATTAAATAATAAAAAAATCAACCAAAACCAAACCAAAAAATGTAAATAAAATAAGAGTGTAAAACCTGTTGAATGTGTCGATCAACAGTATTAAAGTAAAATATAATATTTAATATGAAGTCCTGAGATGTCATTTTTAAGGATCAGGACAGGTAGAAATCACTTAAGATAACATCCGCACATTTTCAAGACTTCATGAAAATCCTAATATAATAAAAAATGCTTTTATTTTTTACTGTAATTTCTGAAGGTGTGCGGCTCAAAAATGAGTTGTTCTGCAACAAATGCTCCACAGTAACACTCGCGTTGATCCTTTTCGGACAATCTTTAAAAAATATGTGGTCTCTCTCTCCCTCCCTTTCTTCCATGTTTTCTCAGGCTAACCACAGCTCACTCCAGTGGCAACACAGCAAAATTGTAGATGCTGATTTCCTCTCAAAGGGATAGCGAGAGAAAAGAGGAGAAAAGGAGAGAACAAAGGGAAAGAAATGAAAAAGAGAGCGAGAGAGAGAAGCTCTGGTGTTAAAAAATGACCTCTGTTGCTTGCTTTCTTCCTCTCTTTCGCTCTCCCTCCCTCTCTCTTCCTCACAAAGTCCAGAACAACAACAACAGGAGAGAGAGAGAGAGAGAGAGAAATGAAAGTAGAGAGAGGACTGTGGTTCTCTTTCTGTGTGCCCTCCAGTGGCAGCGTGAAGTTTTCAGTTTGATTGAAGGGCCCTTTTCTCTGCTGTGTGGTGTGAAAGCTGTCCTAATTGAATGATAAAGTGGCCCGAGATGGAGTCCAGTGAATAGGCAACAATACACAGCCTGTGTGTGGTAGAGGTTTTTTTTTGGTTCTCTTCCAGGCCACTCTCTCTCTCTCTTTCTTTCTCTCGCTATCTCTTTCTCTCTCTCTCTCTCTCTCTCTCTCTCTCTCTCTCTCTCTCTCTCTCTCTTGCCCCGCTGTGAGTGGGGGTCCCATTAACGAGCGCTCTGCTAGATTCGGTCACATGACTCCTCCCTGCCCGCTCACCCGGCCCCTCCCTCCCCTGCCCGAAGAGTGGCCAATCAGACGGCAGCAGGGATATTTCTCAGTGACCATGTGGTTGAATGCCCTCATTTAGTGAGCAGCTGACTCACAGCACATGTCTTTCTCTGTCACACACTTCGCCTGCCGGACGCTGGTGAGGGAGAGAATTCCATGTCAGTGCACTTTCCGCGTACGCCGTTAACAGTCCAGAATGGCTCTTCTTCTGGTTTAGCTGTAGTGGGATCGTATCCGATGAAAGTGAAACGCTCTCTAATGTTTAATCAGAGGCAGACGCTGTTCATCTTTTGATTCGATCACTAATAATATAACACTGTTCATGATGCAATTATTGTCTAGTTCACTGGCGGGTCACTAGCTGATCTTAGAGGGTAACACATTTAGTGTTATGCCTGTTACATGTTATTTATATTTATCTGCAGTTACTAGATCCTTTATTTTTATGTTCAGAACAAGAATACACAGAACGAACATCTATGTCATGTAACCATCCATTAGAGTTTGTCTATGCAGATTTTCTGCTGTAAATGTAATTTATATTAAAAAAGAGAGTAGATTGAATTTATAGGCTTGTTTTTATAGCGCAGGTTTGGGTTAAGGAGTTTTTGAGGTGTTAAAATGATTAATGCAATTTTTCCCTTAAAAGAGCTATGTGGAGGTTTTTACTTAAAAAAATCTTTAAGATAGAGTTTTCATTTGTACATGTATGAGCCAACCATGATGTAAAAAAAAGAATGACACCTCGACTGTCCACCACGGTCGCCTCTATCAGCCTGTAGGCTCAATTGTGTGTGGAGGAGTCGGGCCCGAATTGGCACGAAGATTCACAAAATGTGACGTCATGCGCGTTCTCGCCTACTTGGGCTTACAACCGTACGGCACGCCAGCCATTATAGTAAGCAGCGGCAATAGTGTTTTCAAATGGACTTTGCGGATGGAAAGAAGCGACCAGCCTCCTGCACAATTCAGACACCCACGGACACTCCTCGCAAGTAAAAAAAAAAAAAAGAGAGTGCGCACTGAGAACGAGCATGAGACTGGCTGCAGTTCCTCTAACGGCCACTGGTGTCAGTAACGGTTAGAAATTTCAGAACCTACGCAATGCTCCTTTAAATTAAAGACTTGAAGATGGAATCAAAAGGCAATAAAAAATAAATAAAAAATAAATGTGCCTCTAAGAAAGTTCCACTCTATCTAAATTTGGTTCTTTTTGTCAAAAAAGTTTGTAAATTCTCTAGGTTTTTTGACCCAGCTCTGTTCAGCTTGTACTGTTAAATAAATGTAGGGATATATAATTGTTTATTTTCATGGACAGTGTCTTCATGAATGTTACAGTAACTGTGTGCTGCTGCCTTGCTGGGGTCTGTTTGCACCGAGCGGCAACCTCCCGCTTTCTCTCGTGAAACCAACAAGGAAGTGTCTAAAACTGTAATTCATCGACTGGCCGCTTGAGGCTGGCTGCAAAAGAGAGTCAATCCCATAGACTCCCCATGTTAAAATGCCCAACTTTACAGCAGGAAAAAAATGTTTACAGCCTGGTGCAAAAAATGATTTTGGTCTATAAAGCTAATTTTGCCCTTCATGACAACTGTGAGGGGGGTGAATTTTTTTTATAACTCATCCATTTTAAATTATATTAAGCCTTAAAGTTCTGCATAATTAAGGGCGTGGCCACTTGAGTGACAGGTTGTTTGAAGCTGCTGGCAGTGCTGTCGCGCTAAGTGGGCATGGCTTCAGCAACCAGCTCCCGCCTTTTTGCCCATTTACGATTGTCCGGGAGAGTCGCGCGGTGACGGGCTATAAAGATGGCTTTAAGCTTCAAAAACGCTCTTCAGGAGTCTACGGGTGATGTCATGGACACTACATCCATGTTTTTATACAGTCTATGGTTTGCACATTAGCTCTTCCTCTCTTTAGCATATACAGCTAATCTGTTAGGTTAGCAAAGACAAGCACAATCTGAGAAGTTTTATTTTCTATTAATGAGTTCATGAGATTAGTGTCAATTGCAAATTTTTGCCCCCTAACACAGACAAATACACCTGGAATTAAAACATAGGCCTACACATCAGTGATGCGTGGGTTGATCCAAAATGAGCGTGTGCCTGTGGTCACCCGTGGCTACGAGTCATCCAAAAATATTTTTAATGATATTCGGTAGGGATGGGCGTTTTCTGCAAATATCACATTCAAATATTTGAGCTCACAAAAAATGAATATTCGAATATTTGTTTATTTAAATTAGGTTTAATGAGACAGAGGTTATTTTTCAGCAACATTTATTGTTTCGGTCATTTTGAACAAGCTTACACACAATAAGCTTGAACATCACACATCGTGTTTTGTAGCTGAAAACCTTTAACAATGCGTGCAAACCTAACAAAAGCAGATTAAAAGCAACAAAAAAAAAATTAACATAGAAAAAACGTAAAGCAGCCTGCAGCAATTAGGCTATTGTAGAACGTAGCCTACACTTAACTTTTAAACTTTTAAACTGTCAGCAAATCTTTTTTTCTTTTTTTCTATTGTTTTAAATGTTGTTGTTGAGAAACGGGCATGTAAACATGATCGGGGGAAAGTCGGCTCCTAAGTCTGTTAACAATAAGGCCGGCCGCGGAGAAAACGCGCTCTGACGGCACAGACGTTGGCGGGACTCACAAATAACGGTGTGCTAAGCAAATAAGTTTTGTGAAGCGCTTCGTGTTTTCGTTTCACCACTGAATGGGATCCTCATCTGGTGGAATACATGGCTCCAGCAAGAACTGTTCCCACTCGTCTCGGCTGGACTCTCTGTAATCATCGCTGGAGAACTGGCTCAGCCTTTTCCGACGAGTGGGCATTGTGCCATCCTCTTCATCATTGGTGACGGCGGCTGCATCCGCACCACTCGCATTAAGGAAAATGTTTTGATAATGTTCAAAAAGTTTTTTTCTTACTTCTCTCATGTTTTCGCCGAGGAACCTGAGATGTTTGTGCCGAGGGTCTAGGGCAGACGCGAGAAGAGGAGTTTTCACTGCATTCTCCAAGTTAGCGGTGTTTATTCGTTGTTTGAGAGATGCCTCAACAATGTTCTTGAATTCGGTCACTTTCTATGATTCTCCACGGCATATTTGAAGCACTGTAGAAGACCGCAGTTCTTAGGAGCCGTTCACTTATCGCGTCTTTTGCGCGCTCAAGTTCGTTATTTTCAATGTAGGCGCGTGGTCTGCGCGCTCATAATGGAAGCGACGCGGTTGCGATGCGCTCGCGGTGTGACGCTGTGTTTTTTTTCCAGGCGCGTCCGCACTGCATCGAGTTAAAAACATCTCAACTTTTCTGAATGTCACAAGCGCACCGCAGGTCATGTAACAAGAACTAAACATTCAGTTTCATCCTTTCCTGTAACAACGTTGAAAGCTCAGCCAAGATGAAGGAACAGCTGATCATAGCTGTATATGGATTACCATTTTGAAATAAATTTAGTAGCAGAGCTACTAAAAGCGATTTTTTTTGTGCTGCAAATCCATTTATCCTTTGCTGAAATTGCTGCGTCTTCATGGAGAGAGCGCGTCATTGGCAGACGCCCCAGGAGCGCTTCTGCCCGAGCGCCTTGGAAAGAAGGAGAAAGCGGCGCGCCTAGCTATTTCCATGCGTTTTTAGGCGCGATATGTGAACAGCCCCTTATTCCTTAATTATTTTTTGCTTGCATACATCTTCAAATATGCCGTGGAGAATCACAGAAAGTGACCAAATTAGGTTTTATTGTGAACTTTTTTTTTTGTTGCGAAATTCGAATATCATTTTTACTTATGGAATAGTTAGAGCAGAACGAATATTCGAATGTTCGACTATCCGTGTACACCCTTATCTTGTAACCTTTATCAATCAATTGCCCGTATTTAATAAATAAGAAGCAAATATATAGCAGACAATGTAATGAGGCGCCAACACGATCACTTGCATTACATGTGAACTGGAGGACACCGAAACTCAGCTTGTGCCTCACAGATTTGAGAAATATAGGCTATATATTACAGAAAGCTTGAAATGTCTACTTTTAAACGAAAATATTCAAACCAAAATAAATAGGCTACTCTCTGATTATGTAATCCATATGAAATGAGTCCACATCGTCAACTTCATCTTAGCAGCGACACAGAAAACACCAGTTTATTACTAAACAATTAAATGTCTCCTTGCGAATTTAGACACATTCATAATCATTAATTTAACCGGTTCTTTGTGGCAAGTTTTATGCGTGCAGTCATAACGCTTATTATCCTGTAGGCTATAGCCTATTTAAGTAATTAAATCAATATAAAAGGGTGATTTGTCCACGAATGGCTTAAATGAACAACTACTAGTCGACTAGAAAAAAAAAAAAAAATTAGTCGGAGACAGCCTTTATTCCACATATTTTCGAACCAGCAGGCCATTCTGGGTTGAGCGAGTGACCCCACGGAGTGAGTGAGCGGAGCATAATATATGGAGAAATGCGGAACAAACCCGAACCTCACTGTCTGCTGAACTTGCAGAAACATCAAAATCGATATAACCAGACTAGACTATTTTAGTACAAAATATGAGCTTATTGAAATGTTTTTTTAATTATTGACAAAAATAAAATAAATATATATTTTTTTTTTCCCTAGTTCCTACGTCTATGGCCCAGTGAAGCTACGATGAGCATTTACTACTTCTTAAAAATGCGTGTCAGGAAGCGGGTTGGGTACAATATTTTCTTTTTCTTTTTTTGTGGTCCGAGTTGCGGGCGGGTTAGCTGAAAACGTCGGTCGGGTGCGGGTTGTTTATAAATTGACCCGCGCATCACTGATACACATGTGACAATACACAGTAAATCCTTTTTATGATAAGGATTTTTTTTGTGTGTGTGATTTTGAAATTTAGAGTAATTGTCCCTGGACTCCTTTAGAATGATGGGAAATAGTTGGTTAAATCAATTCATAATCCATAATCGATACAATGGTTTTCCCCAGAGTTAAGTAGGTCAGTTTTCTAAAGCAGGTCTTTAGCATACACATTTCTTGACTCTACTCAACTTCCTTACCATGCTCTTGTTGAACTTCCTCTGCCAGTGCCACTAGCATTGCAGATCCTTCCTCTCATTCAGCTGTTGTTCACCTTAAGTTTAAATGGCTGATGCGGGTTGTGGAAAGTCAATCTCTTCAGTTTCAGGCATCTGTGCCTGTTCAGCTTCTTCAGACATTACAGTAGTCTAAGTTAACCATTGGTTTTCAACACTCTGCACTGTAAGAGAAATGCTCTGACCCTTTAAATAAACCACTTTAAACCCTGGTTCCCGCTACACTGTAAACATGTTGCTGTTTTGCAGGTTTCCTCTCAGCCTTTCCTGAGACATAAATTTTTTTCATCTAGACCAGAATGACCAACAAGGCTGTGCGCCATTCAGAGTTGAATTTAGCGTGCAGTTAAATTCCATTTCAGTTTTAAAAGAATAGCTCACACAAGAATGAAAATGTGTTAATGTGCAAAAAAAAAAAAAAAAAAAATCATTTTAATCCTATTTCATTACAACTGCAATTTTGTATCCTGTTTGCTACCTTAATTTAAATCCAATAAAGAAATAGTTTACACAAAAATGAAAATTTGCTTTAACTGTACTACTCTCAGGTCAGCCAAGATGTAGATGAGTTTGTTTCATCATAAGAACAGATGTGAAGAAACGTAGCATTACATCACTTGCTCACCAATGGATCCTCTGCAGTGAATGGGTGTCATCAGAACGAGAGTCCAAACAGCTAATAAAAACATCACAATGATCCACAACTAATCAAGTCCATTGATTCATGTTTTGTGAGTGTTAGTAAGAAATATAACCATCAAGACATTTTAACTTTAAACTGTCGTTTCTGGCCAAAATACAAGCCCATAATCCACAATATCACTTCCTCCAGTGAAAGGGTCCATCTCCTGTTGTCCTCTCATATCAGTTTTGGACTGTTAGCTTGTGAACGGTTCTTTATCTGTGCATATTTCTCTCTGATTCTAACTTTTTCACTGACAAAAAGCAATACCTGAAGACGTTAAAAACATCTTGATGGATTGATTTAAATTACAAACAGCTTGTGAATTATTGTAATGTTTTTATCATCTGTCTGGACTCTCGTTCTGACGGAACCCATTCACTGCAGAGAATCCATTGGTGAACAAGTGATGGAAAGATAAACTTCTCCCAATCTGTTCCAATAAAGAAACAAACTCATCTACATCTTGGATGACCTGAGAGTGAGTTTCAGCAAATTTTAAATTAAAAACTGGCATACTTGAGCACATTTTCACCTTGTAAAGCTGGAGAGATCCTTGTAAAGAATGTGAAGCTGGTCCACGGACATAGACTTTTACATCTCCTCCTTTTCTGTTCCTGGTGCAGTGCCAGGTCCATGCAGCATTGCATCCATGTGCAACAAGTTTGAATAAACACCGAAGTAGTCCTATATAAACCTCCTGCTATAACCTGCAAATCCTTGGAAGGACACAAGGTCCTTGATGTTTCTGGATCACAGCCAGGTAGTAAGGGTGGAAATCTTTTCAGGACCTGTCTCCACTCCATTCCTCAAAACCACATGGCTGAGATATTTGACCAATGTCCAACAATATGGCATGTCTCAGAGGACAGTTACATTCTTTCAGTGTACTGAATCATCCAAACAAGCAATTCTATATTCCTAGACAAACGTGGCATTGGCAGAAGAGACTAAAATGTTTAAAGATTAATGCTGTTCAGCTCTACATCACATTGTTCAGTCACATTTGTTGGTGTCATGAAGGCAGATTTAATGTGGGTTGTTTTCACTAGATTTATCTGCACTACTCTTATATACATCTATGAAATGGAAGCATTGACTGTGCCGGAAGACTTTATTCAAAGTTACAGAACTATAAGTCTTGTATTTTCTTTCTGATTGTTTGATTCAACATCTGAAAGTCAGCGTGCGTCACTCTTGTTATTTATGATTGTAGTGGGAGATGTCAAGGGGCTTTCAGCGTTTTGGAGCTTCTTTAGTGTGAAGTGTTTAATTATGTTGTCACTAATGTGTCACATAATATTTCTTTAGGTTGAGGCACAATCTGACCACCTGCACTTTCCATTTCTAGTTTCCAGTTTGAGAAGTAAGCTGACACTTGACCCTCGTGACATAGTTTTGACACTTGAGTATGTTGAATGTGTTCAGTAAGATGTGATCAGCTCATCGTAGGGTGAGTTTGGCAATTACAGTTTTTGCAAAGAACTGTACTCACTGTCATGTGCCACAGATTGTGTGTCCACCAGGCAGTGCTCTCTATGTGCATTCATTTTTTTTTATCTCACTTTCAGGTTTTGTGTATCAAAGTCTTGTGAGGTGCAGCTGCAGTACAGTACACAACATGCATCCTCTATTGAGTTAAAATGAGCAGAAGAGATACAGATGTCTGTCACAGAAAGAGCTGTCAGTGTAAAGAAATGTGACGGGATGTTAAATGATTTCACAAGATTTAAATAAATTCTATAGCATCACTTAAAGTTGTTTAACACTGTAGTAGTTAGTTTGTTCATATGCATTACCGTTCAAAATAATTCAATTTAAGAATTCTCTTATTTTCACCAAGGCAGCATTTATTTGATCAAAAATACAGTAAAACACTAATATTGTGAAATATTATTACAAAATAAAGTGTTTTAATAAATTTGAAATGTATTCCTGTGATGGCAAAGTTGAATTGCTGCAGTTTAAAAGAACGTTTATTGAAATTTGTTGTTAGGATTTGTGTGTGCATGTGTGTGTGTGTGTGTGTGTGTGTAACTATTTAAAAGCCTTTACTGTCACTGTTGTTCAATTTAATGTGTCCTTGCTAAATATAAAAGTATTAATTTCTTTCGGTGGAAAACAACTATGTTACTACATGTATGTTACTACATGTCGCGTTCTACTATTTTACTACATTTTGAATTTGTGGGGACATATATTGGTCCCCATGAGGAAAACAGCTAATAAATAATATAGAATATATATATATATATATATATATATTTATTTTTTTTATCTAAAAATGCAGAAAGTTTTTGTGTTAAGGTAAGGGTATAGAAAATTAAGTTTGTACAGTATTAAAATCAGTATGTCTATGGTATGTCCCCATAAAACATGGAAACCAGTGTGTGTGTGTAGGTTAAAGTTGAAGTGAGCAGGACTGAGGCAGCAGTCTGTTAACTATTTCACCGTTCATGTGAAACCCAAACCCTTTCAGCACATAGTGATCAAGCCACACACACAAACACACGCGCAGCCTAACAGAAAGACATTCTCCTGCTCAGTGCTATAGTTTTGCGCACACACAATTTTACGTCAACAAGTTTGTCCTGATCGTGTCTTTTTACTAGAGACTGATGTTTTTTGTCTATGACTAAAATGATACAGATTACTTTAATGCTGAAGTGTCTGATAATCATTATGCAGTCTGATATTTAATGATTGATTAGTTTTTTTGTTTTTTGGCACAATAATTTAAATATTCTTATTATTTAAATTATTTAAATATTCCCGGGACTGCAGATGGAAATTAGCATTTGCTAACTCTGGTACAAAACATCTCTTCGTAAGATTAATGTATTTACATTGTCTCTGACAAATAAACTGTTTAAATAAATAAATTATGCTACAGAAAAAAAAAAAAAAAAAAAAAAAAAATATATATATATATATATATATATATATATATATATAATTCAATCATTTTAATAGCAAAATAATTATAATGCATCTAATAATAATGTGTATTCTCATCATTATTATTAGTATTATTATTATTATTAAAAATGATAAATATCAAAATCTAAATATCAAAACATTACAAATTTAAAATATTTATATTTATTATTTTTATTCAATAATAATAATTAATATACCTCAATAATATAAAATATTATCATTATATACATATAATTATATTTGACATTTTTATGTTAATTTGATTATTATTTTGTAATTAATAATTTAGTATTATTCTTAAGGTTTTATTGTAAAATACATTAAATACATTCACATATATTTCTATCTTATTTTAATGGTAACAATTTAGCACAGTTCACAGTTAAATAGTATTACTAGCATTTATTAGTGCCCATAAAGCACATATTCTGCATGATCATATTCTGCATCCTTAATCCCAATACCTAAACTTAACAACTACATTACTAGCTATTAATAAGCAGCATTTAGGAGTTTGAGGCTAATAGTTGTAGTTAATAGTTAGTTAATAGTGAGAACTGGACCTTAAAATAAAGTGTGACCGTTTAATAATAATAATAATAATTCTAATAAGAATTTCTACTTGACAATTTTAAGTAGGGGTGTGCACGGATAGTCGAACATTAGAATATTCGTTCTGCTCTAAATATTCGACAAGTAAAAATGATATTCGAATTTGGCAAAAAAAAAAAAAAATGTTCACAATAAAACCTAACATCGTGACCGCGTCGCTTCCATTATGAGTGCGCATACTGCGTGCCTACATTGGAAATAACGAACTTGAGCGCGCAAAAGACTCGATAAGTGAACGGTCCCTAAGAACTGCGGTCTTCTACAGTACTTCAAATATGCCGTGGAGAATCATACAACCCGAATTCCGGAAAAGTTGGGACGTTTTTTAAATTTTAATAAAATGAAAACTAAAGGAATTTCAAATCACATGAGCCAATATTTTAATCACAATAGATCATAGATAACGTAGCAAATGTTTAAACTGAGAAATTTTACACTTTTATCCACTTAATTAGCTCATTTAAAATTTAATGCCTGCTACAGGTCTCAAAAAAGTTGGCACGGGGGCAACAAATGGCTAAAAAAGCAAGCAGTTTTGAAAAGATTCAGCTGGGAGAACATCTAGTGATTAATTAAGTTAATTGATATCAGGTCTGTAACATGATTAGCTATAAAAGCTTTGTCTTAGAGAAGCAGAGTCTCTCAGAAGTAAAGATGGGCAGAGGCTCTCCAATCTCTCCAATTGTGGAAAACTTTAAAAACAATGTTCCTCAACGTCAAATTGCAAAGGCTTTGCAAATCTCATCATCTACAGTGCATAACATCATCAAAAGATTCAGAGAAACTGGAGAAATCTCTGGGCCTAAGGGACAAGGCCGGAGACCTTTATTGGATGCCCGTGGTCTTCGGGCTCTCAGACGGCACTGCATCACTCATCGGCATGATTGTGTCAATGACATTACTAAATGGGCCCAGGAATACTTTCAGAAACCACTGTCGGTAAACACAATCCGCCGTGCCATCAGCAGATGCCAACTAAAGCTCTATCATGCAAAAAGGAAGCCATATGTGAACATGGTCCAGAAGCGCCGTCGTGTCCTGTGGGCCAAGGCTCATTTAAAATGGACTATTTCAAAGTGGAATAGTGTTTTATGGTCAGACGAGTCCAAATTTGACATTCTTGTTGGAAATCACGGACGCCGTGTCCTCCGGGCTAAAGAGGAGGGAGACCTTCCAGCATGTTATCAGCGTTCAGTTCAAAAGCCAGCATCTCTGATGGTATGGGGGTGCATAAGTGCATACGGTATGGGCAGCTTGCATGTTTTGGAAGGCTCTGTGAATGCTGAAAGGTATATAAAGGTTTTAGAGCAACATATGCTTCCCTCCAAACAACGTCTATTTCAGGGAAGGCCTTGTTTATTTCAGCAGGACAATGCAAAACCACATACTGCAGCTATAACAACAGCATGGCTTCGTCGTAGAAGAGTCCGGGTGCTAACCTGGCCTGCCTGCAGTCCAGATCTTTCACCTATAGAGAACATTTGGCGCATCATTAAACGAAAAATACGTCAAAGACGACCACGAACTCTTCAGCAGCTGGAAATCTATATAAGGCAAGAATGGGACCAAATTCCAACAGCAAAACTCCAGCAACTCATAGCCTCAATGCCCAGACGTCTTCAAACTGTTTTGAAAAGAAAAGGAGATGCTACACCATGGTAAACATGCCCCGTCCCAACTATTTTGAGACCTGTAGCAGAAATCAAAATTGAAATGAGCTCATTTTGTGCATAAAATTGTAAACTTTCTCAGTTTAAACATTTGCTATGTTATCTATGTTCTATTGTGAATAAAATATTGGCTCATGTGATTTGAAAGTCTTTTAGTTTTCATTTTATTAAAATGTAAAAAACGTCCCAACTTTTCCGGAATTCGGGTTGTAGAAAGTGACCGAATTCAAGAACATTGAGGCATCTCTCAAGCAACGAATAAACACCGCTAACTTGGAGAATGCAGTGAAAACTCCTCTTCTCGCGTCTGCCCTAGACCCTCGGCACAAACATCTCAGGTTCCTCGACGAAAACATGAGAGAAGTAAGAAAAAAACTTTTTGAACATTATCAGAACATTTTCCTTAATGCGAGTGGTGCGGATGCAGCCGCCGTCACCAACGATGAAGAGGATGCGGCAATGCCCACTCGTCGGAAAAGGCTGAGCCAGTTCTTCAGCGATGATTACAGAGAGTCCAGCCGAGACGAGTGGGAACAGTTCTTGCTGGAGCCATGTATTCCACCAGATGAGGATCCCATTCAGTGGTGAAACGAAAACACGAAGCGCTTCACAAAACTTATTCGCTTAGCACACCGTTATTTGTGAGTCCCGCCAACGTCTGTGCCGTCAGAGCGCGTTTTCTCCGCAGCCGGCCTTATTGTTAACTGACTTAGGAGCCGACTTTCCCCCGATCATGTTTACATGCCCGTTTCTTAACAAGAACATGTAAAACAATAGAAAAAAAAGCAAAAAAGATTTGCTGACAGTTTAAAAGTTTCAAAGTTAAGTGTAGGCTACGTTCTACAATAGCCTAATTGCTGCAGGCTGCTTTACATTTTTTCTTTGTTCAGTTTTGTTGCTTTTAATCTACTTTTGTTTGTTTGCATGCATTGTTAAAGGTTTTCAGCTACAAAACACGATGTGTGATGTTCAAGCTTATTGTGTGTAAGCTTGTTCAAAATGACGGAAACAATAAATGTTGCTGAAAAATAACGTCTGTCTCATTTAACTTAATTTAAATAAACGAATATTCGAATATTCGTTTTTTGTGAGCTCAAATATTCGAATGTGATATTTGCGGAAAACGCCCATCCCTAATTTTAAGTATTAAGTATTAAAGTTCCTTCTTTTAATGTCTTTGTGCATGAAAAGGAATGTATCTGCATGCACACATACACATGCACACAGTCACGCAGCTCAGCGTTGTGGTGTTGATTGGTGGGTGTAGGTAGTGGGCTGGAAGACCACCCCAGGTTAGACAGCCATTGAAGGGAGAACAAGTGTTTTTAGCTCCGGGGAAAGAGAGAATAGAGGAAGAGAGAGCAGCGTCTTAATGAATAACTGCTCTGCCTCGGTGTCTTTCACCTCACGGCCTACAGGGAGTCCTCCCCCCGACACACACATCGCTCTCTTTCTCTCCATAGCCCTTTTTTCTTTCTCTTTACCCTCATGCAGGATTTTCATTGCACATCTGTACGGCGAACTCAGGCACCAGTGTTTTGTTACCTACATCAATACACACGTCTTTATGTGTGTGTGAGCGAGGAGGGGAGCTGTAATGCATAGCTGATCTCTTACTGTCATCAGAGAAGCTTCGAGAGATTCCTTATGGAAGGGCCCGACCTCACTGCATCACAATTCATGCTTGTTCTTCTCTAATAATAAGTCATCAAATATCTGCACTGGTGCTGACCCTGGTTCAACCAGAAGCTCAGTTTTACACACACAGAACAGGACTCGTGTCTGCTGAGATCTCTGGAAACAAAAAGTGATATATGGCCATAGAAATCTGTGTTTGTTTGTAGACCAAGTGAGACTTATTTTGTGGTTCTATTGTGAATGTGAGTTTGTAGTTTGTGTATCAAATGTGGTGAGACCCTGAATATCTTTCTATTTTTACTTAGTCTTGTGAGCTCTCCCCAAAAACAAACATAGAGCATGAGCGGTGTAGTCTGATTCATGAACACATGACTTTGAGCTGGTTCTTTTAATCAACATGTGAGCGGAGCAAGGTTATTATAGTTAACAGAAACAAAAACTATAAAGATTTTTTTTTTTTACAAAACCGATATAATATAAAATATTAAAAATATAATTATTTCAGCTAGTTGCCACATTTCTCATTCCTGTTCAACTTAATGTACTTAAATAACTAAAACTAAACTAATGAAACGTAAAAAAAAAAAAAACAGAATTAAATGGCAAAAACAGAATACAATTACTAAACTAATAAAATTACTAACTCTGAAAAAAGTATATAAACTATATAGACATATAAAAAAAACAAAAACACAACATTAAAATACCAAAAGGGAAATAAAAATTAGTAAAGGCTATATAGAAAAATAGAATTGCATAAAACGACAAAAGCACCATAAAATTATTAAAACTGAAAAATAGTAAAATAAACTATATATAGTTATCGGTGTGAAATAGCCTCTCAAATCAGATGTTGTTTGTGTTATCAATATGTCATCCTGCAGCGACTGTCATTTCTCTGACTGAGCGTCCGGCGGTGAGATGCAGAAACGGATCACGTTTGGAAAGAAATGTGAGGAATGCGTTCTGCCCCGCCACCATTTTCAGAGCCTGTTTATGCAGGAATGTTATTTTTACAACTTTCGCTGCCCCCTCCTCCTCGTCTCTCCTTTACTGCACATCCTTTGAAACACAGACGGGAAAGGAGGGAGAGGTGGGCTTTCCTGCAGTAAACAAAATAAGAGCTAACTTTGGAGTTGATTGACGGAAAGGCTGAAAGGGAAAGAGGTCTATTGTAAAGTGTTGAAGTTATCTGTAAACAAAAGGGTTGTCGCAACAATGCCTGTTGTTTTAAGCGGCGCTTACGAAGCTTAACTTAGAGATTGTTTGTTGCTGACCTGTCTGAAAGAGAACCAAGGGAGAGAAGAAACCGAGCAGATTTTAGTGTGCGTATTTTCATGTCATTAAAATAAAATCTGCACTTGTTTGAAACGCTGTTGGATTAGAGACGTCTAAATAGAAGTTCAGATGTTTCTGCGAGTGAGTAATTGAGTTTTATTGGCAGCTTTAACTCGTAAAAGTAAAAAGTACAATTTAGAGGTGATTAAAAGTTTGCACAAGTTTAGGATTAAAGGTTTAAGCAACAACAGTTTCAACATCAGGTTATTTCCATTATTTGTGACGTCATGGTTCTAGTTTTTTACTTTACTTTCAAGTATTAACTGGTGTTTTTCAATGTCTATATAAAGGATATTGTGTGTGAATATTTATATATACACTACTGTTAAAAAGTTTGGGGTCAATAAGATTTGTTGATGTTTTTAAAGTCTCTTCTGCTCACGAAGGCTGTATATATTTGAAAAAAAAAATGTAATTGTCAAAAATTCAGTAAAAACAGTAATATTGTGAAATGTTATTACAATTTAAAATAACTGTTTTCTATTAGAATATATTTTAAAATGTAATTCATTTCTATGAAGCAAAGTCTTCAGCGTCACATGATCCTTCAGAAATGTTTATGCGGATTTGGTGCTTGAGAAAACCTTTCTTATTATTATCAATGTTGAAAATTGTTCTTTGATGAACAGCATTTATTTGAAATAGACACTTTTGATCAGTTTAATGCATCCTGGCTGAATAGAAGTATATATATATGCTTTTTTGATGCGTCTATAATTTTTGTGTTCACAATAAGCTAATAAAAACACATATTTGGGAAACAAAGTCAAGTATTGTTCACGTTTTTATTACCGGTGGACTTTTACAAAGAAATAAGAAGTTGCTCATCTCAATCATCTGTCACAAATATGCAATCAGAAAAATAATAGTTTAAACAAAAATGTAGTTTAATAAAAACAAAGAAAAATACCAGTTGATTTTGGACTGCGTCATTCATTTTACCAGTTAATACTCTGCGTCTCTAACAGCAATTTTAGGAAGCGCATGAGTGAAAATGCTGAAGGAGTGACAGAATGAAATAATAAACAAGTGATTGAGATGTAAAGCAGAGACATTAAAACGCTGTAATAGAGAGAAATGTTTGAGGGATGCGGTAGGGAGTGTGCGGGAGAGAGAGGAAGAGAGTTGGCACGTTGCCGTCTGGCAGGATGCCTGCTGTTCTGGAGCTCTGTGTCAGCGCCAGGACTCCCTGCCAGAAGGGGTTTCCCCTGACTCACCTCAGCTCACACACACACCCCATTCACAGTCACGTCAACATCAACCCACAATGTGAACCCCACATACACTAGAGCTACATATAAAACCTGAAATATCTTTAACCTCTGATCTGTCTCCACCATGCTCTGGCTCTCTGCCCTCAGATCACCTGCTTATTTACATTTATGTGGAAACCAAAAAACCTCAAGATCTCGTCCTGTCTTATATAGTTGTGTTTCAGCATTCACAAGGGGAATCCCTGAGGAAATCAGAAAAGCATCTGGCAGCGATGTCTTTAACTCCACACATGCCTTTTCCTGTTATCCAGCGTTTGGAGCTTCTGATAGCCAAAATCAGACTTAAAGCAAAACCCCCCTTCAGCTAAACACTGGCATGTTTGCTTGGTCATTGCTTGGCCACAAATTAGATCAGGGAGGGAACCCGCTTTAATTGGCCTTTGTGTGTGGAGCCTGTTAATTTTCTTTTCCCTCCTTTTTTCTCAGGCGTCGTTAAGTGGGGTCCGTGTGTTGGCCAGATGTCTTCATGCTACAAGTATATTGAGAGCTTTTTTCAGCGTGAAGAAAGGATGAATGAAAGGGGATGCAGATAGTGCTGTTTACTCTATGGCGTTTGTGCACCGCGGGGTCAGTGGTTATAAAATCAATGGAGCGGAAACGTTTCTTGCTGACTTTTCAGATTTATGTGGGCAGTTTTGAATGTGTTGTTTGTCCAGAATTACAAAATGGATAGTTCCAGTCATGCTGGTGAAGAACACAGTGTGCTAACAGCTATGATGCTGAACATTTCTTACTCACCTGCTATGTATATCACTGTTCGGCACCCGATAAGCCAAATATTAAGCTTGTTTAACCCATTTTTGGGTCATTTGGGTCATGACCCACTAGTGTAGGATCACTGTTCCAGCAGAATGATGGTGTGTATAATTATTCCCGCACAAAATAACATTTTCATTAATTCTTCAAAATTAAAATTTTAATATGCATGAACTATTTTAGAAAAGCTGTAATGCACTCAAGGCTGTACTGCATTGTGAATTTAGTCACTTAGTGGCGTAGTGTCTAACAAAGTAATTTTACCACGGCTGTATTTAAAATAGAACACAACCTTGAATGCAGTATTGCTTAAAAGACTCAGTTTACTCAATGCAAATGAATAATAAAAAATTTTAATTGTTGTAATTTATTCAACCTCATGTCATTCCAAACCTGTATGACTTACTTTCTTCTGTAGACTTTCAGAACTTGAGACTTTCCAGAAAAATGACATAAAGCTGAGCCTTAATATTCAAGATGAAAATGACTTCTTATGCGGAATACAAAAGAAGAGATTTTGAAAATATCTGTCTATTTGTTTATTTATTGTCCATAGAATAGAAGTCAAAAGTCACCATAGCTGTTTGGTTACCAGTATTCAATGTATTTGGTTAACATTCTTCAGAATATCTTCCTTTGTGTAATAAAACCATAGAGGTTTTAAATGAACGGAGAGACAGTAAATGACAGATTGCAGAATTTTTTTTTTATTTTGGGTGAACTATACCTTTAAATTTTCCAGTTGTGCTAGTATTTATTCAGTTTGATACATTTTAGAAAAGGTGTTATATGCTATAGCTTTACGGTATGTGTCTGTTCTGTCCATTTCTGTGAGAGATCTTCAGTGGAGCGTTTTTGGATGGTGTGATGAATTGTTCTTTGGCAATCCTACCTCAATAGAACTTCAATCTGTTTATTTTTCTTGCCCACTTTAACCACACTAATGGCACACCAAGAGAGAGGGAGTGAAAGAAAGCAAGATAGCTGTGCTGTGTGATTTTGTTGCCATCAGGGACGGAGATGATCTGTTGCGGCACCTTTGTGCTTGTTAGTTATGGGCAAATAAACTATTGTTATTCTTGAGCCATAGGTTTCTGTGAGTAGTTTGCTCTCCTTAGTCTCTCACTTTGATTTGTGCATGAACTTTCATCCTTTCTCAGGTGTGCATCATTTTTAGTAAAATATGGTTTTCTGTTTCTGTTTTTAATAAGTCATCACCCATAATATCCAAATTTCATTGTATGACTCAAGGGCAGAGGTGGGTAGTAACGAGTTACATTTACTTCGTTACATTTACTTGAGTAATTTTTGGGGGTAACTAATACTTTTTGGAGTATATTAAAAGATGGGTACTTTTACTCTTACTTGAGGAAATTTTTTGGGAAAAATCTGTACTTTTACTTCATTACTGTGGGCGACGCTCCTCTCGTTACTTTATCTTAATGCAATAAATGTTATAATGCTTCAGTTTATTCCAAACGCGCCGTCTACTTTTCTCTGGGCAATGAACGATGCCCATTCGCGACTGATTCATTCTTTTGAGTCAACTCTGTTCAAAGGCTTAATCAAACCAATTGGCAAACGAGTGAATTGGTTCATGAATCAGTTTGAATGATTCGTTCAGTTCCCTGCCGCACGCGCTGAGCTTTTGAAGCGGTTCACTCAGAGTTGTAACGTTTAAGAACATCAGCAGCATTGAAAACGCGTTTTTACAGTGCTGTGCATTATAACCAATCACACAAGATTCTGTTGAGCTTATGAATGCATTGGCCAATCAGAGGCGTTCAGATGAGTCATCGCTAAAATGCTGGTGCTTCCTTCACTCGCTCACTGACTAAATACCTCTTTCTGGCGAATTCTCTCGTCAGAAACAACAAAGTGCAGATGTGTGTATGAATCCATAATTAAGATATTGATTTCACAGTGTTAACAGGTTCAGTGATTTTAATGGGAGTTTCTGAGAGTGATTGAACTCTAGACTGTCAGTGAAAATGATCTTTAATAATGTAAATGTTACTTGCTCTCTTTCTGAACAATGAAAGATTAGTAGCAGTTTTTATATCACATTGACTTTCAATGTTAAATTCACATTTAATATAAAGTCAGTCGTATTAAAAATATGTTATGGCATGACACCTATATCTGTTACTTAAGTAAACAGACAGGGTTTTATAATAAATTACATAATTAGGCTACTTTGACCATCGCATATTATCATTATTAACATTCTATGAAATGTGAGAATCTAGATATTTCATTATATAGTTCATGCGTCTGGGAATGTTTCTAATAAAAATGAAAAAATAATGAATAAAAAATGCTTAATAATAATTTGCCAATATGCTGTTGTAGCTGCTGTGTGTCACATGACGACCCCCATATATATGTATTTATACATATATAATACATACTTTAAAATATAATTTATTGTGTGATGCAAATCCGAATTTTTATCAGCTGTTACTCCAGTTTTCAGAGTTATGATCCTTCAAAATATAATTCTAATATATTGATTTATTATCAACAGTTTTGCTGCTTAATATTTTTTTTGGAATTATTTAATGTATAGAAAGATAAAAAGAACATAATTGATAGTAAATCAACATATTGGAATGATTTCTGAAGGATTATGTGTCATTGAAGACTGGAGTAAAAAAGCTGATGAAATATATATATATACATTTATACACACATACATTCATTACATACATTTTATCTATATATTTAAATAATAATAGGCTCAGTATATATGACCCAAAGTAACTAACTACTTGATTAGATTTTTTATCCGATACTCTTTTACTCTTACTCAAGGAACTATTCAGACTAGTACTTTTACTTTTACTTGAGTAAATATTTCTAGAAGTACTTTTACTTGAGTACAGTTTTTGGGTACTCTACCCACCTCTGCTCAAGGGGTCAAGGTTTATCTGGCTAGCATGCTGGTAGATTCTGTAACTACATCATTTTATAGGATAAAAGCACCTTTCTTGAATTATATAGCATGCAAAGTTTGCTGCTTTAATTTTTTATTTTTATTTAAATTCAGAATTGTATTCAACAGGGATGTATAAAACTGATCAAACGTGACAATAAAAACATTATACAGAAGATTATATTATGTACTGTATTATAATGATTTCTGAAGGATCATGTGACACTGAAGGCTGGAGTAATGAGACTGAAATTTTTTTAATATTTCACAATATTACTATTTTTATTGTATTCTTGATCAAATAAATGCAGCATTGGTGAGCATAAGAGACTAATGTAAAAACACGAGAATATATATATATAAATATATATAGGGCTGAAACGATTCCTTGAGTAACTCGATTACAAAAAATGATCGAGGCAAATTCCTCTGCCTCAAAGCCTCTTTTAATTTATTTTAAATCTCACGTCAGGTTCTTTCGCAATGATTGTTTTAATGTGACACAACGCATTTACGTCACCCACAAAGTGGAAAGAGACACAAGCCCTGCGTCCGAAATCGCATACTACAAGCAGTCAGCAGTGTTTTGATTTGAGGGCATGGGCAAACGTAAAGAGAACCTCATACCACAACTAGGGCCCTATTTCCGCGATGCAGAAAACGTGGAGGGAATCGTGGAATCCAGTCATAAAAACGGAATTTACAGTTTAACGCAGAATGGCACGGAATTTGCCAAATTTTGAATTAATTAATAAAAAATAGGTCATTGCACTTACATCAAATCACGATATGGACTAATATTTGTAAATATTTAGCGCGGACAGTCTATTTAAATATGAATCCTGCATGTTCTGCGTGTCTCTGTTAATGAATGGAGCAGAAGCGCGTCTTCCTTTTTTAACACACACTGAAGCGCGCGTGACGCTCGCGGTAATTTCAGCGTCTGCTGTCACACTAAATAAGACGTGAACACATGAACAACATCTCCAGAACTGCTCTGACAGTCACTTCATGAGCATCTGACCGTTTGATTTGAGTAAAACTAGCGTCACATCACATACACAGAGCTGTAAAGGTACGTCAAGCCGTCAAAATGTTTCCTGTTTTAGACAAGTATTTGGCAGAGATGTATTACTATTGTTCAGCAGAATGTACATAGCCTACTACTAAAAAAAATCAAACATTATTATAATTTTTTTTATTCTTTTAAGGTTTAATCATACAAAATTTCTTCCATGTTTTATTTTTCATAGTAAATCCCCTTTGTTTACCAAAAAGTTAAGTTTGCTTAATTTTCAATAATTAAAAGATAAATTAAATGTTTTATGTGTTTAATGTTTAATGTGCATCTGCATCTCAGAAAATGCTTTATTTAAAACCCCAACTGAATGGGACTTAAAAGCACTTAATTCATCTGTCAACTTTCTTGTCATTGTTCACAATACAAGTACAGACAGAGAAACAATGGGTAATAATTAAATGTTTATTTTTGATGTATGCATTGCATTCTATGCATTTAAAAAATAAAAATATTTTTTTTCTAAAAAAGGAAACTTAGTTGTTCATTTTAAGAGACCCGGGAGTCTTATTTTCTCTTGCATAAATAATATTGCACTTTAATTAAGCAAAAACACATTTTATCCGATTACTCGATTAATTGATGGAATTTTTGGTAGAATACTCGATTACTGAAATATTCGATAGCTACAGCCCTAAAAATATAGTGCCTGGGTTTTTTATATAGAGCGTTTTTATTGTGCCTTTTTGTTTATAGTCCTTTTTGTTGCTAGTCATCCACTTGTCACTGTGAGATTCTTTTGAAGAATCACACAGTGCACTTTACCACTTCCCTTAGCGATTGTGGAGAATGAAATGCACCAATCAAATCTGTTCTAATGAGACAAACACAAGGCAGATGAGGTGAGCTGGCCTGCTGTAACGGTCAACCGCAGCGGGGCTAAGTATAGCTGCGTTTCCCTGTGTTTGTGCCCAGGCTGGTGGATGTGTTTAATGTGGAGGTGGGCGGAGACTGTGGCCACATCCCGTGCTGGTAGCCAGGGCCAGTGCAGTGTAACTGTTGATGGTTTGGCAGGCCTTTACCTTGCAGGAGAGCTTTCCGTTCTCCACGACCCCCGCTAAGATTTTAGTACAGTCCAAACGGACACTGTTTGAGGAAGTGAAACCTGTCCGTCACAGCAAGCGCCACAGAGAGCACCGTGTGGGTGGGGTCACAGAAGTGTGACCAGATAGATTTTCGAACAGCTACGAGTGTTTAAAAAAGTGTACTTGAACATAAGCACATGTTGATTTGTAACTACAGGTCCAAAATGACTTGAACAAAGTGCGCATTGTGGTTTTTCATCAGCCCTCAGGTTAAAAGTTGTCTTTGTTTGTGTTTAAGCCCCTGAACGTGAAGATAACACACACACATACTCTCTGTCCCCCGCAGGTCTCATATCTGGCATCTCCTGTTGCAGTTGCTCCCCCTTCTTCCTCTGCCTGTCATCCCTTGTCAATGTGGTCAGTATAGCATGACTAGCCATCGTCCCCTCTGGAGTCTGTGTGACTATCACTGACCGAGAGCTCTTTCTTTCTTCTCTCTCTTTCTCTCCTTCCTCTTTCCTTCCTCTCTGACATTCTTTTCTGTCACTCGCTCTCTGTGCCATCTGTTGCTTTGCTTAACTACCACACTCTCGTAATCTCCCTCGTCTCCCTCTCTCGAGCGCGGCTGTTGTCACTTTAGCTCAGTATGGTGAACTCACGGGCTATTTTTGGTAACTGAACTTCTTTTTTTTCCGGAACACGTTGAGGGTCGTGTGCCTCTGTGTTAATAAAACCCTCACAAGACTTGAGACTTGTGAAGCTTGAGACTTTGGTTCACATAGCCATGGTTTCATGTGTTATTCATCTCTTATTTTCTTATTTGCCAAAGGACGGAGTATATTTAATCTTGCCCATAAGTGACACTGATATGGTTTGCATGTCAAATGAAATATTTTGACTTTTATTTTGTGATTTGAGTGAATAGATTCTGTTTATTGGAGTCCAGGACAGGTGAAGTTTGTTCATGTGTGCAGATCAAATCAAGTCATCTTTCTTGTTTGTAAGTCCCTCCCCCCTGGTGGAAGTTCACCAGAAGTGCACTCAATGACCTTTTGATACGCTCTCTGATTGGGTAGATGTTTTACAAACATTTGCTTTTTTTTTTTTAAGTCACTCCATGACAGGAGTAGGCAGTCTTAATTTCAGCTGAAATCATTTTTGTGTATAGCTCCATAAACACACATTCAAGAAAAGGCACTCAGTTCATTCTGTCTCTAAATATTTTGACAATTTTCAATGGAAATAAGATATTTAAGGTTTTATATACTCTTAATTTTCTCTCTATTTCTCTCAGTAATAGAGTATTTTGCTGGAGTCAATATTCAATCTATGTATTTAAATAAAATATGTGTAATACTTCAACAAGAGTCATACTCCGCACAATAGCTCAAAATAAAGTTACAGCATAGAAAATGATTCTGCCAACTTTGTGTGAGCATCTTGTAAGCTTTATTCTTAGTGATAGTTTACATGTAGTTGAAAAATAAAGTTATAGTTATAGAAAATTCTGACAACTTTCCTCTTTATAATGTTTAAAGTTTGTACTGTGAATGTAGCAATGAGTAAATTGCATTGAATCAGGGCAGATTCTATTCATTCTAGTATTATAGCCCAAGAACTGATATTTTGCATTAAAATTATTCAAATTACCATAGTATTGTGTAAAGTGTTTTGATTGTATAGAAGGTCTAAATTTGCCATAAGAGTGGTTATACAAAAAAAAAACTAAATTTAGATTTTCTTTTTCCCTCTCAGTGTGCTATTTTAAGTCTTCTGAAGATTTTTAGTCATTTTAGGACAAATTTGTTTTTTAAAGTTTATGATACATACAAAATGGCAAATGAACAAGTTGAGCAGACCCATTTTAAATGTCTTTAACTAACTACTATGTACTATTAACATTGAAATACATAATTTGATCAAAGTACTTATTGTGTACATGCATGTTTTACGTTGTACTTAAATTTAATCTTTAATTTCTGTATTTACATCTATAATTTCACTTTTGAACCAACATATTCTACCTAATCCACCCTAAAACCTAACCAAACCACTAGACCTGTCCCTAACCCTACCTGTATCCCTCCTCAGTAACAGCGTTTTGCAATACAACATGTACACAATAAGTACATTGTACATAAAACTTTATACTGTAGAAACACATAGTAGTTAAAGACACCTGATATAAAGCGTTTGATTGAATGAGCAACACTTAAAATTCAGTTGAGCGGAGCAAAATATTTTAATGGCTAATCGTAAAGTTGTGGTTAATATTCCCTTGAGTTTGCAAAAAATGGCTATTTAATTTCTGTGGCAATGTGTGTTGATTTCATTGGGTGCAGATTTCTTATGTATTTGTCTATGAGCACTGTAACAGTGTATTTGACATTGAATTAGCTGTTCTCTCACTCTCTGCCTTCGGCCAGAAAGGGTTAAACCTGCACACAGGAGGCAGCATGGTGTACACGGTGACCTCTGACCCCCGGGCCAGAGGAATGTGAAAACCCTTTAATCTCAAAACAAAACCTCAGACACACTCACCCAGCCAGTATGGATGGCCAGTTCCCCCCTCTGTGGCAGCATGAGTTTGTGTGGCCTAAAGAGAGGAGGGTCATACATAAACTGCACACCCCCACAAACTGATGTGTCAAACTCTAATGAAACGCTCAAAGACTGTTCAGATTGCATGGATACACTCGTACGCTAAAATGCTGGCGGTTTTGTAATGGGTAGCTTTTGGATAGTAGTGTTGGAGTTAGTGTCAGAATTGCAAGTCAGTGTTTATTTGAGTGCGCATACATCATGTGCTGTGTGACGGATGGGGTGTATGCATGTGGAATGTTTGCGGTGGAGAAGCATGACAATGGCGCAGGGCTTCCTGGAGCAGCTGAATGGAGTAGTGTCACCCCCTGCAGCCTCCCCGCTGGGTGACGACTGCAGCAGCGCCACACAGCTGTCACTTCCTCTTATCCACATACATATGGATAAACATACTCCTTTAAAGTCAACATGAATTTTCATTTGCAACTTGTTTACTTATGTAGTAACCCTAACCCTAACCATATATCTGAAAAAACAATATAATCAGTGAGGAAAAAATGTCTTGGATAAAGTTTATCATTGGCGATTGGATTAGATGAAGAATGGGTGTCATGTGCCAGAATTGACAGAAGACTTTTGTCTTTAGAATAATATACACAGAATCGTTCATATTAAGGAATGTGGAATATATATTTTTTTGTTGACTTCTTTTTTTTTTTAAATGTAAGATATATTTTTTTGTTGACTTTTTAAAAAATGTAATGTATTCCAGTGATACCAAAGCTGAATTTTCAGAATCATTACTCTTCAATGTCACACGATCCTTTAGAAATCAATCTTATATTCTGATTGGCTGTTTTCAGGAAACAGTTTTTATTATTATCAATGTTCCAGATAGTTGTGCTGCTTTATATTTTTGTGGAAACCATGCAGCATTTGGATTCTTTGATGGATAGAAAGGTTCAAAAGTACACAATTCATTTGAAATTTATATTTTGTGAGATTCTAAAAGCCGTAGCTGTCGCTTTAGAGCAAATTAATACATCCTTGCAAAATAAAAGTATTGATTGTTGACCTCAACAAATTAATTAACAAATAAATACTTAGTGGTTTATTGTTTGGTTATGAAGTCTGGTGTACTGAATAACAGTAGTAACCTGTGTTTGTTTGTAAGTGTTTACATTTTAGGCTCATGTGATTCTTTGTTTTTGCCACATTAGAAACTGTGTGGTCAGCAGGGATCAGGTGGATTTTGAACTCTAACCAAAATGGCCACTGACTAGAAGTTAACTCATGAGCGATAGAGAGATTAAGAAAGAAACAATACTCTGTATCATACCAAATAATGTTCATTAATATTAAAGCAACATGATGCATCCTTCATTAAAGGGATGTTAATAAATAATACTCCATACTAATGTTAAATGGATGCCTGTGCCATGGGGTTTTACATGTTTTTTTTAAACAGGTTGTGCTATTTAAGGTGCTAATTTATTTGTCATCCCTAGAGGCAGCTTTGTGTCTGTGTTTGCTTTAGGATTACAGGAGCCTTACACCATTTCATAACACTGGAGAACATGCACACACATGCATGACAGAAAATGCATGGACACACAAAGCTTACTTTGGGCACCTCGATAGTTGATGCGGTACAGAAGAGAAGAACTGCCGATTTTGTCTGCCCAATTTATTAAGAGTTCTGTACATTACTGCCCTCTAGCTAGCGTAGTGGCACTGGAAATGTGTTTAGATTGGTTACAGTATGCCCACAGGCAGTTGCACATTTTTACCTTAATGCTGATATAAGGAACCCTATGTGTCTGTTGATCAACCATAAACATTAAACATTTATTCATCTTAATACATGTAAATATTTATAAATTCTTATTTGATTTATTATCATGTTTGTAATACATAGATATGTTTGTTGTCAATTCTTAATTCAAATAATGGGACAATTTACAACTTGTGAATTTAAGTTCAGTAAATGCTCTTAAAGTATTGTTTACAGTTAGATCAAGTTAACTAATATTAACAAACCTTGTAGAAAAGTGCTCATTTTATATATATATATACATATATATATATATATATATATATATATATATATATATATATATATATATATATACATATATATATATATATATATATATATATATATATATATATACATATATATATATATATATATATATATATATATATATATATATAAACTGAAATCAGATATTTGAAGTTAAACACTAATCAACGTTTTATGTCTTTTATTTCTATGAAAGGGTGAAGATAATGATGAGCACTATCATCATCTACTCAGCCTCAGTCATGGCAGGTGGGACTGGATGAGAGTGTGAAGGTAAACAAAAAGTTTTCAGCACATACATGTGTGTAAGAAAAGACATAAATTGACATGCTTAAAAATGCCTGCTGTTTATTTATTTTTTTGTTGGTCACATGTTGTACACATAGCAGACAATTTAGGAGGCTGCATCCCCTTAAACGTTGCTGTGATATCGAACCAGAGCCTGGAAGGCAGGGCAGCCACGGCCGAGTTTCAATGGCAACGGCACCCTAGGGCTGCCATGGCAGCATCTGCCGCCGATGCCCCACACCATATTGCCACACTGACGCTGGAGGACAAGGAACGACGAGGCGCCACCAAAGTGTTTGGAGGTCCCGCTGCAGGGAGGACAGAAAGAGAGGCAGAGAACGAGAAAGAGAGGGAGAGGGACGGGAGAGGCAGTGGGAAAGAGTGTTTGGTGTGCGGTGCCATCTTCAGCTCACCGGATAAGCTCCGGCTCCACGTGTTCTGTCACACAGGAGAGAAACCTTTCCACTGTTCCCAGCCCCATTGCCCTAAGGCTTTCAGCTCCAAATATAAGCTCTTTAGGTAGGTGCTACTTGCATATAAAGGCCACAGTATACTTTAAGTGTAATAGAATAATTAATTTTTGTAATGTCATTACAAAAATGCCATTTGTCCATGGCAATTACATAATAGGTGGGAGTGAAAATCTTTGTCGGGGTCAGACACGAGTGAAAACAAGAGCTTCATATGTTTGTAGTGTAAAGAAGATAAGTGCACAGGATTCTCAGCTAAATACCACTCTCAGTAGCATGGCTAGCATTGGAAATTGCTTTGTTCTGGGTTAAAATAGTATAAAGTACAGGAGTGTACAGTCGTGGCCAAAAGTTTTGAGAATTACATAAATATTCGTTTTCAAAAAGTTTGCTGCTAAACTGCTTTTAGATCTTTGTTTCAGTTGTTTCTGTGATGTACTGAAATATAATTACAAGCACTTCATACGTTTCAAAGGCTTTTATTGACAATTGCATGACATTTATGCAAAGAGTCAGTATTTGCAGTGTTGGCCCTTCTTTTTCAGGACCTCTGCAATTCGACTGGGCATGCTCTCAATCAACTTCTGGGCCAAATCCTGACTGATAGCAACCCATTCTTTCATAATCACTTCTTGGAGTTTGTCAGAATTAGTGGGTTTTTGTTTGTCCACCCGCCTCTTGAGGATTGACCACAAGTTCTCAATGGGATTAAGATCTGGGGAGTTTCCAGGCCATGAACCCAAAATTTCAACATTCTGGTCCCCGGGCCACTTAGTTATCACTTTTGCCTTATGGCACGGTGCTCCATCGTGCTGGAAAATGCATTGTTCTTCACCAAAGTGTTGTTGGATTGTTGGAAGAAGTTGCTTTTGGAGGGTGTTTTGGTACCATTCTTTATTAATGGCTGTGTTTTTGGCCAGAATTGTGAGTGAGCCCACTCCCTTGGATGAGAAGCAACCCCACACATGAATGGTGTCAGGATGCTTTACTGTTGGCATGACACAGGACTGATGGTAGCGCTCACCTTTTCTTCTCCGGACAAGCCTTTTTCCAGATGCCCCAAACAATCGGAAAGGGGCTTCATTGGAGAATATGACTTTGCCCCAGTCCTCAGCAGTCCATTCACAATGCTTTCTGCAGAAGATCAATCTGTCCCTGATGTTTTTTTTTTGGAGAGAAGTGGCTTCTTTGCTGCCCTTCTTGACACCAGGCCATCTTCCAAAAGTCTTGGCCTCACTGTGCGTGCAGATGCGCTCACACCTGCCTGCTGCCATTCCTGAGCAAGCTCTGCACTGGTGGCACTCCGATCCCGCAGCTGAATCCTCTTTAGGAAACCATCCTGGTGCTTGCTGGACTTTCTTGGACGCCCTGAAGCCTTATTTTTAAAGGATTGAACCTCTTTCCTTGAAGTTCTTGATGATCCTATAAATTGTTGATTTAGATATAATCTTAGTAGCCACAATATCCTTGCCTGTGAAGCCATTTTTATGCAACACGATGTCTGCAAGCGTTTCTTTGCAGGTCACCATGGTTAACAATGGAAGAACAATGATTTCAAGCATCACCCTCCTTTTAACATGTCAAGTCTGCCATTCTAACCCAATCAGCCTGACATAATGATCTCCAGCCTTGTGCTCGTCAACATTCACACCTGAGTTAACAAGACGATTACTGAAATGATCTCAGCAGGTCCTTTAATGACAGCAATGAAATGCAGTGGAAAGGTTTTTTGGGATTAAGTTAATTTTCATGGCAAAGAAGGACTCTGCAATTCTTCTGATCACTCTTCATAACATTCTGGAGTATATGCAAATTGCTATTATAAAAACTTAAGCAGCAACTTTTCCAATATTTATGTAATTCTCAAAACTTTTGGCCACGACTGTAGTCCAATCCTGTTCCTGTTCCTGGAGAGCCACTGTCCTGCAAAATTTAGCTCATATCCTAATTAAACACATCCGAACAAGCTAATTAAAATCTTGAGAATTACTGTAAACTATAAAGGTAGCTGCCTTGGAGCTAAAATCTGCAGGACATGTGTCTTCCAGGAGCAGGTTTAGACACCACAGATATAATAGTTTATACTTTGGAGAAGGGATGTCCAACCCAGCTAATGGATGGCCAACTTCCTGGAGAGTTTAGCTCCAACCTTAATTAAACACAATTGAACCAGCTAAATAATGTATTAAGGATTACTAGAAACTTTCAAGCAAGTGTGTTGTAGCTGGTTGGAGCTTATCTAGGCTGGAAGGTTTTCATCCAGGAGCAGGAGGTGTCCAGTCCTGTTCCTGGAAGGCCACTGTCCTGAAGAGTTTAATTCCAACCCTAAATAAACACACCTGAACTAGCTAATCATGGCTTTATTAGGCATACTAGAAACATCAGGCATGTGTGCTGAGGCATTTTGGAACCAGTGGCCCTCCAGTACCAAGTTTGGATACCCCTACTTTAGAGTGTCCCCTTGCAATCTGACATGAGCATAATGAATACAACATTTCAGTAAGACATTTCCAATGTGTCAATCTTTAGCTAAAAACTATTTTTGTCTACTTTGTAGGCATATGGCCACACACTCCCCACAGAAGACTCATCAGTGTTCATTTTGCGAAAAGATGTTTCACCGCAAAGATCACCTGAAAAACCATCTGCAGACTCACGACCCCAATAAAGAGGCTTTTAAGTGTGAAGAGTGTGGCAAACACTATAACACAAAGCTGGGCTACAAGCGCCACATGGCCATGCACTCAGCCACAGCCGGTGATCTTACCTGTAAGGTGTGCTTGCAAAACTACGAGAGCACGCCTGCACTCTTGGAGCACCTCAAGAGCCACTCAGGCAAGTCTTCAGGTGGTACCAAGGAGAAGAAACACCCCTGTGACCACTGTGATCGTCGCTTTTACACCCGAAAGGATGTTCGCCGACACATGGTGGTACACACGGGACGCAAAGACTTCCTGTGCCAGTACTGTGCCCAACGTTTCGGGCGAAAGGACCATCTGACACGTCATGTAAAGAAGAGCCACTCACAGGAGTTGCTGAAGATCAAGACAGAGTCTCCAGATATGTTAGGTATACTTGGGTCTGGTTCTCCACCTTGTGCTGTGAAAGAAGAAATAAGCCCTATGATGTGCAGCATGGGACCCACCAAGGACTCAATGATGGCAAAGCCTTTCCATGGTGCCACCCCTTTTCCCATGGGCATGTATAACCCTCATCATCTCCAGGCCATGTCCAATCCGGGTGTAGGCCACCATCACTCACTGGTTCCAGGGTCTTTATCCAATTCCATGGGAATAGGTTGCCACATGGAGCCCCCATCTTCACTGCACCACCATCACCCACGTCATCATCACCTTCACCACCCTCATCATCATCATCACTCCCCACCTCCACATCAGCAACAGCCTACCCTACAAAATCAGCAACAGCAGCACCCTCAGCCACCGACCAAGTACCAGCTCGGATCTACCTCATACCTGCTGGAGAAGCCCCTGAAGTTGGAGATGGAGAGTTTCCTGATGGATCTACAGAGTGGACTCCAGGTACCTCCGCCACCCTCAACCGACCCCCACTCAGCAGCATCGCCCAATAAGGAGGGTATGGAACCTTCGGCAGGATTGTCGGATGAACTTTGCGGGGACACACTCTTGTCCAAGAGCCCTGCTGTCATTGAGTCTTTGTGTGCTGCTAACATGGATTTTTCTCATCTTCTGGGCTTTCTTCCACTCAATCTGCCACCCTACAGTGCCCCCATGAGTTCAGGAGGACTGGTAATGGGTTACTCCACCATTTCTTCTTCCTCATCATCGTCAGCATCTTCGCATGCTGCCGAACCACATGCTGCCACAGCAACTGCTGCAGTGCCTCTTACCTCTTTGCAACCTCAACCTCAGGAGCAACCAGGCTCCAGTGGGGGTCTCAGTCTTGGGTCTCTGCACCCACTCCCACCAGTGTTCAGCTCTAGCCTCAGTACGACCACTCTGCCTCGCTTTAACCAGGCCTTTCAATGAGGTCCCCACCCCAACCCTGGCCTGCCACAGGGCCTCAGGGCAGAGGAGCATTAGTGGTCCCACTAGGGGTGGGGAGGTAGAACACTTGAACACGTAGAATCCTTAACAAAAGCGCACAACAGCTTTTAAATGAGCCTGGAGGAAAACAAGCATATGAAATATTATGGAGCTTTTATTTAGGCTGTCTGAATTTTAGCTATGATTTTTTTTAATACCCCTTTGAACCTCTCCCACCATCCCCTCTCCTACAATTTTGTAGTTAGACAGCAGCATCAGTAGGCCATAAGGCATGGTACTGCATACTTTATAAAGTAATAATATTAGTAGAAGAAGAAAAAGATTAATGTAGAGAAGTTAATCTGTCTTTGAGACTCTGAAAGACTAGTTTGAAGTGATATATGAATTTAGTTTTCTTTTCCAAATGTGAGGCCTGACTTTGCTCTGTTGTCTCTATTCTGTTAAGCTTAAAGTCAGGTAATAGTCGGTTGCCCTTAAACTAAAACCGTCTTCATGGCCAGGAGTGGAAGAATTAGTGAAGGAATGAAGGAGTGAAATTGGTTGGTTTCTTTTTTTAAGTTTATATCTGATTCAAGACTCAATCAAATCCCTATTATTACAAATTCATATCGGTATTTCAAAAGCAGTTTAAAAACAACTACTGTGTACCTGATTAGATGAAAATATAATCTAAAATGCGTTTTTCCAGAACTTCTGGTTACAAATACAAATTTACATTTGTTGGAATGGTCAAATAACTAGTTTTTATGTCAGAGAAGCAGAGGGACTAAAAATAGAAAGGCAAAGAGGGTTAAAACAACTGCACACTTTGTTCATTTGGTACAATGTGAACACTGACAGAACTAAAGCAAAAGAAATTTACATTAAAATCTTACAGGTTTACAATTTATTTTAAAAGAAGCACTTTGTTTACAGCAGAAGGCACTTGACCTCTTTGGGTTGCCAAGGTGACCCACTGAAACCCCCTCCCTTTCCCCACTCTACCTTCACACTTCCTGAAAAGAGACTACCATTAGACACACACACAAAGTTCAAACATCCTCCAAGTACTTTTGAATAATCCACAGCAATCTGAGTCTCTAAATGGTTTTCCTCCTTCCAGCACTAATTTTAAGTCTCCTACAACTATATCTCACTTCCACATTCTTCCCACTAGATCATGATATAAAATATATGTATTTTAAGAATAAAAAAAGAATTTTAGTCAGGTTTATATTTTAGAGATCATTACATTACATTGTAATGAGAACCCTGGTATATGTGAATGGAAAAAAGACAAAACAAAAACAATTTTTTTTGCAGTGTACAAAGTACCACATCAAAAATATATATTATAATTGCTTCTTAAGTACATTTTGTAATTTAGATAGTTGTATTAAAAAAATTGCTGATGAATTTAAAAATAAATGTCTAGCAGGTTTACAGAATTATGTATCTTGCATCATATTGAACAAAATGAAGTATTAGCTTTTCCCTATAGCTTTTCCTGTTCCTTGTTTTTCCGTGTGAGTCAAAGGAGATGAATAGGATGGGATTTTACCTGCATATAATAGACTAATAGTGGCATAATCCAGTAGAATGGACTAGTCTTTAATCTTTAGAGCAAGTACTAGAGGCCCAAAATGTGATCCAGGTTTCAGTTTGCGTGTTTTTTTTCTCAGTATTCGATCAGACCTGACTGATGCAGTCTATTTGTGTGTTTGGTTGTACAGAGCCTTTGGTTTAACCGCACTGAAATGTCTGAAACCACAATTCCAATTGCTGTAGGTTCAGTTTGGATTTACAAAAACATCACAAAAACAGGAGTTAAGAGGGGTTTTGTCATATAATCTCTTATAAATTGCCATCTCACAGTAAGTGGACTGCACAAGTTCTTACCAAATAATCATTCATTACCAATGGCCATGTGAGGAAGAAACAGATGACCAGCGTACCAGCAGTGAAGGCAGTGAACATGTCATTTTCTTTCTCTTCACATAATCCATTTTGGGTAAATCTATTCTGTGTCCACATCTGTGTTTATAGTAAATGTGAATATCTCCCAAGCAGGAAAGACCATAGAAAGGTAAAAGTCCACATCACAAAACTAAGACGAAACAATATTATGCTGCTCTTTGTGCTGTGGTTGCCAGCAACCATAGACCATTCTGGAAACATTTTAAACTGCAAATGATCTTTTAGCAGAAAACATGCACAGTAGTACACGTGAACTGTTTGTCCGTTTTCTCTGTTCTTCAGCTGCTTTGATTCGAATGAACATTTTATGAAAAGGGTCTGAAAAGAGACACAAAGAAGTCACCAGCCTGGTCTTTGACATTCAAAGCATGGGACATTTG
Source organism: Carassius carassius (assembly GCF_963082965.1). Lineage (NCBI taxonomy): Eukaryota > Metazoa > Chordata > Actinopteri > Cypriniformes > Cyprinidae > Carassius > Carassius carassius. The sequence continues at coordinate 10,782,347 of NC_081800.1, forward strand.
ATTGGGATATTGCCTAGTCGTTTTGTCATTATATTAATTCTGTTTGTTGAAACAGGACCTCAAAACAACACAACGCATCACCTCATTTATTTGTTTTTGTTTGTTTGTTTTTTCACACAAAAAAAAAAAACCTGGGGAGAAGAAACTTCTTTTTGCACAATTGCTAACTAAAGAATAATTGAGTTAGTGTAGCTTATACTGTAAGAGTGATTCTGTTAGAAATAATTGTTTCATTAGAAAGCAAAAAACATCTGTGATTCACAGGAATTCATCGATTTTTGGACATTTTCCCAACAACAAATAATATAAAATAATAATAATTAAAAAAACAACTACAAAAAAACATAAGGACATTTAAAATGAATGGAACTGGACATTCTAAATGTGAACAGACAAAATTATAAAATTTATAAAAAATAAAACAAAACAATGGAATTGAACATATTCTCGTCTTTAGGCTTGAAGCTATCAAAACTTTTTTTATATAGATATAATTTATTTTTAAGAAATAAGAGGATATATGTTTAACAACAAAATAAGGCTTTTGGCAATTTTTGAGTTTGTCCTCCCTGGGTTTTCTGTGAGCTGATCTGAATTCTAGCACTTTTAAACCTAAAAAAAAGGAAAAAGATAATAAAAAAGAGTATTTTTCAGCCTTGTATGTTTGTATGTTTTTAATTTTGTATTTGATCTTGTATGTGCCATTAGTTTGATGTGTAGAGTGTATTCATCTTTTTCATTAGAGTGTATGTTTTTTTTTTCTCCTCTCCCAAAAGAGTAACAGTATTTTAGATAGATTTTCACTAATATTAACTGCATTGGCCCTTTTCAAATGTTGTCTTGTCATACATATGAGGAAGTCATTTAATCTTATTATAATAGATGTTAGAGTAACATGCTCAGAATCATTCTCAGAATTCTGAAACTCATCAAATCATCAATGCCACAAACAAAGCAAAAGCCATTTCCAACTCCATCGATAACTGAGGTGTTTTCAGTCAGCATTTATAAAAGCAAGCTGGCAGGTTCAACTGGTGGGAAATTATTCCCAGCTCTCTGCCCCCCAAAAAAGCACTTTTGGTTCAAATGAAGTTTTATATAATAACTACCTGCGCAGCATCTGATTTTAGTTTTTTTTTTTTTAACCAGCAAGACAGATTAACCAAGTTAAAATGATCTTTTCCTCTCTTGTATCAATGCACTTGTCCTTTATTCCCCAAATTCTAGCTGGTACCTATGACAGAAATGTTAAGGGAAAATATTAGGTAACCAAGCTAGGGTAAATCAAAACAATCTGACTTTTAAGAAAAGACAAATGATTCGATAAAATGCTCTTTCGGCTTTTAGTGAGAAAATGGGTACGTCCGCAGAGGACAAAATCCACTTGTAGTTTGATATATTTTAGCTTAATGTAAGTCTTGCATTCCAAGCTTTTTATGTAACTTGTTTAGCAATATAGTCGTTCTATTTTTAGTACTTGCTTATTACCATGACTTCTGGAAAAAAGGTGAAAAAAAAATAATGGAATATTCATCCTTACACTATTTTATATAACATGGAGCTGATGATTGACAGGACGAATTGTAAATAAAAAAATGCATAATGGCAACAAACAGTCTGCTTTTTTGTTACACAGCTCACCTGCGATCAGTTGCTGCATTGTAAAGTTGACAGATTTGTATATTGGTTGATCCAAAGAGATGACATTACAACAATCCTATTTACTTACTGTACCATTTGACTTGTAATGTGTTATGTTAAAAATGATTAAAAGACAAACCCACGATTTCATATTTCTGGTGTCCTTTTTTTAAGCGTCTGATTTCCTGTCTGCAGTGGTGGGAGAGGGTGCGAGAAGAAACGGGCTGGTTATGGCTGAAAACTGCCACTCGCATACCATACAGCCAGAACAGGAAACCACACCACAGCGCACAAATGAAAAGACAAGAACGGCACAATTCCAAGTAATAAAAAAACTGAGCTATAGCCAGGCTTAGTTATGAAGTCTATCTCAAACCTATACTTTCACATCTCAAAGAGTTGTGTTAGGCCCAAAATGGCCACCAACAATACATAACGCACCATCATTTCTCATGTGAAAATGACTTAAATCTGGAGGAATTTGAGGTTTTACAGTCTTGTCTTGTATTCCAAGAACAGCCAAGGCTCTGACTTCCTACTCTTTTGAGAAATCGCTCCCAGAACGGCCGAATTGGAGAAAATGCTCATGCAAAACCTGGACAGTGTTTCAAATGTCAACATATTGGCACCTTTATTGTTTTATACATTATGAATGGACATTCTTGAAAGAGAAAGAAAGATTCATAAAGAAAAGAAAATAACATGCTTTTGCCTAAAACAAAGACATAAAGGGACAAACAGCTCCACAAATAAAACCATAAAATGCAACCATATAAAGCACTGCATTTACACCACAAACATACACAGACCCATTGACCCAACGCAACAGGCAGAATAAAGTACATCTGGAGAAAATATTTTCTGAAGTTCTTGCATTTATTCATAAAGTCACCTGTGAGGACGACAGATGAAGAAGCCAGACCGTTCCAAACGTAGAAGATTTTGCTATAGTGTTTTATTAAACTACTGAATCCTGCAGCTGCTTCACATTAGGGCACTAGTGTCCAAATTGGGATCCAAATATCATGTCTTGTGTTTTGAGAGAGCTAAAATAATAACCGTGTTAAATTAATATCTATAAAGTACCATAGATGTAAGCAAATATATCACTTCCTACTGGACACTGCACACATTTGGTGATGAAACCCTTGAATTTTGGGGTAAATCTATCAAAATACATGTTTTTGGCTATAGCAATAGTTCATATATATGATATAAAAATGGCTTTTCTAATATGGAATATCAAATGTGTGTGGTTGAATTTATTTTTTCATAATGGCAAATAACAAACGAACAAAGCAATACTGCATCATGATAAGAGTCTTTTAGGTCCAATGACCAGCAAGCACAAGGAAACAGAAGGAAATCTACTTTTTAATTTTTTTTTTTATGACCTTGTCTTATCCTTGCCCATAATTTCATTCCACGCCAAAATATAATGACCACAGAGCGACCACACATTCACACACACACACCCCTCAACAAGACAAGCATTCAAGAACTCAGTTCTGAATCAAAGACAGAAACAAGCTGAAATCAAATGTTATATTAAAAGGAAACAAAATGTTAATTTGTAAAATGATATATGCAACTAACCCTCAATGTCTTCAAAACAATGAGACCCAGCCCAAAAATCCAACATCCCCACCAAAACAAAGAAAAACTGTCAATTGACACACTTTGGCCCATGTTGTGTGTGCAAAAAGATATACAGACATTAAAAATGGAACTGTTCATGTTGTTTCTTTACATCTTTGCTGTAGCAGAGGGAGCAGAAGAGAAAGGTTTTGATAGCGGTATACAAAACACATCTCCATTCATTCCTCCAGTCCATGAGGGGCGCTGCTGTGCCTCATGCCAGCAATTCACACACGTCAGTGCTTGCTTCACAAAACAGAAAAAAAGGAAACCAAAACTGAAAGAAATATTTCAGTCGATTTTGACCGCGGCATAAATTTTTCGTATGAACACATAAGAGGCGTAGAAGCCAATCGTTCCCGTTAGAAGCCAGAAAGACAAAACCATCAGGGTTGTGTAGCCAAAATACAACAGAGAGGGAATGAACTCCACAATGTCCAGCTGAGCAAAAAAGAAAAAAGAAAGAGTATATCAAAACACAAAATAAAATAAGACTAGTCATGTAAATCTGAATCTTACAAACACGATGTGCAGAATAGAAAAGACACTTCAGTACATAAAACAGGTATATTGTAACAAGCTGAAGTAAAGATAGTTACCTTGTTGACAAAATAGAAAACAGCGTAGACTAGGACATAAAAGGCGGAACCTCCAGACACGAGAAATGTCCTCCACCACCACTGATAGTCCTGTAGGGGGAGGAGCCACAATGATTGACAGTTTATGTTTATTCAGTGTCTTCTGAAAGCTCTGTTCAAGCTGTACCATACTGAGTGCACATCGCCTCTATTTTAGAGGTGGTTTAGCATGCTCGCTGTTCATTCAAATAAAGTGACCTTTGCTTTTGTTATCCTAACTCTTAATATTTGCCTGTTTATCTTCTGCCTGAGTGAGTGTATTTGTGTGGACTTTGTGTCAAAGATTATAGAGGTCAACAGTTAAAACAGGAACCAAATAAATGAAACTGAGCAGCATTTTGGCACACAAAAGGGTCTAAATGTTGTCCGGAAAAGTGTTGAGAGTGGATGTGTTGTAATTACATTTTAATTGTATTAAACTTGTGGTGTTTAATGTATATCTGTACACGTAACTGCAAATATTTACTGTTGCAATTACTTAACAGCTCATGACCATATACCCACCTCTGCACAAAGCTGGAAGTACACCATCACGATGCTGATCTGAGAGCAGGAAACCACAAGGATGATGAAGACGAGGAAGAGGAAGCCAAACAGGTAATAAAACTGGTTTTCCCAGATAGCCTATATGAAAGTATAACGCACATCAGTGAGCTTACATATTCACAACATCAATATATGACTTTTACCAGATGTATGCACTATATAAATTATTCGACTTACACTAAAGATGAAGAAGAGCTCAATAAACATGGCGCCAAATGGCAGGATTCCCGCCATCAGGATACTAAAGACAGAGATCAAAACAATCACATCAAACATGCACCGAAGACGTTAAAACTGCTGAATCAACTATTCACAGACTACACAAAGAGAGACACATACCCAACAAACTTGTTCATGTACCAGCGTTGCTCAGGGACCTGGCGGGGAATCTGATTGGTACGAACTGGATTATCATACGGCTGTTTCCGGAAACCGAAATAGTAGCCCAGATACACGAGAGGCATAGAAATGCCAAACCACATACACAACAGAGCCAGCATTGTAGTGAAAGGAACCTGAAATATGCGCAAATGAGAGATGGCCGTCAGCGGTCAAGAACATTCAAGCGTAGTAAGAGTTAGTTGATGAAGCATACAACTTGACTAGTTTCTGTCTGAAACACATGGCTGTTCTTCTAATGAATCATACAGAGTATGAATTGTCCTTTAAATTCTAATCGAAGTCTAATGACTTTTTATGGAGTAAAACAGTAAATCCATCATTGAAAGTGATTAAAGACATACTACTAGAAATTTAAAGTCAGAAAGATTAGTTTTTTGCTTGAAATTAAAATTAAGAAATGAACACTTATTTAGCAAGAATGCATTAAATTGATCAAAAGTGATCAAAAATAAAAACTACATTGTTACAATTTTTTTTATTCAATTAAATGCTGTTCTTTTAACACCTAAATGTTTTTTTTTTTAACTGTAAAAAGAAAAAACTTTTCAACAAGTCACTTGACCCTTTTTTTTTTTTTTAGCATATAGGATCATGCACACTAAAGACTGGAGTAATGGCTGCTAAAAATCCAGCTTTGCAATCACAGGAATAAATTAATTTTAAAATGTATTCAAGTAAAAAAATAGTATTTTAAATTGTAATAACATTTCACAACATTTCTGTTTTTACTGTATTTTTGTATTTGTTTCCAAAACAAACAAATTAAAAATTACCGCCCCCAATCTTTTAACAGTAGCGTATCTCCAAACAGCTGAACTGTTTTGTTTCCTTAATAATTTTAATTAACTGCACCATTATTATTTAAAAACCAAACAAACACATAAATAGCCTTATATAACATTTCTGCCTAAATTTCTAATTGCATCAGTTTGTCCAGATACCTACAGCTCCAGAAGAGTGTTCTCCCCAGATGAAACAGTTCAAAACAAAACAGATGCTAAAGACGACAGCTGGGTACAGGGTTGCAGTCTAGGAAAAGACACATACACATAAATGTTATTATATTTCCTTATTCTTTCAGCCAGATAATCTTGTTTATTTTCATGCCACAAATGCAAAATTAGTTTGTACTCACACAGAAAGCGCCCTTCTTCCATCTGTGGCCTTTAAGAGTGCGGTAAAGTCTTCCTGCAAAGAATCCTCCGAACAAACTGCAGGACAAGACACAAGGACAGAGTTTAAATATGGCCACATTTGAAAAAGCAAAACCTGAAAGTACATGGTGTTTTTATTGTGTATTTACCCCATAAACATGAATAGGAAGCAGGATGTTGTCATCAGAGCTCCTCGACTGGATGGAGATAACATCCCAAGCATCGCCACAACTACAAAACACACAAGCAGAGTTTCATCATATCTATGAGTCATATATTAGAAATGTTTAATGACTGAACACTCAACAAGCAAAAATAAATGTTTTCTGCAGTTCCCATACAGGCCTGGGCATGAGCAATAAGCTAAAACTAAAATATTAGCATAATACTCACAGATAACAATAAGAATCATGCAGAAGAGCTGGATGCCAGATCCCAACAGGGAACTAAGAATCAAGGGATACTGAGGTGGGCGGAATACGTCACCATGGACGTTCTTCCAACCAGATTCCTCCATTGTGTCTTCCTATTAGTGACAAACAGAGAGAAAAGGCACTGAGACAACATGATGTAAGAGATAAGAATCAGAAGGCAAAGTAACCAATCAGAATGCAGCATCTTACGATGTCATCTTCTCTATTGTAGTTGGCAATGTCCTTCCTCAGCGTCCTTATGATGATCATACTCAGGATGCCTGCAGACATGCATTTTCTTAAATGCCAAAACACCAGTACAATCGAAAAGAGCTTCGAAATAAACAGGCAAACGAGAATGAAGATGAAAATCAGCCTCACCTGACAGAAAGAACACCACGACTACAGAGTTGACGATGGAGAACCAGTGGATCTGCACGTCGCTCATGGTGAGGTACGTGTCCCAGCGAGACGCCCATTTCACTTCACTCTCCTGCAATGAAGAACAGAGCAGCCCTTTATGAGACAAACAAGAATAAGTAAGGCACAGACAGTATTCGTGATGGAAGTGGCGATGTGTCTCACCTCCCAGTGCACAGAGTAGGTGAAGAGAATTTTGTTCTCTTTAGTCGGGTCGATCTCCTGAGGGACAGGGGCAACCATTTCAGGTAATGTGCATGTGTTTCGCTCGTTTGCTTTGATATCTAGCACACACGAGTGAAGGAAGAACAAACAAAATTGTAGTAAATAAACTGAAAACCAGTGCTCCATATATATGCATATGCGCACACACACACACAACACACACACATAAATAAACGGACCACTGTTAAAAAAAAAAGTGATACTGTGAAATATAGATGGCATCTATCTATCTACATTTAAAATTGCTATTTTCTGTTGTCACCCCATCTATCAACGTTTCGTGCAATTTGAATTTTACATTTTATTGCTTTGCTGGTGACTTACCTTCATATTTTACACTCTTTGGCATCACCTCGAATCGTACAACTCTGTAATTGTGTTCGACATCCTCCTCCAGCTTTTCTTTGTGGTAGTACAGGATGAATGACAGATGGTTGTGCAAGTAGAACTACAAGGGCAGAGCAAGACAGCATGTCAATCAAACATGCAAAATTAGAAGTGAAAACAAATATCACCAAAAATGATGCATATTTCCATGAAAGGTGCAATTTTCTGTTATGGAAATCAATGTCCATGAATAAATAATGGCTCACTGTCTACTAGACTGGCATGAAATTCTACTAATGGAAAAAGATGCTCTTCAGGATTACCTTGTTGTTTTCGGTGAAGCCGAGCCTGTAGCCATGCTCAAACTGGATATCCTTCTGTGTCTCCTTCCTCTGTTCCTCTTCCATTCCTTCCTGTTTGTTTGGGTAAAGCTCCAGCCGTGTGGCCACAGGGAGGTTATCTGCAATACTGTTCATATGCATAACATATTAATCCAAAACTACTGACAACATTGAACTAGGCAAGATACTGTGGATTTGCATCCTAGTGATGCACCGAAATGAAAATTCTGCGCCGAAACCGAAAATTTAGGATGCACTTAGCCGAAAACCGAAACTGAAGCCGAAAATAGCTTCTTTTAAAAACGTATATATATATTGCTTGGATTTAATGGATCTGAATTGAAAAATCACAATATAATAAATCAAACTTTTATTAACAGTTACATAACAAAAAAATATTTTTTACAATAAATATATATAATTATTCTTCAAGTTTTATGTGCCATCAAATAAAATAGTTTTTTAAAAATTGTGCAAAAAAATCCACAATTTTGGAGATTTTTGCAGAACAAATGTTACATATTCCAACTTTGGTGTCCTCTCGTATAGGGCTGTCACTTTTGTGAAAAAAAAGTCCTGTTCGATTTTTGAGACATAGGCAAAGTGTTCATTGAATCGTTAGTAAATTGCCTACATTTGGCGTTGATCAGTTTTTCAACGCCAAATATAGGCAAATCCACCGACAACTAAATAGGCATTAGGGCGAACGTAAAGAGGGCGCTTGAGACGCGCACAAGTCAGCAATGTGGACTGCCATAACATCAATGAAAAACATTACTGAAGGCTACATTGATATTATGCACTAATAGGCTCTGTGTGTGTGGGTGTGTGTGTGTGTCAGAACCTGCAGTTGCTGTGTGACGCGCGTTCGCTGCGAGCGTATAGTGACGAGCTGGACGCGCTCCGAGAGAAGGCCGTTAAAATCGATTCCGTGTTTTCGTTTTCGAAACTTGTGTTGGTTGGTCCGATCGATTGTGCAGCTTTTGTGACAAGCTTTTTTTGATTGTGACAGCCCTTTGACATGCTTAATCTTTGATAGGCAGACGCGTGATAACAGCTCGACCGTGAGTGAAACATAAGCGCTTGCTCACGGATGGGAGGGGCGGGTGACATTCGTTTTCGGTTTACGTTTTCGGCTGTTTTTTTTATTTCGGCCCGAAACCGATAATGCCATTTCGGCCGAAAATTTTCGGCGGCCGAAATTTCGGTGCACCCCTATTGCATCCCTAGGTGGAGATATGCATAAATTAAGGATATTCAGTATAAAATAATACATGTACTGCTCAAAGGTTTGGGGCTAGAAAGATTAAGTGTTTTTAAAAGAACTCTGTGTGTACCAAAGCTGCTTTTATTTGATCAAAAATACAGCAAAAACTAATATTGTAAAATATTACTATTTAAAATAACCGTTTTCTATGCAAATATTACTGTTTTTTTTTCTGTGATGAAAAGTCTTCAATGGCCACATGATCCTTCAGAAATCATTCTATTATGCTGATTTGCTTCTCAATCGTTTCTTATTATCAGTGATATCACTGATAGTTTCAGGATTCTTTGATGAATAAAATTCAAAAGAACAAAATTTATTTGAAATACAAATATCTGTCTTAGTCAAGGATGCACTAGATAAATCAAAATTGACAATTTCATTCTGGACATACTTTTTCACAGTGGTGTACATAATGTTTCTTTATTTTTGTAAACGACAACGTTAATGCAAATCAGTCTGGTCTAAAAACGCATTTCCATTTTCATTAGAGCTTGTAGAAATGAGTTGTGTTGTGGCGCTTGTATGTTTGAATTTTAACTTTTGACGTGTTTTAATTTATAGAAAAATACTTTTCAGGAAAAGTCAGCAATTCGTATTGGGCTTCGTTCATGAAACACTAGCAGAAAGAACATGTAAACTGATGCATATCATTGAATGGGTCTCATAATAGAGCACAAAGCTCTGCTCATGTTTCCTCAATGAGGCCGGGGAGTGTTGTGAGTAGAGGAGGGACTCACAGGTGGACATAGTACTCTTCTTGGATGCGCTCGGCTAGCAGCTTGCTCTCCTCCATGCTGAGTTTGATGGGATCATCAGGCTTTTTACACAACACCTCACACTTCTTGTCCAGGTTCATGAGAACAGTGTACAGTGTGTTTACGATACGGTCTCCTCGCAACACCTCACCTGATCACATATCATCATTATCAAAATGAGAAGCGCGTCACAGTAATATGTCAACCTTCTCACTGCAAGCAATGTTTTTAAACATATCTATGCTTTAAGGGATAGTTCACCCAAAACTGTAGGTAATCATGAAATCATGGGTTAGGGTTATTTTCATTTCTGGGTGAACTATACTATCCCTTTAAATGCTTCAGACATGTGACTGCAGTGAAATGACACATGATCCTTACCGAGGTTCTCTGCCTTGTAGAAGATGCTATCAGGCTTACAGAAGGGAAGTGAATAGTACTCATAGGGCAACTGTGTTCTAGAGCTGGTCAGTTTTACAGCCTGGTAATTAAAAACAGGTAAATATTATAAACACCACAATACACAAATCTAGAAACCTGTGGAGAAAGAATCTGTGGGATGAATGATAAAGATGTGTCAAACACTGTGGCCTCCATCTAGATCAATGAAGATTGGAAAGACATGTATGTGGGAAAACAAGTGGTCAATACACAAGCAAACAGCCCTAGAACCTGCTGTGTCTCGAGCAAAAGTGTTTTTTTTTTTTTTTTGCATTTTTAAAGTGAAAAATAATTAAGCCACAGGCAAATCCCAACTCAAATTCTTCAAAAATAAAAATAAAAAAAGAGAGGCTTCACCTTTATTTCAACCGGGCTGTTCTGGCGGAAATTCATAGGTGCAACCCCTGGTACATAAAAGGGTGCTACTACAGGCAGCGTGGACACCAATAACAGTGCCCACATCTCCTACAAAGACAAAAAAAGACACACAAAGCCAAATATCTTTAGTTACTCATCTATAATCTTGTTGCAGAACCAAAAAGCACAACACTTCAAATAAAATATAAGCACTGTGGAGTGGAGTTTGTGTAATAATTAAAGTCGCCATGAAACAGAAGTAGCGACAGATCTTCTCTTCTGTGGCATATGTATGAGTGAAACAGATTACTGAAATAAATATATTTTATGCATGGACTGTTGATTTAAATTATGAGATGTGGGTGTTGCTGTAAGAAAGAGGCGGGACTTAAGCAAACCGAATGATTGAATCCAGCAGATGTCACTAGAGAGAAACATCCTTATTATTGGATTGACACATTACACAGTTATGACAATTTGATTTAAAGTTACAAGGTCAAAAATTACAGGTGTAACATAGGTGGATGAATCATGTCATAGTGTGAATTTTCATTTACTGCCGACTTTAAGCAACATCACACTTTTCACTCACTTTTTTCCTCACACAATAAAAACATTTACACTTAAATCAATACAGAATTGGAATTTATTTACTGATAAGTTGTCATTTAATTATGCTGGAAAATGTGCATTAAGTTTCGTGTCGGCATGCTAATCACCCTGACGGGGTTGTGTTGCAATAACGACCAATTATTTTATACAATATGACATAAATGGCATCCAAACTCTTCAGATTAAACCGATCAGATCAACTGTCGACAAGTGTCAGTGAACACAATCACAAACACTGCCAGCCAGCAGGAGCAACACATATTAATAAACTATGAAGGGAATTTATCCAGCAAGTGTGATTTGTTGACTTTATTTCACCAGCTTCCTTTATTTCGTAAGGCATTGAATGCTAAAGCAACGCAAACGCATTTCAATGACTGACAGAGCAGACACGTACTCAATCAAGCGATGCTGTTTACTATCAAACACAGTCGCTTCTGTTAAAATAAGAGAAGTGTCTGCTTCATATGGCTAAGGTTTTAGATTAGATCAGGATTTCGCTCTCACTAGAAGCAAACACTCGATAATTAGCTCCCTGCTAAGTGTTTTTGCTAGCCGTCTGTTTTTTTAATCGGCATCCACTGCGCGGACATAGCCAATCACATCAAATGACACACTTACAATGAGCAGAGCAAAACAAACCGGTTTAAATTGGGTCATCTCTGGCAGTGTGAAATTAAACCTTTTGTGAAACACACAAACAGAAGACACTTTAGCGTCAGTACTCACCAGCGCCGCCGCCATCTTGACTACACGTGTCATCACAGACGTCACAGGAAGGATGTCAGTGAGTCATCATCGTCTCACAAAGCTCACGAGGAAGTCAAGGCTAATGGATAGTGACAAAAAAGCAACAGCTGCGGATGTTTCAGCGGTTTAAAACTGAATTCCTATTTATCAATATATATAGTAATATTATATTGGTTTAATACACTCTGGGCTTTAATTCTTCATTATTAGTAACAGCAACCTTAATATGAATGGATCACAAACTATTTTTGGCCACATGAATTCAAATTCTGATTAAAAAATATATAATGTGTCATAGGAAAACATATTACAGTAAGAGGAAAACATTTCTGCATGAATGTATGTCTTTGCGAACATATATCATTACACTGAAACATAAAATATTACTAAATTATATGAAATATATAATCCCTGAGTTGGAAAAAAAAGGATCACCCATGTGTCAGTATTTTGTTCAACACCTTTGGGCTTAATTATAGCCTTTGGGCTTTTAGGATATGTCTCTGTCTCTACTAACTTTGCACATCTAGACTCGACAATATTTGCTTACTCTTCTTTGCAGAATTGCTCAAGTTCAGTTCAATCTGATGGTGAGTGTTTGTGGACTGCAGTCTTTAAGTCATTCCACAGATTTCAGTGGGGTTTAAGTCTAGGCTCTAGACTAGACCATGCAAAGACATTCACCTTTTTCTCCTTCAACCACTGTGTGCTCAGTTTTGCTGTGTGCTTTGAGTCATTGTCATGTTGAAAGGGAAACCTTCTTCCCTTTCACAACGTTCTGACAGAGGGCAGCAGATTTTCCTCAAGAATTGAACAGTATTTTTCCCCATCCATTTTTCCTTCTATCCTGACAAGTGCTCCAGACCCTGCTGCAGAGAAACAGCTCATAACAGGATATCACCACCTCCATGCTTTACTGGTAGAATGCTGTCATTTGGATGGTGAGCTGGATTGGATTTCCGTCAAACATGTCATTTGGTGTTGAGGCCAAATAATTCAATTTTAGTCTCATCTGCCTCAGAATCTTAAAGGTGTGTTTTGGCAAAACTCAGTCATGACTGCATGTGGCCTTTCTTGAAGAGTGGCTTTTTTCTTGCAACTCCCATACAAGCAACATTTCTGGAGAATTTGTGATATTGTTGTTCCTCATCTGGATCACACAGTAGCCTATACTATGCAATACGTTTAGACCTATTTCTAAATTGACTTTTATTTCCATGATTTTAGAGACAGTGGCTTTACTCACAATTTTATTTTTATTTTATTTTATTATATTTGAATGCTTTTGGTATATTAGATACATTCCAGTCTCGCTTTAGGAATTTACATAGCACTGAATCTGCTCTACTTAAGGTTTCTGGCTCTTTCATCCGGAGCAGCATCCTGGTCCAGGGAGGGTCTGTGTTTTTTTTTTTTTTTCTGACATTTGACTGTGTCTTGCCTCCCACAGTTGATTGTTTGCTTCAGTTGCAGTTACAAGGACTTAAAAGCTTTAGAAAAGCTCTTTTAATGCTGAACTAATCAAAATGACCACAGCTTATCACAAAGCAAAACTGTGTCCTTCTTTATTTCAGGCTGCAAAGCAAAAAAAAGTGATGTATACCCATGTATAAATATTTAGATTGCTAACATGGGTGTTAATTATGTCTTAATAATGTGGTGATTTCCATGGTTTAATAAATGCCTCACTAAAATAATTTAACTAGTTTGTAGCACTATTATGAGAATGAGTGTGAATGAGATTATTTTCCTTCACACAACTCAAAATTAAAATTAATTTATTTGTTTTATAGACAAATTTTAACAACATACATACACACTACATACATTTACAGGTAACTCTTTGGAAAATACTTTACATCATTGAAAAGTGTACTGAAAATCAGCTGCATATAATCAATATCATGTTTTACTGAAGCCACATCTAAAGTTAATAAAGCCTCAATATGTTTGCAGGGAATTAGAAGGAAAAAAAGTCACATAAATCCTTTACTATTATTGCACAAAAATTCATAAAGATACATTCTTATCCAAAGATACATATCCACTGAGCAAAAGCTTCAGGCTTTGAAAAGTACCAAACCTGAAAATCCGAAAAAGTGATAAAAACCTAATAAATTTACAATAGCATAAAAATAACAACCCATAGACTTCAAGAAATATTTATAACTAACTTAGGTACAGATGCTTTTTTCTTCTTCGTGAAATGCAATGATTTAATATTAATTAGTTTCTGAGCAAATATATGTTTGATAATCCACAATAAGATCTTTGAAACCTAAGGTTGACGTTTTAGAAGTAATCCTCTCATAAGCAATCAAACCCACAATTTATTTTAATGTTCCTATGTGTACTCTCAATTACAATTCACATACACACACGATTAGCTCTAAAACACATCTGTCATCAGGTCTGTACAAATACATCAGAGAAGTTGTAAAATGAAAAAGACAATATTGTTTCTAACCTTTTAGAATACAATTATATTTTGATATATTCTATTGTGCAACACTCAGTGTAAGGCAAAGGGCTCTGCATGATAGGAATAAAACTGCTATTACCGAGATTTTGAAATTGTATTCAGCTACATGCCATTAAATAACACACTATAACTTTTCACACTTGATTTCACTACATACGTATAAAGTCAACAGGTTGGCAGGTTGCATATGTTATGGGTACATTTCTTTGACAGTTCCTGATAGAAGGGATTTATGCAAAATCAAAGTCATGTCAAAGTGTGTGTGTATGTCTCAAGGCTGTTGCTGATACTGGCTCTCTGTGGCAGTGTAAAAGTCCTCCAGTATACTCTGCAGGTACTCAAAGGTGGGCCTGTCCTCTGGCTTGTTCTTCCAGCATTCCAGCATGATGTCATAGAGCTCTTGAGGGCAGGAGTCCAGACGCTGCATACGGTAACCTTTCTCCAGGGCACGGATCACCTCGGGATTTGTCATACCTAAACACACCGTACACAGTTTGAGCATCTGCTGTTAGTACAAATGTAGTTTTGTGTCATTCTCTGGGAATTGTGCAATTTCAGCTTAACAATTGAATTGATTTTTTTTTATTGTATAAGGTTATTGTTGAAATTTCATATTGAAAAATATATCATATTTTCTCACTTCAGACTCAATATACCAAGAACATAGCTAATATTACTGCATCAGACACGATAAAGACTGAAACTTACTTCTGTTTGATTTAATTGTATTAGGTCATTCCCTCAAATATATGATGACGGAAATATCTATTATTTTTAAAAGGCAAATGTTACAGTATAACAGCGTTAAACAATGATTTTCTTATTCTATCAATGTATTGATGATGAATAGACACATGCAGATTAGCTGCTATCCGTATGAAAAGCAAAGATGTAAAAATACACTTTAAAAACTAAAAAAGGAAATGTATTAAATGCAATACCGTTCAAAAGTTTGAGGTTGGTAAGACAATAACAGCTTTATTTTAACAAGGATGCATTAAACTGATTTCTATTTCATATTCATTTTCTACTCATTAAAGGCATGCTTAAATAATGGTTTCCACAAAAGTAGCAACACAACTGTTTCAAACATTGATATTGATAAGAAATGTTTCTTGAGCAGCAAATCAGCATATTAGGATGATTTCTGAAGGATCATGTGACACTGAAGACTAGTAATGATGCTGAAAATCCAGCTTTGTATCACAGGAATAAATGACATTTTAAAATATATGAAAAACTATTATTTTGAATTGTAATGATATTTCACAATATTACTGTTTTTAATGTGTTTCATCAAATAAATGAAGCCTTGGTGAGCATGAGAGATGTCTTTCAGATTTTACCAACCCCAAGCTTTTGAACAGTAGCATAACATGACTGGGTTTCACTCGATTCTTGCTGAAAGTTCACTGCACTAAGTTATGTGAACTCAACTAAGGAGAACTGAAACTATTTCTTATTGCTAGTAGTTAATTATAAGAAGTGTTTAGGTTTATTTGTTGTGTCTTATGATGAATTTTAGCTACACTGGGTAGCTGAGCAAAGTTTAAAGTTTAATTCAATGCCAAAAAATGTACTTCTTGAAGACTTTTAGTAGAAATTCACATTACTCAGATATTTTTTTTAACTTAAATGATTGATAAGGCAGTGATGATAATGAATATGATTTAAATTTTGTCATAATGATTTAAATTTTCAGTTAACTTGTTGAGTTTTGCAGTGTAAAATGCTTGAAGACAAAGTTAAATCAATAAAAATAGTTCAGAATTCATACTAAAAAGTAGGTTCAAGTGCCACAGTTTGCAGAGAATGACCCATTTAACATATTCACAGTGCACTGTGGTGACCACTAACCTGGATATGGTGTGCGACCATAACTAATGATTTCAGTGCACAGAATGCCAAAGGACCAGACATCTGATTTAATGGTGAAGGAACCAAAGTTTATGGCCTCTGGAGCTGTCCATTTTATAGGGAACTTTGCACCTGAGGACACAAAATTATATTAACATGACTTCCAATGATAATAGCCTATAAAGAAACATGCATTTATCCACAGTTGACCAACTTCTATTAACTCGGTTTCTCTACATTATTGCTGGCTGTTTATCAAACTAACCTTCTCTGGCAGTGTATTCGTTGTCCTCTATGATACGGGCCAGTCCAAAATCAGCGATCTTACACACTAAACTCTTGTTGACCAGGATGTTGGCAGCACGAAGGTCTCTGTGAATGTAGTTTTTCTGCTCAATGTAAGCCATGCCTTCTGCTATCTGAAGTCAGGAAAAGGAATCATATTTTAGTTACTTTTAATGATTTGTCTCACTGACAGTAAGAGGTTAGACAGCAACAGCTACAGTGAGCTCTAATGGGGTGTGTGTGCATGTGTGTGTGTGTTTGTGTGAATCCTCTTATCAGTCAGGGCACATTCACGTCTGTCTTGTTAAGTGCTTGCAATTCTCTTCCTCTTTCCAACTCAGTGTCGCACCCTTTTTTTTAAAACAGTCACACACTTTCATATTCAAACTCCTCACTTGAATGAAACATCAGTGACAATATATCATATTTCACTTTTATTTCTCATAAATCTTTTTTTATATAACTGCCATATTTTTTTAAGGATGTTTCTTATGCTCAGCTGCAAAAACATACAGTACAAATGTAATATTATATACAAAATATATATAACAAAATATATACACTTTGAAATAGCTGTTGTCTGTTCGAATATATTTAGAATGTAATTTACACCAATTTACAGAGCTGAATTTTCAGCATCATTACTGAAATTTTTAAAACATTTTGAAAACAGTTTCAAAGCTTAATAGTTTTTTATAAATGCAGTCTTGGCGAGCATAAGAGACTTCTTTTAAAACATTTAAAATATAATTATTCCTTACTTTTGACCACAAGTGTATATTTCACTTTTTTAAAGAATCACTTGGACAATAGAGAGAACAAACTTCTGTTATCGTGGATTAACAGTGACAAAAAATAAAAGCATTAGATTGTCATGTTAATGGTGGGCTCCACCCCTTCTCACACTCACCCCACCCCCTCACACACACACACACCTCTGTACACAAATATTACTGTATGTCAGTTATTACATTTGAATATTAAAATCTACAAAGACAAACCTGTCGTCCACATCAAGGGAATGCGTGACTCTATATGTAAGAGGAAAGCACGTGAACTGAACAATTGAGATCTTCAAATCATCTCACCTGTGCTGAGAAGTCAATCAGTTTGGGCAACTGGACACGATTCCCTTCATCGGTTTTAATGAAGTCCAGTAAACTGCCTGTAAAACACATGCACACAAACAGATTAATAACAAAGATGTATAGAGCCATGTTTTACACCTTGGAGTCTGGAGTCACACACACCTTTCTCCATGAACTCTGTAATGATGTATATGGGCTCCTCTTTGGTGACCACAGCGTTGAGACGGACCAGTTTGTCGTGCTGGAGAGATTTCATTAAGTTGGCCTCCATTAGGAAAGCTTCAACAGACATAGTGCCAGGCTTCATAGTCTTCACTGCCACTTTTGTGTGCTTGTTGTATATTGCTGAGAAGCAAACAGAGATAAGTCAACAGTGGGTTTCTTCATGTTCACTATATCATCATTAGTGTCTGCTCCCTGTCCAAAGCGTGACAGGACACGGAAAACCCAAGTTTCAGATCAGGTTCGAGATCAGGTCAGTTTTTCTGGGTACAGTGTTTTCGTTTAGGTTTAAAACAATTAAAGATTTATTCCTGTAATAATCATTTGTGTCTGAATAACAGTGTCATTGTGATTCATATATAAATTGATACATTTTGTCTCATGCACTTTCTGTTATTAAAGCAATATGCTGCTCAGTTTGAAAATCTCACCCAGCTTACTGCTTTGTTATAATATAATAGACTTAACGTTTATGATATATATAACATAAACATTTATTTGTAATATTATAATAAAATCAATCATATATATAAGGTCTTACCCATCCAGACCTCTCCAAACTGGCCTGCTCCCAGACGTTTGTCCAGTTTGAGGGACTCACGTGGGATCTCCCAGGCATCTTTCTCCCAAGGTTTCTCAGGTTTGGGACTCAGACAGGGAACAGTGAGAGATTGGCACAGCCCATCGCTTTGCTCTGTAGATGTGCATTTTTACATTTTGTTAATTCTAAACCAACTGAGTGATGAGCAATCCTTCATGAAAAGGCTTGGTAAAATTCTCCCCAAACATTAACGACTAAAAATACATGTATTATTCGATGAAATATGTCCAGATCTTTGCATTCTGTACTTACTCTTGTAGTGGCTGACCAGATCCTGCAGGGTGTTGAAGGTGATACGTGGGGAAATATAGAAACCGCCATTATCCAGCGTGCGGATCTTATAATGCTTCACAGTGTCTCCTGTCTCTCTGTCTCTGACAGACAGAGAGTAGCTTCCTGAGGGGGAGATACAGATGTTTTGAAGAGCAGATAAGGTCTGGTAGATGTGCAGTTGAAGTAAAAATGTTTCAGAAGTAAAAAACCAGCACTGCTAATTCTTCAGTATCACACTCCTTGTCTAAAACCCTTCAGCTGTAACTCTCTGCTGAACGTACCCTGGGTGGTCTCACTGTCTCTGATCATAAAAGATCCTGTTTTGTTTCCAGATGCCAGTAGCTGTCTCTCTGCATCCTTTCTGCTGACACCTTTAAAAAACCAACTGTAAACACATACATAAATAGATTAAAAATGACATTTAAACTTTACTTATAACCATTTAAAAGTCACTTACACTCACTGAGTTCATTTATATTTGATCAGAAATACAGTAAAAACAGTAATATTGAGATATTATTACATTTTAAAATAAAATGTGAAATATATTTTAAAATATAATTTATTTCTGCGATGCAAGGCTGAATTTTCAGCATCATTACTCCAGTCTTCAGTGTCACACGATCCTTCAGAAATCATTCAGATATGCTGATTGTTTGCTAAAATTACATTCTTATTATTATCAATGTAAAACAGCTGAGCTGCTTAATATTATTTATTATATTATATACACAATATTATTACATATAAATACGAGCAATATTATTACATTATATTATATTATATCACTACAAATGTGCACAAACTATATGTACTCACTCTTCAGTTTCCAGAGTATCCTTGGCCACATAGTTACTGGGGATGAAGCCCTCCTCACCAGTGCTGATAGATGCTGCTTTCCACCATTCACCTGACCTAAACACATCAATCAATCAATTAAAGAAACGAGATACTGGATGTTATATCCTCATATAGAATGACAGGTCTACTTACTCCTGAAGGATTCTGAGTCTTTCTCCTTTCCTGAAGCCCAGGTCACCTTCATGCATAGCTTCATAGTCATACAGAGCTATGGCAATGTTCTCTGAAGCTAAAGGCAAATGAAATCTTTAGTTTACCAGAGCTGTGATCACACATTCACTATGTTTCTGTGTAAGAAACAGACTGGTGTCACACCATAGAGTTCATATCAACACTTGCTTTTCAAATATACCAAGCAGT
The DNA here is from genome assembly GCF_963082965.1 of Carassius carassius. Lineage (NCBI taxonomy): Eukaryota > Metazoa > Chordata > Actinopteri > Cypriniformes > Cyprinidae > Carassius > Carassius carassius. The sequence continues at coordinate 10,802,306 of NC_081800.1, forward strand.
GGCCTTAGCACAATTCCAAAGGGTTTAAAGTGAGCATATCCTTTTTTACAGTCATTTAAAGGTTGAGACTAATAGCTGGCGTATACACTGCCTGTGCTGCAGCACACATTGAGGTAACCACTAAACCTCAAAACAAGCGACTTTTTTATGTTTACGACACATTTAAATCCACATTGCTGAAAGATTTTACTCTTGCTCACAAGGTCAACCGTATGAGTTGTAGTGACTGTATATTTTTAAAAGTATTTAAAGATTTTACAACACTCTAGCATTCTGAACGAGACATCCTATTTATTAGAAATCCTATTTACTAGACATCAAAGATAATTTCACTTACTCTCTGGACCGGAAGTAGGGTTGGAGAGGCTTTTGTTCTGTAGATGAAAAAATAGGTGCAGTATTTAAAACACCAAACTAGACATTTCAGTTCACTTTTCTGTGCATGAAAACAGACCCGTCTGAGGCGTTCAAATAAAGGACATCGGTTTAAACAAATAAACATTTCAATAATGCTGATATGAAATACAATATGCATATTGCATGAAAACTTAAATGAAAATGAGAAATGTTGCCTTAGCAGCTAATATTCCTAAAACTGAAATATAGATTAAGTAAATCTAAACAGAAATGTATGTGTGTGTGTGTAATTTAAAATAATATATATATATTATATTTGATTAAATATACAATTATATTAAGTCAAGATGATCGAAACTACTCCGTCTCTCAGTTTATAAGAAAGTGGAAGCACAGTATTTGTCACAATATATGTTGAAACCACCCAGACTGATGGTTTAGATCAACTCAGCACTTTTCACTAGAAATCATACTCAGGAATAACCCTAAAAAGATGTCTTTTCAATTTAATCGTAAACTCCTAAATGCTTCTACTTACAGCTTTGGACCCTGCCGTGGGGTCTTTGGTGTAATGTGCTGTCTGGTTGGAGCTGTCATTATTGCCCATCGATTTCCCAATAGGATCCTGCTCCGGTTTGGTCCCCACACAGCCCATGTTGAGGCCTGAAGAGTTAACAACAGAAGACATTAATACAGGTTGTCCTTGTCTGTTTAAAAACAGGACAACATTTCCAGAAATAGAAAATATGCAAAACATGGGCTGTTCTGAGTTCCCACTTAACAACGGTTGATGCTTGAAAAGCATTTATTGTACAGACTATGATGGAAAAATTACTGTAATGTGCTATATATATGACTAAAAATGTATCAAATGTCATGTTAAATGCCACGTGTTTTGGCCTACTGTACAACAAGATTGAGTGGTGATTTAAGTGGTGGGTTGAAAGAGGATACTTCAGATTAGTATTTCCAATATTCTGAGTCAGACGTAAATAAACATGATTTCCCAAAATCATTGTAAGTCTATGTAGATCAAAGAGACCCTTGGTCCCACTGGCAGCTAGAATCTACTTATGCTTATGACTCTTTTGGGAAATGTAACCTTGAGCGATAAATGTAGTGAAAGTCAAAATAACCGGTTTCTCGTACTGACTTCCATGTTGTAGGCTGCAGTTCTCTTTCGCCTGTGGTTTTGTCATTAACTCGCTCACACATGCACATACGGAAGCTGCGCAGTGGAAACTGTGGTTGGTTAAGGTCTAATGTTCAAAGTTGATTCAAATCAGCTAGCCTTAACACCCTAACACATTTCTGAGAGCATAGCAGAAATTAATCAACCGAAACGTGCAAACTGTCTCCCATCATGAATAGATTCCAACTTGGTCGACTGTTGAAAGAAAAAAAGCAACGTTTCCCCCACTTTTGAATGAGAGCTGAGAGGAAACAGCATGTTTCTGAGCTCTTCGGCCGCTCTGTGGCTATCGCTAAAGAACAAAGGACCTTCAGCTTGCATCTCTTGTCATGCGAGTGCAATGTGCTCTTATGGTGCAGGGTTATGTTTCATTTCATGCTTGATAATTAACTTATCCTCTGTTAACCTGGCCATGCATGACCCTACAAAAAAAAAAAGAAAACTACCAAAACACCATATATCATATCAATGACCAGTCTGTTTGTCCTGAAGATAACTAGGATAAAGAAGAAAATTGTGGAAAATGTCACTGGAGGGTCTATACACTATAGCTGAGTTCAGCTGAACACTGAATTATAATTTAAGAACTGCTAAAGTTGCACCCTAGAGTAGACACAATTATTCTGAGAAATATGTGGCACATTAAAAATGTGTTTCCCGTTGCTCGTTCACCCATGTTCTGCTTTCTCTTTCTGTGTTCTTGTTATTGCTTTGGGTTGCTTATGATTTCCAATGCTTTTTTTAAAGTTTTACTGGCTGACTCTTTAATCGGACCAGGGTCATTGTGAAAAAGAAGTGCACTTAATTTTATGAAATGTTCACTTGTAGAGTACTTCAGATCTTAGAAGTGTATTTTAAATAAACTGTGCTTGAAAACAACATAATAATACTGAAATAAAATGCCACTTATAGAGTACACTTTCATGGCAATGCTTCTTAGATTTTAAAACATGCACCGTGTAAAAAATCTTAAATTAAAGGTTTTACTTTAAAAACTGCAGAGGTACACTTATTCTGATGTGCTGACTATACTAAAGCACTTAATTTTAGTTTATCATAAATGCTTGTCACTAGTACTTTAACCATGTTTTAAAGACAAAAGAATTATGAAATCATATACAAAGATTTAAGTTCTTTACTTAAGTGGTTCAAACACACTCTTAAAGGGGTCATATGACATTGCTGAAAAAAGAACATTCTTTTGTGTATTTGGTGTATGTGTCTATGCAGTTTAAAACACATGATTTTCTAGATACTGTACATTATTGTTGCTCCTCTATGCCTCATCTTCCTGAAATTCGCTGATTTTTACGAAGCTCATCGTGCTGAGAAGCAAGGTGTGCTCTGATTGGCCAGATATCCCGTGTGTTGTAATTGGTGAATACATCAAGCGGGTGATGGAAATGTTACGCCCCTCATTATATTGTGATGCCGTGTCCCAGGGCAATGAGACAAAAACAATAAAACTCATTACCAACGAGGCATTTCTTGGATACAGTGGGAACATAATTACTGATTATAATAACTGATACTGTTTTTTACGCATCGCGTTGCATGTCACGCCACGTAAACATAAAACCATGTTTGCTTTTGTGATCGGAGAAACGACAAACAACAAGCGCTACTCTACACTGCTTAAAACTCATGCTTGAATAGTCAGTGGCAAATCCTTTAAATATGAAAACATACTTACAGGCTGTGAGTCAGTAGCACCAGACTGTCCTTGCAAAGATGGAATTGCCTCACTTTATAGACACAAAATAGCTGGCACTGTAGGCTACTCTACCAGGTTCAGGAAATAGTCCTCTGTAAAAGCTGAACACATCTGAATATTTGGGTCGAACTGTTTTGGAACAGTGTTGTAAATACAACTTAACCAATGATTTCTAGTTGTGTCCTCTTTTAGAAGCCCAAAAAAAGTAGTTTCTCTTTCACAACGAAACACACAGCATCTCAACAACATGGCGGCGACAACAATAATACTACAGTGAGAATAAAAATCACACCCTCTTTCTTTGAGTGAACATTTGGGTGGTGTTATGCAAAATGTCCCACACAGCAACATAGACATGTGGGGGTGTGTTTAAACAAGCTGTTTTAGAAGGGTGTGGACGAGTTTTAACTTTTTTTAAGAATATCTCTTTAGGTTTGAGACTTTAATCTTTGCAACTTTAGGGATCTCAGCTATGCACAAACAGCTTGTAACACTCCAAAGAGAAAGTAAAAGAAATTGCATCATATGTCCCCTTTAAGTTCAACTAATAGCACATAAATGTAAACTATAATTACATTTTCATTCAATTGCAAATAAGTGTCTGAACACAATGTTTGCACTGCATTTTTTTTAATTACATTATTTCTGTAATAAGTACTTTAATGAAAAGTATACTAAAGTGTACTTCTTTTCACAAGGGAGTTGATGGCTCTTCAAGCTTTCATTCAGTTTGTCTCCTCTCAACCTGCTTAATTGCTGGCTTAATCACAAGTACATTTCCTTCTTCCGACTCAGAATCCGATAACTGATCGTTCCCGGAGGAAATATTCAGATTTGCCTTTCAACAGTGTTGCCCATCCCATCAAAAAATGATTTTGTACCTCAAAGCCCCAGAGCCACCTTTCCCGCAGGAGCACAGGGAGACTCAGAACTACAGCTCTTTTCATTTAACCACACATGCAAATTTGGGATGTATCAGTTCTACCTTCCTTGTCAGGACTTTCTCATTGTTATTTGTTTTCTTTCCCAGAAACATACTGTATGTGCAAACTGTCAGAAAGCACCATAGCTTGCTGACTTTATCGGGCCAGCAGCCAATAGAAAAATGTGAAATATAACCGTTAAGAGTGTTTTTGAATCCACCAAGGAGGAAGATAAATATTGAAATGTGTACTCTGATATTGTTGTGGTGTGTAAAACTATAGTGAACTATGGAAGTACCAGTGTAACTAAAGTTAAAGCATGAAGTTATTTCAAAGAAACATTCGGGTTCCTCAAACACAGGACTGCGCTTAAATAAATAAATAAAAAACATGTAACCTACTGGATTTGACACAGTAACTGTGTCATACTTTAGAAATGAATCCAAGTAAAGAATTCAGCAAAAGAATAACCAATTAAATAATCTGATTAAATATGAGTCTGAGTGAACTAGATAAATATCTCTCTCTATCTCTTTCTAATTTAACACAGGAGATAAGAGACTAGTTTACAGATAAACGACAAAAACAGTCACGAAAACCATAAGGAGTATGACAAGCAGCATTAAGGAGATAAATAAAATTAATTTAAAATATTAATACTAGCGCTACTATTTAATTTATGTACATATGAAATCTAGAAACGTCGTTTAAAAAACGACGAAAAGTCTTAATCGTTTAACTACAAAAGACAATTACTTAAAATATAAACAATGAAGAAGAAAAATATAATTAAATAAGTAACAACTCGAAGTATGCAAATAATAATAAAAAAAATAAATATTTTAAGCGAACTTACCACTTCAGTCGCAATCCACACGAGAATTATATTTCTTAATTCACAAGATCTCGCTAGCTGACCGAGATGTAGAATTGTTGAAGTCGCTTCACACCGGTTTCTCCATCAGTGATGCGCTTCTGTGTCTCAGTCTCAGTAAACTCTCGCGCTGTAGGCTACTGTCCAAGAGGAAGTCAGCGGCTGTTGTCTCAAAAACTTCTGAGACGCCTTCCTAGGCAACAGTGTAGGACACCAGACCCGTTGTAAGTATAGCACAGCTCATACACACACACTCGAGTTCACCCGACTCGTAACGAGGTGATAATAGCCAAAATAAATCGAGCTCTTATGACGCTCAAAATACTTTTTAGGTAGGGAGCTCAGTAAGTATTGAGACACACCCTGTTGTCAGAGGAAATCTGTCATGAATATTCCTCTACAGTATCCGCGTGTCATATTCACGCAATAGCCTTCGTACAACTCTGTGAAACCTTGTGTGAAAGTTGCAAAAACGTTGTTTAAAAACCTTTTGCAATGTCACTTCACTTCTCAGAAGTAAAGCCCAGCACTGTTCGTTCAGCCAAAGCCGTATTCAAATTTTGAACACAAATAATGTGATATTTAAAAAGAGTGATTTCAAATATAAGTGATACTAAAATAAAAAATAAAAGGGAGAAAAGTAAAAAATAAAAAAACAGATTTAGATTTGCTTGACAACAGATTAGAAGAGTGAGCTGTGGGTATCTATTAGTGTACAACCACAGACAGAAACACAAAGATGTATTTTTGGATTGGAAATAGTCAAACAAACAGTTGGTCTGGCCTCAGTTACATAAGGACCAAATAATCTGATGGTCAGATTAAACACCCTCTTTTTTGAAAGAGACAGAAAAAAGAAACATAATAAACAAGAAAAGACATAAATCTACCTCTTCTTTAATAAATACTAAGGCAAAACAACGTAATTCCTAATATGAAAATAGAGCGAGAGAGAGAGAGAGAGAGATTCACATTAACAGAAAGTCAGGTGTGATACCTTGAACCAAGGGTTTTTATTTGGATTTTTACCTTTGCAACTTTAAACTCATCCAACTTTGTTCAGTATACAAAAGTAACAAGCTAAGTGTCGTGGTGATTGGCATATTCAAGTGAAAACTCTAAATTGTCCCAGAGAATCAAAGCTCTCTGGTTCTTCACAGTGAAAATGATTTACTCTCTTCCTGTAACAATGTAGGTGTTCCCCACATCCTAATTACAGGTGATAGTTCACAAAGTATGACTGCAGCCATCTGTTCATGCAATGCACTTATATTTGTATTTATTTTGATAGACATTAGCTGTTAGGTAGCTATGTCCTTCTAGTGTCTAAAAAGTGATACATTTTGGTTATTAGATAATTTCTCCAAATTATCTCTAAAAGTATCTAAAAAATAGTGCAAAGCAAAGGTTTACAGATAGTTAGAAGCAATAGTGCAAAGTATACTTTTTTCACAATTTTGCCCTTCCTCCTTTTACACTCTAAAAGCTTTTACAGCTGCAAGTGGAAAATTCTCTATTACAAAATATATGCTTGACATCTCAGAAAAAACCAAAAGGGGAAGCCGAGGGTTTCTCATTTTGTCACATCTACAAGAAGCAGGCCTCAGCGCTCAGAGACAAAAATAGATGAGATGCAACACCTCTTATACAGAAGAGAGAATGAACACAAACTGAGTGTTGACATGACAGAATGGTAACAGCACAAGACAGCAAGCAATTACATGTACTTGTTATATGTTCTTATTAAAAACTCATGTTCTGGTATAAAAGAGGAAGAAAATGAATATAAGGAAATAAAAACATAGCTGATAAGTTTATTAACAGCCCCCTTCTCAGTAAAAACAACTGGCTTCTTGATAAAGTAGTGCTAAAGATGGATGGGAAATTGACACAATGAATGCACAAATTCATCCACATATAGTTTGAACAAAATAGCTTTTAACATGATGAAAATAGATCTTATTTAAATCCAGTCTGTGCTGCAGTATGCATGTATTCATAAAGAGACCTTCATCCTTGGTCTGACTCTGCATGGGTTGCTTGAGGTCCCCTGCACAGCCGTATTTTCCTCTCCTTTAGTGAGCGCTGGGAAAGAGCTAAGATGTAACAACACAAGTGAAATTTCTCAGGATGCTAAATGTTTTAATTGAATGTACTTTAAATAATAAATGGAATGGATGGATGCATGAATGCTCTCTTACCATCAGTATCCTGCCCAGGTCTTTTTCTGCTTGCTTCAAGGTTATTGTTCTCCTTCTCCTCTTGCTCCGTCAGTCTGCTTCCAAGATCAGACACCTTCACCGCCGACCACAATAAAGCAGAAGTTAGAACTGATCTCATAAGATCGGAAAAAATCAACTGAAGCTATTTAAAACATAATTACATAACATCTATTCAGTGCTAAGATTACCATTCCTCTTGTTTTAAGGGACTCCACAACCACAACTGCAAAGCAAGACAGACCAGTTATACTTAGAACAGTCCCAATTAAACTTAAACCAACCAACAAGTGTGAAGCTTTACCTGGTTGGAGGGAAATGGTTAGTGCTGGGATTTTCTTCTTCTCTGAGCTGACAGACGTTTCAGCTGCTGGAGATGTTTCACCTTCCTTTACCTCATTCTGCCCTTGACATGTTTCCTGTGCTTCCTCCTGCTGTGTAATGTGAACCAAACCTCACAGTCAGTTTTATTCGCATACTCGTAAATACAAACATGTACAGAGAATATATTAATTCATTCAGTCATTTTAGGTAAATCATAGCCATGTTGTACTAATTTATTACAAATTTTTATTTCAAGTGTGGCAACTATTCAACTACATTAAAATGAAGGAATGAAATAGTACAATGTGGCCATGATTTAAAATAACATCTGTTTGGCCACAATATCCCCCCCCCCCCCCCCCCCCCATAGCTATGCCCAGAACTTTGTAAACAAGAACAGTGCAAACACAAAGAAGTTTGGGTGTGCAACAGTTAATAAACAGTATACACAGGTTGAATGCAAAGAGTTTCATACACAAGAAGCTAATATTGAGAACGTGACATCTTAAAAACAATATGATCAGTAATCTATTGTATTTGTTGCTCTTCTTGCAAAACAAAGACAAAGCAGAACCTTTTGGTGTCGGAGAGCAAAGACTGCTAGTCGTGCAGGATCCTGAATGCTTGATCAAAATGTTTCATTATTTTGTATTAACTAATTGAAAAAGCTTTTATTTAGCAGTTAGCACTTTGCTTAGCTGGTAGGCTACAATGTTAGCCTGCTTATTGGAAGCAAACTAAAAGACACAGAGAAAGGAATTTGTTTCATTATTGTAGTCTAGCTGAGCATTTCGTAACCAAGCTAGCAATAAGCTAAGTTAGCAGCTAGCTAAGCAGCTATCTTGCAAAGAAAAGCAAAGAAATGCTTGACTTGACAATTTTTAGCTTTGGTAATATGATATGATATGCAGTTTGTAAGAATAATTAACAGTTTCATGATTGAAAGATATTGTAACATGATTTTCTACGCTTTCTGTTCAGGCATTAACAGGATACAAAATATTGTCTCAACCAAAGGAATGTCTTTATTGAGGAGGAATTTCTGCATGATTTGAAGTCTACCTGTGTATTATTGTCCACTGTCTGCTGGTCACTCTGAGGGCTTGATGGGCATTGAGATGATGATGAAAGTGCAGGAGGTGGTGAGGAAGATGAAGACGAAGATCCATCGCTCTGTGAGTGTGTTTTCTCTTTCTCTTTGCTTTTTGAACGTCCCGACTCAGACAGGTCTAACGGAGCTTCTTCTTCATCCTCTCTCAGATTCTCTCCAAAAATCCTCTCTGGCTGCGCTGCTGAAGGCTTCCACTGGGGCGGCGCTGTAACGGTTTCTGTCACTCTCTTTTCTGTACTCTCTGCGTGCTCTGACAGGTTTCTGCGGGACCAGGGCCGCAGGCCGCTAGGTGTTGGGCCATGTGTGCGAGACTGGAGGCCGCTGCCTGATGGGATCAGTTTTGGGAATCGCAAAATGTTTGAGCTGGGAATTGGGGTCTGGCTTGGGTGAACCGCTATCTTGCTACCAACACTAGAGCCGCCTGCTGCTAATGTTACCCAGTCAGTAGATTCTGAGAGTGACCACGGGACAGACAGGCGTCCAGTCTTGATTGGAAGCGGTCGGAAGGGGACGGGGGTGTGGATATGTTGCCGGTTGCTACGATCCCCAGAGGCAACAGAAGAAAAAATAGGATTGTTCTTCAGTAGACTCAGAGGAGATGGAAGAGAAGGAGACAAAGGGGAATGTCTGTGCTCAACCAAGTCCACGCTGGAAAATCTGTGGACACATGAGGAGAAGAATTAAGATGTGTCACAATCTTAATTCACTTCCATTGTCAATAACCAGGTTTCAATCAAAAGTTGCAAATTTAACTTATGCGCAAAATTGGATTATCGCACAAAACATTTGGGAACAAGCACCGTTTCCATCCAACGAGTCAAAGAGAACAACATTGTCACTTCCTGATAAACTGGCACTATACATCACTAAGAAAAGTAGGAGAAGCTCCTGACCTGAATATAATACTTTTTCTATATAATAAATTGCTTGCACCTCAGTACGAGCAGACAAAACACAATGAATGTGCTTATTGCTTTCGGAGGTGGATGCTGCTGTTTGGGAACTCAGTCGTTTAACAGTTCTAGGAGGCAATTATACAGGAATTTGATGACAGACTTTGTTCGGGCATTTCCGAATGACCATACAACAACATTTTAGATGCTGTGGAACAAGATTGGTCCGCTGCTTAGTTAGGATTTACCTTCCCATAGCACAAAGTTAATGGCTTTTTTGATGTGCTTGGAGGAATATATTCGCAAAATGCATTTCCATCTCCCATATTCACATTATTCCCTTTTTGCACAAATCAAAAACTACCTCAACCGAGCGTAAAAACTTTTTTTGCGAATTAAACCTTTTGTATTAGAAATTCAACATTTCCTTCACTCCATTCTGATGTGATACTTCGAACTGTGCACAAATTAAGGTTGATGGAAACCCAGCTAGTGTGTCTGTTTTGTCTTCCCACCTCACCTTCTTTCAGCACTGTGCTCTGTGCCCCATCTTGAGGTGGGCAACATGGGCTTACTCGATTCCTTCAAGAGAGTAACACATATTTCAGCAACCAATAAAAACACAAGGGGATAGAGAGAACAAGATTTACTATAAAACAACCAATTTAAAAAATCAAAAACAATATTGAATAAACTAATTATTGCTTACAAATGAAAACGCCCTGCCCCAGCTTTGCATTAATTTGTGTTCAGAAGCTTTCTCTGTATAGAATAAAGAACATTAAATATCTTTTCATCAGATGTGAACAAGATATGATACATTCAGTAGCAGTAATCTCAAGTGTTATCAGAACAAAATAGCACTGGTTCTCATGTATATCAGAAATGTACCCAACCGTAACTTACCCAGGATGTCAGTTGGGCTATTGTCCGTCTCACGTTTGACAGTTGCTGCAGGTACAGTAGCGTCCCCTGGTGGAGGCTGGCTGGACTTCAGCCCTGAGGCCTGTACAGTCACAGCAGCCACTGCAGTGTCAGGTGACTCCTTGACCTCTGGGGTGATTGCGTCTTCTGAATGACCATTCTGCTGACTGAAAGGTGAAGCAGGGAGTTTTTATGCATGACTATCACATACAATACATTGTACTAGTCTGTTAATCTGGCCCTGAACACAAGTGACTAACATCTGGCGAAAGATATTTTGCCAAAATTTGGTGCAGACCACAGTATGTTGGCTAATGTTGAATGGTTACAATTTCAGTAAATCAGATTGTGCCACTATGTGTCAAGATCTGAACTTGCACATGAAAAGCAACAGGAAATACTTGCACAAATATGGCTAGGAAGCATGTTGTGCAAATGGGCCACTCACTTTAATAGATCCCTCAAGCCCTTCAGCTCCTCTCTCAGTCTCTCGTTTTCTTTCTTTAGGGCATTCATCTCACTCACTGCAGCAGTGAATGGGAAATAATTAATTAAATAATTAGTCTCATATATTCCTCTGTGAACTAGATGGACTTCATAAAAACAATATCAACAAATACTGCAACGGGTGACTGTTTTATGGTTTAAGTTCAATAAGATTGTTTGATTGATTTAATATTACTATTTTGATCAATTTAATGGATTCTTGCTGAATAAAAGTAAATTAAATATAATTAAATTACATTTTAAAATATATTAAAAAAGATAATAGTTATTTAGAATTCTAATACTAACAACATTGCTGTTTTACTGTATTTTATATCAAATTAATGCAGTCTTGGTGAGCATAAGATAATTCTTTAAAAGACTTTTAAAAAATCTTAATGACCCCAAACGTTTGAATGGTAATGTAAAAATACAGTGGGGACCAAAAGGCTTTATTATTATTTTCTTATTATAAATAGTATCATTAGGATAATAATTTACTTAAAAAACATTAACATTTAAGGCACAATGTATATATATGACTAGGATTTATTAGATTAGACTTATTATTGGGGTTGTTCATCTTTTGCTTTAAATACAGCAGCTGCATGAAATTTGTGTAAAACCTGATTAATAATATCTCAAAGGAAATCTGACTTTTTGAGTAAAAGGAATCAACATGGTCAATGCCATAATATATCCTCTTCATATTAAGGCTCTATTTATAGCTCACCTAGTAGAGAGATGTGCTGCAGACTCTGGAGCTGGGAGTTTTCATACTCCTGTTGTCTTTTTTTAGCAACGTCTTGAGTGACTGTACACCTGTCACACAACCCAGCCCGCAACCTGAGGATCGACAGACACAGTGTGGGCATGGCACGTGGCATTACATTTAAAACTGACTCTCTCTCTCTCTCTCTCTCTCTCTCTCTCTCTCTCTCTCACACACACACACACACACACACACACACACACACACACCTGTTCTCCAGCTGTTTGATGTTCTCAGTAAGAATCCGCTGCTGTTCTTTCATCTGCTGGTTCCTGTTGTAAAGTTCTTCCATGCGCTTTGCATCGCTAGAACAGAATGCACATAAAACATTATTGATGTGGATGTTAAAGTTGATGTCAATCAATTTTAGCTTGAAAAATATGGTAAGCGCTCTCACATATTCTTTTTATTTGTCAGCTCCAGTACTTTCCCTTGCCACCCTGAAGAGAGAGAGAAAAACACATAGTGAATCTGGACAACTGGAGTCTGAAGCACTGAATGGCACATAAGAAAGCAGTGGCAGCTGTTATGATTTTACTTAGAGGATAAGTTCATTTTAAGTTTTTTTTTACAATAATCCACATGACTCCAGTCCATCAATTAACATCTTGTGAAGGGAAAAGCTGCATGTTTGTAATAAACAAATCAGTCAAGATGTTTTAAGTTTAAACTGTCGCTTTCAGGCAAAATACGAGTCCATAATCCATAATAACTCTTCATCCATTTTGGCTGCTGTGTTAATGTGTTAGTGTGAGTCACAATGTAATTCCATTGTGCTGAATTAACCCACCCTTCATTCATTAAACTATCTCATTTTGTGCTCAAGAAAAAAAAAAGGAAGTCAAAAAAGTTTGGAATGACATGATGGTAAATAAATGATGTCAGATTCATACTAAACAATGTTGTTGATTTATTCTTATTATTTAGAATCTGTGAGCTCATAGGATTTTATAACAACATGAATAAATGTATTATTCATGTTAAAATGTATTTCATTTATTTATGCAGTTACTGTTGTTGTTAAGGTGCATTCATATTAGAGACATTTTGCAGGCAGAAAGGTCCAATGTCCAGAGTCAACAGTTTAGTGATATGTGTAGAAAAGCTCACACGGAAGTCACTTCAAAATCTGCATTGGGAATTCTTTCACCCTCAAGCGAAACTAATGATCATTCAGATTCCTAATTGAAATGAGTTGATCCTGTCTGTGAAATTTCGCCAAGCAACAGTAAATGTGAACTCACTTTCAGTTATCTATTTTGTGGTGATGTAAAGATGCTTTCCCGTTGATTTTTGTCACTGTTACTGTGGTAGTGAAGTTGTCTACTGGTGAAATCTCAGTCAAGAGTGTTCAAGACAAAACTAAAAAGATGGGTGATCTTACCCTCTAAATCATGCTCATGCACCTCCCGCAGTTTCTGCAGGAGTTCAGGAAAGCTTTCCACAGCCATGTTGGTGTTCCTGCACACCTGCCTCTTCACCCGTCTTCCTACAAATAAGGATGGGATGAACAAATGAAGGAAACATGAAAAAGATAAAGATTTGTTAAATCAATGCATGATTAGGGTACAACTGATGTCAGTTCGTTTTGCTGTTGCCCTGGCTTAACCTGCTAAAATATGAGCTGAAATTTCTACACTCCTATATACCAAGGCTATTAAAACCTGGACTTGCCAAACTGGTTCTGCAAGGTGTGCACCGCAGGCCTAACTTTATTTGTTTATGCATGTATGACTGTGTAAGATATAAGGAGAGAAAGATTGTGTGTGTGTGCTAGCATTTAAAAACAAACAGGATCAGGGAGTTTATTTATAACCCATGCAATTTGCAGAAAACTTGAGGTTCAAACTGACATATGCTACACTAACTAAATATGACAATGTCCACCTTATCTTCCCTGACCTGTGCCATCTAAAAATGTCCATTGTCCTGCCTCAAAAATGACTGTCTCAAAAATCTTTACCAGAACACTGAAACTAAATTCCCGATGATCTCCATGGTTGATGTAAAGACCTAGTCATATAAACTGATTTTTAAATGATTTAAATGCACTGAAATGTGAATATATATATTTAATATATATAATACAGTTCAAAAGTTTGTGTTTAGTTTCAGTTGGAGTCAGTACGCCTTTTTATAAGAAATTAATACTTTTATTCAGCAAAGACCCATTAAATAAAAAAAATAAAAAAGACTAAAGCTATTTATAATTATGTGATACAAAAAATAAATAATGTTCTTCTGAACTTTTTATTCATCAAAGATTCCTATGTATATATATATTTATTTATATATATCATGGTTTCCGCATAAAATAATTAAGCTGCAGAACTGTTGTTAACTTTGAAAAATAAACAATATAAAACAGTATATTAGAATGATTTCTGAAGAATTATGTGATACTGAAGAACAAAGAAAAATGCTGCTTTGCCATGACAGTAATAACTTCAAAACAGATTAAAAATAAAAACAGTTATTTTAAATTGTAATAATATTTCACAATATTACTGTCTGGCCCAACAGTGTGTAGCCTTTGTGAACAGAAGAGACTTCTTTTATAAAAAAACATTCAAAAGATCTCACGACCCCAAACTTTTGAAAGATAGTCTCAGCCTAGGTGCTGTAAATTACACCAGATACAAGTGTAGGGGAGGATAACTTCTCTTAAAACTGATGGGACACAAACAATTGTTCTCATAAAACAGGGATTTTCATTATAATACAAAGTGGGAACAGTGCTGCAAAGCAACATAGAAAAATCTATATACATTATAATGACTCATTATAGCTTTTAACCCCATTTGCAGGACTTCTAACAGTTAAGATACAGCATGCCGCTGGAGGTTCTTGGGAGGGTGCGGTTACCGCCCCCCTCCCTCCCCCATACAATCTTTTTTGCATTTTGATCTGTGAGTTTTTCTCCTGCTCCTTAACTCTCTCTGCATGTCGGGATACGTTAGATAACAGTTTTGAACGTTACAGCAGAAGGAGCAAGAGGGAACCTGTCTCTCAGAACTGCAAACTTTACTTTTCACACACATCTACACACACACATGCAAACTAATGTTTTAAACCAACTCCTTTAAGCTGACTTTGCAAAAAAAAAAAAAAAGATTACTAGCTATTTAGAATTTACCTGTATAGATTTACCACAGGAATAGGTGTTAACTATTAGATCTGACCTCTGACTCTCAGTGACCTTGACATTTGGGGTCAGAGGTCATTCATAGTGTCACTAGATAAGTGGCATTTTACCTATATTGCATACTGTAATTGATCTAAAATGTAAAAAATTGATCAGTTCTTCAACATGATGGACAGGTGCAGTCCTTGAGCAGGCCTGGGGCATAATAATATTATTAATATACATGAGAATATGCTTCTTAGATGGAGTGGTGGATCAGGTCTGACATTACGCAATCTCTGTCTATTAATTTGCTAGGGTTTTGTTTTTTGACAGTTGCTTGAGTTTTACGTTTTACATGATCAAGTTTTCAGAGCTCTATCAGTTTATTACTTGGTCTATCACCAAGAGCAGGACACTCAAAAAATATAAGAGAGAATCAGAGACATAGATGCAAGCGAGTGAGCAAGTGAGAGAGAGAGAGAGATAGAGAGGGGTGGGGGTGGGGGTGATTTGCAAACAAATGTAAACTATGTGAAAATTTACTGAGTTTATCATATAATGTCAATGGACTCAATATAATTAGTATTCGGTTATTACTTTTTAATAGTTCTTTTTAATGATTGTCATTTATCAAAAAATAACCTGTGACCTGTAACCTGTAACCCCAAAACTCCAATTAATATGAAAATATATAAAACATAAGAAACAGTAATGTTAATATTATAAATGGATCGATGTGGATGGAATAAAATGTAATACTAAGACCAGATTGATTCATATCACTAATCAAAAAAAAAAAAAACATCCTACCCAACTGAAATAGCTTGAATAATGGGTGACTGTGTTTCTGTAAATATGATATGTTGCGTTACTGTTAACTGATAACATCATGCAATAGCTCAATAAATGAGTACCAAAACACATGACATCTGGTCACTACAGTATGTTCAGGAGAAACAAGCAGTTCACTCACCTCGTGCCACCTTGTGGATGTCAATCACTTCACCTACCAATCACGTGATGCTGTTGGTCTCCTCGTCAAGCCAGTTTCATCCAGAGCCCCCCGGAGAGCCACATCGGATTAAAAAACTAATGGGAATGAGAACGAAATGAAAAAGAAGAAAAGAAGAGTGTTACATACACCCTGCACTCCTCTCCTTCTCCTCCTCTCTATGCAGCCCCTCCTTCTCTCCACTGACGAGGAGAACAGGTTCGAGCAGTTCCTCACCGCGGCACACAAACACCAGTTCTCCCCTGGATAAACCGGTCCTGCTGAAATCCCACTAAACCTGCCTGGCCACAAAGAAAAAAAAAATCCACAGGAGGATATAGAGAACCTTTAGACACACAAAGCCGCATTATTCTGCTTTGATTTGCTCTTTTAATCTCAAGGAACCAAAGATTCATTTATTCAACTTCATTGCCGTGGCATGGGAACGTTTATTAGCATTTTATTTACATTATGAATAGCCTGGTGAGAGAAATTTGCCTTTTTAAACCCATCTTTTTCATGATAATAATCATCATACTGAATGATCTGTATCAAGTCATAAGTCTCTTTGGAAAAACCAAGCCAGAAGCAGCATTCGAGATTCCTCAGAATGGTTTTACTTTAGTAACTATTATAGTAACAACGATATTTGATGTAAAAGCTGTAACGGCAAATCAAGGTGAGGAAACAAGTGCAAGTAGAAGAAGGAATTTATAAACAAAGTTAGATACACAAGGAACAATGACAAGGACAACAGGTGAGTGAGGCGAAGTCTGACGGTGATCCGGGAAGTAGCGATGTCTGATGGTGATCCAGGAAGTGGCGGTGAGGAGATGCAGCAGGAGAGCTTGACACAGGAACTGAGATGAGCAATCTGTGGGGGTGAGTAGTAGGATATGTGGTGGTGAAGAGTGAATGGGATTCCAGAGACAAAGACGATCAAACGAATTGGAGAATATAGTGAAACAGGAACAAGAGACCAGGCATACACACGGGAGACTGCAAACAACGCTCTGACAAGCACAAGACGAAAGACAGGGCAATAAGTAGGGATCGGGTAATGAGTACCAGCTGGTGAAGATGAACAATTAACGGAGACGCCCACATGAAACAATCAGTGCTGACGAGAGACACACAAAATCCACCCACATAAAAACAGATACCATGGTTTACCAACCGTGACAGTACCCTCCCCTCTAGGAACGACTCCTGGCATTCCCAGACGACCCTACCTGTCGATTGTATCGGCCTTGGTGCTCGCCGTCACCTGAAGCAGAGTCTCGCGGGCTCTGGTCCATGTGCGGTGGCACCTCTGGACAAATGCGTGGGCGGAGGGGACCAAGACTTCAGATTCCAGACTAGGAAAAATAGGTGGCTGGTAACCTATGCTACACTCAAACGGGGAGAGGCCCGTGGATGACACTGGTAGCGAGTTATGAGCGCACTCAACCATAGAGAGTTGTTGACTCCAGGAAGAAGGATTCTTGGAGACTAAACATCGTTCAAACAACGTTCTCTCCAAATCTTGTTTGGCCTGCTCAGACTGACCGTTGATAACCCGAAGAATAATTTACAAAACTCCCTCCAAAATCTGGACACAAATTGGGATCCCCTGTAAGAAACCACGTCTACCTGGAGGCCATGTAACTGAAAGACGTGATCAATTACAGTAACTGCTGTCTCCTTGGCTGAGGGTAATTTTGGCAAGGGAATGAAATGTGCCGCCTTCGAGAATCGGTCCACTACGTTCAAAATGACCATCATGCCATTAGAGGGCGGGAGGATGGTAACAAAATCTAGAGCGATGTGGGACTAGGGTCTCGAAGGGACAGACAGCGGTTGAAGAAACCCATCCGGAGGTCTGTTAATCGTCTTACCACTGGCGCAAACCGAGCAGGCCAAAACAAAATCGTGGCAGCCCCGGGCAGTACGATAGAGAAAAATAAAAACAACCGGAATAAAGTGCCCACCGAGCCTGCCTGGAGTTGAGTCTTTTGACAGTTCTAATATATTCTAAATTCTGATGATCGGTCCAGACGATGAAAGGTACCCCCGACCAATCCAACCAATGACACCACTCCTTCAATGCTAATTTGACGGCCAACAATTCTCTGTTACCAATGTCATAATTACATTCGGGATGGGATAAACGATGGGAAAAGAACTCGCAAGGATGCATCTTGTCATCTGAGGGAGCGCGTTGGGAAAGAACTGCACCTACTCCCACCTCTGATGCGTCGACCTCCACCACGAACTGACGTGTGGGATCAGGGGCGACTAAGATGGGAGCCGAAACGAAGCGGCTCTTAAGGTTGGAAAATACAGTCTCGGCTGTATCAGACCACCTGAACATAGTTCTGGGGGAGGTCAAGGCGGTCAGTGGTGAGACTATTTGGCTGAATTGCGAATAAAACGGCGATAAAAATCTATCACAGCCTTAACCTTGTCAGGATCCATATGTATTTCCTCAGATATCTGACATCCTCATCGACATTTAAATAATTTACCATACTAGGCTGTTGATGTCTGGGCTTATTTGTTTATTTACTTATTTATTCTTAAATGACATGGGGATTTGTGACTTCCTGCTATGACTTTGTAGTAATTTTTTTATAAATCCGAAAGCAAGACGTGAAAAACAACAACAACAAAAAACAAAAACAAAACAACAACAACAAAAAACTAGGGAGTTGAAATGGCAACTGAGCTAATGAGTGTTCCTATGCTGCCATCCACTGGATATAACGGTAACTTCATGTCGTTTTTATCCTAAGTCTTTGTTTTCCACCAGGAAATTAGTTGAGTTAACATAATTAGTTGTCAAGTAATAAAACAAGTAAAACATACCTCAGGTCAACAATGAACCAAGAGAGGCTATCAGCATGGACACTAATTTGGATATGGAGGACTTAGTGACAGCATTTGCTGTAGCTAAGGCTCGTGAGCACCATTTTAAAGGTGACAATCTATAACTGTAAATATGAAGATTGTACTGTGTATATGAATATGAAGATTGATGTTTTGTTAAAGAATAAGCACTTTGTTTTGAAAAATAAACCATTTATGTTCTATTATACGTGTTTTAACTTCTTTTTGTATGTTGTATAACTATATACCTAACAAAAACATATTAACAAAATAATCTTTTAGAAGTGCCTCATCTATTAATTTTGCCTGGGGCCCCCACTTCATCTTGGTTCGCCTCTGCTTACTGATGATGCATACTTTGTACAGGCCAGCAGATGAACCCAGAATATAAACGCAATGCGCAAAGTTTAATATGAAATATTTTCCCATAGAAAACAATTATAAAGAAGATGCTTATCCATTTAAAATGAGTGACATGACGTGTGGCTAAGAATGGTGTTCCATACTCAGAATTTGTACTCTTCATTTCTCCCATCCAAGTGCACACACAGCAGTGAGTAGTGAACAAACATTTTTCCCAGGGTCTTCATCTCAGTCAAGCATTGAAGGTAGAAGAGAGCACTTTTCATTCACTTCCCCCACCTACAATCCCTGCCAGTACTGAGACTCAAACCTGCAACCTTTAGGTTATAAGGCCAACTCTCTAACCATTAGGCCACTTCTACCATTTAGTGCATTCTTATTCTGGGCTCATTTGCTTGCCTGCATAAAGCACAGATCAATAAGGTGTGTATTGAATTCGATCTTTTAATATCGCTGATTTAAAGGCACTTTAAGTGTTTTCATAGTAAATGTTTTCAAATGTCCTGCTGTTTTTAGTGATTTAAGTATTGCGGCGGGTGCTTTGTGTGGATTGCTAATGGCCAAAACTTGCATTTTGTTCATATATCTTTGTTTTATTCTTTTGAGAGGTGATCAAAATATTTGGATTTGAACAGATAGAAAATGTACAGGTTTGTACAACAGTTCTATGGATGTTTTGGGGGCGCCAGGTCTTGAGGCCAGTCATGTGACTGAAAACTATAAAATGGGGGCTCTGTTGGCCAGTTAACTAGTAGAAGCATTTTACTCTTTGAAAACACAAAATGTTTGTTATTTTAACACAAATGTTCTCATTCAAATACCATAGTGTCTGAATTGCAAGCACTCAGATGAAGCCCTGGAGGCTGGTGCAGGGCAGGAACTAGGTGGAGACTAGGAGGGCCTCCAGGGCGGATCAGGGAGCCATGGCAGAGCAGGTAGTTCAGGTTGCCATAGCGGAGCAGGGGACTCAGAAGGTTATGGTGGAACCTCTGTGACCTTATCCAGCTCGGCCACTGGCATATGGCTCAGAAATTCTGGGGAGTGCTCTGGAGGAGGGCTAGCTAACTCGGATGAAGTATGAAGGAGGCAGATATCAAACAAACAAACAGAGTCTTTAATAAATCCAAAGAAGAAATGGAAAAAACAACCTCTTTACACATTGGAGACAGGAACAACAAACTGCGGTAAGTCAGGGGAATAAATGATAAACCAAACGATGGACTAATAAGATAATTAATGAACACAGGTGGAAACTAATTCACTAATTAATCAACAAAGGAAAACAAGGTCAAGGCAGAGAGAACAGAAACATAGAACATACATGTGACAATAGTCTATTAAAGTTTTCTAGATGTGAAAGTGTGTGTACATGTATGTCATGTTCATTTAATGATTTTTGTACTTTTTAAATATACCATATTAAAATGCTGAAAAATAGCTTTATAACAAACAAATAGTGTACTGGTAAACACTGTAAATTACACCAGATACTAGCGCAGAAGAGCATAACATCTCTTAAAACTGATGGGACACAATGAGCTTAAATGCTACTGAAATTAAGCACATTAAGCTTAAAATATAATTTAATTGTACTTTAAGAAGTATAAAAATGTATTTTAAATAACGCAAAGAAGTACTATTAAATTATATTAAAGTTACTTGAAGTTTAGCTTAAAATTGATCTTAAAGTGGTCATAGGATACGATTTAAAATTTTCCTTTCTCTTTGGAGTGTTACAAGCTCTTGGTGCATAAAGAAGATCTGTAAAGTTGCAAAGACTAAAGTCTCAAACCCAAAGAGATATTCTTTATAAAAGTTAAAATTTTGCCCCTCCCTCCTAAAACGGCTCATTTAAAAACACCCCCAGCATCTCTACGTCACTGTGTGGGAAGATTTGCAAAAGGCCGCCCAAATGTTCAAGCAAAGAAAAGAGGGCATAACTTTTATTCTCACTGTTGCTGCTGGTGACGTGTGGAGAAGCTGTGTGTTTAATTGTGAAAGTAAAACTACTTTGTTTGGCTTTCCAAAAGAGCACAATATCTGCTTCGTCACGCCTGGAGCTGATCCGTGCCTGCTTGCCAGATCGGCTTTCACCGTGGATGAAGTGGTGTCCAGCCCGGGGTCGACACATGTGGTTGCTGCAAGCCCCATCCGCCGGCCATTCCTCATTCAAGCTGATAGCCATTCCTCACTCTTTGCAAGGACAGTCTGGCGCTTCAGACTGGGTATGTAAGTAGGTTTACATATGTAAAGAATTTGCCACTGATGTTGCAAACGCAAATTTTGAGCAGTGTAGAGTAGCATTTGTTGTTAGTAGTTTCTCTGATCACATATGCAGACATGGTTTTATGTTTACACGGCGAGATATGCCACACAATGCGTAAAAAGACAGTATAAGTCATTATAATCAGTAATTATGTTCCCACTGGATGCAACAACTGCCTCGTTTGTAATTTGTTAAAAATAAATTGTCCCGCCATACCCGTGTTCTGACTGGGACACGCCATAATATGTTGAAGGGCGTAACATTTCCATCAGACACTTGAAACATTTGGCCATTCACAATGCACTGGATCAGAGCACACCTCGTTTTTTCAGACTGATGAGCTTTGTAAAAAATGATGCGTTTCAGAAGGTGGGGCATAGAGGAGAAACAATTATGTACAGTATGTGAAAAAAACAAAAAAAAAAACATATATATATATAATTTTTTTTAATTTAACCTTAAACCACATAAACTTGCAACATCATTTGACCACTTAAAGCATATCTTAAAGAGCACTTCACATACTTAAGTTGTTCCAAAATTACATGTTTGTTATGCACTTAGTACAGTATAATAAAAAATATAATAGGCGTATCAATATTAGTACAACTTAAGTATTTGTTTATATATTTTTACCTGAGTAACCAGGTTTTACAGCAGTAACCTTCGTTTAATAATGCCATTTATGAAAACATAATTATAATAAAGGAAAAACAAGATTAAACTAAAAAAACTTGGTTAATGTGCGAAATGTGAACCATAGATTTAGTCCAAAAAACTTGTACTACACTAAAAACATTGTTATGTTTTGTAAAGGTACTCAGAGAAGTTCCAAATAGAGCTTCAGAACAGAGACACACTTCATATATTCTGGCTGATGCATTTAAAGTTAGGACTCACAATTCTCAATACTCCACAACAAAGAGTCCTGAGTGTTGACGCTAGCATAAACTTGGGTCTATAAGTGAATGAACAGGCCAGGTCACCTTTCTGTCTATGCATATTAAATAAAATGAATCAGCAGGGCTCTGGTCCAGCATGAGCTATTCAAACCTATGAAATGCAGCTCTGAGAGAATGACACCAGAAGTCAGCGAGACAGATGATAGAAATATCTGATTCTGCAGTACCAGACGGACCAGGTCAGTGAGCTGAGTCATGTGCAGCACACTATTCTACTGTAGACTAAACCAGATTCACATGTCATATCTATTTTATATAATGTCATTTTCGGAGAAAAATAAACCTTTTAATAGGCTAATCACTGTGGATTGCATATGGATATATAGCGCATCTACACCAATCTTAATAGCAAATGGAGACAGATCTATGCAAACTGGTTTCTATAGGTTCATGAAGCAAAGCGTAAAATCTGCTAAACAATTTAATCTGATATGTGATCTGCTTTTTGCCCACTTGGGGGAGTAACAGCACGTTTTAACAGGCTGTATAGGCCTATAATATGGGATTAACACAGGAACCATTCATCAATATTCCCATACTATAATGAACTAACACAGGGATTGCTGATAAATGTTACAAATGCACACACACACACACACACACACACACACACACACACACACACACACACACACACACACACACACACACACACACACGTGGGACTGGGATTCCATAGGATCAGAGCAGCACTACGATCCATGTCTTGAGCCAGATAAGACTTCAAAGCATGAGACAGATTTACAAGGCATGGCAAATCCTCCTTTAAAAAAATACTGCTGCATAAATGTTTATGCAACTCAAAAGACGTCTAACACTGCAGAAACAAGCTCAGTCATCATAAAATGGCAACTCGCATGAAAGAACAATGGGCTACCTGTGTTTTGTGAAAAAAGCAATATTACTTTGGGTATAAAAACAGATGTAAATGATTCCCACATACAATGGGATGCAAACTTCTATTATAACTATTGAAAATGCTTTTTCTTCTTTTTACAAATTTTCAACATGAAATGTTAAATATTAATACAAAAAAGTATACATAATCCCCAATTTGTCTTGATATTTAATTAATCTGATATCATGACAGCAGCAGACAAGGTTTTGTTTTAGCTTTAGTCTAAAATTACAAATCCAGGTGCAGTTTTGAAGCAGTTCTGCAGTCATTCACTAGAGGATGCTGTGTAATTCACCACTACAGTGATTCATCAGAGATGCTGTATATAAACTAACACGCTTACACACACATATGATTTCCCATTGGAAGTCGTGATGTCGTTTCTGCTCTTAAACTACTTTTGATAAACTCAACAGATTGTCTTTAAACCTGCCGGTAGGGAAAGGATGGAAACCAGGACCATTGCTGTTTAACAGCACAAGGCATGGCCAGATCGCTCTGTTCCGCTACGGAGCAAAGGAATGGATGTGTCTTGATCATTTGTCTGTAGTGTTGCCAGAAAACAACATGATGGAGCAGTCAGTCAGTCCAAGACCCGATACCGTCCAAGCCCACCCAGAGACTCCACTTACAGTGACATCAAACAAAAACGAGAGAGGAAAGAAAGATACAGGAACGGGGTCGGGAACAGGGGAGCTTTGGTTACCAATCCCCAAAGAATAATGTAATCTTAACACAGAGATCCACAAGTCACCATTTCTTCGTTTCTAATGATGGAAAATCACTGTAGCATAAATAGATATAGGCCTATTTCACTTTATGTGTATTTCAAATGTAAGCCCATATCCTAAATCATTAGAACATTTGTTTGGACATGCCATAGATTGAAAATCTTTTAATCTGTCATATGCTTCTGCAAAATTCTGTGTGTTTCCCAGGTCACAGGTGACCTCACCGAGCCAGACGGTCTCTGTTTGCCCTTCAGTCGAGGTGACAGAGGCTGCACTTGAGTATTTTGAGTACAAATCTTGAGTACAAATCTAGTGCAAAACACTTGCTAAATTCTTTGTATTCCTGTTGGTTTCATATGGTTTTAAAAAAAATGTTTATACCATTTTCAAGAAAAGTTTTAGTTTAATGGTTCTAAAAATGTCATGTGGTATTAGCAATCAAAAAGTATTTTATTTATTTATTAAATTTTTTTTTTGTATTTCCTCACAACTTTGAATCGTACATTTTTAATTGCATTATTCTAAATTATTAATCATCTTAATTTTTATTTCAAATATTTTTTTTAAATATATATTTCAGAGTAGGAAGTGTTTTTGTGTTTTTTAAAAAATAAAATAAATAAAATAAAAATAATCCCATTAATTAATCCATGGAGTTGCACCACATATGGTCTGCATCCTCAATATAGAATATATACATAATTGTGCTTAATAGTTATTTCCAAAAATGTTTATAAAAAATTTTTTTTTTTATTTATTTTTTTTTAAAGATCACAAAGTTATTAATTCTTAAATATCACTGTTTCTATGGAGTTGCACCACATGACATTTTACATCCTGATTACATGTGAGAGTTTAAATATACTGGTCAAGATAAGACATATTTTTCAAACAAATATCACACATTATTAATTCAAAAATAGGACTACGTTTCCGTGGCATCACATGAAATATAATGACTAACATAAAACATGAATTAATTAAAATATGAATAAAAGCTGAAGCATTTTTTTTTTTTTTTACAATATTTTCAAAATATTTTTATTCCTAAGAAATAACAACATTGTTGCTTACTTACTAAAGTTGTCCTTTAAATAATTTCTTTCATTGTTTTAATTTTCCCATTATGAAACTAGTAACACCCTGGCAAATGTAAAAAATATCCAATTTAATTTGAATGAATTAATGAACTAATTATTTAAATTAACAAAAATATTTTCATAATAAGAACAACAGGTTGGCGCTTCAAAAATATTTGTATTATGTCATTGACCCATAATTGGTTGCCCAACTTACAATACATTGGTATCAAAACCCCACTGAACACACTGAAGTAGCCACATTTATAGCAGTCACACCTTGAAGACAAATACTGAAGCAGGCTAAATGACTACAGGGTGCAGAAAGAGAATGCTGAGTGTGGTAGGTGGCAGTGACTTACAATATGTAAGATGGGCACCCACGTGCACAGGCATGCACTCATTCCGCTGGGGGGAAGCTGGTGGGTCTGCTTTCACGGAATCAACACAGGAAGTTCTGTGGTGCAGAGAGGAAGCTGACTAAAACAGAGCACAAAAACACCCCCACCTGATTCCTGTGTCCCAGGACGTGTGTCTACCCACACATCAGATCATCTCGTCCATCTCCGCCTCACAGAGCACTAGACATGTCGTCTCTCAGTATGTTTGCGTGTGTGTCTGAAACAGCTTCTTACACAACACTGAGGCGTCTGAATGTTTGTACAGTATGTTTACATAAAAGGAATAACCAAATGATCACATCTCACCCAAATGTAATTCCAAACTTTTCTTGCTTCCAGGGAACAACAAATTAGATATTTTGATGAGATCCGAGTCCTAGTTGCTCTTTTCTACAAAACATAAGTCGTAAGCAGTGAATAAAAAAGTAGCAAAAAAAAGTACTTTCAACTTGAGCAAACATATTATTAATTACTTAATAATGATAATAATTATTCCTTACATTTATATAAGGCTTTTCTAGGCACTCAAAGCGCTTTACATTGTTGGGGTATCTCCTCATCCACCACCAGTGTGCAGCATCCACCTGGATGATGCGACGGCAGCCATAGTGCGCCAGAACGCCCACCACACACCAGCTTACTGGTGGAGAGGAGACAGAGTGATGAAGCCAATCAGCAGATATGGGGATTGTTAGGAGGCCATGATGGTCGGAGGCCAATGGGCGAATTTAGCCAGGATGCCGAAGTCACACCTCTACTTTTATCGAAAGACATCCTGGAATTTTTAATGACCACAGAGAGTCAATATCTCGGTTTAACGTCTCATCCGAAGGACAGACTAATTGACTTATCAGTTGAGCTGCTTCATATTTTTTTGGTTAAAACTGAACTTTTGTAAGATTACAAATGTCTTTGGTGTCACTTTTCATCAATGTAAGTAATACTTGCTGAATAAAGTATTAATTTATGGAAGAAAAAAAAAAAAAAACCTGACCCCCGTTTTGAATGGTACAGTATATATATATATATATATATATATATATATATATATATATATATATATATATATATATATATATATATATATATATATATATATATATAATAAATACATCAAAAAAGAAAACGTTCAAGGAGCCGTAAAAACAGAAAAAAAGAAAAGAAAAAGAAGATAATGATGGTAATGTGAAACATGCCCAAGAGCTTTTAGGGACACTAAAGAATGGCAAGAGTGGTTCAAAGCTCCACCCCTAATCCATAAATAACTGACTGTCCATATCCATCTTCATCTGGACTAATAGGGATGACGAGAGATGATCTGATGAGCAGAGAAAGGTAGAGTAAAGGAGGAGGGAATGAGGGAAATCTTCAGATTTGCATCCATCACAGGTTATTTTCAGCACTTCTGTTGGAGCGCTAGATGGAGTGGTGAGGGGAAGCTGAGCAGAGGGCAGCTGGTGACCTTTCATCCCAAAACCTCTTCAATATAAACTTTATTAGCTTGCTAGAAAACTTGTTTGAATCTTTTGAGGTGTGTCTTGGTTCCTCTTGCATATGAACTCTTGATACAAACTGATTCACACACTGGCAAAAAAATAAAAACAAAAAAATCTCATTGAGGATTTATACAGTCGTCTCTCAACATGATTCATCACATGCACAAAATGCATAAGAACATGGACTCATTGTAAAGACGAATGAAGGCAAATCAACATACATAACACATACCCATCAGTGAAAGCTCCTAAGATTTGATTATGCTCAAGAATGCGGCGTCCCATATCTCACCCGGCTCACCCTAATCTGGCCCCATTGGTTGTCAGCGTGGCCATTCATCCTCAGCCCGGCCAATCAGCTGACAGTGCAGCTCTCAGCCAATTACAACTCAGAAAGCCTTGACAGTGAGGGAGATGCTCATATGTGTTTATGGCCTCCTGCCTCTATGACAGAACACAGAACCCTTCAGAGAAAAATCAAGCAATTAGCCAATTACACCACACAGGCCTATTAGAAACCAAACATCCCAGTGTTTTCTTACCCTTTAAACACAGCGATAAACCTCAAGCTGACGGAGCAAACGTATCATGTCCCACAGAGAGAGGGAAAAGTGATGGTTATGAAAGAGCTAAGGAAGATTAGACATATTTGCAGGGAGTCTCTCTTTATTTGAGAGAAGACAGATGAACTGAACTCTCAGTAACTCTTCGACTCCTGAGAAAGAGATGTGAAAAATGAAGTAAGAAAACTAGTGCTGTGTATGGATTATTAATCTAAAACCAATATAAAGCACTGTTTATCTAGGGTCAGACTGATCCATCATATTAACTCATATTAACTGTTCAATAGAGCTTAAAATGAAACAAAACGCTGAAACGTGACAGTCTTAAAAACATTAAATACACACTTGTAAATAGACAAAGTAATTCGCATATTTTTGGAATGTAGCTCTGATTTATGCATGACTGCAGTGACATGATGCTGTTTTTTTAGATGATGGTGTTGACTAACATTTAACATTCAAAGTCTGCATTGGTCTTCCTTTGGACAGAATGTTTAAAAACATTGATGAGACTTCTTGGTAAAATATAAGTATCAACTGATTCAAATTGTCATAAAATGTTCACAAGTACATGTACATGTTTTATGACAGTCACTGGAGGAAGCAGCTGCAATGCAGACATGCACTGATTTCCTGATTTCAGAAAAACAGAGACAAAAAAAGCACTCACAGTAATAATTTTAGCCACAGCAAGTTCAAGTGACTTCTTGATTAATAATAGCATTGTACTGTTCTTTTTAGCATAAGGACTATATTAGTCAAGGGGATAAAAGTGTGGTTAGAATATACTGTATTTTAAAAATATATATAAGAAAAAAATTGACAATTACTTTTTTTTTCTTACAAATAATCTCCCTCTAGTCACTTCCAGGTTACTCAAAAACACCATTGTGTGAACAAAATACTACATCATGCATAAAGAAAATAAAAACAACAAAAACAAACAAACACGACA
This sequence comes from Carassius carassius, assembly GCF_963082965.1. Lineage (NCBI taxonomy): Eukaryota > Metazoa > Chordata > Actinopteri > Cypriniformes > Cyprinidae > Carassius > Carassius carassius. The sequence continues at coordinate 10,830,795 of NC_081800.1, forward strand.
ACCAATTTATTAGATTTGTCAGATTTCTAGTTAAAATATCCCAAAATCAATATATTTTATTGAGGGGTTTTCATATAATGTAAGACAGTTTTTCTACTTTGAGTTTGAATGTAAATAAATTAGAATATAATCGTATGATAATCATAAAGATTTTTAGATATTTTTCACTGTAAAATAAGTTTAAAAAAAGACTTTTATCTCTCAGCACATACCTCTAAACCCCTGCACATCCTTTTAACCAATCCAGCTAATGACCAACCAGAAACTACAAAACACAGCTACCAGTTTTAGATTTTTGTGCAATGTTTACACTGTCTTCAAGGCACTCTTACAAAGTTGTCCAGTTTTTTAAAACTGCTTTGTCATGCTGTCCCTTCACATAAATGTCAGTTTCCTAATCCTCTTGAGGCGTTTATACAGCACTCTCTTAGCACTTCCACAGGACTCTCAAAAACCTCTTACAAACAGTAACCACTGCTATAAATCTCACACGCAATGAGCTCTTAAACACCAGGGTGGTCTTCTCACTTGTCTTTTTACTCTCCTAAACTTTCTTCTGCGACCATCTCAAACATTTTCTCTCACTCGAAATGTAACGTTTATCCTGCCCATTCCTCCATCCTTCAAAGTCGCTACCCCAACAGGCCTGAGTCTCCCTTTACCCTCCAAAGGTCTCTGTGACTCACTGTCCTGGGTCCTGCTCTTGGGGAGGAGGGGTTGGTTGAATAGGTGAGTTGTCCTCTTCTCAAATGCGCCATCTCAGAAAGCCTGATGTCCACTAAAGCAGTTTCAAAACTAATAAACAATTGTCAAGCGAGAGGTAAAGCAGAGAGCTGTGTGGCCGTTCTAAAAGCACTTCAAAGGCTCTGCTCTAAGAGCCGTGTAGAATAGAGATGTGGATGACCTCTTCAATGCAAAGTTAGGATATGATGAATTGGAATAGGATAGCATAGGACAGGATATGATTGGCTAGGATTGGATAAGTTAGATCAGGAATGAGTAGGGTTAGTAAGGACTGGACAGGTCTGGACGGGACAGGACAGGACAGGGTAGGGTAGGGTAGGGTAGGGTAGGAAAGGAAAGGATAGGAAAGGCCTGGATTAGACAGGACAGGAGAAGTTAGGATAGGATAGAAAAGGCCTGGACAGGACAGGATAGGATAGGCCAACATACAGTAGGCCTAGACAAAATAGGGTAGACCAGGATGAGATAAGTCAGGATGGGACAGGTTAAGATAAATCAGGCCAGGACAGGATTGAGAAAGGATAGGATAGGGAAGGAAAGGAAAGGATAGGCCAGGAGAGAATGGGATGGGATAAGATAGGACAGGATAGGTTAGGCCAGGATGTGACAGGATAGACCAGGATAGGATAGGATAGGATCATATTAGGGAGAAAATCTAATGCTTCATGAGTGACATCACTATCTCTGACTGTCCACTAAACACCATTCAATTATTTTCAGTCCCTCATACTCTTGACTGACACCAGCATTCTCACACACAAAACACTCCTGCTCACTCTGCCCAGGTCTGGGTGATGGGCAACAGAGGAGCCAAGATGGCTGAGTCCTAGAAAGTAGGAGCCAACTCCTCAGTGTGTGTGTGTAGGGGGAGGAGATAAGTAAACTTAACAGCCCATGACATAAATCACATCAAGACATGACAGTAGGACACTGAACAGGACCACTGATAAAACCAGCAGGAGGGAGGGAGAAAGACAGAGAGAGAATGGAGAGAAAGTAAGTGGGAAAAACAAGGGTCATAGCAATGGGCGAGGGGGTAGAGCAAAAGGAAAGAGAGATATAAAGAACGTCTGAATGTGTTTATGTCAGTGTATGTGTGTGAAACGAAGAATCAGAGGAAGAGCAAGAGATGGACAGAGTGGGGGGAGTGAGAGAGGGATAGGCGTGTTTTTAAGATTCCCAGCCCTCCCAAAGGTGTAGATTACCCAAAGAGCACAAGCTAATTTCCAGGTTCATGAATGCATTCCCCCGTTTCAAACAGCTCTCCACCTAAATCTTCACTGGCTGTGAAAGGATGCACCCCCACTATATGCATTATGATTCACGCTGATCCAAGAACACTTTTAAACAAAACTGACTGTTTTCCCCCCATTTTTGCTGGTGCTAGCTCTTCATAACTAAGGTGGCAGGTGATACATCATTTAATATACTAATCTTTTATTGACATGCTAACAAGACCATTAAAACAGCTGAACTAATATAACTGCTATTTAGCACAAATCAAGGACTGTGTATCATTAACCGAGCTGCTCTGGACATCTCTAACAATTTGACGGGATGTTCGCCATACTTATTAGCTTAGTTGGCTGAATCAGACTTGACCGTACATGAATGAAGTCTCCGTAAACTATCTGACATCCCTGCTCCTCAACCTAACCTCTGTGTTTATTCTACAGCCCAATTATGGAGAAAAACAAAACGTCTAACTGTGTACAGAAAGTGTTCACTGTTTGTGTATGGCAAGAACACATCAATGGCAGCACTTCATTGTGTAGTTGACATCTGTGGTTAAATTTATGACCTTCTATTTGTGTAAAACGTAGGCCATAATTTTAATATGTGTGAAAGTAAGAAGTAAACGGAAAGTGGGTAGTTTATGTATTTTCAGGGCTCATTTGCCTCTGCAGGAACTGACTGAATGAGCCTGTGCTGGGTTGACCCTTAAAAAAGTTCTGTGGTGGTACCGTGATGTTATCAGTTGGAAACACCATGACATTTTCTTATATACCATGCCACTGAATGATTACCATATTAGTGTACCATGGCATTTACATGGTTCTTCAAGCCAATTCAAAAATAAACAGGGTATTACCACAAGGTGCATGCATGCCAAAGAATCATTCCATTTCCATAGTACACATACAAAAATGAGTATAGTAACAGTTTTACTATGGTACAATGGCCAAGAAAAATGTTAATGGCAAATAACAGGACCTTTTTGTATTTGTAGGCCCACCTTCAGTTTACAAGCTGTCATAAATAACCATAAAATGACACTAAACAATGTTTTGTTAATGCAACATTGTTTGATAGCTATTTTCCGTGATGCTAATAGCTCTGATGTGCTGTACACATCAATGTAATGCACCCACATACATGACACATATAGAGCCAATGTCATAGCTTAAATAACTGCCACACACCCTCCAAAATTAAACAAAAACAACACAAAAAAAAACACATGACACAGCCCCTCCTCTCTCTTATCAGAGCACTGTGGGACATAGCTTGTCTTAAGAGTAGGAAAAACTGAACAGAGCACATTAAAGAAAATAGGAATGAGTGTGTGCAAGTCTGTTTTCCTGGCCAGACTTTCAGTCTTTTAGCTTGAGATAGCAACTGGAACAGCCAGGAGCGGTTCTAGACCACATTAACTGGTGGGGGGATTGACTATAACAATTTCAACTAAAATGAATTTTGTTTCATTTCATTGACAAATAATTTTGTAATGTCGTGTCCAGGGGTCTCATTTATAAACGTTGCGTACGCACAAAATGTGCATAGAAACATGCGTACGCAATTTTTCACGGACATATCGTGATTTATAAAAAATAAACTTGCTGTAAATATGTACGCACCTTACGGACATTCTAGACCAGGGCTATTCAAATCTTGCCCTGGAGGGCCAATGTGGTGCAGAGTTTGGCTCCAACCCTGATCAAAGTCACCTGCTTGTGATTTTCTAATGATCCCAAAAACATTGATTAGCAAGCTCAGGTGTGTTTGGCTAGGGTTGGAGAAAAAACGCTAAAATTCCATAATTTTACAAAAAACATTAACAATAGGCTACTTAATTTTACTGTGGTAGGCTATGCTATGTTTTAATGACAGTGAGGAGCCTAATAGTATAATCTATTAACTTTGCATAAAAATCTTAAGAATCTTAACTAATAATCTTATGTATTTAATTTGAATATATGCAAATTAATTATATAACATATAATTACATAATTTTATTAACAATAGGCTACTTAATTTTACTGTGGTAGGGTATGCTATGTTTTAATGACAGTGAGGAGTGCACAATAATTAATCTTTAAACTAAACTTAAGATCACATGTTATGAGTAATATTTTAGCGAGAACAATGATCAATGATGTGCACTTACTTCAATATTATGGTGGACACTGCTGGATTCAGTGGTAGAACGGTCCATTGTCCAGTATAGGAGCAATGATAATAGCTTACTGTACAACCGCAGCTCAACTGCATGGAGGTGTTTATGTCGTGTGAAGGCATCTCCACAACATAACAAAAAATACCACTGTGTTTGACGGATATAACTATAAACGAGCCGAATCAGGCAATTGTTTTTACACTGCAATAAATATGGACCTATCTGTTTCCACTAAAAATAGCTAAAAGATGTTCATCAGCAAAACTGCATACATTTAGTTTTATTTGAATTGTTTAAAACAATTGAAATACTATTTGGCCAGTGTAAAATAATGACATCAACTTTAAACCATTTTGTTTTTATGGATATTTTCATATATTTATTATTAAACATAACAAGGATACTGGATATTTTTCAGCAATAAAAATGAATGTGTATGGCACAAATGGCATTATCGTCCCCACATCATATTTCATTAATGTCTCGGTGTTAAACATGGTGTCATGTGGTGGGAATAAGAATGTAAATGATATGCAGATGAGGTTATGCATTAAAACTAGGCATTGCAAGCTCCATATATGGTTATTTCAGGGAGGAGATGAGCTGGAAATGCATGTACGCACAATCTTTCCCTGACTGGGATTTATAAAGTGACTTTTACGCAGGTTCTGGGGTACGCATGGTTTTATAATTCTGAAAACATTTGTGCATACACAAAATCTAGCTTTTGTGCCTACGTACACTTTTAGGATGAAATCTATGGAGAGTTTTATAAATGAGGCCCCAGGAGATCATTTTTGAGGGGGCACAAGGTGTGGGCCGGTGGGGGTTGATTGGGGATTGGGGCTCTCATGCATGTCATGGGACACACAGCAGCCACAACTGATATAGACGTATGTCCCTACTAAAAAATAAATAAATTATTGATAATAATAAATAAAAACACAATCACAGAAAATTTTATGGTTTTCTGTAGTGTGTTTTTGGAGATATTCCATTAGGAATTATTGGTTTTAACAAAATGGACCAACAGGGTCCATTACATTTATCAGTAAAACCAATACAAGTCCCATTATAAACAGTAAAACCATACATTTTTTATAATGGCTACTGTTTTTTTTTAAGCAGTTTTTTTTTTATTCTAAATATTCCCAAAATATATCATGAAATATTTCAATTCTCAAATATGTGCAAGTAAATGCATTTTGCAACTTAGATTACGTTAGATTACGTTAGTTATCTGGTAAAGTAGCCTAATAGTGTAATCTATTAACTTTGTATAAAAATCTTAAATAGCTTAAGTAATAATCTCATGTATTTAATGTGAATTTAATAAAAACATTGCTAATTAATTAGCATATATAACACTTTCACTGTATAAAAAGAGAGCAAAGAATGTTTAGGCTACATGTTCACGTATGGGAGTTCAAGCTCTCCCATAATAATCTTTAAAGCTGTTTACACTGTGAAATTAATATCTTACTTGCATTTGTGCCACTTCACTTAGTTGTTTCTGATGAGAGAATTAGACAGATAATTCAAGCCAGTGATGTGACTCATCTCAATGGCTCTGATTGGTCCTTGCATTCATGAGCTCAACATAATCGTATGCGACTGGTTAATGCGCAGTGCTTTTAAAACATGTCTCTGGCTTTGTGGCCAGCTGGTTCAACTAAAGTGCCAATGTTAAAAGACATTTAGTTCACATAATTTAACTGAGAACTGGAACTTTTCAATGCTGAAAGTCAACATAACTTTTTGAGTTTTACCTCCTGTCTTTTAGAGTGCCATTTTTTTTATGTTAGAAGTCACTGCTTAGCAGTCAGCGAACATGGCAAACATCAGCTCATAGTTAAAATTCATCTCAGTGTTCACTCATTTTTGATATTGAGATAGAAGAAAACAATCATGAACTATGATGGGGACAGGATTGTGCATTGTAAGAATAAAAAGGTTCTTCTTCACAAATCTGTACATACACAGTTATTGAGTCGAGCAGAATGATAAAGTAATCCTGAGAGAGATAGAGAAAATTTTAAATTGAGAAAGAAGCAAAAGTGAGGAGGAGTGTGTCTGTGCGCCTGTTTGATAGTACGTATCTGGCCGTAGTGGAGCCCGGTCCATGAAGTCTGCATGCTGTCAGTGTGAGTAGCCTTATCTTCCCCAAACATTTACTTAACCCTTTGTCTTACAGGGCCCAACACAATGAGACACAGCCAGAGGAATCCCAGCGGGACTTCAGATGGACAGGCCTGTCGTTCACTGATACACTCACAGTCACGCCGACTGCAGTCTATCCTGCACACATTAAACTCACATCACTGTGATAACAACAGCTCAATAACCTCACTTCGCTTTTAATGACATCATTTAAATCTTGCTTTGTCCTCTTCCTTTTCATGTATATAACAGTGGCTGACAGATGGAGAGTCTTAGCCAGTCAATTCCAGCACATAAAATAATTTCTATTCAATAAACTAAAAGGACTATTGCGTAAATGCTCTTCTGACATTTTATGCAGTATTAGTTATAAGCTCTAGAGTCGGGCCATTTTCTTTCTGAGGTAACAGTGAAGTGTGCTGTAAATACCTTTCTGTTATCTGAGCATGTGTTAAACTCTGGATTCAGAAGAATGCAGCAGTCGGCCTTTGTCTCTGTGTCCACTTCTTCAGAGAGGAGCTTATCAAACCCAACAAATACCATTACAGTGAGAGAGAGAGAGAGAGATCCATACCTTTCAGACAAACATTCTCCATGAGTCATGCAACCTATGACAAGTGTGAGACTGAACCTGCAAACTTGAAATATTTTCTCAGCCAGTTTTGAATGCTGTCAAAATGATCTCAGTTCAAACGTGAAATTGACTAAAAACGCTCTATTATGCATGCCAGGCCAGCAGTTGCAATAATGGTATTGTTTACAAAAACATGCACTTTCAAAAACCTGTTGTCGTGAAAATGAACAGCTAAATGGCATAAAATGTTTTCTGTTGAAAATTGTGTCATGTAAACACCCCCTGAGTCTGTAATCCTCGGAACCAGAATTTAAAAAGTGAGAACTGAGATTCAGAGCATTTGTTAAAGAAACTAGTAAGAGCATAAATAGGTAAGGAAGACAGTGATGTAGTGTTTGTACACCATCATACACCATACTTTTTTTCTGTGAAATCTCTGCACACAATCTGTAGACTGGCTCTGACTTTCGTCAGGTAGCATTGACTCATCTAGACTGCAAATCGGGGCAAACATTTGTGTCTACAAGTCTACACCCTCAAGCCATATTAGGTGTATATGAATTTCTTCTTTCAGATGAATACAATCAGAGTTCTATGGTGTTTTCTTAGCAGCATACTGTATAAAACAAAAACAGCTCCTTATAAAAAAAAATGAAAATGTTATATTATTGTAGTAGTTATGAACAAATACAAAGAACTTTTTATATGGAACTCTATAACTCTTTATATTGAGTGTGTTTTTACTCAATTGGTTCTCTATAGGGCTTATGTTTTTTGGAACAAAGCAGGAATTACGGTCTGTCTGAAATGGGCTCGTGAAGGAATATTGTAACGGGGCTCAATTACATTAAGCATGTTCTTAAAACCTACGTTTTCCACTACAGAGTAAGGCGCTCGCTCACTCAGTACGCGCTGAAGGCTCGTTGCAAAATGGCTAATGCGTTTAACAGACCAGAAATAGAAGATCCTCCAATAACGAACAGGTCTGGTGTTTGGGTGCACTTTGGATTCCCTGTAAGCTATAATGGTGATGATAGAATGAATTGTAAATATTAAGGTCTCATATCCACGGCTATGACGTAAATGTAGCCTACCAATCGCCGTGGTGATGTCTTTTGCCCTGTTTGAATCCGTTGGAAATGTCTGTCTAAATGCTGCGGGGATAGTTTGTTGCGTTTATGTTTCTCCTTTTTTCCGTCTTTTCCCAGATACTGACACACTAAGGTGATGTCGGCGTAAATTAGTTGACATGTTTCAAGTATTCCCGCTGGTGTTTTTTTTTTTTTTTTGTATTCCCGCTGGTGTACCCTAGATGCGACATATCGTTGTTTTTTTTATCCACCACTCTCTTGCAATCACCATTATAGCTTACAGGGAATCCAAAGTGCACCCAAACACCAGACCTGTTACCGTTCGGTCCATAATGCGTACCGCGTACCGAACCGAAAGCCTCGTAACGAACGGTTCAATACGAATACACGTATCGTTACACCCCTAATATATATATATATATGTATATATATATATATATATATATATGACAAATGAAAGCCCTGGCTCTTCCAGACTTTATAATGGCAGTTAATGGGGGGGGGGGGGGGGGGGTCGATATTTTGAAACCAAAAAATACAAAAAAAAAAAAAAAATTGTGCATCCATGCATCCATCATAAGACCTTCTCCACACAGCTCTGGGGTGTAAATAAAGGCCTTCAGAAGTGTAGCGATGCGTTTGTGTAAGAAAAAATATCCATATTTAAAACTTTAATCGTAATAACCGTGATCTCTATTTTTCACGAACTGTCATACATGCATTTACGATAGAATGGCATTCAGGCAGATGATGCAGGACGTAGGTATATCATAAGCTCCGGTGAGAAGTGACAAATGCGGAAGCGCAGAAGAGAAAGCAAAACAAAACACCGGTCATTAGAAGTACAAAATGAGAATTTGTAAAGAAAAATGTTGGAGGATTTCTATATAATCCAAGAGGAGACTGGTTTTCCTTTGCTGTAAACAAAACGGTTTTCGCTAAACTAGCATATTCTTACGCTATGCCTACTTCATCCACTGGAATGCCACTTTTTTCATGAATGTGCACATGACAGTAGATGGAAGCTAGAGATTAGGGTTCAGAAAGTTTTAAATATGGATATTTTTCTTACACAAATGCACTGATTCGCTTCAGAAGGCCTTTATTCACCCACTGGAGCCATTGATATGATTGATGGATGCACTTTATTTTGCTTCAAAATCTCAACCACCATTCACTGCCATAGTAAAGCTAGGAAGAGCAAGGATATTTTTAAATATAACTCCAATTGCATTTGACTGAAAGAAGAAAGCCATATACACTGATGGCTTGAGGGTAAGGAAATCATAGGGTAATTTTCATTTTTGGGATAACTATCCCTTTAAGGAGGAATGGTTCTATAATGACAAGAATTTGAAGAAATTATTAACAATTATTAGAGTAGAATTACTGAAAATATTTAAATATTATTTTTAAAAAAATGGGGTGAAATAATACTAAATAACTCTAATGACTGTAATAAAATAAAATGAATCCTTGGAACCAGAATTAAAATTTGTTAAAGAAACTATAAACAGTAAGAGCATAAATAGGTAAGGAAGACAGTGATGTAGTGTTTGTGTCTTAGAGGTTGGGTGCGGGGAGGGGAGGCTAGTATGGAAGTAAAATAATGACTTACGTCTTTGAAACAAAAAAGCATGCTGAATAGCACTAACTGAAAAATAATGCATTGCATTATCAGTACTTGCATTTTAATGCCTTGAATTTCCAGGGCTTGCATTGTTAGGTCCTGAAATTTTATAAAGTTGTTCATTTAAGCTGTGAATATTTCAATTCAAAATATTTCACACACCTTTTCATAATTAAAAAATCAATAATTCATATTCACGTTCCAGAATTCACTTCCAAAATATTAAATCGGTTAAAAAATACGATGTATAATATTCGACAGGCAAATTTCGGTCCATTTTATTTCACTTTCCAAATTCGCTTCCACAAATTCAGTGGTTAAAATTCAGCAGATAATTGGCCCTTTCACATCCGGGAGCTGCAGGAATAGCAGTAGAGCACAGAGGCATGATCTCCAACTGCTGTCAGTCGCTCACCAGCAGGTGGTGCAAGCGGCTGTTATATAAGGCCAAAGCAACAGGTGGATTAAGTAATACAGTTACAAAAACTGATCTGCAGAAATTAAGCAAGCGCTAAGCAGAAGTTTTAATTATCTGGGCATGTGGAAAAGCTGATTGTGCATATGTTTATTTCAACATCTTTGCTGTTACCAAGTAAGCAGCATTCAAAGGAGATTATAATGGTGTTTTAACCAACGCTGAAGAACAGAACTAACATTACATCTAAGGAAGACACATATTGCTTTTGGTTGTTTAGTTTCCGTAACTTTGTGTCATGGCTTTTGCGTGCTGAGCTGTAATACTGGGGATCCCCTCACGTCACACTCCAGGACTCCCCAATGACGAGTAATGCTTCTCAATCAATTAATACTGTGATATAAGACCTCAGATCTCAGAATACATTTTATTGATGATTATGCAAACTATATACAGGCAAGCAAATGGGATCAAAAAGAATCCAATGCGCTGCATTTTCTTTATAATTGATTTCCATTACCACTGATCTATAAAGTCGACAGTCCCACAAAGATATCAACCATGATTAGTTTTAACAATATGCAACAAATTTATATTAACATAAAAAATGAGTTAAAAACAATCTAGGTATATTAATTCTGAAAATTTAAACTGAAGAAATTATTGACGTGTGCACCCAAGGGACAGTCTGACAATTCCACTGACTGGGTTAAAAGGTCTAATGTGTTTTAATTAAAATTTTAAATAGCACACTGTCAAATTCTTAATCTTGTATTTCTCATAGTGATTTTCTACAGGTGAGATTTTGCCAATAACTCCCTTCATATATTTACAGTATACAATTATTTACATATTAAAGATCAGGTTTTCATGTTCCAACAGTTGTAGTACATTGCTAGATACAAGACTGACTTACTACAGGTTAGATTTAGCCAATATCTCCCTTACATTATGTTACATTTCTTAAAAAAAAAAAAAAAACATTTACCCAAAGGGATTTTTTCATGTTTCACAGGTTGTACTAGTATGTTGTTAGTTACGTAGTTCATGTAAATGGCTAATATCTGCCTTATAGTGTATGTGCCAATCACAATTATTTAAAACAAAACAAAATCTGTACGACCCCAAAAGGGATTTTTCATGTTCCAAATGTTGTATTATAAAATATTGATGTACTTTATGTACAGCAAGGGAGGTATTAGCAGAAATGTACCTATAGTATGTCAGTCTAGTCACTAGGAATGTACTACAACCTTTGGAACATAATAAAATAATAAAATAAAATAAAAATTATGTGAATTACAGTAATTTCTTATGAGTTATTATATACTGTATATACAGTGAGGAAGATATTGGCAAAATTTTGACTGTAGCAAGTCAGTCTGGTCACTAGCAACATACTAGTAACATACAACCATTTGAACACGAAAACCCCCATTTAAAAAAAAAAGTTTTTTAAGTATTGTAATTTTTTTCTTAAAAAAATATTTGTGTAGTGTCCATATAAAGAGAAATAAGTTATTGGCCATATATTTAGTCAGTTTGAGTAAATTATTAATTTATTATGAACTGATTAATTTGAATATATTATTGTACTACGTTTCGTTTTGAGGTAAATTTGCAGACGGTCGCTAAAGGATATTAGGCAAATATCAAACATAAAACTACTGCGCTTGGTTTTCTTTTAATGATAAAAAAAAAAGTTACATTTGGTGAAACTTTGTGGTTTGTGAGGCTCATCTGCTTAAATGTACATAATATACAGTAATATATTGTATTAATTAGATGCCGAATTTAATAATTTAATATCTTGAGGCAATAAAAGACGTTATTGTTTTACATATATGTAACATGCAGTTTTTCTTGTTCCGTAATTGCGTTAATATCCTCAACTGTCTGTATAACTGTCAAAACTTCTGCTTAGCGCTTGCTTAATTTCTGCAGATCAGTTTTTGTAACTGTATTACTTAATCCACCTGTTGCTTTGGCCTTTTTTAACAGCCGCTTGCACCACCTGCTGGTGAGCGACTGACAGCAGATGGAGATCATGCCTCTGTGCTCTACTGCTATTCCTGCAGCTCCTGGATGTTAAAGGGCGAATTATCCAGGCGGGAAGGAAGTCGACCCGAAGTTGAAGTCGGCCGGAACTTCACTTGCGTTAGCATCCCACTGACTCCCATTCATTTTGGCGTCACTTTGACAGCGAATAACTTTACATCTAAGGCGTTTAAAGACTCCGTTTGTCCATTATTTATTTCTAAAGATACACGACAATGTATAAAGGGCTCCATTACCTTCTATGTTACATTATGGCCCCGTAGAAACAGTTTTTGTAAAAATAGGCTAAAGATTGCATCATAACCACTCGACTCTCTGTCGCACAGTAGAGAAATTACCGTACAGACAGGAGGAGAAGCTCGCAGGCAATCGGGGAGACGTCAAGAGAGAAGGCCATAGATATAGAGTCCATAAAAGCAGCGGGACAAAATATTTCAGAATACTTACTCCTGCTCACTCACGCCAAAGAACTCCCCGCTCAAGCTCGCCGTCTCTGCAAGATTAACGATGGCAGTTTGCATGCACAGCCACTTAGAAGATTTACATCTGTCAGACAGGTTGCTGACGTCATCAAGCTTAGTTTGAGTCTGCGCGTCAGAAACGGAAGTGCTAAAAATCGCTAAAAATGGGCTTCACTTGTCTCAATTGAGTTCCAATGGGGTCGCTGTTTCCATTTCTTTTACTGTCTATGGAATTATCTGCCGAATTTTAACCACTGAATTTGTGGAAGCGAATTTGGAAAGTGAAATAAAATGGACCGAAATTTGCCTGTCGAATATTATACATCGTATTTTTAAACCAATTTAATATTTTGGAAGTGAATTCTGGAATGTGAATATGAATTATTTATTTTTTAAATATGAAAAAGTGTGTGAAATTTTTTAATTGAATTATTCACAGCTTAAACGAACAACTATATTAAATTTCAGGACCTAAAGATGCAAGCCCTGGAAATACAAGGCATTAAAATGCAAGTACTGTTAATTCAATGCATTATTTTTTCAGATAGTGCTATTCAGCATGCTTTTTTGTTTCAAAGACATAAGTCATTATTTTACTTCCATAGGCTAGACAAAGAGACAGAGATAGAATTACTTCCAGCTCTCTTTCTACTCCCCCTCATAATCAAACAAATCACGATTAAAAAATATTTCAAGGTCCAGAGCCACTTCTATAAATCTAGAAGTTTCTCTTGAAGACGTAGTCGGCAGGCACACACACACACACTCTCTCACACACACACACACACACACACACACACACACACACACACACACACACACACACACACACACACACACACACACATACTTTCAGCCAACTTCTTCTGCAAAGTGCAAGAAGTTCTGCAAAGGTTATCCAAAGTGCATGTTCAGAAGCAGTAAGAGAGAGAGACAACAGAAAACGAAAGGGTGAGGGATTAACCTGAATGAAGGAACACGAGAAACAGACAGACAATGAGAAAATAGATAGATGGTGACGAGAACATAAAAAAATCCTGCATGAAGACGATGAAGAGGGGAGAGGTGGAGAGATAATGAAAGAGAAGAGAAGGCAACAAGAGGGAGAGAGAGAAAAGAATTCCACATGTGCAGCAGGCCCTTGTCTTTACGATGGCTTTGATTATAATTTAGTGCTGCTGTTTCAGGGCTGACATCATCAGTGCGGCACCAATCAGATGGCACAGAGTCTATAAATTAATGAGTAGGCTAGAGTTCAGCTGACGGGGGCAGGGTCAAAGCTCATTCCACTCATGAAAATGTTTCTAGTAGAATGTGACAATGCAAAAATCAGTCCTGACTGAAACTACTTTACATGTGTTTCATTAAAAACGAAATATTGTGGATTGTGTATATTTGGATATTTGAAACACTCGCAAACACAATGCAACTACCATATATTTAACATATATATATATATATATATATATATATATATATATATATATATATATATATATATATATGACACTTTAATTTAAGATGACAAATTGTAAAAAGACAATAAAAGTAAAGAGAATAAAATATTATTTAAAAAATGTAATTAATAATCATATGGTTACAAACAAATTTCTATATCAAATAAATGCTGTTCTTTTGAACTTTCTATTCATCGAGGAATCCTGAAAAAAAATGATTGGAAAAATTGATTACAAATTCATAAACACATCAATAGTCTAAATGTATTAGTTACACAGAGACATTGCTGACAGTAATTTATGTTTTAAGGAGTGTGCGTGCACGTGTGTGGTTCTTTTGGCAAACCCAGTCACTGATTGCCCAAGAGGATATTATCTCCACATGGATAATGCTGTAATATAATGATTTGGGAATGGAAGGGCTCTAGAGTGAACACAAAGGGTAAAATGAGGGTGGAATCAGAGTTCAGGAAACATTGGACTTAAATACACCTGCATTAAAGTTGTCTTAGGTGTGAAACTAGTACCCCCTGTATGTTTGCGTGTGCATGTGAGAGCACATGTTTGATCCAGTGGGGGTGTGATTACCTGACTTGACTGACAGGCTGATGGCGCAGTGCATGTAACTAGCTGTGTTGACTCCTGCTCCCGGCTGGAGGCTGACATCAAGAATAACACACACCTCAGTAACATCTCTCACCCTGAGTGAAACGCCTGGCACTTTGGAGACAAGAAGGTGAAAGAAAGAGCAGTCCTGGGCCCTATCACTCCACACTTCAACTGACGAGACAGACAGCAAGACACACAGGCAGACAGACAGACACACAGAGGGTGACATGGAGGACATTACTTAAAATAGGGTCATAGGGTGGCACAGGGTCTCAACTTATAGCAATTAAACAAACACACTATACTTGAGACATTATAATATGAAAGAGTGTAGGACCAATTAAATACCAAGAAGAACATATTAAGGTTTTGAATGCATTTAAAATTGTATGTAATTAATTGAAAGCATCCTTTACCAGTACTTCTTTTATTTGATCAAACAAATTCAGTCTTGGTGAACATAAGAGACTTCTTTTAAAATCCTACAGACACCAAACTTCAGCATGCTACTATATAATGAGAAAGGTATACATGTCAAATAGAAATTTACCAAAATTGTTCTACTAAAATTTCTATTAAGTTCTATAAAATATTTTCTGAAAGTTCTATTAATGTTCGAAACATCCATCTTTTTTATTATTTTTTATAATAATAATAAAAAAAGTTTCCTTAGTTATTTGAAAGTTCTGAAAAACATCAGCAGAGAGGTCGCTGTGTTCCTAAAATATGCAAAATACATTTTACCATCAGAACTGACATGTAAAATCAATACTCGCAGAATCACAACCCTTCAACTAATAAAAAACTAACCCTACAGAAGCCAAACACATTGGATGTGAAATTCAAAAAGTAAACAGTTTTTTCGTCCATAAAATCTGTTCCCACTCTTCCTCATTGTAAGCGTCAATCTATCACTTCAGGCTCATGTCCTCTCCTCCCCATCCTTCACGCCTCTCCCTGATTCTGTCCATCTCTCTGGAGCGGAGGAGAGCGGGAGGGATGCTGGGGGCTGGGAAAACCTGGACTTGACCCCTGAGTTCTGGGCTCCACAGAGTCTTCTCACCAAGCCTCCCTGATGACAGATGAATAGACAAACACTCTTTCTCTCTCTCTCTCTCTCTCTCTCTCTCTCTCTCACACACACACACACACACACACACACACACACACACACACACACACACACACACACACACACACACACACACCACATACAAGGCTAACACACCACATATGCACATACAGAATACCACAACTTTGGAGACTCTCCAAAATGTGCCGTTTTCTGGTGTTCCTCTCATTTGCTTGTTAGATTCAGTTTGCCTTTATTTGTCATTTAATACATGCTACTTATTCAGGGTTCAAAGTTGAAAGGGAGGTGAAGCTACACTTAAGAAGTACAAAGCACAGCCATGAGGAACCTTCGGCAAAAACGATCTATTCAGAAAATGTCAAAAATTAGATTTCATAACTATACGTCACATCAGACATTACAATAGAGAGACCTCGCCATTTCCCACGCCAACTTATAGTTAAAAAAATCACAATAAATACATGGCCCTGTACAATATACCTGCAAAATGAGCTGCCATCATGATTCAACTGCATGCTTTGGTGTGAAGTTGTTTAACGGGGCTGTACCGGGAGGTGTGAGCCAAATAAATAACGCAGGATCGTAAATTACGGCATGGGAGATGGCGGCGACATGGCGGAGGAGGGGTGTATTGATTGTAGACAAAGATCGGGGTTTTTCTTTCTCTTTACCCCACACCAACCCCCAAACTTTTTTCCCCTTCCTGTCTCTTTTTCCATGGCAAGGAAACAATCTTACTCCAAGCCTCGGAAGTCATCGCTCTCAGACGTCTCCGTCTCATCGTTTACAATGCTATTTTCCTTCTTGTTTTGGCATTTTCCTCGTCCGTCTGGTTATTTGTTGCCGTTTCTTTTTTGTGCACACATGGAAAAACTAAGAGAATGAATTACTTAAAGAATGAAGCTAAGTTTAGTAACAGCCACCTCTAATAATACCCACATGAAATGGTATTAAATCCCACAACAGGAAAAATGCATGAGGAGCTGACCCTTCTCCGAGGACATGCGCGTGAAACAGACTCTCTCACCTTCACACACTCAATATATGGCAAGCTGTTTAAAAATGTGTTCCTTAAGACTAATGAGTAATACTAACTAGTATTCAGTTATTTATTTATTATCTAACTACCACAGTGGGCCTATTCTATTTAGTAAGTAATCCTTTTGTGAACAACATATTTTTTAGTTTCTCTAGTAACTATTCCATATGTCATGAATGAGGTTAATGTACTTATTTCGAATGGCGACAGAATATAACTAGATACTAGCCACTGCTGGAATAGTGACTAGTATCATAATGATAATTGGTATTAGGAATAGTAATGTAAAAATAAAAATGATTCACTAACAATTAAATAGATAGTTTCCTAGTTATTATTTATATAAGTACTTGTATCTAATGAATAGTTACTAGTGAAACTGAAGATGCTAATCAGTACCTATTCATAAAAAATTGTGATAGTTAATTTTCAGAAGTAAATGTTAAAATCGCTTGCCATGCTGAAGGTCGTCAAAGTTGGTTAAACATTTACTTATGCTTGTGGACATAGGTGGGTTAAATGGCCCAGCATTGCAGTGCAAGGTAGTATGAATGGTACAATTAATACAGATTTGTATTTCTGAGCATGTTCTGACAGATACTGCTCAGGGCCTCCATTATAACTTTTATTGCAATATGTTGCAAATAAATAAATAAATGAAATAAAATAGAGGAAGGATGAAAACTTCTAGGGCTGATTATTATGTGCTAAAATTACACGCACCATGTCCATGCAAACACTACTTAAATTATTATTTTTTTAATAATAAATACAATGGCATTTTATCATTAAAAACATGTTAATGAGTAACACACTGTTGACCGTGACCGTGGATAACAGGTAGTGGATATTTGATATGTGTCTAATGAGGCTGACTATTGGTCAGGTGTGTGGCCGGAAAACCAACACCGAACACCTGTCCTACTTTGTGTGCATGCTCGCTTGTGTGGTGTGTAGCTGCGGTAGCATATTTCTGAGCCTTTACTTGCACTGGATTTGAGTGTGTGTGCACTTGGCATGCTGTGATAATTATGTACAAAGATACACTTTGTTTTATGGTCCTTTAGCTGCAAAACAACCTTTGGCCTGAGCACACCTTGACCTTTGGATAGGTGGGGTCATCCTCTTGTTTTTGTTTTCGTGAGTGCATGAGCGGAGAGGGACTCTCTTGTAATCACCCTGTCATTTAGGACATTTTTTTTACTGCATTGTTAATGGGATAGTTCACCCAAATATTAAAATGTCTCGTTATTTACTTAAACTCATGTCATTAAAAACCTGTATGGCTTTATTTCGTCTGCTGTGGTTTTGTTTTGCACAAAAAAAAACCTGCATGAATTTATTTCTTCTGCATTTTTCAGTGATTTTTTTTTTTGGGGGGGGGCCCTAAAATTGAACATGCTTCTATTTCTTTTCAATAGGGATAATATAAGTATTAACTATTATTATTACATAGAATGTTAATGTTGCCCCATGAAGAATAGGTTCATTTGACCTCTTTGAATTGGACCATTTGTCAGTTAACTCTGTATTCTTCAAGAACATGAAAAGTGGGGGTCATATTCAAGAACAAAGTCCTCAATTACAATATAATAGGAGTCCTGTGGTGAACCCCCAAGAGCTACTAACACAAACACACAAGTGCCAGTGCCAGTGTCTTAGGGAATGAGGAGGTGTTTTTTTGTTGTTGTTGATGTAGGGATCCAATAAGGCAGTCAACACGGTGTAGTGCTGTAAAGATAGAGAAACTGCAAGAGAGCGAAAGAAAGAAAGAGCCTGGGGAGATTTAATAGTTCACAAATGCTATAGCTTCAAGTACACAGGGCACCTCTAAGGTCATTTTGTTGATAGTGTGTTCTAAAAGCTGGTGGCCTTGGTGTTTTTTGAGAACTACAGACTGGTGAAAATTAAGAACAATGTTGCTCAATCCTTCTGCATCCACCTCTAGTAGTCTACAGAAAGACATCAAGTCTAAGAAAACTCCCCTTTTAGACATTTCTGAATGAAGACGTAAGCTGGGTGCTCCAGTTGGAGCACTCATTAGTATTGCTGCATTATTGTTGATTCTCTCCCCGTTTTTCAGGCACTATCTCTCTTTCTCCCCCACACTTGGGTTGTTCTCTGACCCATGCCTTATATTGGGGTTAGATGAGAACACATTACAGTTTTAGTGCGTTCTGGCTCTGGTAGCTTTGTCAGCTCTGATATCTGACTGCTCATTCTAAAGAAAATCCCCAATACAAACTGCCCTGAAATATAGACATGCACAGGTGAACAAAAACAAGGTGCAATGTCTTGTTCGATGTCTATTTTTTAAAATCAAACATTTCTAGTTTAAAATCTTGTTCTCTGAGCACGCAATTATAATTCTGAGAGTATAATTTACCTCATGTAACACTGAGGTTTATGATTGACAGCATTGTAGCCAATTCATTTTATCTTGCATAATAATTGGGTTGCAAAATTGCAAATGAATGCTCGTGAGAGTGGAACTTGGTTGTTACAATATTTTTTATATATATTTTTTTAATCTGTATATTCTTTTTCCCAATAAAATTGTCTAAATAAATGTAATATAAAAATAAATTCTAAATTGGATTTAAATAATAATAATAATAATAATAATAATAAAATAATTATTTGAGATGCAAAATTTCATATGATTTTGTTATTTTTGAAATAAACAATAGATTATGCTTAAATTAAAAAATATTTAATGTTTGTCAATAAGGAAAAAAAAATATTCAAATGAAAAAGATAATACAAATATTATTATTCTATTTTCTGAATATATTTTCTTTACATACTATTCAAAAGTTTCGGTTAATGTTTAAATTAATAAAACATTTTATTCAGCATTCAGTTATTGTAATAACATTACACAATATTACGGTGTTTTTTTTTTTATATAAATAAATGTAGTCTTGGAGAGTATAAGAGACTTTTTTCAAAAACATTAAAATAAACTTGGAAAACAAGGCAATACTGGCTAAAAAAGTGATCTTTTGCAGTCTATAGTGTTTGAATAAAAAGTCTTAGTTTAGTCCCCATGAATCCATGGAGCCATCCCAGGATTCTGATGATTGCTGCAGCTTGTCAGATGTGGTTACAGACACAGTCAATGATGTGTATGGCCATACATCACACTGTGACACACACATGTACAAACAAAAAACAACAATCCTCCAGAGTCCACTGTCACAGTAGGATAAATTGTCATCCCCTCCATAGCTTCCTTCATGGTCAGAACTGCTCTACAATATCCTGTTTTTACCGCAGGATAGAGAGCGCAATGCAGATAAAGTGAATGAAGGAAGGTGACCCTGGGAAAACTTTGCCTTTGGCCACAGGAACGCTCAACGGTAAGAGAAAATATAAAAAGAGGAAAATGAGATATCAATCTAAAAGGAAATGGAAAGGAACAAGGAACAGAAACAAAAAAACAGAAAAAAAAGCTTTAAACTGCCTTAACCTCAAGTGTTTTTTAAAAATCATGATGGTTGACCTTTGGAGATGTGAAATTCAATTTAATATAGACTCATTAATAGTAATTAATAAATATAGAATCATTCAATATAGACTACAGACAAAAGACATGGAATCTCCTGATGATTATCAGAAATATTTGAAAATTTTATTACATTTTACCACTTACAAACACAATTGCCTGTCACTTTTATGTTTTTTTATGTTTTAATGTTAGTTCTTGCTCAGAAAATCACTTCATTGTTGTCCTGAAGGTCTTGATGGCCTGGTTAGCCTCAGATAAAGATTGTTAAAGGAGAAATGGGTGAATTTCGATGTTTCAAAGTGACGTTCAGTATAAAGTAGGCTTCCAAACTTACCACCAATCACTGCACTCAGTAGTGCCTCATTTCAGAAGAGATATTTATTCATATTATTAAGTTGTGTAATGATAATCATAGAATGAGCACATAAAAACAGAATTAAATATGCTTACGAAGCACTACTCCTGAGGATAAGGTTATGAACCTGATGCAACAGTTTCTTGACCCTGCACATGATCACCTGGGCAACAAAAACGAAGACACCAAGAGATAACGCCAGCTTATTTGACCAATAGCAATAAAGGTGGATGGCGGTGCCTCTCTGTCGCCATGGGGCTGTAAAGCGGGTGGGCTACATGCTGACGTGCCCGCCAAGAGCCAACATGTTCTAGCCCAACCCAAAACCTCAGCACCATAAAGCCAAGCTAGAACGCAACCTTTGATCGCCAACACTCTGCGGAAAGAGGTACGCTAAGACACCAAGAGTCATTCAGGCAAACACTCAGCAATACCTATGAGGATACAGGTTACACAAAAGAACAATATAAAGTCATAAACATCAAAGCGTTCATATACAATTCATATATGGCCTACGCCTTGGCATAATAAAGTCAGGACATTTTAAAAATTAACACTTTTAACAACTACCTTTGAAAACAGAACAAGTCATGTTAAATTGGGGGAATGAAGCTTTAAAACATATATTTTGAGGGATAATCAAGTAAATGAATGTGTATATCCAACCTGTCCATGAGAAAAACTAAGTATTTGACAAGATGGTGGTTTCATATGAATTCATTTGTACAAAAACATAAGATGTTTAGAATAGAGTACAAAAGTACAAAAAAATTACGAATGAGATTGTATATTTTCATATGATTTAGCCAACAATTCAGCAAAACATAACATAGTTAGAAATTGCCACTAAAGTGTGTTGGTATATCAGTTTAAGGTTCACAGAGCTGTTTTTGGACACTGAAAAAATGAATATAAATCTATGGAAATCATTATAATAAAAACAGGATGATACTGATGTCAAAATATAAAATGATATATTATAAAATACACTTTTGCCTGTTGAACCTTCAAAGATAAGGTTCTTCCAGAAAGATTTACATGTATTTTTTTTTTATCTTATGTTTACTAATCATTTTTTTCTTTTTTAAATAACACAGTTTTGATTTTTTTTTTTTTTTTTTTTTTTTTTTTATAAATAACTGTTTAAGACCCATAAACATTTTTTTAAAATGTATTAAAAAAAAAACATTTTCATAGTTTCATAGACACAATTTAGGGAGATTTACAAACAAGTGCAGACACAAAGCAGGTGTTTAGCAATTTTATATGAAATAAAACAATGCTATATTTCCAATATATATCAACAAAATACAGCAAATAAATTTAGGTTAACATATTCGGACAAAACAAAACACAAAATATAACAATTAATATAAAAGTGTCCCTTTTTCAGAATTTGCTGAAAAGAGAGAGTCATTGCACTTCGGATCATCGGAGAGATACAATACAGCATTAAAAGTGTCTGGAATCAGCAAAGACAACAAAGAGACTTTCAAAAGCCTCATCCAGGGAAAGTATGCGATCTAAAGTCATAGCGACCATAAAGACACATTCCCTGAAGGATAAGGGGAATTATGGGAGAGTCTTGTGTGCTTCCACTATTCTTATCTCAACATAAATAATGTATCTTAAAAGGTAATCATTAACAGCTAAGCCATGAAACATGCTCAGAAGCCATAAAAACCATGTTTTTTTGTCCTCCCGATCACTGCTTAAGGAACTTGAGAACTGTTGCTGCTTGTCGCCCGCCGTATTTTGCCGGAATTGTGTGAATTTGCCGTGACATCATAGACAGATATGCCACGCTAAAACAACGAGGCAAAGCAGCACAGATTACAATCAATCTCTCGCATTCCTCAGATCCGTCTGTCTACATTTATGTGAAGGTTCTGTTAGGTAGATCCTGTTAAAAGTCTTTTCTCCCAGAATGCTCTGGAGAGGTTTAGAGAAGGTAGTAGGTCTCAGATCACGCTTGGGACAGCGCACACCAGGAATTCTGTGGGGCGATCGACGTCGGGGTGTATGTGTAGTCTTCATATTTGATGTCCACATGTGCTGTACTGGCACTGTCCAACTGTGTCGATGCCTGACAAAGAACAAAGAGAGACACTGTTAGCTGCCAGATTGACCTCTGGAATCAATCATTTATCTAACCCATATTTAATAATTGCCTTTCATTGATGGTGACATTTACAAAGAAAATAAAATACAATTGAGTCAATCACATGAGTACATACCTGTGTGACTGAGACAACAGTTTGGCCTGCATATGGTGAAGCTGCGATATTGGGCTCACTCTTTATTGTAGAGGCGTTCTCTGACACGGGCAATGAATTGGGAGACGTAGTGCCAGACACTGTTGACCCTGAAGACAAATAGAACAAAATGTGACTGACAGCCAGAAAACAAAGAACAGCAAACTGGACATGCTGGTTATTGTAAATGACAATTAATAGCGTCAAACATCCGTTGGTGTTTGC
Organism: Carassius carassius; assembly: GCF_963082965.1. Taxonomy (NCBI): domain Eukaryota; kingdom Metazoa; phylum Chordata; class Actinopteri; order Cypriniformes; family Cyprinidae; genus Carassius; species Carassius carassius. The sequence goes on from NC_081800.1 coordinate 10,853,869, forward strand.
GGTGCTGCCGCACACACACCACATGTCGACTGAATGCAGAGAAAAGTGCACTCTCTCTCTCTCTTTCACTCCCCTTTCCCTCCCTTTACTCTCTCGCTCACCCCATATTTCTCTCCGCACATTCTCTGAGTCACCCACTCCCACACTTCCATCCAAATCACTCATGTCTGCTTTCGTCTAAAATTGAACCTTTTTCAAAAACGTGTCTTTTAAAATGCTTTTCTCGACTCTTACCTGAGGATGCTTTGCTTTTGGGCATCTTCGGTTTGCGTTTCCTCGTCTGAATGCTTTCTTTCTTCATTGCTAATGGCCTTGGTACCTAAAACAAGAGTAAAGTAAAAAGATTATAATTTAATTCTGACTGATTATTCATTATGCAATCAAGAGTTAAAAATGAGTTGGTGGTTCATTTATAATGGCGGTTGAACTGGGTGAGAATATGGGTTTTGTTCTTCGCTCTTATTGTCTTTAGATAAAACACACCTATGTCATCATGTAGACTACAGGTCTGCACATACACACAGCATGCACCTCCCAAATCGAGCTCTAGTTAGAAATATCAGTCTTGTGTGGCACAATTATGCCGACTGAATCACACACTCACCCCGTGGAGCTTCATGTACAGTCCACAGGCGTTGCAGACAGGCTCTCCCTCTGCGTTTCTCCTCCACAGCGTGGTCGTACTGGTATGACAGTTAGTGCAACATAGACCTGCTCGTCGTGACGTGCTTTGCTGTGGAGACAAACATACAGAAAGTTAGGGAGGTGATTCATTTGGGGAACTTTGACAGAATTTTACAGAGCTGAAGAGAGGAATTGAGAAGGGAATGAATGAAAGAAAAAGGGGAGATAAAATGTGAATATATAATGAAAAAATATCCTGAATCATTAATGTGTTAATCCAAAAATTATACATATATATATTTTGTTAAAAACATGCGTAATTGTATTATACAGCATTTATTTTAAATGTTAGCAACTGATGTCATAAATAATAAAGAAAATATATGGGAACTCTGTGACCAGGCCTATATATTCATTCAAAGCATCGTTTTATAAAACCAAAGAAAGGATTTTAAAGGTACACATCATTCATATTCTTCTAGAGGAAGAATGAGCTTCTCAGCTGAAATTCAGCATAAAGTTTGGAGCTGTTTTGAGTTTTGCGCTGCTTTGGCTAAAAACAGACCGATCCAAGGACAAGGTCGTGAATGCAAAAATGAAAACAGAGAGGCAGAGGCGAGAGAGAGAATTGTGTTAGAGAGAGAGTAATAATGAGAATATGAGAGAGAGAGAGAGAGAGAGAGAGAGAGAGAGAGAGAGAGAGAGAGAGAAACTCCTGGGAAACAGTACAGCAGTGAAGGCTTTGCTCAGTTTCTTTCTTTCAATGGCCTTCCCCAGTATACTGACCCTGAGATCAACCCACTACACTCTTAACATGAACATAAATTAGCAAAAATAATTTCATTTTGTGAGACTGTATTGTAAAAGTATTGGCTAATATTTCCAGAAAACCTGCAAAAAGGTTTAGATCTTGTCTGGGAACATCAGGATATCTTATATTTTTCTCTGTAATCTGGAATTTTGTAATTGGCTGTTAAAAATAATTTAATTTGAAGTATTTGCAAATGAAGAATAGGCCTACTTCACAATAAAAAATGATTTGTTTGACAATTAAACATCCGTGTAAACATCTACATCAATTGCTTCATCTGAAAAAAAAAAAAAAGATTTTGATTTGGAGAAGGTCGTGTAAAACCTAAAACACAAAGAAATGACAATAATTAACAAATGGGCATTTACCAAGCGTTTCTGTGGTTTTATTAGAGGTCGATTGATGCCGTTGATCTTGTGGTAGAGGCCGCACGCGTTGCACAGGTAATGTCCGGTCCCGTCTCTCCTCCACAGCGGCGTTGAGATGGAGCCGCAGTTCACACACTCACGCCCTTCACCCGGCAGCTCTTCCAGCATTTCTGAAAGGAAATGCAGCTCGTTTTTAATACATTTCCAAAGGTTTTCTTCTAGGTTCAAAGTGATTTGTGAGAGGACAATGATCGTCAAAACCATAAAATACAACGCGAGACGAGATAATTAAAGTTCAAATCAAGGGAATATCAGTGTAATGAGATGTTTTCAAGGTGTTACTGTTTTAATTTTTGTTATTTCCGCCTGTTTTATACGTCTAAAAAGCCACATATGGATAAACTTAAATGAAAAAAATAAATAATCATAATAATAATAATAATAATTTTGTATTTTTAAATATGGGCCGTTTCTAATTGGAAGCGATGAATATTTAAAATCTTCAAGTCCTATCACACAAAACATTCTTTGCGTGTTACGCAGTCTCGACCTAAATTCGGAAATGTTTAAAAATTCGAAAATGTTTAAATATAGCTACAGGCTACCTTTCAAAAAGTAACAGGTTCACTGTAACATTGTATATATGTGTTTATGATTTGTATGGAGGGAGAATTCTAACAGAATGACGCATAACCCTGGCACACAATAATATCTCAAATCGAATTATATACATAAAATAGAAGAATGTTCAAATAGTTATAATTTCCGTATCCAATATGGTCATATTTGCAAATAGAAATTAACAACATGTAATAACTAAAATTTCACTGATGTGTTAGGAAAAGGCCTAATGTAAGTTGTTTTTCATCGTTGAAGCCCTCTAAAAACTCAACACTTTGGATCGATCGAAACAGATCTTTGGGTGAGGCCCGGTGTTTTCTGAGCATCAGCGGTATGGAATGTGACGAACCCTATACGGAATGAAGAACATCCAGGGTCACTTGAGTGTCTATTAGGGCGGCTGACGAGGCACGAAGGCCTCAGGCGAGCCAAATGTCAATGGGACTCTTATCAGTGTTAAAGATCCAGGGGTCACCGATCAGTCAAGATACTGACACGTGACGCTCTCCGACAATTTGAACGAAGTGCGTATTAATAATTTTTGTAGGCTAATGTTATTATGTCTTGACATTGTATAGTTTCAAAGTAGCCTGAAAATGTCTAGGCTATTCAATCCTGATGGGCTGCTGGAATCTAAAATGCAGGACGTTTGTAACAAAGCATTAAAATACACAACTGCTCAATATCAAACGCCCGAGCCTTATGTAAGCCCCAATAAATCGCCCTCGGTTGTAGAAAGAAATGTGACGTTTTATGGACTATCAGTGAAAAAGTGTCCGTCCAAAGAACTGAGCTTCAAAGGGAATGGCTGCTAAATGTGTATTTAGCACCGTAATGGTCTGTTTAGAAAAGTTTGATCAAGGTGACAGTAGCTTGGATAGTTCTCACAATTATGAGGTGTGCACGGGACCCTTTCATCAATCCACAAGTGGACAGACAATAGCAGGGAATTAAATTAACATCTAAATTAAATTGATTGCATTTCCCATTAAATGATGTGTATTAGTGGAATAAGATCCAGTTTTGTTTTGATAGGGTTTTGTAATTTGACTGTGTGCCCTAGCCAAAACTAGCTGGTATTCTAGTGCCTTTTAACAACGAGAGTCTAACATAAACACCAAGACAGCAATAAATAACCTTCAAGACCGCCACTATAAATTGTGAGATCACAGCATCAAACAAAACCCCCTCCATACCAACTTTTTTTTTTTTTTTTTTGCCTGCTGGCTTGAAAGATGGATTTTAAACTGTTGCCAGTTAACGACCCAAGTGTAGCAACTAACTATAACATAGGGTCTACGGGATTTGTGCAAAATTATCTCAAACCTGAGTTTCAAAATCTTCAGCAAAATTATTTTAAAAGTGGTGCAGACAAAACGTGAGAACGTAAACGTTTTGTTATTTTTGTGCTGATATATTATGCCCAATCAGAGACGGAGAAAAAATACTTTTGTGGTAAATAATTTTACCTAAACTGGACCTCCTTCCTGCTAGAGTTCCCTGGCGTCCCTGAAGACCTATCATGCCTCCATCGAAGGGCCCTGGCGTCCACGAGGTTGCCATCTCCGGGCTCATGTAGGCCGCGTACGGGCTGGAGTACGATCCACCGACGGAGCGCACCAAGGTACTTCCATATTGATCCGCCCGGCCGCTGTTACCAAACACCAGTGGATTCTGGTACGCTGCGTCCCTGCCGGTGCTGCTGCTTACCGGCGGGCTGTGCGAATAGGAGAAACCGTGCGGCGGATGCGGGCTGCCCGGGTTGAAAGAGGAATTCTCCGTGCCAGTCTGTGGCCAGCCGGGGTGACTGCCGAGCCCGTGGGCTTGATGCGTGGACTCACACGTCTGTAGGTAGGGCAGCGTCTGGAGCATGGCAGGGACACGGGTGGTGGGCACATATACAGGTGAGCTGGCGGATGGATGGATGTAGTTCCCGGAATCGTGTGCGTAGGGGGACGGGTTGGAAGATAAAGCCAGACTCGAATACATAATGTTTCCAGTGACTAAGCAATCCTTTCAAGTTTTGAAATCTTAAAATTAGCCCAAATTGTAGTAAAACCCTCGATAACGTCCAACAATCTCCAATGCAAGGGTTTCGTGAGCAGCGGCCTCAGAAAAAGGAATTTTCTCCTAATAACAAACCAAAAATTAGGATTATACAAAAAAGAAAGAATAAAACCATCAAATAATAATAGGCCTAATAATAGTTTTGAATTAATAATCATTGAAGGAATTTGTGTTTCACTTGTATGAATCCAATGTAATAAATCGATTTTTTTTTAATAAACAATCAAAAACTGGAGGAAATTATGCATCGGATGCTACAGTCAAGATAGACAAACCGTTATAGTTGTCGGGATTTTTCGGTTATCTGCATCTTTCGATTTGTATTTAATAGACTAAAATGACATTAATCACTCTCCATATCTTTACGTAGGGATATAAATAATTATCAGCAGCAGTCTCAGATAGCCTGGGAAAACTCTATACCAGACCATTAAATCATCTGTGGGGATCGAATCAATCCGCACTGTAATCTCTCTAACATCTATATTTTTATCATTGAAAACGCAGATTACATACAAACATTGATAGCTGTAAGGAAAGGGTTTATATAATTTCATCCAAGAGCTCTCGCTGTATTATCTCACCAGATAAGGACGGTCAGTGATAAAGTCAGTAAACCTCTTTTCCAAGTGACTTGATTTAATATCGCCGTGGAAGTTCCCAATCTCTTCTTTCTTCTTGATTTTCGCCCAGAATCCAAACTTCAACGAGTCGATGACACACAGAAAACTTGTAGCTGTCCTCTCCGCGTTTTGACGTGTCTCTGTGGCTTGTCTGTATCTGGAGATAGCTGCTGCTGCAGATAATGCCTAATATAACTGTTCTCTGATTTGCTCTCTACTTCACTGAGTTGTTTGTAAGAGCAGAACCACGTGACGCGCTCCAAAGGTAGGACCCATGGAGGAGGAGAAGAATGAGGGATAAACTAGATGGTGTGTTGCGGAGGAGGAGTGTGCTTCTACCTGTAAGAGATCTATATTTGCTGAGTCCACTTTATTTTAAACGATTGTGTTTTTTAGTTGATGAAACGTAACTTTTAGGAGACATCAAAAGTTAGAAAATTTTCAGTTAGAAAATTGCACCAAAGCAAATATGATCAGTGTAAAGGCTATGCCATAGAAAAAAAATAATATATTGTTATGTAGGGCTATAAAACATTATTTTACTTTTATAATTATAAATAGCACTGGAAGAACTTTTTCTTGCGCTTCTGTTCACATTATGTTTTACAGTAATGGCTTGGGATTTTGTTTGGACTTCCTTGTAAAATAAAAATGTTGCAGTAAAACAGCCTAGCTGTCTGTGCGAGAACGTAAAGCTCAATTTTATGACCCGATAAATCTGCATGTGTTCTCTATAAAAGCTGTAGAGAGATAAGAGATACGAGCGACCGCTTAGTATGATGATACGACAATAATCACACTCATTATACTCAGTTGGAAATATTGTTATCTTAGCGGTATTGTTTGAGTTATCACCCCTCCCCTTTTTCGGATAAAAACAGAGTTTTAAATATGTATGTAAATAAATATAGCCTACTAATTACACGTGCTAAAGTAAAGATAACGATTAACAATAAGTTCTCAAATTAAAAGCGTAATTATTAGAATAACTAATAACAATAATCATGATAAGTAATGATACAAATTTTTCTTAGATTAATTTTTAAAAGGGATGATTAACGAAGAACTCCTCTGCGCAAAGCAAATGACTAAAATAATCGAATAGGGGTTTTATTTCTCAGATAGGCCTATATAGTGATGAATTCAAGTAACCAACTGTTGTAAATTTCTCTTAAATTTCAGAAGGGTGGTCACCTATCAGTCTTCTCGACAGGCCGCCGATAATGAGCTTAATAAGTGATGTTGAGACCTGTGAACTCATTGCGCGCGCCTCAATCGCGTGGAGAGGACAATTGAGCACACACCCTGTCTGCAGTGAGGGAGTCACTGACTGTTTGATCACCGGGGAACCCGCAAGGGCACACGGGTTAAATAAATCCACCTTGCCTTTACCTAAGAGTAAATCACCACAGAGAGGATTTCGTTTTGTCAATAGATATAAATAATAAACGTCACTTGTTTGCCACATCAAAATAAACTTAAAATAAAAGTATAAAAACGAACGATTAATGTGTGGTAGCCTACCTAAATCTACACCGTTTTATTAATTATTGTTTTAGGTTACATTATTTTTGTTTTGAAAATATTTTAAGAAATCTAGCTCATCACTTGGCATCTATTCCATTATCCTAAACTGTTTTTTAAGACATCCTCAAAGTGACTGCCTCACTTGTCTTGAGAGACAACCAAAGCAAGAACTTAAGGATGCAGAGAAGAACTATAAATTCTGTTGTGCACGAACGGCCACACGCAATGCCGAAGGTTTTAGTTGTGTGAGTGTGTTTGCTTGTGTGTTATTGATGACGGAAAATCGTGTTGTGATTCTGGAAGACCCAGTTTGCTTTTTTCTTTCTTTTTCTTTTTTTTAAAGAAATGACGTTCGTAAAATTAGATAAATATGTACCATTAGCTAAACTAAATAAACAATTGTCTGAGTATACAACTCTGTTTGTAAATAATAATTATATTGAGGGTATTCTGAGATAAAGCAAGACAAAGGAACAGATACTGAATGACTTCAGACACTGGGGGACTGAGATGAGGAGTGCTTACTGAAGGAGGGGAAACTTGAGTTATGAATCCTCTACTTTTTATTATTATTGACGAATGACTACTAGCCTAATTGATTTAGCATTTCATACAGCTTTCACGACAGCGTTCTCCCTCCAGCTGTTTTAACTTCTGGCGTCCACGAGGATGTTAAAACATCACTAATTGTCCTTGGATTAGATTTGACAATGGCCTTGATCGGCCTTTAAAAGTTGCTCTTGATAGCTTAAATAAGAATAAAAATAAACCGATTGTTTCTGAATCAAAATGACAAAAATATGACCTATTTGCTACACCGAATAGGCCGACTGTCAGATCACGATGTAAAAATCTTACAATTAATTACAGTTTTAATTGGCCGACGCTTCTACTTTATTTTTATTTGTATGTCATATATATATATATATATATATATATATATATATATATATATATATATATATATATATATATATATATATATATATATATATATAGTTCTCTAAAATGCTATTGGGCATGGTAATGGAAACGGTATTAACCAATTAACTAGAACTAATATTTACCAATTTAACAATTATTATAAATTCAAGAGGGGAAAAATACTCCCCCCCCCCACCCAAAAAAAAAGGAAAAAGAAAAAGAGCAAATCAAATTTACTTGCAAAGTGGTTCCCAAAATCATTTAGGCCTACTATGCATGGTTAGCATTTATTTATTACATTATTACATTTACAATTCAATTAACAATATTATTATGTCATCAATTATAGTAACATTGGAAATGTCGGTAAGGATTATTTACATAACCAGAGACTGACCGGGGTAAGCGCGCGCTGGCGTGGAACAGTTTGATGGACAGCTAATGAGGCTCGCGTGGAGAGATCCTCACGAGGCACCTCATTCATAAGCGCGCGGTATCAGCAGTCCCCTCATGAGAGACAGGCATTAAACCCAGCCTTAACCCCCAGCGTTTAGTAGCCGATGAAACACTCAGGATGAACCTCTTCCAAATCATGAAGGGACCAGCAGGGTATTAATAATGCTCAGTGCGTCTTAACGACTGCGCGCCCAAGAGACCCCCTTTCGCTCTCCCCCAATACTGGTGATGTGCGCATCTTATACCTTATTATTAGACGAGCCACGTCAATTGTGACGATCCTTCTAGATAAACAACATCAATATTCCTATTAAATCGGTATATTAAGCGTAAGCCTACGCCACAGTCTTCAAAAAGAATAAAGATTATACTTTTTATAAGATTCTAGAATATATTCTAATAATTGGAAACGTTTAACGATTTCTCTTTCTCTTTTCGTTTTGCGCATCATCATAATATCTTTATTTCAACTTTATTTTCTTCACTAATAACCAAAATCAAAGTGGTTGAAAGATTGTAATGTATTGTCACTGCAGGCCTTCCCTTGTATATATATGTGCATGGCAGCAATCCGTCGTAGGTTTTAGTGTCTCGATGTTTGATGCAGTCGTTTGTGTACAGCGCGCATTCCTTCAAGGTAAACGGAATTTGAGTCAAGTTTAGAAGCAGGCTGAGATAATTCAAGAATGCCTAGAGGTATTTATTGTCTATATATGGTACTTCTCGATTAATTTCAGCTCTACTGGGACCTTACATCGTGTGTCTGCAGAGCAATTTATTTCTCCATCTGTGTGTCTGATTGCAGTTTCCATCTATTTCCACCAGATTATTTTAATAGCTTTTTACTTCGGCTATATATCAACTACATCACAAATTTTATTTCACACAAATTATACAAATCATATTTATGGTTACTTATTTTTAAATATCCATTATTTATTGACAATTAATTAATTACTTCAAAATTAATCGTTTCAGTACTGAAAAACTAACGCTATATACATATACAGTACACACACACACATACTTACACACACACAATTTATCCACTTCCTATTTGTGTTTAGGTTGTTTTATTTTCATATATATATATATATATATATATATATATATATATATATATATATATATATATATATATATATATATATATATTACTTTAAATTATTATTATAATGTTTTTTTTTCCAAATCTGAGAAACTAAAGCAGTATATTAAACAAAATTATTCTATATATTATTACAGGACTATTATTTTTAGGCTATCTTTATTTTTTTCTTGATATTTTTGTTAGGTATAATCACATTTTTATGATGTGAATTACGTTTTTAGTTTTGTTGTTTCTGTAATTCACTTTTATTTCCACTTCCTGTTTTTGTATGTAGTTTGCTTATTTTTCAAATATTCATTATTTATTGGAAAATATATATTTTTAAATACTGAATAAGTATACAGTATATTTCCGGCCTAACTTATTTATATATTTATTTTCTTTTTTTCTTCTTGACATTTGTGTTCGGTTTAATCAAATTTACATGACGTAAATGAAGTTTATTGTTTTGTTGTTTCTGTTATTCATATCCATTTATCAAACAATACGTAGATTAAATGAAATATTGTCCTTGATCAGAATAAATCTCTGTGGTCAGACCGTTGTGGTTTTTGTGGATAGCTCAGCTCAAAACTAAAGACACAACAGTCACTAATCAAAGTTTATGATGTAGTGTGTGACTGTTGTGATAATACAGTTTTAATACAGAGATTATGACGTTTTGGATAAATGTCATGACTTGTCTTTAAGATTATAATATCATACTGATTTCAGTTTGACGCTTCTTAATTTTGACACTTCTCAATGTTGTGTTAGCCTGCTTTACCTTGACAAAAATATTGAGTGATGTTTAATTCATACATTGTGATTAGACCAAACAACCATGATGAAATTGAATGTTCTGACTGGGATCTGATTATTAATAAAACAGTGGTTGTATGTGATTGAATGATGTGTAATATCACAGCCTGTGTGTGTGTGGTTTGGCCCGGTGCAGGCGAGCTGGGGAATGTGGAGCTGGAGTCAGGCTAATCTGTGAGAGCAGAGAGACTGGCTCCTGTCTGCCTGTCTGCCAGGCCTCTATCTGTGCGTCTCAGTTCACACCCTCCCTCCCTATCTCTACTGAGGCACAGCATGGGATTCAACTGGCCTCCACACAGCCACGGACTACCAGTGCGCTCGCTCGCACACAAATCTCTGTTATATATGGAGAAACGGGCATCCAACATGTATACGTATGGTTTTTACAGCATCTGTAGTAACAGACATAATATCACACAATCTGAGATACATACAAAAAAACAAAAACAAATACACAGCATGAACTTCACATGTGCACACTAACATTTGCATGTTCTATCAAACATGTGGACTGAAGAGCTGATCCTCATTAAAAAGCCCAATACACAAGCAGGCAGTAGAATCTGAATATAATCACACACACACACACACACACACACACACACACACACACACACACACACACACACACACACACACACACACACACACACACACACACACACACACACAGAGAGAGAGAGAGAGAGAGAGAGAGAGAGAGAGAGAGACTACAGGATTATTGCCCTCCCATTAATGTGTTAAAAATAACACCTCCCATGGCTATTGGGAACCAGGGGCTTAACCCAAGTATATGCAGAGCTGTCCAAAATATTTTCTTCATTCATTTGTAGTAAAATGCTTAGTTGATAACGTTTTATGAATTATTATTATTATTATTATTATTATTATTATTTAAATAGTATGTATGTATTTATTTAAATTACAATATTTGCTACACCCCTAAATATTCCTAAATAAATATTCATAAATAATTAATATTTTTAGATATCACTAGGCTATATATTATCGTTATTATATTTAATATATGTTTTAAATGATTAAAAAATATATATTTCTAATGGATCCTGTGACATTGAAGACTGGAACAATGGCTGTTGAAAATGTAGCTTTGCTATCACACTAATGAATTTTATTTTAAATGAGAAAAAAAGAAAAATGTATATATATATATATATATATATATATATATATATATATATATATTGTAATAGTTTTATATTTTAATTGTATTCTTTTTTATCAAACAAATATAGCCTTGGTGATCATAAGAGATTTTGTTCAAAAACATAAAGAAAATGTTTTACCTACCCCAAACTGTCAAACAATTTTTTCAAACAAATAGAGGACTGAATATTTATTATTTTAAGGTAGAATTTAGATTATTTCTGGGTTTAAATGATAAAAAAGTCAGAAATCATAATGTAGACATTTGGATCCCTCTATATACTGCAAAATATGATACAAAAGCCCCTTTCACACTGCCATTCTGGCAAATACACGGGTAAAGTGACAATGCCAGTGATTCCCCGGGATATGTGCGTGCTTTCACACACAACCCGTAAAGATCCCGTAACGACACGTGACATCAGGGCGTGACGTGTAATGTACGTGTCGAAAACGTTAGGCACGTTATACTTTCACTGAAGCAAACGAACGATCTCGGCATCAGCGCGGAAAGTGAGGAACTAACTGATCTCTGCTTCATTACAGTTTGCACATATTTGTTCATCGCGAACATTGATCTTCCTTCAAAACACTGGGTAAAAGAGTCACGCCATAACGCGCGTCATCACTTCGACACGGCATTAGTTCTGGCTTTTGTTCACACAGCGCTCGTCCCGGGTCGAACCCTGCAATGTTACTAGGTCCCCGACCCGGCTTCAATGCCGGAATCAATCCCAGGACGTGGTTGCTCTCACACAGAAGGCGACCCGGCAATGTTCCGGCAATATGCCGGGTCCGACGTGCAGTGTGAAAGGGGCTAAAGAGAGGTGTTAAGGTGACCTCACCAATCACTATCAGACTACATGGCTCAAAATGATCACAGATAACATAAAATCAGTGTACTTTATCAATAGGGAAGCCTGCTTTGTAAAGCCATGTACTCTTACTGTTTTGAACAGCCCACCAATAGTGAATAAAAATGCAACTGCAACAAAGCGCAAGACAAGAAAAAGTGCCTGTGATCTACCAAGCCTAATCACTTATTCCACTAAAAACAGCTCATCAGGAAACTGCTTGGTAAAATCAATACAACACCAATATGTCACCTACAAACTGCCTTTCAATTAAGATCAATGGAGCTCGTGTTAATGGGCAGTTTAGATGTTAGTGTACTGGCACAACATCAAGGCAGCTTCATTCAGTGGCTCAGTAGGATCTGAGCAATGCATTGTGTGTCGTCTATGTATAGAGGAAGTTCCTCACCCTTTCTAAACAACTCGAAATGTGTAACTGAAAAGCACACAGACTTACTCAAGCTGCACTTCTGGGTGTGAGGGAGGAAGGAGGGCTGTGAATGTGGGCCAGAATCGACTAGCTGATTCAGCGTCAGACACGTATGGCACTCGTGACTGGGTGAGTCAGAGAAGTGGCATAGGAGTCAGTGGGGCACAGGTCACATGAACATATGGGCATATTCCAAGAAAAGAATCTCACTTTTACCTGTGAGCCTAGAATACATATTGTATTTGCAGTATTGAGCATTGAGTAGACGTTTGCAGTCCCCGACTCTGCATGGTGTGTGTGTACGTAAGGTAAACGAGTCAAACATGACATTTATTCAGTCACATGAATTTAACATGGTTCCTTGTTTCAACTAGTCTGCAGAAAAAACACACTCTTATTCATGTCTTTCTTCATTTTCTGAATTCAATCAGCATGAATCTCTTGGATTAGATAAGGCTGTGTATATCGGATGTGGTGGGGAAAAGATATGATTATGAATGGATATGAAGTACGCAGCCTCTCTACAATACGACTAACCTCCCATGATACTTCATGTATCCAACAGTAATTCATCAACCATTCACTGTACCAGACAGGACTGTCGTCTATGACTGTGGCAACTGAAGGAATGTAAACATAGGTAGTCTAGTTTTTTTGTGGGTTGCATATTGCACATACAACATTAAATGAAGGCCAATGTAAGAGTATATAAAGTAATGCACACCGTGCATGTAAATTATGTTATTTTTGCCAAATATAGAAGGAGAAACTTCATGTGACCCTACATTTTAAAATTTTCCATTTTCATTTCAGTTACATTTCTTTTTTTACATTTTGTTTTGTTTTTATATACAGTATATCAATGTAGTTTTTTATTACATTTTATTTCAGTTTTATTTAATTTATTACACAAAGTTAAACTAAATTAAAATGAAAAGCGTTGCCTTGCCAACTAGCTGAAATAAAAATATATATTTTTAATGTTTTGTATTTTTCATTGACATTTCTTTTTCTTTTTCTTAAGTTTATCATGTAAATACGTTATATGTTATTTTGTTTAAATAATAAATAAAATCATAATTTAATACTATAAAATTAAAATAAAACACACACAAAATAAAACACAAAAAAAAACTGAAATCAGTAATTTCGCTACGACTAAATTAAGGCATCTAAACATGATTATGTTCAGTATGAAAAATAGATTTTCAGCGTTAACATTGACAAATAGCAATATCCAATATCGCCCAATACTTCTAATCCATATTATAATATTAATATTATTTTTTGGCCAATAACCAATACGGTATCAATATAGTTTGCATCCCTAATAAAAATCTGAGCATATGCTTTATGCACATACAAAAATAGGTTATAAAACATAATCAAAACTTGACAAAACACCATACTAGATGAGACATATTCGGGAACCTAGAAAGTGTTAAATGTTGCATAAATGCTGTGAGAACCCTTTGAGGTTTCCGTTCTCTGAGCATTCAGATAACTTGAGTTATCTAATTCAACTGAAAGACAAGAAGGAAAACAGACTCTAGCACACAGAACGAAAGTCATTTTGAGAGTCTCTAGCAGTGAGGTAAGAGGGCTTTTAACAATGAGCTCTGGATCATGACGGCAGCATTTAGCACATAGAGCTTCACACATAAAATGCATTGTTTCGATTCACTATTCAAATCAAGGTCTTGCAAGATTGTGCTTTGCTGTAATTGTAATAGGGCAACATAAATGAATTTGAGCAGTGTAAATGGTATAAAGCTCATTTGTTAAGTAATTATTAGTTTAAGGAACCATCTTTGTTCTGCATTATGCACTGTATTTTAAAGCTCTACCTTTTCACTGTATAACTGTCAAATGACAGAACATTTTCCCTGCGTAGTGACCAGCTGTAATGAACAGTTAAATAGGGTGTGAAATATCTCCCCCTGAGGCCCAATAAAAAGCAACTTATACACACCATTTAACCCAACCACACACACACACACACACACACACACACATGCACACACACACACACACACACACACAGACACACACAAGCCAGCCTACAACCAGCTGTCAAAAAGCCAACTTATCGCAGAATAAATAGAGAAACACAAAAGATGTGTAATAATGTGTGAGGATACTAACAGGTCTGTAAATCTTCACAGGCAAAACTGCTCAAACTGTAGAATTGTAAAACAAACCTAGGTTTGGCAGATGCCTGGAGAACGCTGGCTTTTTAGTGATAATTGTAAACTGGATGAAGAGTAATGATGATCTGGGGCTGGTTTTCATCCTCTTTATTTTCCTGTTTGGCCTCCACAGAACCCCATATCAACCCAATGTGGAATAGTAATGACCAACAAGATCTTAGTTTTTATATTTAAACATAATTTAAAACTTTAATACAATGTCATTTCAAATGAGAGAGAGAGAGAGAGAGAGAGAGAGAGAGAGAGAGTATGTATTTAAGGAAGAGGCGTATGTATATATGTGCTCTCAATTCTCAAGCAGAAAACAGACAGATCACGCAGAGGAAGTCTGTTTGATATCAACTCTACAGTCAGAGACCCTACGGTCAGGAACTTTCTGGATACAGAGAAAAGAATGTAAGTGTAGACTACACGCATGTATAAAAGTGACCAATTAATATAACAAATAATCACTGCATGAAACACATTCTGATTAACTGCTTCAAGCACTGGCAAAATGATCGGATTTCTAACCCAACATGTAGAGATCTGACGGATTCACTGTGTGACATGGTCAGCTTGACTCTTCACTGCCTCACTCAATGAATCAAGCCATTACTACAACTGACTTGACAAATCCCATTTGTGATAGTGTTATCTATATCAGATGAGTCATCAGTTAACCATGATGCATGAAAATCTATAGAAAAACTATTTACTACAAAACTAGTGAGTCCTGAATTAGTAAGAAAATAAAGAAAGAAGAATGGACATGCTGTTTGAGATAAAAGTAGGTCAAGTTATTCAAAAAACTTGTTAGATCAGTTCATATGCTCTTTTTTAAGCATTGTTGAACATATTTAATTAATCACTTATGAATATTTATTACAAGTTGTTAATATAGTTAAAAGCAATAATAAAAGGACAAAGATCCAATCTCATAAATCATTGACAGTGATAAAGTGAAAATAACATCACTAAATGTGGAAAAATAGAGAAAGAGAAAATTACAGGAATCCTTTTTTATTTTTTATTTTTATTTTTACAAATGAATTTAATTCTGCAAGGACGCATTAAAAGTGATAATAAAGACATTAAGAATGTCACAAAATATTTCAGTTTCAAATAAATGCTGTTCTTTTGAACATTATATCCATTGAAAATTAACAATAATAATATGAACAAACAACTATCACAACTATCACTATTCCCCAAAAACACTAAATCGGCATGTTAAAATGATTTCTGAATGATTGTGACACTAAACCTAAACATTAAAAGAATAAAAAATATTTTCTAACCCCAACTTTTTAACAGTAGAATATATGTATTATATATATATATATATATATATATATATATATATATATATATATCTTTATAAATTATATTATTATTAGTTGTTTTTTTTTTCATTAGGTGTCATTTGGACATTTTATTTTATATTATTTATTGATTCATTTTAAACTCATTCTTAATCTCATGTGGTTCATTTATGTTCGTAATTTTCATTTACTAAATACTGAAATCTTTAACAGTCACATTAATAATGTATTGTTGTGTTCATTCTGTTGCCACTAATAACACAAAGGGCTGCATGAGGTAACATTTCATTACACAAACAAACTGTATGTAAACGTCTCACTACAAAAGGTAAAATGTCAAAGTTCACTCATTTTCTCAGTTCTTCTGGTTAATTAAGGTGACAATAGTGACTCATTGACAGAGAGAAGTGAATTTGCATTGAATAGAGCTAGAATGGTGTCCTTCCCCGCTGGTGCTTTAAATATCCCCTCTTCTGTTTACTTTGCCATCCATGAACCTAAAGAAAGAAAGAGAGAAAGAGAGAAAGAGAGAAAGAGAGTGAGACAGTGAGAGGGAGGTCATCTTTGACTGAAATGAGGAGGTTTAGGCTATGTATGTATCTGTTATAAATGTTATTCACTCTTTATTCATGGGTTTTCACAGAGAGTGTGAGTGAGAAAGAGGTGGAGTTTGCTTGATTTGTGGCACAGAGGAGTTGCGCAAGCATCACTGGGCCTGAGCTGGCAGCTTACCCCAGTCATTCTGCTGAGAGTTCACATTCTTTATCACACACACACACACACACACACACACACACACACACACACACACACACACACAAGCACACACACCTTCTTGGAAAATGATGCTAAAACTGCAGGTCCATACAAGTGTAATATTAGTCAAGATGTGGACCCTGCACACTCATATATCATTCAGGAGACAGAAAAATAACCACAACACCTATAGGTCCGATTAGTGCTGCTGACCAATAATGAAACACCACTGTGCTATCATTGAGCAAGTTCTGGATAATACAAAATACCTTGTGAACTAAATCTTCATGAAGATCTTAAAACGCGATAAAGGTGTTCACGACGAAGGCGTGTTTACAAAGAGACAGATTTGTCCTTTTTATTATTACTATTATTATTATTTTTTAGCGAATCTATTTTGTCGAAAATAGCTCTATTTAACTTTTCAAAGCAAAAACAATACGTACAAAATTGTGCAAAATTCACATTAAAGTTGAAGGTCTAAAGGTACTGAACAAAGGCTGAAACTTTGGCAGAAAGTCCAAAAATGGTACCAGAGGTTATAAATTAATAAATAAATTAATAATAACCACGGCTTTGGTAAGAAATCATTTCTAAAATAATAGTGACGCTCAACGTCAGAGAGATTTAGTCTAAAGTTCTGCTACTTTGTGGCCTAGCTGTCTCATATTGTATATTATTTATTGACGGCTTGAATTAAAAAATAAAGCAGCCTGGATTTGAACACTAAAAGTTCTCCATGAACTTCTTAAATAGCCTAGTCACATTTTAAAAGCGCAAATTTGCTATTACTTCTGCATTGAGCTCTTGTACTGGAATGTTTAAGTCCTAGATCTAACAACAACAGTAACAAGTATGTTGGGTTGTTCAAATGTAATAACTACATGAAGACACATAATTCTTTATTGTCTGATAAGTAGATTTTCCGCAACTAATTTCAGTCGCACGTCACCGCCCCTGCAACATTTGCTCTCTTTGCTTCATCTACTGTATATCAAGAAGCTATTTCCTTCTTGAACCACTAAGTGGCGCACTTTCCCAGTATTTAGCGCATCAGTGCTTACGAAGGCACAGGTTCTGCATTACATGCCATCCTGTGTAAAACACATTTTTTTTTGTCATTCATTTACAAAGACAGCCACATAAGATTTAGTGAACAACTGCAAGAAAGGGAGAAACGTTTCATAATTTTTTATTTGTTAATATTTTTTTTATTTTTATTTTATTTTTCATATTTCACTGCACTACTAATGCCTCGGTTTGTAAAGTTCAGTTAAGGAAAACATTCTCTATTTTTTTCAAATCAAGATTTTTTTTCTTTTATTACATTTATAAACATTAAAAACCGTGAAAACGAGAAAGTGTTTCACTCTGGTCACAGGGGACTGATTAAATGGTTGTGTGTGTGAAGAGCTGAGACAGGCGAACAGGGTCCTTTAGCGAATACTCTGTAATCATATTAGCTAGCACTTCACCAGATAAAGCAGAGGGAGCAAATCACCACCAACACATAATGGACCTTAGAAACCTCATCAAACTCAAAGAGGGAGGCAGGAAGGGATAGATAAGAGTTCAATTGATTCTCATCGTCCTAGTACATATACCTCTAAGCTAAACACTGACACCTTTCAAACAGAGTTCTGCTCATTAGTTTGTATACACTTTGAGATGTAACCTAATTTGTCATTTCCAAACAGATGCATGATCAAAAAATTGCATTTTGTACACACACACACACCAGGCGGATTTAACTCAAATTACACAAAAGATTATTTTCAAAAGTTTAAATACCCTCGGTTCATTAACATCCTCAGGCTAATAAGTGATTATTTTAAAGAGGGGTGAATCTTTTCTTTACCCACTGTAAATGCATAGTATAAATATTTTAAAAATAATTATGCAAGGTCTACATCAGGTTATGTAGAGTGGAAGAAATCAAATGATAAAACCATATAAGTACTTTATATATTTTGATATATTTTTATTTTCAGTTGGTCAATTCCTTATTAAAAAAAACATATAAGATGAATTACATTACTGAAAATAAATAAATAAACAAAAAACTAACTAAATAAATAATAATAATAATATTGTCAGGAATCATACAACAGAATCCAGTAGCGAGTAGTAATAAGGTTTATTGAAACAGTCAGTAGACTAAACAGAATTGCTGGCAGACAACGGGCACCAAGCAGGTCCTAGGAAACACGACAACTGCAGTGCAGACTCCAAGCAGGGCAGACCAGAAATGTGATGTGCTGCGACGATCCTAAAACATAGGCAGACCACAGTTCAAGCAGACATATAAGCTGGATCTCCGAGCAAACCAAGAGCGGAACCAGAACTGACCAGAACTGCACAGAACAGAGATCAGAACAGAGACAGCAAACCAAAGGATCTGACACTGAACCTGACTGACACAGCCCTACATATAGGGCTAATAAACGAGACACACCTGCGACTGATCTGATTGCTCGTCAGCGCAGCTGGCGCTGATAGCCAATCAGATCAGTGCAGTACACACAAAATGAGCAAGCAAACCTGCGAACCTTGACAAGTATTTAAAAAAATCTAATTAATTTTCAATATAAACTTCTGATCAAATGTTTGACACACACACACACACACACATGCAATGTGTATTATAAAAGGTCTATTAACAGGTTATAAAGAAAGCAAGTATCAAAAGTGACAAAAGTTCAAAATGGGATTAACTTTATAAATTTAAAAGTTGATAAAATTAATATTATATTATATAAATATGAATATTCCATTTAGCACAAGACACACAAATTCCCTAATGTTTCTGTAAGGCAACGGAGACACAGTTTTAAAGATGATATGCTGTTGTTTATGAGGGAGCCACATCCAAAGGCAGCTGGAAGAGTGTCCAGAGGGAAACACGATCCAGACAGAGTGGAAAAGAGGTACGTATGCAGTTTGTCAGAGATCCCAGTGGTCTTTATCAGACTGCTGGTGTGTGTGTGTGTATGTGTGTGTGTTGAGGGAGTTCTCTCTTCTGATCTATTTTGGGGCACCACTTTAGTAAGCACAACTTCTGTAGAGTCTGTAGAGACACATCACACAAACACTAAGTGGCTTTCTCACACAGACACACACACACACACACACACACACACACACACACACACACACACACACACACACACACACACACACACACACACACACACACACACACAGACACAGACACACAGACACACACACACACACACACGTTCTCACAACAGTGTGTAACACTGTCAAGTTTAGTGTGCTAAACTTGAGCTGTGGCCACATGCCAGTTGGGAAAATACTTCATTTACACTTAGACAACAAACCGGGTTTAAGCAGGTGTTTCCAATGTTTCATTTAGTCTGGACTATGGATGGTCACAAACTGTTTTCTATGTGACAAGACAAAAGAAAAGTCCACGGGCTGAGTCAGTTTGTGATTGAGGAACATGAACAGGCCAGTGTGACAAATATGGGCAATGTTACTCAGATTAATCGTGATTCGTTCCGCAATACTTGGCTTTTGCAGAAACCACTTAGTGTTAAAAACAGTTCTGTTTGCTGTCAGACAGGAGTATAAAATAAGTGGACTGGGCATTTCCTGGACGAAGTCATTGAATAATCAATGTGTGAAAGGGTCAGTGTTTGATTGGAGAAATGCAAGCTCCAGTGTTCACATTTTTGGGACGGCACTGTAAAATACCAATGTTTAGGCCTACCTTCTACGCCTGCAGAGGGCTGTAAAGAATATGAAAGCCTGAAAATGCATCTAAAGGTGATGTATTCACTATAAAATCAACCCATTACTTCATGAATCCTCAGAATAGGTTTATTATGTGTACATAAGGGATAATGTAAAGTTAGTTGGTCAGCCCGATAAACAGGCTAAGAAGGTTTATTTTCTGATAATGTCCAAATGGACCATCCATGTTCTCCAAGGAGTCGTGATTTAGTAGCGTCAGAAAAATCATCTTTCCACATTAGCTGCCATTCAAAGGAAATAAAACCTATACTTCGGCAACATGTACATTTATATAAATCTTTTAACTGTAATTTAGTTTCTCTAGTTCTCTCATAAGAATTCAAGTATTAAACATAAATTTTAATAAGGCTGAAATTACACTGACCTGTGGGTCATACAGAAGCATTTAACATTATTTAACAACCTCAGAGCTCACTGTAGGTCAAGGTTGAAAGATGTTTTATGTAATATAGCCTATATAACCCTTCAGTGCACTAATGCGCAATCATAGTTACATTAAACTTTACCACTGGTGGACTCCAGGAGAAATGATTTATGATTTTGACAATAGTGAAGAATCCGCATATAAAGTGCACGGGCGAGTAGACAAACACATAGGGGTTATAGCCGACAGGATAAACTCACCATGTCTTTAATGAACACTGTACTTGAATGAAGAAGGGCCTAGCTGTCTTGATCTCGGTCCCAGCAGTCCGTGAAATGAGCGTGTGTGTGGGTGCGAGGTGACGGCCGAGTGGCAGCGCGCGCAGTAAGCAAATTTTCCGCGCGAGGCTAATTAAACCACCACAGAATAATTGGCGTCCTATTAGGCTTCAGAAGCCTGCCCCGTTAATAAAGCAACCTGGATCGATGTCCTTCATTACCTTGTGTGCGGTTCCTCTCTAAATAAATGCTTAAAATACAGAATAGCCCAAAGCTGTTGTTACTAAAACAGCGTTTAAAAAAGATATCCAAGAATCCAGACCTATTTGCACTTAAATAAATTTCATTGACTTTCCCCTTTAATAACATATTAAAAGTATTTTTTGGTACAGTATAAACTTTTAAACATAAGATAGAAAAAAATCTAGATATGTAGATCTTTATGTAAATGATTAGGCCTAATGGAAGGATTTTACAACTGTGTGTGTGTGTGTTTTATGAAGCTTAAAACTTTATCTAAAAACCCTAATTCCAAGGTATACAATATTTTTAAACAAATGTTTTAAATAAGAGAGAGAGATAATAGAATAGAGATAATAGAGGTAATAGAAGAGCTAACATAGGCTTACAGCTATAAGAAGGTCTTGGACCATTCTCTGTGAAAGTGTGTATTTCCCTCTCGGGTAATATCTTGCACTAAAGCCTAAGAAGGATTGTAAGCAAAAATGTATAGAAGGAATTAATATCACATAATGTCATTAGGGAATAACATTGTGTTAACACAGGCACCATGCGTATTTTCTTTTTAATGCCCTGCACATCAAAAGAATCATTTATTCTTAAGAATGAATTTACCAGTACAGGCAAGAACCTTATTTTCCCATCCTCCCCTGAGGCCGTAATGGCTGACTTGTGTCATATTTACTGTGTAATTGATTGTTTTCCCCCTTTTTCCCCACCCAGAGCAACTGATCTCCCTGCACTCGACTGCCGCGCTCTTTTCTTTTTCATACGAGAGAGGAGTTTGATAAAGAGCAATTTTGCTCTCCTTTTCATTAGCACTTGCTCTTTACCTCATTTGCACTGCCGAGAGGACGCTATTAGGGACCCGGAGCTGTGAGGGAACAAAAGGGAGGTCAGTAGAAAGCAGGCGCAGTCTTCTCACCCCTGGGAGAGATCGCACGAGATCAGAGGTGCCGGCATGCACACAGTACTTTCTGTAGGAGGTGGAGGGGTGCACAGAGAGAGAGGGAGCCTATTGCTAATCAATCCATGGATGTATTGTAAAATCAATGCACTGTAGAATTAGGGCAATCCAAGGGTAAAAAATTGCTGCTGTGCAGTTTAGTCTCTGCAGTCACAGGCCTTTCTCTTGAGGTGGACGACACGCTTTACCTGCAGCATTGCGATATCTCTCTTTAGAAATTCATGTGGGATCAAACACTTTGATTCTGTATATCCAGCTCAGATGTGACCTGAGATTTTTTTTAAGTGCAAGCATATAGGCCTATAGGTAGGCTTGATCCGATGCAAAAGTGCGAAATGTTCAACCATTGTCTCATTACTGTAGATCTTCATGTGCAATGCAGGAATCCCTGGCTCCATTTTGACTCCTTTACACATTTTATAAGCCTTTCGTGAGTTATCAGCTGGTAAAAATGCTATGTACACCCATACAATGAGCACATTTAGCTCATGCAGCACACGGCAGTTTTAGATATCTGTGACAGCAACTTTATGTCTTTTGTTTTTATCAACAGGATCAGTGTTAAAAATGACAGTGTGAACACTAATCAAACCAGAACTGAATGTATGAGAAAAAAAACTGAACTAAAGTGTAAACAACTACTTAAAGGGGTCGTTCACTCAAAAATAAAATGTCCTGAATTTTACTTTCATGTCATTTAAAATCTGTCAACCAAACACAAAAGAACACAAGAGAATATTTTGTGTCTCAGTGCTTTTTCAGTGTATGGAATGTGTTTTAGGGGCCCTATCTTTACGGATCAAAACAGGCATCTTTGAAAGATTCATTTACGGTATAGATTGTATTTTGTGTTGCATGTAAGTGTTAGCTAATAAAATAAAGACTACTTATTAAAATTACATTGATTAAAAAAAACAAACATTCAAAATGAAAATTAGGAAAATTAAATATGATGAGTATTTTTACATTATTAGTTAGTTATTATCGTATATTATTATATTATAATATATATTAGCACTCTCTTTTCTAATTCTATTCTTAAAAAACAACAACAACAACAAAACTAACTAGCCTTCTATTTTTTTGTATTCTGTTTTATTTTCATTGCTCTTTTGTTGATTTTGATTTCTTCCATTGTCCTCATATGTAAGTCGCTTTGGATAAAATCGTCTGCTAAATGACTAGATAAAAATTTAAATATATTGTGTTATGTTCAATTCATGGTGGAAAGACTGTATTTTTGATCATGGCATTTAATTGGTTATTGGGGGGAAAATTAACTCTTCTTATTTGTCAATGATGCAGCCATGTTGATGGTTTCAATGCCATCTTCGTTCTGCAATTAGAAATCAACCAGCAACTTGGTATTTACCAAAAACTCTGTTGAAGTTTCTAATTTCTTTCAGTGCCTCTGATTTTAATGTAAACCCATGTAGATGATGTTCAATACTGACTCTACACTATACAAATGTAAACTGAGATCTCAATGATCAGTTCTTGAGCTGCCAGGACCACTTTTAGGACCATGCTCCTGCTGTCCTTCAGTCAAACCAAGCTCAATGACAGCCAAAAAACAGGCACTTGGCACTTTTGCCCAGGGACTGAATTTTTTCTCATTGAAGTCCTCCAGTTGTCCATTAGTAAGAAATTTTACTCATATTAAAAACAGGACCAGCTGACCACTAATCCAGCACCTTCTCTAAACTCATCTCTCCCTTTCCTCCCTGACTTCAACTGCCTGTTTAATCACTTTAAAGCTTCCTTTCCTCCTCTTTTGCCTCTGTCTGCTGTGGTCTAAACTCTATTTTCAGTCCTCTGGTTCTTTTCAAGTAGGCTTGCTATAGAGAGATTCACTTCTGCGTGTTAGTGTCAGGTCTCTAATATTCGATTTAACCCTGTTCAGGACAGTGCAGATTCAGATTTTGTGTGGGTCAAACCTAAGTTGGCAAGCCTTATAACATAAATTGCACCTTTAGTTGCAGGAAGTTAATTGCATCAGAAGTTGTTTTTCTCTAAACGTTTTCACACAGAGTAATTGGGGTGTACAAAGCTTGGCACAATAATGTTTACTAACTGTGCTTTAGAAACCTGTACTTTTTTACCATGTCATCTTCTTGGTGTAAATCAGTTCACAAAATTAAGGTCATGAGTACATCAATTCAGATGAATAAAATTAAACGTTTCATTTAAATATAACTGTTTATTTACATACTATTGTTAAAAAACAAAGAAATAAATGGGGTTTTAAGAAATAAATACTTTCATTCAGCATGCATGCATTAAATTGATCAAAAGTGAAAGCAGAACATAGCATTACAAAATATTTACATTTAAAATAAATGTTGTTCTTCACAAAAATATTAAACCACCATTTTCAACTTTGACAATCATGCAGCAAATCAGCATATTAGAATGATTTCTGACAGATTCTGTGACACTGAAGACTGGAGTAATGACAATATTCAGCCTAGTCATCACAGGAATACATATACAAAATATATCATAAAAATACATTAAAATAGAAAACAGTTGTTTTAAATTGTAGTAATATTTCATACAATTAGTGTTCTTACTGTATTTAGATCAAATTATATACAGCATTGGTGAGCATAAGAGTAATTACTCCACATGTGATCTCAACAGTTTACATTGTGCACAACAAAGTAATAGCATAATTTCAGAAGTCCCCCCCCCCCACAAATTCAGCAATATATGGTGTAAAATTGATAGCCACGACTGGCAGCTAACGGGTTTCAGAGTGGATAGAAGTGGATCCCAATCGTGGCCCAAAACAGAACACTGGGATAGAAGTAAGGTGTAAACCATAAGGCTGGATTGGGATGATCATTCGTTAGGTACATATTGTAAAGTGATATTGATGCATTCACTTGTGCTGTTTAAATCAATGGTGTGTGACATGGAAAAAAATTATTGAAAAAATGAGAAAAAAAAGTAAATATGAATTCCTACATTGTTTTACTTACAGTATAATTTCCAGTATGTATTACAATACATAAAATATAATTTTATATAAAAATATGTCATTTATAATCTAATTTTTATAGTTAATATTTGAGGACAGAGAAAAGGTGACCAATGATTGGTCAGCAAAGGCGTTTTATCAGTTTAAGCAGGTTAACAGTGTTTGCACAGGCATGAGTGACATCATCATCTAGTGTGGTGTATTGCGGAGCTCCAGTGTAAAGGAGTTTTGCTGCAGTGTTCTGTTGCGAAAAAGCCTTTAATGCAGGCGTTCCACTCCCAATGCAGCAAGATACAGCAGTTCACCTACTGGGTAGCATGTATTGTTTCTGTCTAATATCATGCCCTCATCCCAATGCACAGAGCGAATGAGAACCACATATAGTACACATAAACATTCACACACAAGGACACACAACACAGATAGAAAATTATCACGCTTGATAAGGTATAAATACTCTATAGATTTAAGATATGTGCATCACACTTCCTTTTCTGGATGTGTATGCATATGTTTTTCGGTTTGTTCATAAGATACTCCACCAAATCTCCTACAAACAGAACTCACCAACTGTGTCTCCCAATGACGCAAGACCTCACACCTGCAATGTCGGGTGATGACCAGCAGAGGGAGACCACCATCAACCACAAACCACCCTTTGAAGAGTGAAGAAGCACCTTCTGAATCGACTGTAATTATCTACACTGAGAAAAATCACTTGATTTTACACACACACACACACACACACACACACACACACACACACACACACACACACACACACACACACACGCACACAAAGGAAGTGGTCACACTAAATTAGGTGATCTTACTTTTAAAAATGACATAAAAATAAGATAAAATTAAAGTTGAACGTAGTCAATGTAATTTAGTTACATCTACTCAATTCCATTGAGTAAATACCAG
Organism: Carassius carassius; assembly: GCF_963082965.1. Taxonomy (NCBI): domain Eukaryota; kingdom Metazoa; phylum Chordata; class Actinopteri; order Cypriniformes; family Cyprinidae; genus Carassius; species Carassius carassius. Next base: position 10,880,059 of record NC_081800.1, read on the forward strand.
TATTTTCAAATGAGGGGTTCCAGCCTTATCTTATTAGGTTTGTTTTACTTGAATGAATGTATTAGAGATATACAAAATTATAGTTCTAATGGTTTAGTAAATTATGTCATTTTAACATAACTTACTAATATAATGTCTATAACAAAAGATGCTGTTTAAAAGAGTTTAGGTTGAATGTAACAAGACATTATGTCAAATGCAGTTGAGATTGTAATTTTGTATGAAACAGACATCACATTATAAAAGTGTCCAGTGCTCCATAATGCTTACATTTCCTGTTTTAGATGGAAAACTTCAGGCCATTCAAAGACTATCTCGTGTTTTTGAATATCATTCTATAAATAGACACACTGGCTTATGAAAACCTTGTGTAAACATGCAAACACAACAACTCAACAACCCAAGAAGTAAACACATTAAACACATTTATTCCAAACGGTGGGGAGAATATTTATTTGGTCCCCTGCTGATTTTGTAGGTTTGCCCACTTACAAAGAAATGAAGGGTCTGCAATTTGGGAGTGAAAAGATAAAGTGAGAAGGAGACAACCGTTGGTGCAATAATTCAGAAATGGAAGAATATCAAAATAACCATCAATTGATCTTGGTCTGGAGATTTGTGCAAGATCTTGCCTCATGAGGTAAGGATGATCATGAGAAAGGTGAGGGATCAGTTTTGAACTACACAGAAGAAGCTTGTTAATGATCTGTTAACAAAGGCAGTTAAGACCACAATCACCAAGCAAACCATTGGGAACACACTATGCTGCAATGGACTGAAATCCTGCAGCGTCCACAAGGTCCCCTTGCTCAAGATGGCACATGCACAGTGCAGGCCTGTTTAAAGTTGGCCAGAGAACATCTAAATGATTCAGAGAAGGCTTGGGAAAAAGTGCTGTTGTCAGATGATACCAAAATCGAGCTCTTTGGCATTAACACACCATGTTTGGAGGAAGAGAAATGCTATGAACCCAAGAACACTATCCCTACAGTCAAGCACGGGATGGAAACATTATGCTTTGGGGCTATTTTCTGCTGAGGGTACAGGATAGCTTCACCACATTGAGGGGCAAATGGACAGGGTCATGTACTGTAAAATCTTGGACAAGAACCTCCTTCCCTCAGCTTTCTGCACCAAATCATCAGTTAAGCTTCACAGACCACATTGCTACAACGACCCGGTCCTGCAGGTTTGCCTTATACAACATTAGGAAGATTAGACCCTTCCTGTCAGAGCAAGCAACCCATTCCCTACCTTCTTGTCCAAGCTCTTGTTCTCTCCAGACTGGACTATTGTAATGCTCTCCTGGCGGGCCTTCCTGCATGTACTGTCAAGCCTCTGCAGTTGATCCAGAATGCAGCAGCGAGGGTTGTCTTCAATGAGCCGAAAAAAGCTCATGTTACTCCTCTCCTCATCAGGTTACACTGGCTACCAGTAGCCGCTCGCATCAAATTCAAGATACTGATGCTTGCCTACAAGATGACCACTGGCACGGCACCAACTTACCTAAACTCACTGGTTAAATCTTATGTGCCCTCCAGAAGTTTGCGCTCTGCCAGTGAACGACGCCTTGTGGTGCCATCCTAAAGAAGTTCAAAATCACTCTCACTGACTTTTTGCTGGACTGTGCCCAGCTGGTGGAATGACCTCCCACTCTCAATTCGTACAGCTGAGTCTTTACTCATTTTCAAGAAACATCTAAAGACTCATCTTTTTTTTGCCTGCACTTAACCAACTAACACTAGCACTTTTCCTTTTCTTGTCTTTTCATTTATAAAAATCAAAAACCTGGCTATGTGTTCTATACTAGACTAATTGAGACTTGTCATGGCACTTGTATACTGTAGTTGTTCTCTGGTTGACCTGACTGCTTCTATTGTTCTCATTTGTAAGTCGCTTTAGATAAAAGCGTCTGCTAAATGATTAAATGTAAATGTAAATGTAAATGTAAATGTAAATGAAGAACACTGAAGATGGGTCATGGAAAAGTCTTCATGGATTACAATGACCCGAAACATACCGCCAAGGCAACAAATGAGTGGCTCAAGAAGAAGCAGATTAAGGTCATGGAGTGGCCTAACCAGTCTCCAGACCTCAATCCCATAGACAACCTGTGGAGAGAGCTGAGACTTCGAGTTGCCAAACAAAAGCCAAGAAACCTTAAGGATTTAGAGAGATAAGTGGACCAAAATCCCTCCTGAGATGTGTGCAAACCTGGTGACCAACTACAAGAAATGTCTTACCTCTGTACCTCTGTCAGCAAGGGTTTCTGCAACAAGTACTAAGTCATGTTTTGCTTGGGGATCAAATACTTATTTCACTCACTGAAATGCAAATCAATTTCTAACCTATATATAAGGTGTTTTTTCGGGATTTTTGGGTTGGTATTCTGTCTCTATACATTAAAATAAACCTACCATAAAAATTAGCGAGACCCTTAATTTTTTTTGTATGTGGGCAAACTAATAAAATCAGCAGGGGATCAGATAAATATTTTCCCCACTGTATTATATTTCTTCAGGTCTCTTTTCTTTATTCAGACTATTTACAGTAATGAATGGCATTACATAGAACACATATAGTTTACTTACCGTGTAAAATGACTGACTATTAAAACTTCTGAAGCGTAAGATTTCCTGGAGTTGTTCTCAGTACTGGATCGGAAATCCCCTGTACAAAGGTTCAAGGATGGAAAGGAAGAGGATGAGGGGTCGGCTTGACTGCTGACGATTTTATTAAGAAAATAAACTAACACAACGGTGTCTCTCACACAGGCAGCAATAAACTATCAATAATTCCGCGTTGCGGCTTCCGGCTCGTTTGGTCGTCAGCAGTCCTTCTCTCTCCACTACTCCAGTTTCTCATGGCATTAAATACTCTCTCCACGCCTATTACTGAAACAAGAGACAGGTGTTGATTATTTCCGTTCAACCCGCTCACTCACCGTCCTTCTCCTGACTCTCTCTCCCGCTGCAGGCTTCGCTAAACCACGCCTCCGCCTCGACATACCCCCACCGCCCGACTCGGGCTAGGGAGCCATCCGGCCTGCAGCCTCCACCCCCCCCATTTCTGGAGAGGAAGTCGGCCGCAGCCCTGAACACCCGGTCTGTGGATCACTTTGAACTTAAAAGGCTGTAGAGCCAGATACCACCGAGTGATCCATGCATTGGTATCTTTCATGCGGTGGAGCCATTGCAGAAGGGCGTGGTCCGAACAGAGGGTGAACTCCCGTCCCAGGAGATAGTAGCGGAGGGTGAGGACGGCCCACCTGATGGCAAGTCATTCTTTCTCAATGGTGCTGTACTTAGTCTCTCTCCTAGAGAGCTTGTGACTAATGTACAGCACATACCGTTCCTCTCCCTCGATCTCCTGAGACAGGACTGCCTCCAGCCCCCTGTCCCACGCGTCTGTCTGCAACAAAAAAGGGAGAGAGAAATTAGGAGCGTGTAACAACGGCCCACCACATAGAGCAGCCTTCACTTGGGTAAAGGCCTGCTGACACGGCTCCGTCCACTGGACTGTATCTGGTGCCTCCTTTTTAGTAAGGTCAGTCAAGTGGCTGGTGAGGTCCGAATAATTAGGCACAAACGTCTATAATATCCCGCCAGCCCCAGGAACTGTCTCACCTCGTTTTTGGTCTTAAGACGTGGACAGGTCGCAACCGCGGCTGTCTTGTCAATTTGGGGACGCACCTGTCCATGCCCCAAGTGGAAGCCCAGATACCTTACTTCCACACGCCCAACCGCACACTTCTTCGGGTTGGCCGTGAGTCCAGCCCCTCTCAGCGACCTCAAGACCGCCCTCAAATGCTGCATATGCCGCTGCCAATCATTACTAAATATAATGATATCGTCCAAGTAGGCAGCCGCATATACAGCATCGGGGCGGAGGATCTTGTCCATGAGCCGCTGGAAGGTGGGCGGAGCCCCGAACAACCCGAACGGAAGGGTAACAAATTGGTGTAAACCAAACAGCGTTGTGAAAGCTGTCTTTTCTTTGGATAAAGGAGACAAGGGGATCTGCCAATATCACTTTGTTAGGTCCAACGTCGAATAAAAACGAGCCGTGCCGAGCCGATCAAGCAACTCATCAACCCGCGGCATTGGATACGCTTCTAATTTCGACACAGCATTCACCTTGCGGTAATCCACACAGAAACGGACTGAGCCGTCCATTTTCGGAACCAAAACTATCGGTCTCGCCCAGTTACTGTTGGATTCTTCTATTACCCCCATTTCAAGCATGGCGCCTAATTCAGCCTGAACTACCTTTTTCTTATGCTCAGGCAAGCGATAAGGCCGGCTGCGAACGACCATGCCCAGCTCAGTCTCGATATGGTGCTGAATCAGGTTGGTACGGCCGGGTAGGTGGCGAGAACACGTCGGCAAATTCAGCCTGCAATCTTGCTACGTCAGTGAGCTGGGACGGCGAGAGGTGATCTTCACCTGGGGCCAGGGTGAGGGATTGAGATTTGACATTCGCCTCTGGCCCAAGATCCTCCTCTCCACTAATCACCGTCGCTAACATCACTGGCTCCACCTTTTTTAAGGAGATTGAGGTGATATATTTGACGTGCCCTGTTCCTATCCGACCGTATAACCTCATATTCGAGCTCTCCGACTTGTCATGCGACCTCAAACGGTCCCTGCCACTTTGCCATTAATTTGGAGCTTGATGTTGGGAGCAATACAAGTACTTTCTCTCCCGGTGCAAATTTGCGTAACTTAGCGCCCCTTTTGTTTAGCTGGCTCTGTCTGTCCTGAGCTTGTAACAAATTCTCCCTTGATAGCCGCCCCAAAGTGTGGAGTTTTCTTCTCAAGTCCAGGACATACTGAATTAAATCTTTGGAGGACAACCAGGAGATTAAATGAAACAGTGTGTCCGCAACACTCTTAGCCGAAATTTTGCGGAGGGCCACTGCTTCAGGATATCGTGTTGCATAATCGACTATGACTAATGCAAAATGATGTCCCCTTGCGGATCGCTCTAATGGCCCGATGAGGTTCATACCAATTATCTCGAAGGGGACCTGCATTAATGGGAGGGGGCGCAATGGCGCTTTTGGGGTGGCCGGTGGGTTTACCAACTGGCATTCAGGACAAGACGCGCACCACCTGCGCACATTCTCGTGAATGCCCGGCCAAAAAAAATGGGTCATGAGGCGATTTAGTGTGGCAGCCTGTCCCAGGTGGCCCGCCATTGGATTAGAATGAGCCGCTTGGAAAAGCATTTCCCTGCGGCTCCTTGGAACTAACAATTGGGTTGTATCTTCTTTTGTCTGACCGTCTTGGGTCACTTGATACAACCGATCTTTTAAAATGGCAAAATACGGATAGGAGAGCATTTGGGTTGGCTGGAGAAGCTGGCTGTCGATGGTACGGACCTGTTGGAATGCATGTTTCAATGTTTCATCCCAAGACTGCTCCAGGGGAAAGTCATCGCGCTCCGAGAGACCCCATCTCTCGACCTCACGCGGTTCCCCTGGAGCAGGGCCCGGCGGTCCTGGCTCAGTTTCTCCCACCTGCACCTGCGCGCTCCCGTTCCGGGCCTTATTTGCCCAAGAGGCATCCGTGCACAGAGACCCCAATAGAGCTGCTAAAGCAGGCCAATTCATACCCAAAATTATCGGATGCCGGAGGTGCGGACTAACGGCCACCTCGACGCTATGCTTTTGACCCCGAAATTGGATAACGACAGGCATTACCGGATATTCCACTACATCCCCGTGCACACACCGCACCTTAACCACACAGCTGGTATCCAATGCCCCCGGTTGAATCAGGCTTTGATGGTTCGAGGTTTGGTTACATCCTGAATCCACCAAGGCCGGATAAATACCCCCCTTGATACTCACAGGTATTTGGTATTCGCCGGCCTGACCGGGGGTGACCTGCGGGACGTCCGGGACCCAGATCATTGTCCACACCTCTATCATTGGACATCGGTCCACGAAATGGTCCGGATCCCCGCAACGCCAACAGGCCAGCCCAGACCTTCCCCCCGCCCCAGTGATAGGGAGTGGGTTGAACGATTGGCGTGGAGAGAGCGGAGAAACCGAAGCGCTGTCCCCTCCGGCGGCCACCGACGTGGGACGGTGGCACTGGACACACTCGGCAGTCTTATTTTGCAGCCGAGCGACGAACTGCTCCAGCACCACGAGGTCGATGACGTGCTACACATCACTTCCCTTGGCCAGTAGCCACTTGCGGCAGGAGTCTCGGAGCTGTTGGGCCATCGCGAAGGGCCGACCGGCTTCCTCCAAGTCCAGGGACCGGAAGCGCTGGCGATGTTGCTCGGGGCTCCGGCCGAACCGCTGGATGATGGCCCTCTTCAGGTCGTCGAAGACCAGGAGGTTCGCCACCAGGAGCTGTTGCGCGGCCACCTGGGCCTCGCCTGAGGGCAGGGGGATGAGGCCAAGAGGAGCACCTCAACGCAAAACAACCAAATTCATCCAGTTGACTTTACTTAATTTACACAGGTTTGTTCAAAACAACTAAATATATCAAAACTACTTATTCACTTTTTTGTAAAATGAAATAAAATTGAATTGAATGAGATCATTTTTGCTATATTGTTATATATATAAAAATATATAAATATAGCATATATATTACTATATATATGCTATATTTAATTAAGGTCAAATTAATTTTTATTGGGAGCATTTAAAATACACAAGAATGGAAACATTTGCATTTGAATAAAGGTGGACGTCACATGTCCAGTCACCAAAAACTGCAAGAAGTGAGATAAAGAGGGAGAAATTAAAATAATAATAATAATAATGATTATGATGATGATGATGATGTGTTTTTAACTTAGCAATGAATGAACCAAATATGAAAATAATTGGGATAATAAGGAGAAACAGGCTAATGAAAAGAGAGGGATGGAAAGAGAGGTAGTGCTGACTCCAGCTGAGTAGAGGCCTCTTCTCTCTCTGCCTCTTTCTTAATTACTGCATTGATTGTTAAAGCTCAAGGCTGAAGACCTGATGTAGAGAGAGAGAGAGAGAGAGAGAGAGAGAGAGAGAGAGAGAGAGAGAGAGAGAGAGAGAGAGAAGAGAGAGGGTGTAGAGAGGTGGATATGGGTTGATCCAAAAGTGGGCAAATATGTCAGTTCCATGCAATTTGCAGTCTTCATCTATAGGTCTGTCCATTAATCCTGAGCCCTCTTTCCCTTTGATTTTTTTTCAGGTTAATGTCCTTCCATTTTTATAGTAAATAAGCTCCTTCTGCACCATTAAACAATTACAATCAATATGTATCAACAAAGAGCCTTATTAGTTTTAAGAGACAAGCAATTAAATATCAGCCCTCTGTAAACAAATTTATTGTGCTAATTTAATAATACTAAATATTGAAGACGATACACGTTCAAAGACTTTCACTGTTCAAGACTGATTCGCTCCAACACACTTACAACTTCAAAACCTTACTTAAAGGGGTCATTGGAAGTAGTTTGAACTGAAATGTGTGTTGGCAGTGTGTGTACACACCGTACAATTATAAAAATACACCCAGTGTTTTTTTATTTTTTATTTAATCTACTAAAATCTTTACACCTTTCTCAAATCAAGCCGATCTTAGCTTCTTGTCTTTGTGACGTCACACAGACAGGCCCCTCCCATGATAGTTTGATTGACAGTAGTGTTTCAGCACAGACTGGACTGGTTGTCTTACTTTAGACCTGCCCTGAGTGAGCTGTCATCAGTCCACCATTGTTTCACCGCCTGAGCGGATGTAGACAAGAATGACTCCTAAGCGATAAAGGTGTTCTGTTGTTGATGTAATAATGAACATAGCAGTCGGCATCTAAGCCTCTGAAGGCACAATGGATTACATTTGTTTCTGAAGGGAATGCACCCCCGATCTACATAACTGCGTCTATGTTCGCACAAATCATTCGTGGTCCATTTTCACCAACAGAAAATGTGAGTATAAGGTTTTTTAATGAGTCTTTACAAGTTGCCTTTCCAAATAATGTGCTAATTAGTAAGTTTCATGATGATAGCGGCTAAAGTAAACAGTCTCATTGAGAGCGCTTGGAAGAGAGGGGCGGGGTCAGCAGAGCTCATTAACATTTAAAGGAAAATGCTACAATACACTTGCTCTGAAAAGAGCTGTTTTTGACAGGGTAAAAAAGGTGTTTTTTACAATGCCATGGAGAAATTTGAACCAAACTGTTACAGACTTTCATTAAGACCCAAAAGAATCATATCAACTTTTGGAAAATGGGCATCTAATTACTTCTTTAAACAATTCAGTGCGGTTTTCTGTTTAAATGACCACTAGTGGCAATAAAACACAACATTTTGTACAAATTATGATTACAGTTGCAACTTTTCCATTAATAAAGATTTGGTTTGCATTTGTATGGATCCTTGCACAATACTAAGTTTACATGATGTAATCTGCTCTATATATGGCTTTTCTGATTCTGAACTTGCTCCATAGCTCACCTGGTATAGCACTGTACTTTTAATGCTAATGAGTCCCATGAAACACAAGTCACAATAAAAGAGCTAAAAGGCTAGTAGAATTAAGCTAAATATATGGTTGCTTTAGCAAATGTGTTATTATTTCATGTTTGCTTTTAGATAGGTTTAGTGCAGGTTGTATGTTATTTTCAAACACGATTAATCTTGTAGTGCCAGTCAACGGAATATTTGATTTCAAAATTGCTGCCATACATTCAACAACCAATAAAATACTGCCAGATTTCCATTCATCTATTTTTTATAAAAACTTGTTTTAACATCACTCACTGGACATTTAAAGTGGCCCTATAATGCCATTTTGAATATTGCCTTTCATCGAGTGTGTAATGTATGTGAATGTAAATGATCTGCAAAGTTGTAAGTCAAAAGTGCATAATGAATAAAGTTATTGTCTCCAAAAAGAAAGAATTGACTAGGAACAGCTCTTTTTTTTGTGTTCCTGACATTTTACTGACAGCTGCTTCTCTAATCTCTGGGGGCTCAATACAGGATTCACAAAACGCTTGCTCTTGAAAGATGGCTCAGTACCCAGTTTATTTGGGCCAGCTGGCTCCACTGAATCACAGCGTCTAAGTATGATAAATCATAGATGTTTGTATTTTCTATCGAGCGTTCAAAAACTATGACAAAGTGTGTATAGTTTATGACATGTGGTGCACACGGTAGACTAATCACAACAGACTGGGCCATCCTGACCAATCAGAGCAGAGTGACTCACAAAAAGAAGGGCTTTAGAGAATGAGTCTTAGAAACGCTTTGAACAAATTGTTTGAGAATTGTTGGAAAATCAGGTGATGTTTAATTCATATTTTGAGAAAATGAAAGTGCTTTTTGACCACGCATGTATGTAAACCTATTGTAGTAGACTCCCAAAACAATATTTGGAACCTTACAAATGTCATTATAGTGACACTTTAAGTGCTGCAAAACATCCAAGATGCAACTTAATATCATTTTGCCTAAATGTTGCCACAGACGTGTTTTTTCAACGAGACTAGGCCATGAAATAATTTATTAAAAGCTCTCCCTGTTAATAGATACACCTTATTTTCTGTTTACCTAAGGGGATTTGAATGAGTGCTGTGTTAGGTCATTAATGGTCCCTTTTGGTATCAGGTTTGACGGTTGACCTCTGACCTGTTCAATAGCCAGCTGAATGATTATACATCGAGCCCCCTTGCTATTCTCGGCGGATTTCTAAATGCATAATCAATTTTGGGACATCCTAAATGAACAAGTGCAAAAATGCTGTACACATTTACTTAATTATACTATTTTCAACTAAAGACAAACTCGAAAAAATAAACAATTCTAAAACATTCCTGGGGAAATGAAATCTTTTAAGAATCAGTAAAACTACAAAAGGCCTGTCAGTAACATAGCTAAAATACCACTGCATTCTGAAGTAAAACAAACACTTGACATTTGACTGCAAGACAAAGTGCCGTACAGCTCTGAGAACTGAAAGTCAACAACACGTGCTCCAATGAGTTCATCTCACAGGCTGCTTAAGCATTCAATTGGGCTGCCCCTGACATTTGAGTTGCCCTACAGACCCTCCCTGTTTTGGTCCTATATTAACGCCTGACATGCTCCATCAAACAGGCATAAATTTAGCATGTCCCATGAATAATCCCCCGGCTACAGGCCCCTGCCCCATGCACACATGATGACCAGACAAAACAATATGTAACATGCTGAAAAGAAAAAGAAAAAGCCTGAAATGTTTATTCAACAGAGCAGCACAATTGTGTGAAAGTGTAAGGGTACATGGGAACAGAGAGTGGAGAGGGAGATCTTCCTGGACTGAGTGACCTGAAAAACTCAAACAGGACTCACAAGTATAGACTGCAAACTTGCATGCAAATTTCAGCCAGTCAGAGGGGTACAGTGGTTAGGACAGAGGAAGAAAGAAAATAGAAGAATCCAGTGCATTGTGCATGTTTGTTTGTGCTAAATAGTCTAGGAGATAGAACCAAACACAGAGTCTTTCTTCTATCCATTAGAGTTAGTATATACCGGTATTTAGAAAATAGTTTAAATGTGAAACTTCTATTTGTTGGAACAATGAGACATAGGCTAGTAAATGTTGGGGAAAAGAGTGTGAAAAAAGACCCACTTGACCACCATTGTACTAATTCAACCACTATAGGCCACAATGATTCGATCTTGCTCAATATTATACCCTCTTGAAAATCCTGTCCAGATTTGTAAACACTTTTCTGCTTCCATAATCAAATCTTATCACAGTCTCTTCTCTGCACCATCGTTTCTGACATATGCATGTACACACAAACAGTCTTTCTGAGATGCACACACCGCCATGCACACCCACAAATTTTTTAAATTGAGACACACTGTCATGAATAAAGCCTAACTGCAAGCTAATGAGAAAGCGAGAGAGAATGAAAGGAAATTTAAGTGTCTTCCCCTCCCCCATCATCCCATGCACCATCAGAGGAATGCATGCTGGTGTCCTGCTAATTTGTATTTAACTGTCCTCTGCCCTGATGGGGTGCCATGATAGATCCATTGTGCACTGACTACAGTTCACACACCAAAGAGCTGTGCAGCAGATATTGTCCCACTGTAATTTCCCCTCGATTTAATGCTGGGAGGACTCAATATGCCGAAGACTGTCTGTCCTGAAACAGAGTCCATCAGTCTATAGTATTAGCATTCACTGTTTACTGTGATTAAACTAAACACCATTTTCATCATCTACAGAAAATGTATTTAAATGCATAATTTATTTACTTATTTAAATATTTATGACTGATTTAATTATATATTAAACTATTAATCACAAAGATATATTAATTTGACATTGTACCAATCATCTTAAAATTGAGTATCAATTCAATACAATATTATTCACAAACACAAATCACAAATAAAATATAATAATAAATAAACCTTGAAAAATATGACTTTATTTAACCCCATTATTTTATTTACTAACTGATTAATTAACATTAATTTGACATTTTATCAATCTATTTTTTTAAGAATCAATACAAAGTATTTATTTTATTTAATTCTAACAACCACACTGTTGGCTAAAAAAACAAATAAAATCAAATAAACTACTAAAGAATAGGATTTTATTTAGCCCATGATTTCATTTGAAAAAATTAATTACCAAGATAAATGTATCTGACATTATATACAACTTTATTCAACGACCAACCTAAATTAATAAAAAGATTAAAAAACAAACTTTCTAAAATATGATTGTACTTAACGCCATGATTTGATTTTAACATATGAATAATGATTTCAATCAGTTTATAATAAAAAAAAAAAAATACAACAAAACTTTATTCAACACCCTACATAAATAAAACAATACCTAAAGTAGGATTTTATCTAACCCCCTGGTTTTATTTTAATGAATGCCTCACCAAGATAAATGTATTTTAACACATTTATATTTATTAATACAAACAACTCAATTTGACAACCAACAGAAATAAAAAAAATAAAAATAAAAATATATATAAAAACCCTAAAAGTATATGGTTTTATTTAACCCCATGATTTTAACAAATTAATCTTCAATTAATCTGATATCATATTAATTAAATTATAATTGGGAATCAATACAACAACTTTATACAAACAACGAATAAAATAAATAACTAAATTTCTGGAGCTGTGGCTCATCCTTCAATTTGAAGCAGAAGATTTTAGCTCAGGTGAGTATGAAACTAGTTTATACTGCTGTTGTTCTTAATTGCGACACTGTAGCAGGTCATCACTGTGCAGTATGCAGACCACAGAGACCTCAACGGGGCCACAGGTTGGATTTAGATGCTTCCCCAGCTGGAGGGTTACCTGGTCAGGCTGCCAGCAGCAGTCAGGCGGGCTGAGTATCGCTGGCAGGCATGCCTCACAACATTCCTCAAGGGCCTAGTTTAGCCCTGTTAAGAGTGACCTTGAAATGTGACACGGAACAATAAACTATAAAATGGTATCCAGGCATGTGGAGCAAAGGAGGGAAAAGAAGGTGGGACAGGAGGAGGGGAAATTGGGTGACACCTGTCATTCTGCGTTTGTTTTATAGACGTCAGTGGGCAGTTGGGTCGCTGGGTTTCTTCTGTTTTTTTCTACACCCCCTCATTCTCCCTTTTTGGTTGGAGTTTGGCAGACTCAGCAGAACAGGAGCAACGCTTTAGTCACTGACCTTCAGGGGCGAGAGAGGGAATAGGGGTGAGAGAGAGAGAGAGAGAGAGAGAGAGAGAGAGAGACATTGGCAACTCCATGAAATGCTTTACACAAATGCTAGGGCACAGGCCACAGTGGTACAACAACAGATTATGTGATCTGCTGTTGCCCTCACCTCTAATGCTTTCTTTTTATGTTTTTTTCTCTCTCTCTCTACTATTCTTTCTCTTTAAGACCCCACCAAAGAAAAATCACCTGTATAAATAAATGAAAGACCACACACACACACACACACACACACACACACACACACACACACACACACACAGTATATATATATATATATATATATTTTTTTTTTTTTTTACAGATTACAGATTTCCATCTTTACAAAAATATTAAATTACATTACTGATCCGTTTTTTTTTATTATTCTGCTCTAGTTACATAAATGCATATACTCATTTTGAGTTGGCATCATAAGGGACTTACAGAATATGGATTATTGGGGTAATGAAACAAACTGAGATGTAATTTGTGAATAAAATATTACCTGGGACTTTGCCCATGGGTAGGTAACTAATTACAAACATTCATAAGACATTAAACTAATGGATGCATACACAAAAATGTGCACATTGGTTTCCACCGATGTCTAAAATTTAATTTACATGTATATTTAATCATTTAGCAGATGCTTTTATCCAAAGTGACTTATAAATGTGGAAGAGTACTAGCAATTTATCATACAAGAGTCTCCTATATCAGCAGTGCTGCAATACTGTAAACTATAGCACAAAACATGGAGAAATTCAAGGAGTACAGGAAAGAGAGGAGAAAAAAGGTTTCCAGTATGCCATCCAAAAAGAGAAAATCTTAATAGTTTACATTGGTGGGGAAAATTACAGCTATAGCAAAACAAACTCTGAAAAAAAAGATTGTATATATATATATATATATATATATATATATATATATATATATATATATACACTCCTGAACAAAATCTTAAGACCATGGGATGCATCGCAAGTTTTACATATTTTGCACTAGTGGATCATAACCGGGTTGTAAGTGCTGCATCAAAATGCCAAAAGAAAAAACAGGATCAAGAGACAAAAAATAGAGAGTAGGCAATTTATTGAAAACTGCATTTAAAGTCAAACAGGCTGTTCATCAGCTGATCAAAAGTTTAAGACCATAGCCCAAAAATAAACTCACAACAGAACTAAAAGTGTCAAAAAAGGACTCAGTAGTGAGTAGCCCATCATTCTTGTTGATCACTTCAAACACTCGTTTCGGCATGCTTGATGCGACTGTTTCCAGGAGGCTGGTGGGAACGTTGCTCCACGTGGTGAAGATGGCTTCACGAAGGGCATCCACGGTCTGGAACTGACGTCCGTTTTGGTAAACTTCCCTTGCCATCCATCCCCAAATGTTTCAATGGGATTTAGATCAGGGGAACACACAGGATGGTCCAAAAGAGCAACGTTATTCTCCTGGAAGAAGTCCTACGTCAGGCGGGCGTTGTGAATTGCAGCGTTTTCCTGTTGAAAGACCCAGTCATTACCAAACAGACGGGGCCCCTCGGTCAAGAGGGATGCCCGCTGCAACAGATCCACATAGCCAGTCGCCATTTGATGCCCCTGCACAACTTGAAGCTCCATTTTCCCATTGAAGGAAAAAACACCCCAGATCATGATGGAGCCTCCTCCACTGTGCCGCGTAGAAAACATCTCAGGTGGGATCTCCTTGTCATGCCAGTAACGTTGGAAGCCATCAGGACCATCCAGGTTAAATTTTTTCTCGTCAGAGAATAAAACTTTCTTCCACCTTTCAATGTCCCATGTTTGGTGCTCCCTTGCAAATTCCAAACGGCAAGTTTGTGTCATGGGAGGAGACGTCGCCTTTGAAGACGTTTTTGTTCTTGAAGCCCTTCTCTAGCAGATGACGTCTTATGGTTATTGGGATACAGTCAGCATCAGTAAGGGCCTTAATTTGGGTCGAGGATCGACCTGTGTCTTCACGGACAACCCGTCGGATCCTGCGGCTCAGTGCAGGTGAAACATTTTTGGATCTACCACTTGACTTTTTTGTCCCATAACTCTCAGGATTTTTTAAGAAATGTAAAATGACTGTCTTACTGCGACCAACCTCGGCAGCGATGGCACGTTGTGTGAGACCTTGCTTGTGCAGCTCAACAATCCTGCCACGTTCAAAGAGAGAAAGCCTTTTTGCCTTTGCCATCAGGAGATCTTGACAGTATGACTGCTTGAAAAACAATGACATGAAAGCCATATTTTTGTGCAGATTTGACCTTTTTATGGCTATGGTCTTAAACTTTTGATCAGCTGATGAACAGCCTGTTTGACCTAAAATGCAGTTTTCAATAAATTGCCTCTATTTTTTGTCTCTTGCTCCTGTTTCTTCTTTTGGCATTTTGAAGCAGCACTTACAACTCGGTTATGATCCACTAGTACGAAATGTGTAAAATTTGCAAGCATCCCCTGGTCTTAAGATTTTGTTCAGGAGTGTATATATACAGTACAGACCAAAAGTTTGGACACACCTTCTCATTCAAAGAGTTTTCTTTATTTTCATGACTATGAAAATTGTAGAGTCACACTGAAGGCATCAAAACTATGAATTAACACATGTGGAATTATATACATAACAAAAAAGTGTGAAACAACGGAAAATATGGCATATTGTAAGTTTTTCAAAGTAGCCACCTTTTGCTTTGATTACTGCTTTGCACACTCTTGGCATTCTCTTGATGAGCTTCAAGAGGTAGTCACCTGAAATGGTTTTCACTTCACAGGTGTGCCGTGTCAGGTTTAATAAGTGTGATTTCTTGCCTTATAAATGGGGTTGGGACCATCAGTTGTGTTGTGCAGAAGTCAGGTGGATACAAAGCTGATAGTCCTACTGGATAGACTGTTAGAATTTGTATTATGGCAAGAAAAAAGCAGCTAAGTACAGGAAAACGAGCTGCCATCATTTTATTAAGAAATGAAGGTCAGTCAGTCCGAAAAATTGGGAAAACTTTGAAAGTGTCCCCAAGTGCAGTCACAAATACCATCAAGCGCTACAAAGAAACTGGCTCACATGCGGACCCCCCCAGGAAAGGAAGACCAAGAGTCACCTCTGCTGCGGAGGATAAGTTCATCTGAGTCACCAGCCTCAGAAATCGCAGGTTAACAGCAGCTCAGATTGGAGACCAGGTCAATGGCACATGGAGTTCTAGTAGCAGACACATCTCTAGAACAACTGTTAAGAGGAGACTGTGTGAATCAGGCCTTCATGGTAGAATATCTGCTAGGAAACCACTGCTAAAGAAAGGCAACAAGCAGAAGAGACTTGTTTGGGCTAAAGAACACAAGGAATGGACATTAGACCAGTGGAAATCTGTGCTTTGGTCTGATGAGTCCAAATTTGAGATCTTTGGTTCCAACCACTGTGTCTTTGTGCGACACAGAAAAGGTGAACGGATGGACTCTACATGCCTGGTTTCCACCGTGAAGCATGGAGGAGGAGGTGTGATGGTGTGGGGGTGCTTTGCTGTTGACACTGTTGGGGATTTATTCAAAACTGAAGGCATACTGAACCAGCATGGCTACCACAGCATCTTGCAGCAGCATGCTATTCCATCCGGTTTGCGTTTAGTTGGACCATTTATTTTTCAACAGGACAATGACCCATAACACACCTCCAGGCTATGTAAGGGCTATTTGACTAAGAAGGAGAGTGATGGGGTGCTGCGCCAGATGACCTGGCCTCCACAGTCACCGGACCTGAACCCAATCGAGATGGTTTGGGGTGAGCTGGACCACAGAGTGAAGGCAAAAGGGCCAACAAGTGCTAAGCATCTCTGGGGACTCCTTCAAGACTGTTGGAAGACCATTTCACACTGTAAAACCCGACAAGTTAACTTAACTCAAATCGTTTGAGTAAACCGATTGCCTTGACTTTAAAACCCGACCCGACAATTAAACTTAACTCAAACGGTTTGAGTAAACAGATATCCTTAAGTTATGTTAACTCAAACCGTTTGAGGCAACCGATTGCCTTAAACCATTTAAGTTGAAAAAACTAACAGTTATAAGTACTCTGAACTTAATTCAGTTGAGTTCACTGAAATAAGATATACATTGCAATTAAGTGATTAAGTGATTAATTGAGTGATAATTGAGCTTTAGTGATGAACACCTGCTGTTAACAAACATAATCAGGGGCGTAGCACCAAATTTTGGGCCCTGGGTACAAACCATCTTGCTGGGCCCCCAATACCATAGTGATACCAATGGGTAAGGTATTGCATTTTTATCATAAAAACACTTAAAATGTAAACAAAATAGGCCACACTCTGATTAATATATTTTTGTTTTATTGTCGAAAGTACTACTTACTGAGATGACAAAAGGTCTAGCAGGTCCAAACCTGGACTAAATCAAATATACTGTAAAGCAGTTCTGAAAATGACCATACCAAATGAGAAAAACTTTGGTCTGAAACACAAACTAAATAATGTCAGTTTTTACTAAATGCCCATTGACGGGTCTTTGCATGCGCAAATTTGCTGATCAGGTCTTTAAAGTCCAGTTTTTTGCTAGCATTTGAACAATAGTTTTCCTGTGCTTATCAGTAAGAGTTGTTGACCATAATCCTGGGTCCTCTGACAATCCCTCTCCAGTATCCCAAAGAACTCATTCTCTTCTCTTTCCTCTTCAGCTCTGTCCTCCTGCTCCTGACTACCTTCATCACATTCTTCACTTTCCCTCTGATCACTTATATCAACCTCATCTTCTATTTCTGCCTCTGCTACAAGAGGAAATTAACAAAATGGGTACATTGTTATTGTACACATTTAAACTTTAAACTGTAAACTTTAAACTGTAATTAGTAATTACACTTTAAAGTTTAAATGTGTACAATAACAATGTACTAATTTTGCTTATTTCCTCTTAACACTTAATTACTAATTACTAAGTGTTAAAAAGCTCACCTTGTCTCACTGTCACACTCACATCCACCTCACTGTCACTGCTTTCACCTAGCCATGATGAGGGGCCTGCTGCTGCAGGGTCTGACTCTGAAACTGAAATATATGGCTTCAAATGGTTGCTAAAATATCCTTTATTGTCACAATACCTTTTTTTTAAAGTGTAGGCTAAGTACAAGATAATTGATGATTATTTGTCTGTTTAAAATAAATGCAGACTAGACTATAGAATCACAGGGTAAACTAACCGCCAAACTAGACATTCAGTCTTTGAATTATGTTTTAAAATAAGTCATTTTTCAATCATTAAGATGTGCATTATTATACTGAGAACAATCCTGTACTTAATGTAAGAGCGTGTGCGAGCTAATTTGCATAACAATGCGGTAAAATAGGCGCTAACGATCTGTGTTTTCGCGGGTGTTAGATTTTGACAATGGAGGGAAATATACAGTGTTTTCATGTAAACTTCTGACTCTGAGAGTGGGGAGAACTGCAGCAGAAGAGTTTATTGATTTAAAAACGATTGTATTGCTTCCGCCAAAGAAAATAGTCCGTTCCGCGTCCATAGCAACGCGCTGTTTTTCATGGCAACGGTCTGTTATACTTCGCAGCGGTCTGTTATCAAGAAATAACAGACCGCATTCTACATTGGAATTCAGCCAAGCCATGTAATAATCAGAAACATTGTTTGCTCGCTATGAAGGGTGTGATACTATAAAGTATTGGTATATTATTCATAAATGCAAACATAAATGTATGCTATTCTACCGGGAGTAGATATTTATGTTAAAACAATGTCAATGCTTGATGATGCATTTGGAGCTCACCTCTCTTTTCAAAAAAATTTGTGAGCAACTGCTTGCCCTCATTTGCCCTTCTCTCTTTATTCTGCTTCTCTTTTCGTTTTTGAGCCCCTGATTTTCCTTTCTTAAGGAGAGACATGACTCTTCACGGCTCACTCCAGCTCCTGTCTCATCAACTGATTCAATCACCGCGGGTCCGCAGCAGAAGCACCTGGCCTGCGGGTCGTACCATTTGCATTGATTCGAGAGGGGTGTGGGGCCCTGCACAGCATGAAAATGACTTTTTTATACCAAACCAGCGCCTAACTACAAGTTTAGTTTTGCACAGGAACTTTTTTAGTTGTACATAAATGCTATACAAATGTTAGTGCATGTATATGTATGTATAGAAAACTGACGTCTAAGGGCCCCCCCCCTGCCTCGGGCCCTGGGTACTCGGTACCCTTTACCCCCCCAGTCCGACGCCCATGAACATAATCACTGAAGAAAAGAGAGAAAGGAACTACAGCTGACTTCAGACACAGCCTCACTCAAACCTGACAAGTTATGTTAACTCAAACCATTTGAGGCAACCGATTGCCTTAAACCATTTAAGTTGAAAAAACTAACAGTTATGAGTACTCTGAACTTAATTCAGTTGAGTTCACTGAAAGATGTACATTGCAATTAAGTAATTAAGTGATTAACTAAGTGCTGATTGAGAATTAGTGATGAACAGCTGCTGTTAACAAACAGAATCACTGAAGAAAAGAGAAACACAAGAACTACTACAACTGACTTCAGACACAGCCTTAGATGAAATCAACTGAAATAAAATATATGAAATCTCTCAAGATCTGATTAAACAACCCCACAAACAGCATCACCAGCTGCACTTATTAATAACCAGACTGACTTTATTTCTGTCAGACGTCTACAGAAGATCTTATTGAGAATGAACTAAGGTTTAGATGTTGATTTATTGTTTCATTTGAAGTAACCATGTTAGAGATCAGTGTTTGCTTTAGTTGGGCTCTTGACCCTTGACTTCTGTCTTAGTCTTTTCTCTGGCTGTTATAACTATGTGTTTCTAAAACACATTTGTTGTAATTCAGAAGCCCAGAAGAAATGCCATCAGGTGTTAACCTGTACCTACATGTAGGTTGTTATACTTTATATAGGTGATGATAGATATTCATTATTATTCACAATTATTGATCCGTACAGAGTCTAATCTCTGATTAAATAAATGTGCAATTAGTAGAAGTGGACCTAGTAAAAATGACACTAAGATTCAGTTAATATAAAAATGACTTCATAAACATTTTGTACACATACATTTTTCTTCTATGCCAGTAATTGGTTCAAACACAGACATTAATAATCAGAATATTAACCTCTACAATGGTGACGAAAAAAACATGCTGCACAGCATGCTGGGTACTATTGTAGTACAAAACTCATCCATGGCTCCCAGCATGCTCTGCAGCATTTTTTTTTATGGTCACCATTGTTGAGGTTCATATTCTGATTATTAATGTCTTTGTGTGACTGTTTGACACCATAGCAGACCACACAGTTTGAAAAGTCATTCAGATTAACTGATTATCACAGAACCACTTTCACCTAGAATCACTTTTACTATATAATCAATCAAATTTTACAACACCTATTTCATCAGAGATTAGACTCAATACAGTTCAATAATTGATGATTATCATCACCAATATAAAGTATTACAACCTACACCTAGGTACAGGTTAACACCTGACGATATTTCTTCTGGGCTTTTGAGTTACAACAAATGTGTTTTAGAAACACACGGTTATAACAGCCAAAGAAAAGACTAAGACAGAAATCAAGGGTCAAGAGCCCAACTAAAGCAAACACTGATCTCTAACATGGTTACTTCAAATGAAACAATAAATCAACATCTAAACATCAACATCTAGTTCATTCTCAATAAGATCTTCTGTAGACGTCTGACAGAAATAAAGTCAGTCTAGTTATTAATAAGTGGAGCTGGTGATGCTGTTTGTGGGGTTGTTTAATCAGATCTTGAGAGATTTCATGTATTTTATTTCAGTTGATTTCATCTAAGGCTGTGTCTGAAGTCAGTTGTAGTAGTTCTTGTGTTTCTCTTTCTTTCAGTAATTCAGTTTGTTAACAGCAGCTGTTCATCACTAATGCTCAATCAGCACTTAGTTAATCACTTAATTACTTGAACGCAAAATTTTAAAACTTACATGGTTTAAATCAAGGCAATCTGTTTACTCAAACGGTTTGAGTTAAGTTAACTTGTCGGGTTTTACAGTGCAGGTGACTACCTCTTGAAGCTCATCAAGAGAATGCCAAGAGTGTGCAAAAAGCAGTAATAAAGCAAAAGGTGGCTACTTTGAAGAACCTAGAATATGATATTTTTTTTAGTTGTTTCTCACTTTTTTGTTATGTATATAATTCCACATTTGTTAATTCATAGTTTTGATGTCTTCAGTGTGAATCTACAATTTTCATAGTCATGAAAATAAAGAACTCTTTGAATGAGAAGGTGTGTCCAAACTTTTGGTCTGTACTGTGTATATATATATAATTACATTTTATTTCTAAAGCACATTCAACTTTGTTGGTCAAAGTGCTGTACAAAGTAAAAAATAATATAGGGTAAAAGCAATTAAAGACATACACATTATAGAGGGTTAAAAGCACAAGAATAAAGATGCATTTTTAAGTAGTGAGTAGTGAGTAGTGGCAGGCTATTCCACAGCTTAGGACCAGCTACTGCTGACTTCCTGTGAGTAAGCAGGCAGCAGCATTTTGGATCATTTGAAGATGAGAGATGGAAGAGAGAGGTAACCCAACATACAAAGAATTACAATAGTCAAGTCGTGAATAAATAAAATCGTGAATAGCGGTTTCGAAACCTTTCTTTGTTAGGAAAGGTTTGGCTTTGGTTAACCAACAAAGATGATAAAAACTGGTACTAACTATTGTATTAATTTCGGGGAAGTCATGGCCTAATGGTTAGAGAGTCAGACTCGCAATTGAAGGGTTGCGAGTTCAAGTTTCGAGCCGGCAGGAATTGTGGGTGGGGGGAGTGCATGTACAGTTCTCTCTCCACCTTCAATACCACGACTGATGTGACCTTGAGCAAGGCATCGAACCCCCAACTGCTCCCCGGGCGCCACAGCATAAATTGCTGCCCACTGCTCCGGGTGTGTGTTCACAGTGTGTGTGTGTTCACTGCTGTGTGTGTGCACCTTGGATGGGTTAAATGCAGAGCACGAATTCTGAGTATGGGTCACCATACTTGGCTGAATGTCACTTCACTTTCACTTGTTTGTCTAATTTGAGGCTGTCATCAAAGTGGAAAACAAGATCTTTGATATGGAGTAAGTGCACCGATGTCAAAGAAGTTTCTACCTGAATGTTCTTTTGGCCCAAATTGAATGATTTGGGTTTTATCGTCGTTAAGTAAAATACAATTATTGGTGAGCCACACTGTGATTTCTTGTAAAACAGGCTTCCAGTCTTTTGAGTGCTAAGTTGTCATTACGTTTTTATGGGTATGTAGAGTTGTGTATCATCTGTATAGCAGTGGTACAATACCCCAAATTTATTCATAATAGATCCCAAAGGTAGCATATACAGCAAAAATAATAATGGTGCTAAAATTGATCCCTGGGGTACACCACAAGTAAGTTTAGCCATCAAGGATGAAAAAGTGCCTAAGCTAACGGAAAAACTTCTTTTTGACAGGATGGATTGAAAGCATTTCAAAACTGTGCCAGTAATGCTGATCAAATGTTCGTGTCGGGATAAAAGAATCATGTGTTCCACAAAGTCAAAGGCTGAACTTAAGTCTAACAACACTAAAGCCATAGTATCACCAGCATCCGTGGTTGGTAAACATCATTAAAAATTTCAAGAGCGCAGACTCAGTGCTGTGCAGAGTTTTGAAACCAGATTGAAAAATGTCAGAGATGGAGTTGATTTGCAAATTATTTTGACACTGAATGAAAATGGCTTTTTCAAGAATTTTGGATAGGAACGGCAAATTAGAGATGGGTCTATAGTTACATTGTCAGCTTTGTCAAATGAGTTTTTTTTTTTTTAGAATTGGGGTCACAGTATAGAGTTTAAAACAGGCTGGGACTGTCCCTGTTGACAGATAAGTATTTATAATACATAAAATGTCTGGACCGACTGTATTAAAGATATGATTTAAAAAACGTGGTGGAAGGATGTCGTGAGGAGAAAAAGTGGGTTTCAGTTTCAACACGATTTCTTTACACGCCTTAAGAGAAATCGGCATAAATTCACCCCGCTCTGAGCAGAAAAATAGAGAGATTGAATATAGGTTGTATCTAGGTAAACATTTGAGCTTGAGTAGTATTGATTTTGTTAGAGAAGAAATTGAGAGATTTTTCACACTCAAAAGAAGAGTAAGCAAATGAAGGCGTAACAGAGGAATTAAGAAGTCAATGGTTGAGAATAACATTCTAGAACAGTGGGAGTTGTTTTACAATAAGATCAGATGAGAATTTATGTCCTGACAGTCCTGACAGCCCTTTGATTCTGTAAGGAAACATTCAACATTTAAAATATCTGAAGCCTATCTTTCTTCCATCTACTTTCAAGCCGTCAACATTGCTGTCGTAGTGATTGGATATCGTCATTGATCCAGGGCTGTGACTTATTTCGAGGATGGACCAGGTGCAGTTAAATCCAAGACTTCTAAACATTTGCTATTAAAAGATAGAATCTCCTCGTCAACATCTGGGTATGATGAAGCAAGGTCAGAAATAGGTAAATATTCAGCCCCCAAATACAGTTTGGAGAAAATGTTATATGAGTGAGAAGTCATTGTGCGAGACCACTGTGCTTGACGTGGTAAGGTTATAGGTGGAGCAGGCAAAAGTGTGGAAAAGAGCACTGGTCTTTGATCAGAAAGGGGAGTGTCACAGATGACAATGTCATCCTCTAGGAGCTCGGCAAACTCATCTATAAAGTTACTGGGTGGGGAGGCGATAAATAAAAAAAAAAGTAAAAGGGATGAGGACAGTCAAAGTCAATTTTCTGAACCTCAAAACTACTAAAGATGGCTGTAGGAGATGAGTGGCAGTGAAATTTATTTTTGAAAACAGTCACGAGTCCGCCTCCCTGACCAGTTAACCGAAGAGTATTAAAAAATTAATACTAAGGAGGAACCAGTTCAGAAATAGGAATTGGATCAGCTGATTTTATCCAAGATTCAGTCATGAAGAAGATGTCCAGATTGTTTGAAGAAATTAGGTGTATACAAATGAATGTTTTGTTTGTCAAGGATCGCGAGTTGGCAAGCCCCATCTTAGGCTGCAGGGGATCATGCTGAGTGTCGGAAACCTGGCAAAGTGAGCGCAATTTGCAGAGATTCACTTTCCTACGTTGAAGTCATGGAGAGCTCCAACGGGTTATCCTGGAAAGTGAATCCAGAACAGTAGAATGAATCCATGAACAGCCACTTTCCGCCAAGCACCAAGAGATCTGGGGGAGGCAGACCGAGTCCAGTGACACTAAGGCCGACAACAGGGAAGTAGGGCAACCTGATGCCCAGGCCAGCTTTAATCGCAAAGCCACACCAACTCGTTTTCTGCATTGTCTCTTACGTGGAACCCTGGGAGCACGCCAGTGTAGGTAGTTGAACGGACTGGACTGCATTGGTGGTGAGTGGAACTCATAGTTTTTTAGAAAAGATTGGAGCTCAAAAGGTTTTGGCATAGCATGATAGATACCAGTAAGTTGTTGGTAATTGTAAACAAACAACGAATGACTGAATGGAAATAGTAGAGTCAATAAAAACCAGGTGAGTAACGGAGACAGTGGATGGCACACCATACACACCATATATATATATATATATATATATATATATATATATATTATAAAGCTTTTTTATTACAATGTGCATGGCTATTTAAATAAAGAAAAACAAAATTTTAAACAATTTGTGATAATTTAGGTCTAAAATTACATTCAATTCACTTCAAGTTTATTTGTATAGCGCTTTTTATGATACAAATCATTGCAAAGCAATATTTAGTAGTATCTTATCAGTGGTGACTGTCAGTTTATGTGCATATGACAGAAATGTTCAGGAAAACTAATACAAGACGTTGTCAGCCAGAGGATGAACACTGTTTACAGCAATTGTTATATGATGTAATCAGACTTGTAGCAATATTTGGTAGTTCTGTATGTTGTTTCAGGGTTGGCATCATCTGAGGTTCTCTGAGGGCTTGGCATTGACATTGCTTTTTTATCTAATTTATTTGACAAGCTTCTATAAAATGAATACATTTGCATCACAACACAGTAGAATTCAATTGGACAGCCTGAATTTGACATAATCAACAAATAAAATGGTAGACATATTTACTATGGTAAGGCAAAAGTCACCAGCAGTCAGAGAGGTAGTGGAAGGACATGGAGGAGGTCAGATGTGAATGTTGTGGACAGTCTACAAGTGACTGAAGTGCTTGTAGTCTTGTTTTGGTAGCAGGAACAGAGGATTAAAATGAGTAGAGTGTGTATGAGTGAGTTTGCGGCATTTTTGGGGCCTTCGTTGAGGGGTCTAAGAAAGTAAGTGTGTGTGTAGATGGAAGGGAGGCAGAGAGGATAAATCTCCAACATGAACAGGCATGTAAGTAGCTGCCATGTTTTATGAAACACAGTCATAAGCAACACTAAGTGAAATGCATTAAAGTGGTTTGCCACTGCAGCCATTAATAAGCAGAAATACATGCATGGCTAATTTATTAACGCTCCATGCCTGAGATTCATTATGAGCCTCTCTCTAGGCATATAAAAAGAGACGGAGATAAAAAAAAATGAAAGCAAGCATTTGGAATGGGAGAGATTTGGCAGAGGGACACACAAGGGTGTCAGCGATCTTGTCTGATTCACATGCGTTCATGGTGGAACTTAAATCAATGCGAGACTATTGAAAAGACAAATTGAATGGTGGCCAAATTACAGATAGCGTGCTCTTAAAAATGTGGAAGTTTTTAGGTGCTTAAACATAAATTAGCACTGGGTAGGGGGAAAGGGAGAGGGAAAACTGGGGCAAAATGAGCTGACTGAACAAAAGTTGAAAAGTGTTACAGATCATGGGTCAGAGAGCACATGGTTTGCTTGACTGACTCTCAGACTCATCATTACGGTTTCATTTGGGAAGATGGAATTGGAAACGCTCAGAAACCATTTGATGTTTAAAGTGGAGTTGAGTGCTTGAGTTAGGGTAAATGCCTTATGATTTATTGAAGTTATAAATCTCTTTTATTTTTTATTTCCTGTTGTGTTATGCATCTTCATGCTGAAAACGAGTTAATATCAATCAGCGGAAACTGTGTTCGGGGCTTTCCTCATTCCAGCCACCGAAGCAGTTCCGTTCAAAGCTAAGTGAATAGCCTGAATAAACTGCTGTCAGCTGAACAGATAGCATCACGTCACAGGCTACACACACGTATACACAGAGTGCATTATGGCATTAAACAGAGTCACTATGTCAACTCTAAACAGGAATACTTTCACTCACACAAATTTGTATTTTGTAAACCCACAGTTTACTGCAGTAGTGGGTGGTTTCTACCAGTAAAAAAACTACTAAAAAAATCTTACCCAGTCGATGACCACCAACACCATCTGATATTGAATGTTTTAGCACATGCAAGATACTTCTGAATAACATATTCTACTTTCTGTAAAGTAAATACATAATACAATACTTTAATGTTGTTACAATGTAAAGCTAAACAAAGGTTATTTTTACTGTAAAGAGCTTGACTACTAAAAGAATCATACAACTAATTTATACCTTTTTTCAAGTCAAGTCAAACCCAATGGGCAAGGCCAGCAGTTATAAATACTGCAGATATTTTTAAAAACCACTCCAAACATTCCTATTTTCATGTCCAACAAACTGAATCCACTATTACATGTAAAACAACAACAGCTCATACTCTAGAACAATCCCATAACCCTATTGCGCTGAAGCATATATAGCCCAGCTCCAGCCAGATGGGTTATCACTGCACAGCTCAGGGTTACAATCAGGTAATGCATTATAAATCTGCTACATCAAATCCTATTGAATTTTTAAGGTTCCAAAGTGGCAAAGAGCAGCTCTGAAGCACTGAAGAACATGCATAAAAGCCCTTTATAAAACACCAGTGTGTGAACTTTAAAGCTGAGCTGATATGCCAGACTCATAAATTTGGACCACATGACATTTCTAAGCAAAGGGAATTTTTTCACATCCATCCTTTGTACTTACTTGGCATGCATGCTATCAATATTGCTGAACCCAGCGAGAGTGGAATATGAAGAAGAGGCTTTAGTGACTAGAGCCTCTACCCTCAACTATATTTTTAAAAATAAAAACAATATGCTTCAGTGTTTTACAGTCAAATACTAAAAAGATGAAAGAGAGACAGACATATCTCTACAGTAAACTTTAACTGTATTATTGCACTATGGGTTGTAGCAGGGATCAAATGGCTATGGGGAGCACCTGAAACCCAAATTGTTTTGTTTTACTGTAAATGCAGCCTGGCTGAGCATATGATATATCCTTTGTTTGACATGATTCATTATGTTAGTTACATTTAGATGTAATTTTCACACAAGTTAAATGATCCACTCCTATGCTGTAGATTTGCTTGGAGATGATCACACAGGCCTGTGAGCTCTATTAAACAGAGTTTCACCCCATGGAGAGAGATTCCCACCTTATTATATAGCTCAGAGTCTCCTCATGGACAACTGTGTCCACATTAAAAACATCCATCAGTATTCCACATCCTGCTTGAAAAGGAAACGTACACAAAATTGCATTTTTATTGTTCCCAGTTGGATGCTGGGTATCCGTGCAAACCCCCCCCCCACCCCCCACCCCACACACACACACACACACACACACACACACACATTCACCAGCAAAGCTGCTGCTCATCAGCAAGTCACATCAAACTCATTTTCTCCAGTACATCTCATTTCATGTCATGCTCCAGGACCAAACAGTGTCAGGAGGGTGAGGTTGTAAAAAATGACTAAAAGAGAGAGAAAGAGAGAGGCAACAAAACAGATAATGGAACCCTGGCCTCAATGGTCCAATCTCTGGCACCACACTGGTCACTGGATACAAACTGAGAGCCAGTAACTATTCAAAATTTAAATTGTATTACTATTTTTTTCCTTCCACATTATGCTCTATTTAGTTTAAGTAAGTAAATTTTTACAAACCCATTCCAAAACATATAAATATGCGGTTTAAATTCGGTTTCAAATTTGAGATATAGGGTTAAATGAAATTTCTAGTAGGAATTTTTTTATTTTTTTATCACAGTGTTGGGGATGCATTGACTATATAATGGCACACACAAAGTGTGGTAGTGTCATTCACTATGTATTGAATGATGAACGAATCAATGACTGTGTCTGTTGCCTGAACACAGTGCAGTGCAGTTGCTACTGAGCAAATTCACCATGTCAGAAAATACATACACATGAAGCTGGTTGTTATACAAATGTAAAAAATCACAAATCATGCACTATGATAAATGTGTTTTGAGGTCATTACTAGTGGTCTTTTCAACTGTAAACAAAAGGCAAGTTTTTGGAGCAGTGTTATTTAAAAAAAAAAACAGATTAATTCTTACTTATCAGATTTAAACAACAAACGTCTTGGTTACGTACGTAACCCTCGTTCCCTGATGGAGGGAACGGAGACATTATGTCGAATGACATATGGGGTCTCACTTGGGAGGCCAATCATCTCTGAGTTTAAGAGAAAACGCCAATGAAAATTGGCTAGTGGATTTAACATACCTATTTATTTTATTTATTTAACCTTTATTTATCCAGGTAAACTGTTTGAGAACCACTTCTCATTTACAAACATGACCTGGCCAAGAGGCTACTGGAATAAATAGGAACATACTGTACAACTGTACATAGTCAAACACATGACACATAGAACAAGCAATTTAATTAAAAAAGATAGACAACAAAGAAAAAATAGAAAAGGAAAAACAGCAAAGTGCTTAAATATGTGTGTATAAATATGATTCATGATTGTCAGCAGTAACAAGAGTCAACTATGTAATTTTGGAGGTTCTGCTTAAAGGTGGAGATTGGTATCAGAGATGTAAGTTTCAGGGTATTTTGTAGTATGTTCCAGTCATATACTGCTGCAAAGCGGAAGGCATTACGTCCAAAAGTAGTAGAAGTGGGGGGGGGGGGGGGGGGTAGAGAGATAGAGATAGAGAGGTGTCTTGCCCAGGATTGTCTTGTATATGAAGAGAAACCAATGATGGAGTTTATACGGTTCACAGTGATGAGTGTGAAAGGGTGCATTAGTGGCAAAACGGATGGCTGAATGATAAATTGCGCCAAGATTTATTTAGGGCTGTGTTTGGTGCCATTCTGTAGATAATATGGTGTTGATAATATGCTGTTGATGGCGCAGTGGATAAGACACATGCCTTTGGTGTAAGAGACCTGGGTTCTCTTGACAGTACTGTCATCTTAACGAGGGTGCATTTGGTAGCATACGTAAAGGAAGCTTTATTGCGGAAAAGAAAGGCTAGTCTAGCTTTGACTTTTGTTTGAAGGTTATTGATGTGTGTAATGAATGACAGGGATGAATCCAACCAAATGTCTAGATATTTATATTTTTTGATATACTCCAGAGCCGTTCATGCAGGTGATTGTAAGTGGAGCCTGGGTAACCGGTTTTCGGCTAAAAAGGATACATTTTGTCTTATTGGTGTTAATACAGAGGTGGAGATTGTCGAAAACTACTCTATAGAGGTAAAGCTGAGTTTAAGACTGGAAGCCGCAGAATTTGGAGAGGATCATGCTGAGTACAAAATGGTATCATCTGCATAAAGCTGAGGATTCTCCACCTGGTCCTCCGGGGGAAGAAGTGGCACTGTCTCCACTGGCTCCTGAAGAGCAGTCTCCCACATCTCTGAGTTGCCCGTGTCAGGGCCGCTTAGTCATCTTCCTAGAGGACTCCGCAGCAGGAAGTGACACGGGGGGCACCGCTCACCTACGCGATGGAACGGCGGCAGCCAGAGGATCACGTCGGGGCAAGATGTGCTGTATGGCCTCAGTCTGCTCTTGTTCTTTCAGGAACTGCTGGGCACAGCCCTTGACAGTGTCAACGCACAGGAGAGCCTGGGAGATGAGAGCATTGAGAAAGTGCACTTTGTCAACATCTCTCATCTCTCACCGACCAGGCTAAACCATAGATGACACTACTGGACCACCAGAGTGGACATCGCCTTCCCGAGGGACTGCATCGTGACTTCCATCACCTGGAAAGGTGAGGTCAGTCACCTTGTGCAGCTCCTGCATCTACCTCAGGTTGGTTCTACCCTTGTGCATTTGTTAAAGCCTTGGCTTGGTCAATTTGCAGGATAGCCTTGGAATGCAGGGCAGAGGCAGCTTGGCCCACAGCACTGTAAGCCTTGGCAGCAAGAGCGGCCGACAGCTTACAGGCCTTGGACGGGAGACACGGACTATTCCTCCCAGTGGTGGCGTTTTGCGGGTACAAGTGCACCGCAATTGCACTCTCCTGCTGGGGAATGTCGACGCACCCCCTAGCTGCCCCGCCATCGAGGGTAGTGAGAAACAGAGGAAGGAAACGAGCGGCTTCTGGCCGTAAAAAGGGGCCATCCACAACTACGTCACTTCCCCATGCACATCCGGGAAGAAAGGAACCAGAGCAAAACGAATCGAACAGCCATGAGCACTCAGAGCTGGACAGTGTATTCACCTCAATCCTGATGCTCACAGCGGCCCGGGCAAGCACAGCTGTCAACTCTGAGTCCAATTCAGTAGTGGCGACAACACCCGAGGGGGGCAGCCCCGCCGAATCTTCATCCACAGAGGTCAATAGCCCATCCCCGATGCTGCAATCGACATCTGATCCCTGGTGGCAAACCGAATGACCAATTGGTAAGACAGCCCAGCAGAGTCACCCAGCAGCCACTAAGGACAAGCACTGTGGAAGGGGTAAGAGGTCCCGGCGGAGAAGCTCTCATTGTCATCTTCAAATCTCCCAGAGCACTAGCCGACGGTCCTCTGCTCATGGCAGAAAAAACCAGAATGGGTAGTGACAGAGGGGTCTGTCCTTTCCCTTTAAGAAAGGAGAGACGCGATTGCAGTGTTGCCATGGTCACACACGCAGTGAGGGCATGAACCATCCACAAACGCATCTTCAGGGTGCTGAATGCCCAGACACGGAAGGCAACGCTCGTGGACGTTGTCAGAGAACAGGAAACTAACGAATCCAGAAGGACACGGATAAAACGGCGTCTTTAAAAAGACGCGAATTGTCCGTGATTTTGCTATTTAGGAAATCTGCTTTAGTTGAAGCGCCCAGGGGAATCGCTGAAGGGGACACCGCTGTTCGCGCCGTACCGCCAACCAGAACAGCTTCCCGACACACAGTAGATGAATGGTTTTGTGGAGTATAACAACTTTCATACAACCACTCGGCTCCGAAGCAAAAATCTAATGAGTGGATGCACCTGTCGCCTATTTATACCCACAAGCACGGGGAGTGGCTCAGGTATGTTAATTCCACTAGCCATTTTTCATTGCCGTTTTCTCCTAAACTCAGAGATGATTGGCCTCCCAAGTGAGACCCCATATGTCGTTCGACATAACTCGTAGTCACCGACAGATAGGAAACCAGAGTTACATGCAGTGTGACAAAACCTAAAACATATCTTTAAATTTCACACTACTGAGCAGTTTTGAGCAGAAGCAATTTTTTTTTTTTGGGACAGTTTCACAGCTTTCTGACTCCCTCTAAATCTCTAGAGGTTTTTTTTCACATTAAGTCTTTGGCAGTAGATTCAAATTCATCCAAAATATAATCAACAATATAATTAACCTCAGGGCCCATTCGAGCTCTGAGAACCAATTAATTCAATTAATAGTCAGATAATCGATTGATGCTAAGATCATTAACTATGATTTCTGCAAGTGTCTGCTGCCAAAAATCTAGAGATGAATCCAAGTGAAAAGTAGTGGAATTATTTAAAACACACAGGAATTCATGTCAAAGAGAAAAAGAGGAGAGACTGTGGGGGTAGGATGCTAGTGTATAGTGCAAGTGGTTGCAGCAGTTCATCATCAGTGTCCAGAGGAGAAAAGCGATGAAGGAACACAGTGTAACTGAAAGACAAGGAGGCGTAAACTGCTGACACGTTACTGCAGCTTCGCAATGCCAACGAAAGGAAACTTACCTCCCAACACACAAAATCAGGGCTAGAGAAAGACACAGCCAGAGGATTGTGGGAAGTGCAGATCCTGGCGTGGTCAATAGGGTGACGAGGCAATCCTCAGGGATAACCTGCTCACTACAAAGTCAGAGAAAGGTCAGGTGACCGACTTATGCTTTTCTTTCACTCTTCTACCAATTATCATCCCTCTGTTACTATATCTTTTCCTGCTGAGTTTGTTCCACTTGCTCGTTTCCCATGCGCTCTGGATGATTCCTCGATGGTTCCTGTCATTATTCATGTTTTCTTTATAGTAAACAGCTCTTGGCACCGTTGTGTCATTATTTGGGTTCAGCCCGCTGAAACGATTTGGTGCAGTGGCAGATGCGGAGGCCCATCCTCAGGCAGATGCACTGCGACTGGAGAAACGAATGAAAACCACTTGGATTAATGAAGTGATTTCAGAACAGTTGAAGTTACTGACAGATCCCCTAAACTTCTCACCCTGCCTGCTTTACAATGAGTAATAGTCTCACACACTCACTAATACTTAGATCACTGCAGTAAACGCAGATTCAAACACAATCACATGTGCACAGACAGAAATGCACACAGACACAGTCTTTCCATCAATAAATTATACTCAGCGGCCACGTTTCCAGCTGTAAAATAGGGCAGTTTCTAAATCTCAATAATGAACTGGATTTATTTATAACTGGTATAATTTAATGAGGTAATAATGCATGGTAAAACACTTCCTGACATGAACTAATGGAAGTTAGAAACACAATAGCTGTATTTCAAAACATAGTGAACTGCCTACTGAGGTGGGATCACTGTAGTGCCCTTGACATTGTTCAATAAGGAAGGCAACCTAATTATGTTGCCCAATTAGACTTAAAAAAAAAAACTAATTAAAACACTAAAAACTAAATAACCCTATCCATGTGGCACATCAAGTTACTGCAACCATATGTTTAATATAGAAAGTTGTTGTGCTGTTCCATGAGAGTCTCTCAGAAGGCAGCTGCCTATATAAGAAGCATATATATAAGAAGGCAGTTCATAATTCTGTGAAACAGAGCAGATCACTTCAAAAGTGTCTATAATAGAACTGAAAGAGATCCATATATTTCATGGCACTGCTTATATATGTGTGTGTTTGTGGGTGGGTGTTATCACTCCTGTTTGTATTTTCCCCACTGTCTGTTTACTGCAATGCAGGAGTTGCTCTTTGACTGTATTCAGTGGAAGGCGCACCAGGGATTCTCACAGAAACCTTTGTGTCAGTTCCTACTGGTGCATGAGAAAATCATTGCTTGTTTTCTCTGCTGTTATTTACAGGCTACATTCAATGATAAATGACTTCAGAGAGGCTTGAACAGAAGTGAAAGCACTCAAATGCTAATTTGTCCTCATTCCATGTCTTTCATTCTTTTCTTTTCTGTTTGTCCCTCTCTTTGTTTTTTGTATGTTTCTCTCACTCAATGTGTCACAGACTCCAACTTGTCGAGTCTGTAGAGCAGTAAAAAAATAACCCAACAAAAATATTCTAAAAATTCAAATTTAACACATTTACATTTATCTATTACCTGATAATAAAGAATTATTCATTTGCAAGCTTTTACTCCATCACTTGCATCACGTCATATTGCTGTACTGCTATATTGCTGAACCAATGCGGTTTGAACGTTTGAAAAATTCACTACAGTAATAAACAGTCATCACTAGCTAGTTGATTTCTTCAACAATAAATCAAACTATGGTATTCTGTGGAAAATGCAACATAAGTGGTCACAACGGTTCTGCTAGATGGACTCAGGATACATCTAAAGGCTTTTTACTGTACGTCTGTTATCAGTCACCAAATTAAAAATGTTAAGTCTGTAGCACAAACAGTATGGGAGGAGTTTGGCATATTTTAATACTTAGGGTCAGCAGTTAAGAACAAATCCCTTACTCTTAGTATGCTCAATAATAATAGTCATGCTTGACTTAGCAAGCACCACTAATAAAAAGAATGTGATAAATTAAGAGACATTAAATGTGTGGAACAGGAGAGTGTGCTGTGGTGCAGTACTGCGTGTCAGTATTAGGGTGGGGACTCGGGACTGCTGCTGGAGTGGTGAGAGAGGTTAGTTGTGGTGAGGTTGAAGACGATGCAATAGCTTTTTAGAAGAACTACAGAAAATAAACAAAATGCAGTGAACTTATTCTAAAATGAGAGGAAGAAGGTGAATGAGCAGGTACCATGGCAAGGTCTTATATTGTGCTTTTAGAACTAAAAGGCAGTGTGCATCAAGGAATAAATGCAATTTCGTCCATGTAAAGGCCAAAGTATAGTGAATAATTGGTGCAA
This sequence comes from Carassius carassius, assembly GCF_963082965.1. Lineage (NCBI taxonomy): Eukaryota > Metazoa > Chordata > Actinopteri > Cypriniformes > Cyprinidae > Carassius > Carassius carassius. Next base: position 10,914,146 of record NC_081800.1, read on the forward strand.
AAAAATTGGTTTTGTTTAAATAATTGGCTTTTAAAGGGTTAGTTCAACCCAAAATAAAAAATTGTGCATTAAAGGAAAACGACACCATTTTTCCATATTCCACCAACATAGACAAGTTGATACGTACCTAAAACATGGAAGTGTTTGGTGGCTTCTAAATTCCTCCATGTTTGGATCCTGCTAGCATAGTGGTGCCGTGCACTACAGTGATTGAGTACATGCACTGAGATGGGAGAGATACGCATCAACTCGTCTAAGTTGAGGAAAGAACATTTTCCTTTAATTACTCACCCTCATGTTGTTTCAAACCTGTAAGACCTTCATTCATCTATCGAACAGAAATAAAGATATTTCTGAAGAAATCCGAGAGCTTTCTGATCCTCCATAGACAACAACGCAAATGACATGTCCAAAGACCAGAAAGGAAGTAAGGACATTTTTTAAATTGTCAGTGTGACATCAGTGGTTTAACCTTAATTTTATAAAGCTACAAAAAAACTTTTTGTGCGCAGAGAGCAGTGTTAATTTCGTTAACGAAGACGACAACAAAAAATATTCGTTAACGAACATTTTTTATGTGACGAAGACGAGACGAGCTAAAAATAATATCTGATGACGAAATTATATTATATTTGTATAAGTTGCTCGTTTTTCCCTTCTGTTACAGGGATAGTTCAGCCAAAAATGAAAATTGCCATTATTTATTGATGATTTTCCAAATTCAGTCCTTGATTTAAATTTCTCATAAGCTTATGCACAAGACTTAAAAGTTGTACACATATATCTTTAAAGTTTATGTTTAGATGTATTGAGCAATTCTCACTAGCACATTAAAGGTTGCACATTTAAACAAATAAAATAAATACTCACATGGTAGTGTTGTGTAAATTTATGTTTATTGTCAAATTCAACTAAGTTAATTTAATTTTCTTGTCAAAATTAGTGACTGGTCATTCAAAATAATGCATATAGAAATTTGATTACACTACTAATTGAAGCCGAATGTGATGGATTCATGGACTGTTATAAAGGCCTATTCATTGGAGTGAAGTGTGACAACTAGCCTCAGTCTCTCCTATTTATAGGCTCATACAGAAGGGTTATTTTGGTCCCTGGTGAATGTTTAGTTAACCTAAAAGATGCCAAAAGACTATTTCAACTGTGTCAAACCTCAACAGTTCACACTGCTAGAGGGATGTACGTTGCTGTTCAGTTGTAGTCACTGTAGTTGAGCACTGAAGGTATTAACTTTCTGGTGAGTCTCTGAAGGTCTGGTATCAGTCAAACTGTCCTTTTCAAGCCTGAATGACCGGGCTGATAGCAGAGGAGGCCCCACGAGAGAGCGGGAGGGACAGCCACACACTCCTGCCACTTTCCTGCGACAGCCTGCAGTAGAGGAAGAGTCAATTTAACAGAAATCATCCCCCTTGATCACAGCCCGCCTGTAACCTGCCACCTCCACAATGATTTTATCATCCTCGTTCCCTCACACGCTATCTATACTATCTCCATATCAGTGGAACAGAGACACATTTTACAGCTTTTACTTTTTTTTTCTTTTACACTGTAAACCCAGATTTTGATTCAACTCAAAGAGATTGAGTACATATTACTTAAATGTGTCTAATTTATTGACATTACTTGTTAATTTTGATTAAGCTGAACTTTTTCTTGTCCTTTTTTATTGTAATTGAGTTTTTAAGTCCAATCAGTAGTGTCTACTCAACAAACTGAGTTTGTATTACTTAAACGTGTCATTTCTTTACATTAATTATGAATTATGAGTAAACGGTACTTATTAATGGCCTATCTTATTGTAATTATGTGTTTGAGCTAAAACAACTTAATGTCATCAAGATTTGGCTGTCCAACGGTAAGTTTAGAGGGTCAAAAACAAAATACGAAATCGCGAATGTTTTCCATATGGAGTCATTGGTAAGTTTGTGACAATGTATGACAATGTACAATGTACAATTGATGAAACCTCATTTAAAACTGCATTAGCATTGGTTGACATTTGTTAGCGAATATTAGCTAACAATTTTAGCCATACATATAGTTTGCTGATTTCTGGATGTTATTGTTGTGTCCCTGATGTTAAAATACATTTGATCAAACCTCTTTTAAAATTTAGTCTGCATTTATTTTATAGACGGACACACATTTTTAAGTATTTTACTAATTAGCATGATAGTCTGCATTTATCTTGTACTGTTTAGTTAAAAAACACAAAATATATTTTAAAGTATTTTATTCATTAGAATGATAGTCAAGTCAAGTCAAGTCACCTTTATTTATATAGCGCTTTAAACAAAATACATTGCGTCAAAGCAACTGAACAACATTCATTAGGAAAACAGTGTGTCAATACTGCAAAATGACAGTTAAAGGCAGGTCATCATTGAATTCAGTGATGTCATCTCTGTTCAGTTTAAATAGTGTCAGTGCATTTATTTGCAATCAAGTCAACGATATCGCTGTAGATAAAGTGACCCCAACTAAGCAAGCCAGAGGCGACAGCGGCAAGGAACCGAAACTCCATCAGTGACAGAATGGAGAAAAAACCTTGGGAGAAACCAGGCTCAGTTGGGGGGCCAGTTCTCCTCTGACCAGACGAAACCAGTAGTTCAATTCCAGGCTGCAGCAAAGTCAGATTGTGCAGAAGAATCATCTGTTTCCTGTGGTCTTGTCCTGGTGGTCATCTGAGACAAGGTCTTTATCTGTATCTGGGGCTCTAGTTGTCCTGGTCTCCGCTGTCTTTCAGGGATGTAGAGGTCCTTTCTAGGTGCTGATCCACCATCTGGTCTGGATACGTACTGGATCCGGGTGACTGCAGTGACCCTCTGATCTGGATACAGACTGGATCTGGTGGCTACAGTGACCTCAGAATAAGAGAGAAACAGAGTAATATTAGCGTAGATGCCATTCTTCTAATGATGTAGCAAGTACATCGGGTGGTATGGGAAGTGTTCCCGGTTCCGGTTTACCTAATTAATGCAGCCTAAAAATCCTTATGATAGTCTGCATGCATCTTACGGTTTAGTTAAAAAACTCAAAATATTTAAAGCATTAGCTTTAAGTATTTTTTTCATTAGTATGATAATCTGCATTTGTATAGAGATATTTTTTTTAAGTATTTTATTCCAGACGTGAGCTTTTACTTTGAAAAGTAGTAGCGCGGTGAAGCTTTTATTTTGAAAAGTAGAAGCTCGTGGACGGCACTAGTGATAGGAAGTTCGATTCTTTTCCACGAACCGATTCTTTCGGACGATTTGATTCAATAAAACGGTTGAAAAAACGGTTCACTGGTTCTTTTACGCTCGACGTAATGCGGTCATTGGCGATGATGTAATGGTGTCAAGTCTATCAAACATTCAAATATATAAAGTCAGTAATCATAACTTTAGTCAGTTAAAAACCTCATAATCATGAAAAGTTTACAAATAAGTTTTGCAACAACACACCCAAATACAGTAACAGCAATAATGTGCATACGAGGATTTAAGTCTTGAAGATATAAAGTAAATAAATTAGGTGTCATCAGCGCAGAAACCATGATCCACTTATTATACATAATCCTTTGCAATGTATATGTTATTAAATGAACTTACGTCTCGCCAGATTGCCCTTCATTCAAGCCCTCGGTTTATCTGCGCTCATAACATTAGCAGAGAATCAGTTCAGAATCAATCACCAAAAGAACCAGTTCGGTTCAGACGCGCTGTGTTTCAGTCGGCTTCACGCTGAATCACACATGCGCAGTATCATCATCTCCTCGGTTCTCGAATCGGACGCGTCTGAAAGAAACAGTTTTCGGTTCAGTGTACTGTACTGCAGATCCAAAAACCGATGCAACCAGTTCTTAAATCGAGAACGAGAACCGCTCTAACCGGCACGTGCTGCAGTTCAGTATCATCAGCTGCTCTACTCGTGTTCCTGTTCTGTTTACTACAAACTCAATTTGTGAATGTGTCATCATTAACTATAAAAACAGTACAGATATTTCTTAAATCATCCCTTATTCTTATTAGTTATTGTACAACTTCCCTGAAAACCCATTTGGCCTATACATAATCCACAATATACAGATTAGAAACATTCATCTTAAAAAAAAAAAGCAAAATGAAATATAGTTATTTTATCACACTTTTCGATGTTTAACAAAATACTTGAAAAATTACACGCATGCGCAGTATCATCAGTTCATCGGTTCTCAAATTGGACGCGTCCGAAAGAAACGGTTTTCGGTTCAGTGTACTGGTGATCCGAAACCCGATGCAACCGATTCTTGAATCGAGAAAGAGAATAAGCTCATCGGTTCTCAAATCGGACGCTTCCGACAGAAACAGTTCTTAGTTCAGTGTACTGGTGATCTGAAAACCGATGCAACCGGTTCTTGACTCGAGAATGAGAACTGCTCCAGCAGTGGGCGTGTTCGTTCGTAATCTGGCTCTGCTCGGTGTTCATCTTCAGTTCGGTCTTCACAGCAGTTCATTCAGTGTACTGTTTGAGTAAATGAATTACTCCAGGATATTGGTTTATTCTGACTCAGAGGGAGTATCAGTCACTTTAAAAAAGTTTAAAAAACAGCTTAAGTTATTTGTGGATTAATGCTTATTGGAGACGCGAACCATTTCAAACGATTCAGTTCAATTTGGTGAACTGGTTCAACTGGTTCACTAAGAAGAACCGGTTAAATTGAACGATTCGTTTGTGAATCGGACATCACTAGACGGCACAAGGCAGGATGGCATGACACTGCATTGACATCACCCATGCAACTGCTAAAAATATATATCAGTTTTGACAGAGTGGCATTGATGACTTTGAACTTTGGAGACAGAACAAGACAAAGAATTCAGCTGTATTGAAATTTTTGTCCACTGACGTTCTAACAAGCAAGTTGTTCAACCCACGTTTGAAGCCTTCGGTTAATTAACCGAGTTCAGACACAAAACGGTAAGCTGGAACCTGGCAATGGTTAACTGCCAACTAACTTAGCTTAGGTAGGTTAACGTTAACTTAGCTAGCAGTATATCACGAAAGTGAGTACACCCCTCACATTTTTACAAATATTTTATTATATCTTTTCATGGGGACAACACCTATGGGACAACACTATATAGAAGTGAAACCTTTATATAACTCAAAGTAGTCTATATATCCATCAGATATATATATATGTATATCAAAGTTTCATTTCTATAGTACTGTAGTTATAAAAAAGAAAAAAAAAAACGCAGCTAGCTAACGTTAGTCCCAGCTTGCACTGCACAGTGACGTCGGTTGCCAAGCCCTATTAACAAGCTAGCAAGGTAGCTAACCAGCTAACTCTACTCCACACTCTCTTAGCTAATGTACAGTACAGACCAAAAGTTTGGACACACCTTCTCATTCAAATAGTTTTCTTTATTTTCATGACTATGAAAATTGTAGATTCACACTGAAGGCATCAAAACTATGAATTAACACATGTGGAATTATATATGGAATTATATACTTAACAAAAAAGTGTGAAACAACTGAAAATATGTCATATTCTATGTTCTTCAAAGTAGCCACCTTTTGCTTTGATTACTGCTTTGCACACTCTTGGCATTCTCTTGATGAGCTTCAAGAGGTTCTCACCTGAAATGGTCTTCCAACAGTCTTGAAGGAGTTCCCCGAGAGATGCTTAGCACTTGTTGGCCCTTTTGCCTTCAGTCTGCGGTCCAGCTCACCCCTAAACCATCTCGATTGGGTTCAGGTCCAGTGACTGTGGAGGCCAGGTCATCTGGCGCAGCACCCCATCACTCTCCTTCTTGGTCAAATAGCCCTTGATGCCTTCAGTGTGACTCTACAATTTTCATAGTCATGAAAATAAAGAAAACTCTTTGAATGAGAAGGTGTGTCCAAACTTTTGGTCTGTACTGTATGTGTTCACTGGTAACATTAGCTAGCACCAGTAACAGAAATTGTATGTCACTCCCAGACCGGTAATGCAAGTTGAGCTGAGCCGGACACCTGAAGCAGCTACCTATCGTTTACTTGACCACGGACCAGCGAATGTCCCAGTAAGTTGTCCCAGCTGCTTTGTTAAAGCAGATTCTATTGCGTGACAACGAGTACGAATACTTGAGAAATTAAGAAATCGGGCGCGATCGGAAAGTCACAAAGTGTTTACTTATGCTGCGTTCAAATCATCCCGTATAGATCGTATTTACGAGTTGAATGCACATGAACATAAAAAAACTTTATTCCATTGTTTCCCATATGTATCGTGTAAGGTATTGGAGCAGTTTTTTTTAATGCAGCAGTGACTTCCATGCATGGTAAAACAGTGCGGAAATGCGAAAAACCTCCTCTACTACCGAGTTAACAACACATGTAAACAATCATGTTTTGCTGCCGGGATCCTGCCAACATGGCAGAGACTGTTATATCGAGGGGAGGGGCTTTGTACTATGATAACAACTCCTCACTCTCAATACAAATCACAACATGTAAATAGGAACATGTTGGCGTTATTTTGTCACTTTTGTCACAATTCGGAGCAGTAGGATTGTTGGAACCAGTCACCTTCATGTTCTGTGATGGACTGCTATGCTGGAGCCGTCAGACAGCGTTACAACACGCACGGACATGAGAAGGGTATGTATGTACTTATCTAACTCTGGGGGATACGGTGCATAAGACAAAGTCCCAATAAGTCGGTGTGTTCCTTTAACTTGTAGCCTATGTGTAATGGAGTTGAATTGACTAAACTAACTCCTCAGAGTAATTACTTGCCACACATTACATTAGTTTTCCAGGTTTTGCTAGTTGATCTATAAATGAGATATGCAAATAACTACCTGTATGCATAATGTCAAGAACACTGTGTGTGAGGTAACAGTTGGGGTCCAGTACGCAAATGCCTCTGCTGTGTATTATTGATTATGTATGTGCACATAGTGTTCAGGGTAAAATATGGACCCTATTTTAAGTGTGTGATGTTCTCTCTGCTCCCTCAATCCACCAGGCTTCGGATGTGACAGAAGTCAGATGCCTTGTCCTCAGGGGATTCCTGTCATTCTTGGCGATGATCCATCCACCTTCTTCAAAGCCTGCTTTGTAAGCAACTTTGACTTTTCTCTACCTCCCTTTACCTCCCCTCCCTTGTTCCCCCTGTTTTCTACCTCCCCTCCTCTCTCCTTCTCTGGAGGAGGTATACTCCAAAATTGTGACCTGTGTTCACTTGGGATGGAACAGTACACAGAAGTCACGGTTCGGTTCTGTACAATGGAGGGAAAAGCAAAACAAAAATGCAGAAAGCAATTTTTTTATTGTGCATGTCGATTCAATACGAATACATGTACCGTTCCACCCCTAGTGTTCACCCCAGATCATTTGTGGATGCTTTTAGCACCTGTCCTGAATGATTTTCTGTAGCGGTCGCTGCAGTGGGTGGACACTGGATGTTTTCATGTTGATGTGAAAGTGAAAGTGACGTGACATTCAGCCAAGTATGGTGACCCATACTTCGTGCTCTGCATTTAACTCATCCAAAGTGCACACACACAGAGCAGTGAACACACACACACACGGAGCAGTGTGTGATGATGCCCTGTTCCTTTTTTCAGGACGTTGATGATGAGGAAGTTTCGTACAATGATGTGCCAGTGGGGATTCTCTGCCATGAACAGGAAAACATCACTCCACACACGCAGTACCTTCACCACACTGCATCCTCAGGGGGAATCATTTTGGAGGGTAACATTGTGATGGATGTTGAGAGCCTGCCCCAAGGCCATGTACATTGTCTTCGGACTTACCTATGCACTGCATCTCAACTACCCAAAGTACATGAAGAACACTTTAGATTTTTTTCAACAGGTACTTCTGAACTCAGGTAAGACAGATCTGAAACCTAAACTTCAAACACTCAAGAATCAGCTTGCAATGTAAGATCCAGCATCTCCTCTTCCCAAGTCATCAAAAGTGAGACTTTTTTATTATTAATTGGCAGTAAAAGTAAACTTAAGTGAAGAGAGAGAGGGTAAGGAGAGATGGACAGCCTAAAAAATGTTACATGGGGGATAGAGAAAGCATGGGGGGTTGTGAGGAGGGGAGATAGAGGGAGGAGGAGGGGAAAGTATGGGCTCTAGATGGGTATCTACTGTCAGTTTTATTTTTCACCCTTATTCTGTCTCACACATGCTTTTTTATTTTATCCAGAGAAACATTTTTTGTTAATGATCGAGTTCACAATTGTCAAGATGGAGGAGTGGGGTAGAGAGAGGAGGGGGGTGGGGTTGGCGGAAGAGAAAGGGAGGTAGAGTTGGAGGGGAGAGTATGGGCTCTCCATACAGGTATCTGCTGTTGTTATTTTTTTTCTCCCGTTCTCTCTTCTTTCATTCTCACACACTTTTTTTGTTTTTCCATGGGCACATTTGTTATTTGCGAATGTTTAGCTGCGAGTGTTTTGCAGGGCTGAGTTTTATCTTGCCAGTTTGTCAATCAAATGTAAATGAGTAAATGTTAAGGGGATACTCCACTTTTTTTGGAAATAGGCTCATTTTACATCTCCCCCAGAGTTAAACAGTTGAGTTTTACAGTTTTCAAATCCATTCAGAAAAGTTGTGATTTTCTAGGCTGATATGGCTAGCAACTATACTCTCATTCCTGCGTAATAATCAAGAAACTTTGCTGCCGTACCATGAGTCCAGCAGGCGTAATGATAGGACGCATCGCCTGAAAATAGTCGACCCTATAGTCTACCAAGCTGGGGACTATTTTCAGGCACTGCGTCATATCATTACGCCTGCTGGATGGTAAGACAGCAAAGTTTCTTGATTATTACACAGGAATGAGAGTATAGTTCGCAACTTCTAATTTTCTGTCGGTCTTAGTACACAAAAAGAGTCAAGTTTTAAATAGGAAAAATATCGAAACTCTTTGGTCATTTTTTTGAGTGAGATGCTAATGGTCTTGTCCGATTCAATGATCTATGCTAACAGTGGTACCGACAGACCCGGAGATCGGCTGAATGGATTCGAAAACGGTAAAACTCAACTGTTTAGCTCTGGGGAAGTAGTAACATGAGCCTATTTCCAAAAAAGTGGAGTATCCCTTTAAGTGTTGAAGAATAAATGTTAAGATGCCAGTGTTCAGCAGGGCTGAGTTTTATCTTGCCAGTATGTCAGCCAAATGTAAAAGAGTAAATGTTAAGTGTTTAAGTATAAATGTTAAGATACCAATGTTTAGCAGGGCTGAGTTTTATCTTGCCAGTTTGAACGGGGCGAAGTACAATATTGTAATGATTGGCGGTAAAGAGGAAGACATTTTTTTTCTTTTCATGCCATCACTGAGGAAACTACACACTAGAAGCCTATTAGGCCATGGCTTTGTTTCTTTTTTGTTGCTAAAAAAAAAAAGACATGTTCAATAAAAATAAAATTGGATCAGTGTAATGTTGCAGTTGTATGTATTTATTTTATATGGCTCTATTGATTGAAAGATATTTTGAGTTTCAGGAACTAAAAGTTAAGTTGGGTCAGTTACAATATACAATTTAGTGGAATTGTTAATGGAGTAATGCTTACTTAACAAGCTGAATTAAATAAATGGGTGTTGAATGATTGTTTAAACTAAGTATCTTCAGTTACTGTAACTCAGTTATAAGTACATTCAATTTAAACGTTCTATTCCATTCCATTATGGGCTTAAGTATTGAATGTAGTCCACTTCACTTATTCAAATAATGCTTCATTACTTAAAAATTTTAAGGCAACGAGTTACCTCAGGTTTTTTTTAAATAGATTCTACTTATTCGGGTTTACAGTGTACTGTTTAATATTAGCTGGAAATCCTATGATGACCTGATGATTGTGATAGACAACTCGCCCCGATAAAATTTTAAGTGTCAGGCAATTTTCTCAGGCAATACAATGTAAATGTTCAATAGCTTTTTGAAAGCTAGAAATATTCACAGACTATACACAGGAGGGAAGTGTAGCCCCAGTCTCCCCTATAGGTTCACACAGAAGGGCTATTTTGGTCCCCTGTGAAAGTTTAGTAAACTTAGCTGGCCCCCCTGGCCCATATCCTGTAGGTCTGTGGCAGTGTGAAGAGCGAGAGCTAAATCATAGGCTGACAGGGCCCTTTCCTTTAATAGATGCCCCCTGTGGAACCAGCCCAGAAAAGGGAAGAGAGAAGCAGCCGTTGCCACACACACACACACACACACACAAACAACCATTTTATTGTATGTATGGACAGATACAGGCACATACATGTGCACGCACACACACACACCCACACACACAAATTAAGGTGGGTTACTGGGCCTGGTTATTTTTTAGTACTCTAGTAAATATTTCTGAGGGTAGATGTAAAATATAAAACTAATAAATGTAATAAATAAATCATAAATTAAAAAAAAAATGAAATGTAGTAATAAATGTAATATTTATATTAAATGTAACTTAGTGGGGTAATCGGATGCTACATGCACTTTTGCAAGTTGTTTGAACTGAAATGTGTGTTGGCAGTGTGTGTACACAACCACCCTACAAGGATAAAAATACACCCAGTGTTTTTTTTTTTTAAATCTACTAAAATCTTTACACCTTTCTCAAATCGAGCTGATCTTAGCTTCTTGTCTTTGTGATGTCACACAGACAGGCCCCTCCCATGATAGTTGACAGTAGTGTTTCAGCACAGACTGGACTGGACTTACTTTAGACCTGCTCTGAGTGAGCTGTCATCAGTCAGCCATTGTTTCACCGCCGGACCGGATGTAGACAAGAATGACTCCTAAGCAATAAAGGTGTTCTGTTGTTGATGTAATAATGAACATAGCAGTCGACATCTGAGCCTCTGAAGATGCTGTGGATTACATTTGTTTCTGAAGGGAATGCACCCCTGATCTACATAAATGCGTCTATGTTCGCACAAATCATTCATGGTCCAGCTTCACCAACAGAAGAAGTGAGTATAGGGTTTTTTAATGAATCTTTGCAAATCTTTCCTAATAATGTGCTGATTAGCAAGTTTCAAGCACTCATTGAGAGCGGCTCAGAAGAGGGGGCGGGGTCAGCAGAGCTCATTAACATTTAAAGGAAAATGCTACAAAACGGCTTGCTTTGCTTTTTTATTTTTACACTACCATTGAGAAATTTTAACCAAACGATGTTACAGACTCTTCATTAAGACCCTAAAGAATTATATCAACTTGTGGAAAATGGGCATCTGATGACCCCTTTAAAACATAATACATTTCATATCTCCATAGATATATATGTGTATACAGTAACTACAAATCACACACACACACACACACACACACACACACACAGATATATATATATATATATATATATATATATATATATATATATATATATATATATATATATATATATATATATATATATATATATATATTGTATGTATAAACTTTCATTTTTTAACCATAAATTTTAAACTTGGGGGGAAAAAGGAGACTGAATTATAACACAAAAACACTTCATGTTCGATTCAAACACTGATAGGAATATGATACATTGCACACCCTGACAATTGATCTCTGGATTCCTAGTACCCTCGATCAGAGAGCAGCAGAGATCTGTTTTTTACTTGAGTTGCCGCTGCTGGCCGTGAAGATGAACAGTTTTATAGGCAGTATTTATGGTTTTTGGATATTTATTATAGTGCAATTATTTGACTGTTATACTCTGGGCATATTATGATGATCTAAGAACATTTAATTCCCGCCTGGTCTGCAGGAGAGATGAGTTAAACCACTTTTCAAAGGTTTTTGAGGTGCCATGGTACAAGCAATTCTTGGTTCATCTGCAAAAGAAAGCTCTGACATTTGCATAGCACTGACTGTAAACATGTGAATGTATGTTGGCATCTAGGTGCACTTCAAATAAACAGGAACAGATAGAGGAGATTAAGGTGATTGACAAGTTAGACACACAAATCAGCACACTAGAAAACTGCGGTAACACTTAAAAAACCATCACAGATATTGGCTTTGGACTACTGACTATCTATGAGGAAAGCCATGCCTCCCTTCCCATCATCCTCCTCATTTTTCCAGGGGGGTCAAAGTCCTTGTATAACATTACATGAGCAAAAATCATTGTTTTCCATCGAAAAATATTCAAAGGTATCTGTGTATTCTGGCAAAACTACATAGGCAGCATACAGGGGTACAAAGGCAAAAAGGCACATACAGATCCAGTGATCTTGTCACATCTTGTCTACAGAGATACCTTCATCTGATACATTTTCAAACAAAAGATGTATCAAAAGATGTATCCTTTGCTGCCTGTGATATCATTGACAATTGCGCTAAAAAAATAAAAATGTTGTCTTAAAGTTGCAATTGGTGGTCAGTTTGTGTATAAATGTACACAAACCAACTTTTTCCACTTCTGCCATTTCTTAATCAGTGTCTGGAGGTATTTTCCTGTGCAGATGCACTTGATAGGGCACAGCTAAAGGCAGTATATTGACTGCTTTAATGCTCATTAAGCAATTTTAAATGTGCTCCTACTCAACAATGTAAAAGGTGCATTTCTGCCACCTATTTGGCTGGAGTGTGAAGTGCTGGATGGCACACAGAAGAGTAATTGCATACTACAATTTTAATTAAATGTTTAAATCCAGTCATTTCCCTCTTAAAAAAAATGAAGATGAGTTTTTGCTAACACTTTTGAGTGCTTTATTAAGTCACAATGTACTTTCACTGAATTCACTTAACTTGACATCAATTTACTTAATCTAAATGTGCATTCCACAGAAGAAAGTAGGTAATAAAGTTTTGGAACAACATGAGGGCAGGTCAGTGATGACCGAATTATTATTATTATTATTATTATTATTATTATTATTATTATTATTATTATTATTATTATTATTATTATTATTATTATTATTATTATTATTGTGTGTGTGTGTGTGTGTTTGAACTATCACCAGTGAGCAGGCACATGGCATGAAAATATAGATGGCAGGATAGGGATTTTTGATAGGGCTGCATAATTTAGGGAAATAAATAAATAAAATTAAAAAATAATACATAAAATTAAAAAAATAAAAACATGACTATAAAACAAAAATAGAAATACTGATAATAATTCATACTATTAATACATAAAAATATAAATTACTACCGTAGCATTTCACATAAGAAAAAATAAATAAATAAAATATATATATATATATATATATATATTTTTTAACTGTAAAATTGCAATGCTAAAATTAAGTCTACTTGGAGCCCTTTAAGCTTCTGTTTTATTGACAACAGCCAGTTTAACATCTCAGGGTAAGTTTGGGAAGATGGTTGGCACACACGGCATTCATAAATGCATGTGTGGAGAAACATTTACTGCAAACCAAGTTGCTCTAAGAAGCTGAAAACACCAGATCATGATCTGCTCATGTGTAAAAGAACACAGTGCCACGTTTTACTCTCTGAAACACACACTGCATATAGTTATTTAATTAAATTATAAATTTAATAATAAATAAACTAATTAAATTATTTGATAATCACAATTTTGGTTTGATTTTTGAGTCTTGCAGCCCTGCTTGTACATTCACCAGCTGAGAAACCGCCATTGAGATAAACGTAGCAACACAGTTATTAATTACTGTAAAAACACTCTGATCTAAGCCTCCTGGACACTGCATTATGGACACAGAATGGAGTTTGGGAATTACACCTCTTAATATCGTGTGGTTGGAGGAAAAGATAGTGTGCAGGTGGTACAGGAAATCCACACAACTCAATGTTCTCACACTGTCAATACACATTAGAGAAATAATCAAAACAAGAACAACACTGCTCCTCTGCTTCACGAGCACAATAACATTACATATTAAAAGATTTTAAAAAAAATCAATGGAGTTATGGAGTTATGTAATCCAAATGTGTTTTCAAATGAATTTCGGAGAGTAACGGAGTGCCTAATTTCTTTTCATGAAGTGGACTATCTTCTCTCCAGTGTCAAAATAGAGGTCAGATGAGATTTTATTTATTTGTGTGTGTGTGTGTGTGTTTAAAAGAAAAAAAAAGAGAGAAAGAAACTGTATTTGACTGGACTGGTCTAAAAATTACCAATTTTAAGTGAATATATTTATGGAATTAATTAAAAAAAAAAAAAAACATATAATACATTAATAAAATAATATGTAATTGTAACTGTTTGTAAAATGAAAATTTCCCCTAAAGCAAAAATGAGAAATTACAATTTGGAAAATGAAGACTATTTTTGGACAATTGAAAGTTATTTTTTATTTTATTATTTATTTTTACGTTCTCAGAAGCCTACTATAATGCAAAATGGGTTAACATTTAAATAAAATAAAAATTAAAAATAGGAATTTTAAAATGACTATTGCAGATGAGAATTATGAGTTCTGATGTGGCAGGCTGCCTTACTGGTAAGAAAGTTTAGAAAGGTTGTCTAAATGAAGTGGGTCCATTACTATGTTAGTCCAAACCATAGACTCTATAAAAATATGGACGTAGTGTCATTACCGGATTATCGAAAACTCTAGTGGCTGAGCCCTTAATTATGCAGAACCTTAAAGTTTAATATAATTTAAACGGATGAGTTATAAAAAAATTCACCCCCTTCACAGTTGTCACGAAGGGCAAAATGAGCTATATAGACAAAAAAAAAAGTTTTTACCATGCTGTAAACATGTTTTATTTGCTATAAAGTTGGGCATTTTAACATGGGGGGGTCTATGGGATTGGCTCCCTTTAGGAGCCAGCCTCCAGCGGCCAGTTGATGAATTGCAGATCTAGTCACTTCCGTGTTGGTTTCAAGAGAGGGAGCATAAGGTTTCCGCTTGGTCCAAACACACACACACACACACACACACACACACACACACACACACACACACACACACACACACACACGAGGTTAAGATCAGGACATTCTCTGTTCTCACTCATATTTATCCAGTAGAGTAGTGGAGACCATGTGATAGAGAAGTAGATGTATGCTGACTGTCTCGCCACATCATGGGAAAGTGTCGTGTGCGGCCCAGCAGAGACGGAGAAAGAGAGTGTAATGCATATCGCTGAGTAAGCTCAGCCCTGAGCCAGGAGAGTTCCACTGGCACACATAAAAGTCAAGGAGATCCCTTTGACAGATCAAGAGACAGAGATTTAGAAAAGTCTCACTGTATTGAGCAGAGGGCAAAAGAATAGATCAAACCACGGTTGCTCCCCTGAGTATGAAACACTCTCTGGCACTCTTCAACACAGCGAGTAAGAGAACGAACACTTCCTCTTCCAGAAATATGCAGTAAACGATAAAATGGGAAGTCAGCGCAGAGCAAGAAAAGATATAAAGAGGTGGTAGCAAGGTCAGAGCGATAGAGAACAAAAAGGAGGAGGAATAGGTGCTTTCTGATAGATGGTTTTCTCAGTTTTTATATACATTTTTGTAGTGATAAGAAGATGAGTTCTTGTGGATGGGGATGATGATGGGTGCTGTGGAGAAAGAGAGAGAGAGAGAGAGAGAGAGAGAGATTACACAGAGGAAGCTCATGCCATTACTAATGAGATGGAGGCAGCAATGGAGCAGACTGTCCTTCACATGTGACCAAGTGTTTTGTCTATTCACATGTTAATGCACATTTATGTAAAATAACCAACAGTGTCAAAATTTTCCCCCCATTTAATATCTGTGCCCAGTTGCAATAACGCTGAATTATGATATTTCTGTACCACTTGTGTCACCAAAAAGAACTGCCCAATTGGACCGTTTGCACATTTTTGGGTTTGGAATTCGGAAGTAAACTGTGGCAGGGAAAAATAAAGAGAGATGGATTACAGCAGTCAGAAGAAAGATTTTAACTCACTCCTAGCAATGAAAGAATGAATGAATGATTGAGTGAATTAATATATATATATATATATATATATATATATATATATATATATATATATATATATAAGACAGACACAGTTTTTGTTTTATCCAACTGTATTCGCTCAGTGCAACTTATAACATCCAAGTAAAAGATATAACACCAACATGTCAGAAAATAATAAATAAATAAATAAAAACATGAAAAAACAGAATCACTGAGTTGCAAAAAGGATGAAATGACTTGTAAACTCAATCAGGTGTAGCTAATGATCACCTTCTCAATGGCACACAAATCCATTTGACTTTCAACTGTGATCACCTGTGGTCATTTTTATTGGCTCAACATGAAAAGAGCATATATATATATATATATATATATATATATATTTTTTTTTTTTATTATTATAAAAAATACTTCTAGTTTAGTTGTGAATATATTCACAACATATATTGTGGATTATTTAGCTTATTAATGAACTAATAAACACAATCAGCACAGTCTCACAAGGGATACACCGCTTTAGCGATTTTGACATCGAATTTTAAAGAAAGCACAAAAGCTGTATGTGCAGACTGCATAATTGACCATATGGAGTCAATTTTCTTCTTCTGACCTGTCTCTATAGGAAAGGGCCCAGTAGGTCTTATCCAGTTATGCAAACGGCATATATAAAGACAGTGGCTGATATGAAGCTGTCTGTCTCCTCTTAATATTTTATTGTGTTTCTGTGTAATCCCTCCCCATTCACTGTCTATAAAACCCATCCCCTGCCCTGTAGTCCTTCTCAGAGGAAGCCTCTAATTCTGAGACTGCTACATCTATTCTTTCACAGTTTCCACAGCTGGGTAATCTTTGAGTGGGAAGTTAATTCAGATTTAACAATCCATCCTTCTAATAGATATTTACAATTTTTACAGGCCTCTAGAGTGATATCCGAATGTAAAACTAAAAGGAGCAATCTTCCTTTTCTATGCACTAGTATCATTTTGCATTGACAGTTTCCTTTAGCTCAGGACACTGATGAGAATATTCACAAACCTTTGATTTGCTTGGCTCTTTCTCATTCCATCCTCCAGAATGTAATCCCCCTCCCCCTCTCATATTTCCAACCCTCGTGCTTTCTCTTTTGGGGCAAAGGTTAACTAACAAAAAAGATGAAATTGAAGATAGAACAATGCAAGATATAAACAGCCCATAAAGAATGGAGTAAAGGGAAGAAAAAAATCTGAAAAGCAGAAAACTCTGGTTCACTGCCAGATGCTTCTCATCCAATGTAGCTGCAGAACAACAACCAATTAGATCAGTTTCGCAATAGTTGATGGCTGCATGCCCCTGGTTTATAATACCAGCCAATATTCTCAGCTGTTTGACTGTCACTTTTAACAGCTCACTGGGGAATATAATGCGAACAGAAGAAATGAGGAGCTGATTTAGCAAATACAGTGGGGTCTAAATGTCTAAGGTCACTTATGAAAATACACATTTTATCATCAGATAACAAACCAACTTAAAAGTTAGTAATTTAAAAGCGAACTTAAGAATATTTTAATACTGCTATAATTTTATACCAAAAATAATTTAAAATGAATGACTCCAGCATTCCAGCTGCATGAACCTCAGAAGTTTGTCAAACCTAATGATCATGTTCTCCACCAGGATTTGAGTTGATCCAAAGAGCTTTTGGAAGCTGTACAAAAAAATGTTACATGCTCACAACATTTAAGAATTTGCAGCTTAGAATCTGTGCAAAATCTTGTACCCTGAGTATGATCATTTCTAAATTAAATCTCACTATTAATGTGTCACTAATAATGATAAAAGTCTATAAGAATAATGAGAACACAAGTACAAATAAGAACAAAAGTGTTTTTAGGAGTCAACGCTGTTTCATACAGTAATAAACGTCAATCAAAGACAGACCAATGAGAATGAAATATAAAAGCAGAATTTTCCTGTATTAAACACAGTAGAATCACACAATGACTTTAAACTCACCACTAGCCCAGCCTCTCTCCTACACACACACACACACACACACACACACACACACACTTTCATTGACCATGCTTTAGAGACCCCCCCACAACTCTTAGACACGTCAAATCCTGCATAATGAATTTGAATCCTTTCTTTCTCAATCAAGTAAAAAGGGATTAACTGTAATTAAATGTGTGATATTAAAGAGAATAAATGTCTCACAGTAAAAGAGGAATGTGTTTAATGGTGTGGAATAAAATAATTATACTAAACAATTGCTCCTGTGAAAACAGAACTAGATCTATTACTTTGTCCAGAGACCTTAAGAAAATAAACTGAGATTTTTATTGATCAGATTGGTTCATTAAGGATGAAGTGTGTTTTTTTGTTTTGTTTTTTTTGCGGTGTGGGTTGGGAATCTATAGCCAAGGCTATTTTTTTAAAGTCAAATAATTTTAATAATTTTTTATATTATTTTATTTAAACCTTTCATATATTTCAAATTTATAATGTTGGCTCAGTTTGTGATTATTATATATACTACTGGTCAGAATTTGTTTTAGTTTTTGTAAGTTTTTTTTTTATGTTTTTGAAAGAAGTCTCTTACTGTATGCTCACCAAGGCTTTACACTTATAAATACACTTTTAAAATGCAATGTATTCCTGTGATGGCAAAGCAAATTTTTCAACGTCACATGATACTTTAGAAATCATTGTAATATCAGCCTACTGATTTGCTGCTCAAATAAACATTTATAATTAAAATACTGAAATATTGAAAACACACTGATAAAAATGATTGTGGTGAAGTAAATACGCTTTAATAGAATGGTTTAATTCAGTGCTATGAGGACCGTGTAAAATGTACTTGAGTAATGCAGAGTAAACTTTAAATGAGTAAGTACTCAACAACAAACTAGCCAAATTAAATTGACTTATTCTCTTGGTTAATTTTACATAGTTTAAGTAGATTTAAGTTAATTCCATAATTAAATTTACTTTAAAAATATGAGCAGAAAAACTTGAAAAACTTTTTTTCAGTGCAGTTTTTGCTGCTTTTCTTTTTTTTTTTTGATACACTACCATTCAGAAGATGATAAGAATGGTTTCTGGAAGATCATATGACACTGGATTAATGGCTGCTGAAAATTTACAGGAACAAACATTTTAAAATACAGTCAAAAATACAACAGTTCTTATTCTAATCTTAAATTATAATAATATTACACAATATTTTACTGTATTTTTCCATAACAAATATGCAGCCTCTGTGAGCATTAGAGCATTTTTTTTTTAAACATTTAAAGATTAAAATAAACATTTATAAGAGTTTTGAGTTCTCCTTGACTTTGCTATTATTCTCAAATGTGTAAAAAAAAAATGAAGAGTTGCATTCAAACTTTTTAAGAAAACCTTCGAAATGTATGAAGAAAACAGCATTACCTTAATATTGTGGGAATGTGTAAAATGATTGAGAAAGAGAGAGAGTGTGTGTGTGTGTGTGTATTCAGCAGAGGTGGGTAGAGTACCCAAAAACTGTACTCAAGTAAAAGTAAAAGTACTTCTACAAATATTTACTCAAGTAAAAGTAAAAGTACTAGTCTTGAATAGTTACTTGAGTAAGAGTAAAAGAGTATCGGATAAAAAATCTACTCAAGTAGTTAGTTACTAGTTACTTTGGGTCATATATACTGAGCCTATTTTTATTTAGATATATAGATAAAATGTATGTAATGTATGTGTGTGTGTATAAATATATATTTATATATATTATAAGTATATATTTCATCAGCCTTTACTCCAATTTATGTAATTTATTATAAAACCCTGTCTGTTTACTTAAGTAACAGATATAGGTGTCATGCCAAAACATATTTTTAATACGACTGACTTTATATTAAATGTGAATTTAACATTGAAAGTTAATGTGATATAAATATTGCTACTAATCTTTCATTGTTCAGAAAGAGAGCAAATAACATTTACATTATTAAAGATCATTTTCACTGACAGTCTAGAGTTCAATCACTCTCAGAAACTCCCATTAAAATCACTGAAACTGTTAACACTGTGAAATCAATATCTTAAAGATTCGTACACACATCTGCACTTTGTTGTTTCTGACGAGAGAATTCGCCAGAAAGAAGTATTCAGTCATTGAGCGAGTGAAGGAAGCACCGGCATTTTAGCGATGACTCATCGGAACACCTCTGATTGGCCAATGCTTTAATAAGCTCAAAAGAATCTTGTGTGATTGGTTATAATGCGCAGCGCTGTAAGAACGCATCTATCTCTGGCTCAGCGCCAGCCAGCGATCACAGATCAGCGCGTGCGGCAGGGAACTGAAAGACTCATTCAAACTGATTCATGAACCAATTCACTCGTTTGCCAATTGGTTTGATCAAGCCTTTGAACAGAATTGACTCAAAAGAATGAATCATTCGCGAATGGGCATCGCTCATTGCCCAGAGAAAAGTAGACGGCGCGTTTGGAATAAACTGAAGCATTATAACATTTATTGCATTAAGATAAAGTAACGAGAGGAGCGTAACACACAGTAACGAAGTAAAAGTACAGATTTTCCCCAAAATATTTCCTCAAGTAAGAGTATAAAGTACCCATCTTTAAATATACTCCGAAAAGTATTAGTTACCCCAGAAAATTACTCAAGTAAATGTAACGAAGTAAATGTAACTCGTTACTACCCACCTCTGGTATTCAGGAGGATCAGCATAGTGGCAGCAATGAAATGTGACAGGCTTAACTGTTAGAGGCCATGCAGAAAATAGTTGCCATACGGCCGCGACAAAGCACAATGTGTCTGTGTGTGTGTGTGTGTGTGTGTGATGAGAAAGGGAACAGAGAAGAATGTGCACAAGATGAAATGAGGAAGATAAATGAGCAATGTGTTTCTGTAAATTTTGGCCCTGTAGTCTTTTCACATTCTTGTTCATTTTTTTATTGTGTCATTTACATTTAATGACAATGTCCCACCATCCAGGTATACATAAATGTAAAGGCCTGTTCAGACCAAGAACGATAACTATAACTATAATGATAACTATATCATCATCCACTCTTTGTTATAAGTGCATGTTACAGTTTCGCTATCTGTCAGCTCAAACTCTTCAAAGCAGGATGGATTCTTTTTCATCGGAAAAAAAAATAAAGAAAATAAAATTTGAAAGTTATTTCTCTGTGCTGTTATTATTATAGTTGTATTGTGGACTCTGCAATTCCTTATTTAGAACTTTATTGTTCCAGTTATCATCTTTGGTGAGAATATGTATTTTCTTTCTGAATGTAATCTGTAAATAAGGATCATTTCCAGACAGTGTAATTTCTGTCAAATGTATTATGTTTCATAAAATTCAGTGGTGAAAATATTGCAAAGTTAATTTACATTTTATTTTTATTGTTGTTGGATGTTTACTGATCCTAATTACACATAATGAAATATAATCAATATTTGCATAATTTATCAACATTACAGTTGAATTGAAAAGCATGCACAAAACTAGTCTGCTCTCAAGTTTTGGGACATAAAAGTATCATAGTTGAAGAAACATCCATGACCAGTTTAAGGATTTAAGGAGAAAAATGGAGAGTAAGAAAGATTGAGGGGCAGCAAGAGGATTAGAGGCACACAAGTACGATTATTTAGAAGGCAGTAGCTGAATAATTGCATTTATTGACAACTCTCTTCTTTATGTCCACGTCTTTCCTGCATGCAGCTATGGATTAACAAAATGTAACAAGTGAAGCGGAAAAAAAGGAGGCCATCTTGCATCTTCCACCCCCAGGGAAAATGTGTAAAAACAAATCACTCTTTCTCTCAAGAAGCATTAATTTTTCCAGCTTCTTGGAAACATTATCAAAATTTCCAAGTCTACAGGGTGGAAAAGTCTGGAATAGATTTAAATATAAAATGTCTTAAAGGATTAGTTTGTTGCAAAAAATCTATAATTTTTTTTTTGGGGGGGGGGGGGGGGGGGTTGTGTTGTCAGCAGAACATCGTATTGGGTTAATAATTGCTGGGCCAATGTGTTCGTCCTTGCCCTCTCAAATAACATATTATATTTGTTATATATTTGTATGTGTGTGTGCATTTAACTACATCAGAGAATTACTATCAATATTTTATAATAAGGTTATCCAAACTGGGGATCGTGGGGGAACTGCAGGGAGTTCGTCAGTAGATAAAAATTATTAAAACAAAATTAAAATTAAAACGTAATTTTAAAATGTAAACAAGTCAAAATAAAACACTTACCAAAAAAGATAAAATATTTTGTTTACATGCACATCATGTAACCACTATGTGGAATTGAGAATGTGTTGTTAAACTACTGAATATTACCAAAATCTCAGAAGGTACTTCAAGAAAATATTTTAGGTCAAAAGGGGTTCGGCTGACAACAAAACATTTGGGAATCCCAGTGAAAAACTAAAAAAAAAACTAAAAAAATATAAATATATTAGACTGTGGAGTGAGTGTGTGAAAAAAAAAAAACAACAACAATAAACCATTTATTACTTAATTGAACACTTAATCCACCATCCATCTATTAACATAAGAAAAAAGCTGTGTGTCTCTAATAATTCCAATATTAAGAAGTTTTTATCTTAAAACCTTTTCTTCCAGCTAAAATATGACTCAATAAACTATACTAACGCTTCCTCCAGTTTAAAAAACAAAACAAAAAAACAACTGTAGCCTTCTGTTGAATTCAGGCACAGTCACATTTACAAGATAAAATATAGGGGGTTGTTTGTTTTTATTAGAAATGGTGTAAGCAGCTTTGTGCACTAACTGTGAGTCTGGCGAATCAGAAACATATATTAAATCATATTAGGGAAAAGTAAATGAACTGTTTAATCTACATCTGCTACAACATAACGAGTTGAGCACACAGTCATTTAATTTAATTTGTCAAATGTTCATAATCTAAATAAGACCCATCAAGCAGCAAATATTCATGGAGTTAATCCTGTCTTTGTATATACAGCATTACAATGCCACAATTACACTGTTCAAAAGTCTGCAGCCAGTAAGATTTTTTTTTTATATTTTAGCTTATTATTATTTTTAATATTATTTTAATATTATTTTTAATGAATGTCCTAACTGTTACAATTGGGGTGTGTATGCTAAACGAAAGACAAAGAGCTTAAGGAGGATCGGGATCAAACGAGGAGTTTACTGACAATATAAGGAGAATACAGACAATATACTACACTTACAATACAATATCTGGTTAACATACAAATAACAGCATTAACATAGACAATCACGGACCCAGAAGAACTGAACAGAACGGGTATTTAAACACACAGGAGGTAATCAGGGAACAGGAGACAGGTGGTGATCAATCAATTATCAAAACAAGAAAAGGAAGATGACCAAATAAGGAAACAAAAGTTCATTAACGTAACAGTTCGTCCCCTCCCAGAACGGTGCGTCCTCGCACCGCAAGAGGAATACCAGCAGAGGGAGGGTGGGGGTTCTGGAGGCAGGCTTGGAGCAGGCAAGGAGCAGGTGAAGAGGGAGCATGGAGGTAGGGACCAGGGCGGAGTGGATGGAGGGAGGAGCCCGGAGCAGGAGGAGCCAGATGGTCCTCCAGAGACCAGCCAGGACGGAGATCCACGGTGGAGTCAACGGCGGGAGGAGCCATGGTGGAGAAGGGCCTGACGACACCAGGGGGCCGACAGGCGGAGACCGCACCGGTGGGTGAGGAGCCCAAGATGGAGCAGCACAGCCGCAGAGCCAGGGTGAAGCCGAGGATCCGGAGGGCCTAGGTGGAGCAGAAGGCTCAGGCGACCAAGGTGGAGGCGGGGCCCTGGAAGACCGCTGCAGAGCCGGAGTGACTGAGGATGGAGGTGGAACCAGAGGGAAGGAGGAGCCTGACAGAGCCGGAGGGATGGAGTGACGAGGTGAAGCCAGAGGAATGGAGTCCCAAGGCGGCGGATGGTCGACGACTGACCAAGGTGGAGCCGGAGGGACGAGGGAGCCCGGTGGAGCAGGTGGGATGCCAGGCCACGGTGGAGACGAGGGAGCTAAGAGCCAAGGCGGAGACACAGGAAATTCAAGGCTGGGCGGAACCAGCGGAGACACAGAAAATTCAGAGCTGGGCGGAACCAGCGGAGACACAGAAAATTCAGAGCTGGGTGGAACCAGCGGAGACATAGAAAATTCAGAGCTGGGTGGAACCAGCGGAGACACAGAAAATTCAGAGCTGGGGCGGAACCAGCAGAGAAACAGAAAATTCAGAGCTGGGCGGAACCAGCGGAGAAACAGAAAATTCAGAGCTGGGTGGAACCAGCGGAGAAACAGAAAATTCAGAGCTGGGTGGAACCAGCGTAGAAACAGAAAATTCAGAGCTGGGCGGAACCAGCGGAGAAACAGAAAATTCAGAGCTGGGCGGAACCAGCGGAGAAACAGAAAATTCAGAGCTGGGCGGAACCAGCGGAGAAACAGAAAATTCAGGGTTGGGCGGAACCAGCGGAGAAACAGAAAGTTCAGGGCTGGGCGGAACCAGCGGAGAAACAGAAAATTCAAGGCTGGGCGGAACCAGCGGAAATGGAGCATAGGAACTGACTGGAGGAGGTAGGAGTGGGAGACTGAGAAGGTATACGGGGGATCAGGGCTGGACGGATCCAGCGGAAAAACAGGGGATTCAGGAATTACCTCCATAGACCAGTCCATAAGATCCATAAGTTGTTTCATATAATTTCCCGAGACCGAAAACAGCTCACCCTCAGTCGCAGAAGAGTGGGCAGGGCTTTCCTCCACGCCCTTGATCTCCACTAAAACTCCCACGACGCACGGTGTTGCCGGCTCACACACCTGGTCAGTCGCGCTCTCGAGGTCCTGCTCCCTGTCAGTGAAAGGCTCGGGCTCTGCGGCTGCGGTGGGCTCTGGCTCCGTGTGGCGTGATGGCGGCTGGCTGGTCTCTGGGTCGGGAGTGGGGCTGGCAAAAACCAAAAAGAAAGAAAAACTCCGCTAACTAAACTGTTTTGGTCCGTGATTCTGTTACAAGTGGGGTGTGCAAGCTAAACGAAAGACAAAGAGCTTGAGGAGGTTCGGGATCAAACGAGGAGTTTACTGACAATAGAAGGAGAATACAGACAATGTACTACACTTACAATACAATATCTGGTTAACATACAAATAACAGCATTAACATAGACAATCACGGACCTGGAAGAACTGAACAGAACGGGTATTTAAACACACAGGAGGTAATCAGGGAGACAGGAGACAGGTGGGGATCAATCAATTACCAAAACAAGAAAAGGAAGATGGCCAAATAAGGAAACAAAAGTTCATTAACGTAACACTAACTATGCAAGGATGCATTCAACTGATCAAAATTGACAGTAAAGACAAAAAATTAATAAATAAATAAAAAAAAAGATTCCTGTTTCAAATAGGCAAGGCAAGGCAAGTTCATTTATATAGAATAAAAAATTATAACAAAAATAAAAACAAGCAATTTTAAAACATTTAAAATTTTTTTTAAAACAGTTAAAAATAGAAAATGATTTTACATAAAATACAGTGAATACGTAAAATACAGTGCAATCAGTTCGGACATGTTCAGTGCTCATTCAATAAATGCACAGCTAAACAGGTGAGTTTTGAGTCTAGATTTAAATGTGACTAGTGTTTTAGCGCATCTGATCTCTTCTGGAAACTGATTCCAACTGCGGGCAGCATAGTAACTAAAGGCGGACTCCTCTTGTTTTGTGTGAACCCTTGGTATTTCTAACTGACTCTAGTGATCTGAGTGGTCTGTTAGGTTTATATTCTGTGAGAATATCTTCAATATATTTTGGTCCTAGGTCATTTAGTGACTTATATACGAGTAAAAGTACTTTAAAATCAATCCTAAATGTAACTGGAAGCCAGTGTAAGGACCTGAGGACTGGTGTGATATGCTCAGATTTTCTGGTTCGAGTCAGAATCCTGGCAGCAGCGTTCTGGATGAGCTGCAGCTGTCTAATGGTCTTCTTGTGAAAGCCGTTGAGGAGCCCATTACAATAGTCCACCCTGCTGGTGATAAAGGCATGAACAAGTTTCTCCAAGTCTTGGCTGGAAACAAAACATTCTTGCAATGATTTTTAGATGATAGTATGCTGATTTAGTTACT
Organism: Carassius carassius; assembly: GCF_963082965.1. Taxonomy (NCBI): domain Eukaryota; kingdom Metazoa; phylum Chordata; class Actinopteri; order Cypriniformes; family Cyprinidae; genus Carassius; species Carassius carassius. Next base: position 10,940,146 of record NC_081800.1, read on the forward strand.
GCTTTGACATGACTACTGAGGTCTGTCTCCAGAATCACACCAAGATTCCTGACTTGATTTTTAGTTGTTTGACCCCTAGAGTCAAGGTATGCATTCACCTTGAAAACTTCATCTTTGTTTCCAAATGCAATAAATTACATTTTAAAACATATTAAAATAGAAAACAGTTTTAAATTATAAACATTTTGCTCTTGTCTCTTGCACGTGGTTGATACAACCAGCCTCTTAAGTTTCAAAACATCTTCGTGTGTTATGAAATTGAGAAAATAACCTTGATATGTTTGTTGTATTTAACATGGTACCTGACATATTTGGAATAGTACTCACAACACACAACTAAACATCTTTGAATCAGAAGTAGAAAGCTGACAAAAGCAGAAGCTGGTTAAAGAAGATAAAGCATAAAGAAGTAGAAAGAATTTCTGTAAAATTCTGTAAATTCTGTAAAACAAACTCGTCACCAGGGAAATCTAACCATTCTTGGTTCTGCAGCTCCAGGAAGAGCCAAAGGGCCGACACACACACACACACACACACACACTCTCTCTCTCTCTCTCTCTCTCTCTCCAGCAAGTCCCAGTTGAGTCATTCCTCTATATGTTACACTGTAAACTGTCTTTGGCATGGCCAGACTACAGTATAAACTCTCCTGATAAAGACATCATTGGACATTATAAAGCTTGTTCTCATACTTCCATCTCTCTTTAGCTGTCCGTATCCTCAGCCTGATCTCTCAGACAACTTGTGCTTATTTTCTCAGACCTACAGGGGCTCTGTCTCCGGGAAGTGTCATTGAAGCAATGCTCTTCTGGCCCGTTCCCTTTCAGCAGCAGAGCTCTCGCCGCTACCCTGGATCATTAATCATATTGGTATATCAAGACAGCTGAGATAAACAAATAGAAATAAAATGGAAATGTGTGTGTGTGTGTGTGTGTGTATATATATATATATATATATATATATATATATATATATATATATATATATATATATGCTCAATATCAGCAACTACTACATCCCCTTTTTTCAGTTTCTCTCTCTTTTTTTGCTATTTTTCCTACTTAGTCTGTAGTTTCTATCTTGTGCTGTGTCTCACTAATTTCAGGACCTTGAATAAAATGTTGGTGATAAATCAAAGCTGCCACAGTAAAAACACACACAGATTCATCATAGGATTAGCGCTCTACTTTTGTTCATTTTTCTTTTATCACCCTCCCTCCTCCTCTCTCAATCTCTCTGTTCCTACAATACTGAAAAGGCACAAATGACACACACACACACACACACACACACACACACACACACACACACACACACACACACACACACACACATACTAAAGTATACACAGACAGATGCTGTGCCCTGCTCTCACCTGTCTGTTGCTCGCTGCTGTTCAATTCTAAAGGTACATTCACAATGATACCGATTAAATCACTGGAGGTCACAAAGTCACTGTATTAGTTTCCAGCAGTGGATGTGAGTGGATTGGAGCGACAAAGATGCTGTAATCACTCTGCTCCAAAGCCACTCCAAGTTTTCTATTACCTACTTACTGTTTTATGTGTATTATGAATGTATGGCAAGACATTAAAATATGTTTACTGAGTTCCTAATAAATAGAAGGAAAACTATTTAACCATTCAATATGACTATACAAAAAGAAGATACATTTTATTAAGTAGCAGCTGTAGTAAGTAGTATTACTAGTAGTATTCAAAATATTTTCAATTAACAATATTTTTTATTTAATTAATGTTTAATTTAATTAATAGTCCAACTTTATTTTATTCACTAAAACCCGGCTTATTTTGCATATCAAGTTCATTTTGACATGACAAAGTGATTATGTCAAGCTTTCTTTTGTAATAAGTCTGTTTATTTTCACCAGTCACATTTAAGCCAATTGTAAATCTGTTATTAGTACGATAGATGAGTATCATATTGACTGTGTGATCAGTTAGTTTTAAGGAAGAAATGCACATAGGCTGAAACATTTTACTGATATTCTATAGGCCACTTTCTTTTATTGCACCTTTTTTTCTAAATAATTTTGATATCCCTCTTCACTTTTGCAGATTAGACCAAAGCAGCATTTTAAGAAATTGATTAACTGCAAGACTAGATCATAGCAACCACAAAGTTATGTGCTAAATATACTCGCATAGCAGCAACCTTAAATTGTGACCCTGAGTTTTGCACAAACAAGCACTACTGACATTTTCTGGTACGTGTACTTACAGTATGTGTACTTACATGTACTTATAGTGTACTTACATTGTATTTATCTAAGAAAGTTCTGGTAATACAAGGTAACTACATGGGGTAGGGTTAGGTTTAGGGGTAGGTTCAGGGTTAGTACCTAGTTATTACATAGTTATTGTAATTACTATAATAAGTACATAGTATGTACATGGGAAACAGGACTGTAAAATAAAGTGCTACCCATTTTCTTCATAAAATGTTTGGGTTTAGTCCAGTCTGCTCCTTCTACCAGAGACACAAGAAATGTGCTTATCACTTTCCTTGGTTTGGACATTTGCTCACTCTCTGGCCAATTTTCTGACTTTCCAGTGGTGGAAATATTGCAGATTGGACATTGACTCCAGCACCAGCACTCTTGTACACTCCACATTCACTGTAAAGTATTTATTTATTTTTTTTTGCTGCACGTGTGTGTGTTTGTTTTTATCAGAGACATAATTCAGTGTGACAGCCAGGGCTTCTCCTTTCCCAAAGGTTTCAGCAGACCTCTGTTCCCTATGGTAACTCACACATGCAGCACTTCTCTCTTACCACTGGTGTTGTCTACCTCCAACATTTATTGTCTCCCTTCAATGACAACTCAGTCTGTCATGACTGATGCAAAACTAAACTAAAACTCACACAAAAATATATTGCTCCCATTATGATCAACGAAGCTGTTTATGTCCTTATGTATAATAAAAAGATTTTACTTAATATCACGTGTCAACCGATTTTGATGATTTGTTTTTCTTCCATTATACAACTTTTGACCACTGCATCATAAGCAGCTTTTTACTGCATAGACAATGAACCAATTTATTTAGGATGTTCCAAGTGTTACAGATCACTCTGTGTTTGTAACACCAAGCTTGTGAATAAATACATGTTTACTTGTTACTTATTAACAGTAAGTTGCAAAATATGATTATTTAAAAACAATCAAATAGAAGCCAATAGTTAAACTATGCCACAAATATGAGTGTATGCTTATTAACTTTAGAAAAGGAGAAAACAAATCTTTGATGTGGTTGCTGTTAAAGGCCGTGCATCAAATCAAATTAGCCACAAAATCATCTATCACTTGGTATAAGCTGCATAAGACGGATGCTATTCATTCAGCATATGTCATGTTAATAACATTGCATATTGTTGAGGCTATACAGTTTGTACTAATACATTTAGGTCAACTGGTCTCATGGCATAAACGTACCTGGGGGGACTTTTAAGCGAGACGCGGAATACATAATAAGTACATATCACTGCAGTTTCCAAAATAAATAAACACTAGAGGCAGTAAAACTGTCTCGGGTTACGTATGTAACGTACTCGGTTACTAAACGTAACCTCGGTTCTCTCTAGAAGAGCGAACGAGTACTGCGTCTTAGCTAAGACGCTACGGGAAAAGTCTCTTTTCACGAAATACTGAAGCAAAAAATTATCCTTAATTTTGTATTTTTGTAAAGCGCATTTGCAGCAGTACACAGCCATAGGCGAGACGGCTCGTTCGCTCATTGGCTTGTTCTGCGGCAACTGCACAGCCTATCGAGCGCGGGCTGATGCAACATCAGACCAATAAGGGCGCTTCGCGCCCTTCTTGCCACTTCCCGCCGAAACGGGTGTGGCCCAACCTATAAAAGGAGCTCGAAAAGGCTGACTCACCTGATTTATTTCATCGCCGAAGCGAACCAGAGTGAATCGTGCGCACGGCAGAGAACGCAGTACTCGTTCGCTCTTCTAGAGAGAACCGAGGTTACGTTTAGTAACCGAGTACGTTCTCTTACGAGAGCTCTCTCGTACTGCGTCTTAGCTAAGACGCTACGGGAACCCAGTGTAAAACGCCGTGCGCGCAGGGATCACACACCAATAAACCTGAAGCAACGCCCAGGATTTACAGTGCACAGTCACCTGAGGGACTCACAGAGAGTCCAGGACAGAAAAGGGAAAAAGCCCTCCGTCCCATATCTAGCAGCATCCGTAGATGCGGCAATATGACGTCACACAGCCGAGGCAAGGCCTGACCAATGTGGCAATGCGGGTCTTACGCAATACTGCCCATATAACAGTCGGCAGCGCATAGCGCTCGTGAACTCAGAATTCCCCTCAGGGCCCTGATTCGCCTATACCGACAGCAGCCTGGCTTGCAAGGCGGGAACCTCCAGGTTATAGAACCTGATAAATGTAGACGGCGAGGCCCAACCTGCCGCCATACATATATCCTGCAAGGAGATCCCAGTAGACCACGCCCACGACGAGGCGATGCCTCTTGTGGAGTGTGCTCTGACGCCCAACGGGCACTGAAGGCCCCTGGAAGCGTAAGCTAACGCTATGGCGTCAACTATCCATCTGGATAGAGTCTGTCTCGAAACAGCCATTCCCTTGGAACGCCCACCGAACGAGACAAATAGCTGCTCCGTCTGCCGAAAGGCAGCAGAGCGAGACACATAAGCTCTTAAAACCCTGACAGGGCAAAGAAGACTCGAGTCTCCATCCTCCCCTGACACCGGCAGGGCAGACAGGGCAATAACCTGAGCCCGAAACGGTGTGTTGAGGGATTTCGGCACATAACCGTGCCTAGGTTTGAGTATGACTCTTGAGTCATTGGGCCCAAACTCCAAGCACGACTGGCTCACCGAGAGCGCGTGCAAATCACCCACACACTTCACAGAAGCGAGAGCCAACAAGAATACTGTCTTGAACGACAGATGCTGAAGGCTAATCGATTGGATAGGCTTGAAAGGGGGACCTTTCAAGGCCTCCAAAACCGCCGCGAGGTCCCACATAGGGACTGACGGAGGTCTGGGAGGATTCTGCCTCCTAGCTCCTCTGAGGAACCGGATGACTAAATCATTCCTTCCTATTGACTGACCGGACGCCGTTTCAGAAAACGCCGCGATGGCAGCCACATAAACTTTGAGCGTGGATGGGGCTCTGCCCTTATCCAACAGCTCCTGAAGGAAGGAGAGGACCTCCGTCACCTCACAACTAAGGGGTGAATAACCTCGAGCTGTGCACCAGCTGGAGAACACCGACCACTTCGAGGCATACAGACGTCGTGTCGACGGAGCTCTAGCCTGAGTGATGGTATTTAGCACTCTCACTGCGAGATCAGCGGGTAACCATTGAGTGCCCATACATAGAGGGACCACAACTCCGGTTGAGGGTGCCAAATCGAGCCCCTGGCCTGTGAGAGGAGGTCTCTCCTCAATGGTACCGGCCACGGGGCGACATCTGCTAACTGCATCAAATCTGGGAACCATGGTTGGTTCTTCCAAAGAGGTGCTACAAGCAGTATTGAACATCTCGTTTCTCTCACCCGTTCTATCACCTGCGGAAGGAGGGAGACGGGAGGGAACGCATAAAGCGGGCAGCACGGCCATCTCCGTGACAGCGCGCTTTCGTTCTTGGAAAAGAACGCGGGGCAGTGAGCGTCTTCGTGGGACGCAAAGAGGTCCACCTCCGCCATGCCAAATCTCTGCCACAACAGCCGGACTGTTTGCGGGTGTAGAGACCATTCGCCCGTAGGAACATTGCCTCTGGACAGCCTGTCTGGACCCAGATTCTGCAGTCCAGGCACATGCACTGCTCTCAGCGAGCACACGTTGCGCTGAGCCCAAATCAGGAGGCGTTCCGTCAGCCTGCACAGGTTTCGGGACCCGAGACCGACCTGGCGATTTATGTAGGACACCACGGACATGTTGTCCGAACGGACTATGACGTGGTGATCCTTGATATGGGGACAAAAGCGCGTCAGCGCGTTCTCCACTGCCAGCATTTCCAGGCAGTTGATATGATGGAGCTTTTCCCATTCTGACCATAGGCCAAAGGACGGTCTGCCTTCGAGCAGCGCTCCCCATCCGGAAGTGGAGGCGTCCGTCGACACCATTTTCACACTCGGGGAAGTCCCCAGGCTTACACTTGATCGGTACCAGCCGTTCGCTGTCCAAGGTGCTAGAGCCGCAACACATCTCTGATCGACCTTGAAATGCAGCCGGCCAGACGCCCACGCTCTGCGCGGCACCCGAGCCTTCAGCCAGAACTGCAGGGGGCGCATGCGGAGCAGGCCCAGCCGCAGAACCGGAGATGCTGAGGCCATGAAACCCAGCATCTTTTGACAGTGTTTGAGCGACACAGTCGCGCCACAGCGGAAAGAACTCGCTGCACGCTGAATGCCCATCGCGCGCTGTGGTGACAGCCGCGCCGTCATGGAACACGAGTTCAGAACTATACCCAGAAACAGGATCGTCTGACTGGGGTTCAGCGAACTCTTCACCCAATTGACACTGAGGCCGAGCTTCTCGAGGTGATCGAGTAAAACGGCTCTGTGGTCCATGAGCTCCGCTCATGATCGGGCCAGAACCAGCCAGTCGTCCAAATAATTCAGCACTCGTGTGCCTCTGAGTCTAAGAGGAGCGAGCGCTGCAGCCATGCACCTCGTAAACGTACGAGGAGCTACGGACAAGCCGAATGGCAGGACTGCAAACTGGTATGCCTGGCCCTCGAAGGCGAATCTCAAATATCGCCTGTGGTTTGACGCTATCTGTATTTGAAAATACGCGTCCTTCAGATCTATTGACATGAACCAGTCCCCTCTGCGAATCTGCGCGAGGAGCTTCCTGGTCGTGAGCATTTTGAAACTGCGTTTCATCAATGCCTGTTCAGCTGTCTTAGATCCAGTATGGGCCGGAGACCCCCGTCTCTCTTGGGCACCAGAAAGTATCTGCTGTACAGCCCCCCCTCGCTTTGAGACACAGGCTCTACAGCCCCTTTGCTCAACAGTTTTGATATTTCGGCCCGAAGTATGTGTGCTACTTCTGTTTTGACCGTAGCTTCGACGCGCGCTGAAAAGCACGGTGGGCGTCGAGAAAACTGTAGCGTGTAGCCTCTCTTTATAATGCCTAGCACCCAATCCGAAACCCCTGGAAGCACTGACCATGCATTTGCATGAATGGCTAAGGGCTGGATGCGAAACGCGCTCTGTTGACTGGGCAACGGCGGCGCTCGAGTGTGCTGCGCATCTGAGGCGGGGAGCGCGTTGATCACAGCGGGCAGATCGCTCTTCCTCGACCCCGTTCCGGCGCTTAACCGACTGGAGGGAGGCTGAGCGGGTCCCGTGGGACTCGATATATCTGCGAGTAACCGTGGGCTGCATGTGTGCACTTTTACTACTTTAAACTCGCTGTCTGCCTGTGCAGAATGTACGTGCACGGGCCTCGTTTTTACAGAAGCCCCGCGCCGTATGTGACATAGTGTATGTGGGCACTGGGAAGTGGGCACGTTTACTATGCGGCGCGCTCGACCGATCTGTGTCGATCTTATGTGCGCTAGCCCTGTGTGCAGGGCTGTGCTTATATGTGGAGATGGGCACTGGGTAGTGGGCATCGTCACTGCATTTATAGCACCATCGGCCGTGGCCGGACGAGCACGCACGGGTTTCGTTTTTACAGAAACCACATGGCGCGTGTGACATAGTAATAGTGGGCACTGAGGGGTGGGCACGTTTACTATGCAGTGTGCGCGACCGACTTGAGTCGACATTATGGGCGCAGGCCCTGTGTGCAGGGCTGTGCTTACATGTGGAGATGGGCACTGAGGAGTGGGCATCGTCACTACATTTATAGCACCATCGGCCGTGGCCGGACGAACGTGCATGGGTTTCGTTTTTACAGAAACCACATGACGCGTGTGACATAGTGATTGTGGGCACTGAGGAGTGGGCACGTCTACTATGTAGTGCGCGTGATCGACTTGAGTCGCTTTTATAGGCGCGAGCCCTGTGTGAAGGGCTGTGCTTATATGCGGAGATGGGCACTGAGCAGTGGGCATCGTCACTTCATTTATAGCACCATCGGCCGTGGCCGGGACACCAGAAATTACACCTTTTTCGGGAAATATCTGGGTAGCCGTGATAACGGTTTTCGTGTGCAGGCAAGCGGGCAACCGTACAGGCTTGCGCATTGCAAACAACGCTGAAACAGTCACAATCTCTGGAAACTGAAACAGCGGCGCGCTTAGGTGAGAGCCCGGCCGCAGCGGAACTCGTACACCGGCGTTTCGATGAAGCAGCCATCGTGTGTAGTGCCGACGCAGCGTCATGCAGCATGCGTAGATGGCTTTCCCAGGATGGCTTCGGGGCTCCCGGCCTCACCGTAATCCTCGGGGCGACGGCCAGTAGAGCGAGAACGGGGGTCTCGAGCTGCGTTGCTGAAGCTGTTGTGATAACGGCTTTTGTGTGCAGGCAAGCGGGCAACTGTGCAGGCTTGCGCATTGCAGAAAACGCTGAGACAGTCACAATTCCTGGAACTGAAACAGCGGCGCGCTTGGGTGAGAGCTCGGCCACATCGGAACTCGTACACCTGCGCTTCGATGAAGCAGCCATCGTTAGTAGCGCCGACGCAGCGTCACACAGGAGGATTTAGATGGCAACACCGCTTTTGCCGCCGTCCAGCAGAGGGCGGACAAAGGTGCGTCGCTATCGCCTGTTCCACCGGCGGAAGTGAGTGGTAGTTCCTGTTTTTAGCATCATCAGTGTGGAGAATGCTAGTGAGACAGACGAACGAGTTCGTGCTGAATATGGAGCGTTCCAAGCCTTCGCCACCTCTTCGTGAAGCTCAGGAAGAAATGAGGCGGGCTTTGAGAAGTACGCTCATCCGAAAGGGAAATACCATCCAGCCGGGAACGAGAGGGGGGGGCGCTGGTGCAAACCACTCGCGGCCGAGACTCATCGCGGCCAACACGATCATTCGCCCCGGCTCCTTCTCGATGTCAGCTCGTCTGCTGGGCTTCTGAGCAGAAGGCGCGAGATCCTCGGAGCTCGCCCAGCCCTCACTGCCCGAAGCTAGCAGATAGCGCGTGTCCTCTTCCCCCGACGCGGCCCTGAGATCGACTTCCTCGGACGACGCGCCGGCAAACAGCGGGCGCTGCCCACCGGGAAGCGATGCAGGGGGGGCCGGTGAAGCAGGGCGAACCGGCGAGCTCGGTTGAGCTGAAGACGGTTCCGGAATCCGATGGAAGCGATGCTTTTACGGCGCCTCAGCGCAGCGGAGAATGCAGGCTCAGAGAAAAAGGCCAGGCGAGTCCTCAGAGTCACCATGGCAACAGCTCGCAGTGGGGGCATCCGCCGTCAGCGAGCGAGCGCTGCATGATCTTCACCCAGGCAGGAGACACAGATGACGTACCGGTCTCCCTCGCTGAGTGGGGCTCTGACGAGCCGCAGGAAGGCATCTTAAAAAAGACGCGAGCTCTTTTACGAGTGTGTGTCGCAGGGCGAACACACACACACACATAAAGAACAGCTTGTATATAACAGGATTGAAAGGATATAGGCGCCGGATAGCGCAGCAGGAACGGCAATGGAAGGCGGCGATGCCAGCAGCTTCAGAATGGCTCGTCCTGCTGATGTGCTTTCTCAGACGGCGCTTGCTTCCTCCGTGATCCAGCGATGCGTGAGCTTCGCTGAAGAGATGAAAAATCAGGTGAGTCAGCCTTTTCGAGCTCCTTTTATAGGTTGGGCCACACCCGTTTCGGCGGGAAGTGGCAAGAAGGGCGCGAAGCGCCCTTATTGGTCTGATGTTGCATCAGCCCGCGCTCGATAGGCTGTGCAGTTGCCGCAGAACAAGCCAATGAGCGAACGAGCCGTCTCGCCTATGGCTGTGTACTGCTGCAAATGCGCTTTACAAAAATACAAAATTAAGGATAATTTTTTGCTTCAGTATTTCGTGAAAAGAGACTTTTCCCGTAGCGTCTTAGCTAAGACGCAGTACGAGAGAGCTCTCGTAAGAGAACCATAGTTCCCTGAGTAGGGAACGAGACACTGCGTCCTCTAGGGGTCGCTTTGGGGAATACCTCGTCGTGACCCGTGTCTGAAAAAACACCAACTTGTTGGCCGGCGACAGCCCCCGACGTCACTACTGGTGCGACTATAAATAAGCACCGGGAGAGCACGTCATTATCTTCTTCGTATGGCAGGGAGCTAGAGGACGCAGTGTCTCATTCACTACTTAGGCAACTATGGTTACATACATAACCTGAGACAGTTCCCTTTCGAGGGAACTTCGAACTGCGTCCTCTAGGGTTTGCTTTGGGGAACAGTATACCCACGCCGTCATGCTGAGGGGAGTGCAGGCCAGAATCATGGCGAGCACTAAGTACCAACTCTACCATTTCCATGGGAGTTGCTCCTGGGACGTTTAGACGGCTGTCTGTGACAGTACTCCTTACGGCCAAAGGGCCTAAGCTACATACCCAACTAATTGTTAAGGCCTCGGCCCAGGGTAGAGCTGAAGGCTTGGAATCAGGAAAGATTCCTTTAAAGAGATACGGCTAAGAACCTAGCATTTCTACCAAGTCTTACTTGTCACACAGGGGCTACCGCTAGCTTACGCATAAGCTTGCTGAAAGAGCTGTCTCAACAGTTCTCTAGTAGCAACAACCTGTTTAGATAGGTATCAGAGGATACATAGGTGGAGTGGCACCTAAGATGAACAGGGCTTTTACCAACTCAAGAAAGGGCACGAAGCAACCGTGCAAAGCCCTTACCATATAGGATTTTAGAAAGAACGCAGAATACTAGCGTGCAAACTTAACACAGTGTGGATTTCAGAAAGTGTGCAAAGACTTCACGTGCACACTTACCATAGCATGGGTTTTCAAAAACTGTTCTAAGGAGGGGCTCTCGTGGCACTCTGATAGAGCAGCTCATAGATGGAATGTTGCATCTCAAAACAGTATGATTGAGAGTCATCAACTCGATCTATGGAAACAATACTGGAGTGCTCTGGGAAAAAAACAGAGAACTCAGTCTCATATGAGAGGAGAACTCCGAGCTCAGAGTAGCGCGCTCAAAGGCGACCCTTTTTTGGAAAAAGGGGAGCACTGCTAATTTACCACGATAATCACCCAAATAGCCCCTCATGTTGAGGGAAGCGGTGCTTGAGGTGTATAAAAAAATACACACTGGCTGAATGAAGCCCAAGGAACCAAGGTCTAATCATCTCAAGAAAGGGAACGAAGCGGAGCGCGTAACCCTTATCGTTCAGGATTTCAGAAAGTTTGCAGAGTCTTGCGTGCAAACTTACCACTTGTGGATTTTTAGAAAGTGCGCAAAGTGTTCACGTTCACACTGACCACCATGTGGTTTTGAGAAAGTACACAAAGCTTAGCGTGTGTACTTAAAGGTTCCTAAGCATCGCAGAGGCCCTGAATTTCATGACAGAGGCAAGCTCAATTTTACAAACCTCGGGCGAGGGGAGCATCACCTGAGGCAGCATATACAAGAAGACTTCTGTAACTGCCACCTCCACTTCCCGCTAGATGTGACAGCACCCCTAAGCGTCCAGGATACCCCTCGAGGTGACCTGGCCAGACATCCATGAAATTCCCTGCAGTGCTGTGCCAGGCCTGATGATCAAGGAGGCTCCCTCAGAAACCTGTGATCTCAGCCGCCTAATACCGGAACATGAAGCCGGATGGCTGGTGCTGGCTCCTTTTAGTCTGGACCATCAGTCAGGTGGTTGCTATGAACATAGAACCATAAAAACATTATAGGTCCAGCATAGGAGACTGTTATGCGAGAGGTTTCCACCTAACCTCGATCAGGTGGAGAGCTGGTGGTTACAGGGGAATTAGGAAGGGGAGGATAAAAGCAGAAGTTAACCCTCTGAAGTCGATTAACGTATATACGCGTTATGAAGCTATTTTCTCCTGATAACCTCTTAGACTCCAGAGGGATAAAAATCCCCAAAGGGAACGAGTAGATACCTCGGTATCACTCCGATTCGGAAGAGAACGCTGCCTCGTCTAGATCACCCCCCTTAGGTTCTGCATACCACCTGATTCCTCTAACCCCTGCCCGCAGGTGGGGGAGGAGCGCGAGTTGCGATACTAGCCTTCTGTGCCTGTCTTTGATCCTCAGATCGAGACAGGCCAGGACCCCAATGTTGTTCGGGCTCAGACCTGGACCTTCGTGGAAAGAAGTATCTGAAAGCAGCAGAGCGCGCCTTTGCCTCCCAGAACTTCTCAAATCGCTGTCTCAACGGAAATACCGAACAGTTCAGAAGGCGAAACCTGAGCATCGAGAAGAAAGCCATTTTTTTCCTCCCGATGTCTGCCAGGTTCATCCACAGATGTCTCTCTGCTGCCACCATGGCCGGCATAGTCCTGCCCATGGCGGAGGCGGCCTGCTTGGTAGAACGGAGAGAGATCCATGGTGCGGCGCAGCTCAGCTACCTGATCAGAAAAGGCCCCTGCCTCTATCCAGGTCTCTTAGCAGATCAGTCTGATATGCTTGAAGCACCAGCATTGTGTGTAATAAAGCCACAGCCTGACCTGCTACTGCGTATGCCTTGCCATTTAAGCGAGATGATTTTCTGAAGGGGCTTAGATGGCAAGGAGGGAGATTAAGAGAGGATTTTTCCCCTGCAGAAAGAAAAAATTTCCACAGATAAAAATTATTTATAAATTATTTAGACGGGGGGCATTCCCTTATAGCCGCTTTCGTGCATCACCTCGATGTTGGCAGATTACTTTCATGCCGAAACCGATGGATGCGAAAAGAAAACGGTATCTTTCATTGCTTTTTAATCTCTGTATGGAGATCATGCAGAAATTAAAGGCTCACCTGAGCTGGAGGGCTATGGTCAAAAGGTAATTTTCGCTCAATAACCTCCAACAGCTCTACATACGCAGGGCAGGAGAATTGAGAAGGCTCAGCTTCAGCTTCTTCACCATCCTCAAATATCTCCTGCTTTTCCTGGGTAAAAACCCAGCAGAGCACTAACCTCAGTATCAGAAAGTGTTAAAGATATAACATCATCCTCCCGAGGCTCTCTCACTCGTCCGCCGCCCTTTTGTTTTTTGTTTTTTTGTTTGTTTTTTTACAAGCGCGAAAGGGAAAGTCCCTCTTTAAACCATTCAGACAGATCCACCTGTATTCTCACGAGCTCATTCTCTTCCATGCCTCAGCGCGGACAGGTCCTGAACCACTGGAAGCAGATTGCTGCCTTTTTTTTTCCTTTTCTTTCAGAAGAGAGACGAACGAGAGCTGAGCTTTTTCCATTGAAAAAACGCTCACAATGCATGCAGATTGCCTCCTTAAAGACATCGCGTGCGTGCTCTCCACCCAAACAAATGACGCAAAGTTTGCGTGTGTCATCGGGTATCAAATAACGCCGACACGGATGCACACATCATCTAAACGCTTGCTAGTTGTCGCCATGATAAACAGAGAAAGATCGCGCTTACCGGTTCTTTCATATGCACACTTCAAACAAAACAGTCAGTGAACATGAAGAAGATAATGACGTGCTCTCCCGGTGCTGATTTAAAGTCGCGCCGGTAGTGACGACGGAGGCCAACAAGTTGGTGTTTTTTCAATGTATGCTTCAGACACGGGTCACGACGAGGTGTTCCCCAAAGCGACCCCGAGAGGACGCAGTTCGAAGTTCCCTCGAAAGGGAACTCTGACACCTTTTAATCCTTTTCACACAAATTTACAGAGTTTCAATTAATAGAGCATATTTTTTGCACAGTTCATTGAAGAATATGACATAACAATATTAATATTCTGGGAGAATTAAAAAAACAAAAAACCTGATGCTTTTGAACATTAGCATTGCACCTATCCAGCTTCATATCTATGGGTTTTAATAAACAGGTTTGTTCGGTTGCTCATGGAGTACGGAGACATACTTGAGAGGGGAGGAGCCCTGTTGGTTTGAATCCCATGTAACCATGGTTCAACAAACAATTCAAATCTGCATATAAGGATGTTGAAATGGCACGGGTGCATCAACAAATGGGTTTTTATAACAGTTTTGCAGATATAAAAGGTTTAGGGTTGGGTTTGGTGTAGGACAAGGCATATTTTCAAGACGATAGAGCATTAACTTTTAGTCCGCAGATATTTGAATTCTGAACTGCCGCAATAAGTACCAGAAGCAACGTAATAAAAACACAGCAATACGTTCCTATATCCCCCACCAGAGCCATTAATTTTGTGTTGCCTGATATGCTTTTTTTTTTTTTTGTGAGGGTAGAGACCTAGAGAAAAATTACAACGGTTTCAGCTAAAAATCTTCTTTATTACTGTTATACTGATAAAAAGAGACAACCTACAGTATGTCTTCAACAATTTTAATTTTTGGGTGAACTATGCCTTTAATTTTTTTGATTGTTTTAAGAATATCTTTGTTTACTCTTATACAGTTTTGTATGTGTTGGGTCGGTATGTCCTTTGTGAAATCTGGATCCATCCAACTGAGAACTACTGGTTTTGTGGAGGATTCAAAAGCAGCCTATGGCTTATGATTGGTAGGATGGACTGGGATGAACTAGACATAGAAGGGGGTTTGGGTGATATGTGCTGTCCCAAAGAAACCAGAGAGCCCCAGTGATAGCCTGAGAGATGCCGTTCTCTGCATTACAGCAGCTGTTTTCCTCACACACACACACACACACACACACACACACACACATACTTGCATTTGTGGTTTACAGGGACCCTCCATAGGCGTATTGGTAGAAAATAGAAAATACAACCTGTATTTTCTATTGGCCTACACCAACACTACACCTAAACTCCCACCCCTTACAGAAAACTACTGGCATTTTTTTTAATATAATAAAAAAACATTTTGTATGTTTTTTTAAGCCTGTTGTTTTATGGGGACACAGGAAGTGTCCTCATAAACCATGTTTATGTTGTAGTACCAATGTCATTATACCATAAACCATATATACCAGTACACACACCTGTTACTATAATTTACTAAACATTGATTATACACTCACAAACCGTCCTCTGTCACATCTGAGATATGCATGCCCAAATATCAGGTGACACACATATTTTCACTAACAAACAGTTTACTGTTTTACTGTTTAAAGTACACAATTCATGTTGTGTACTTTAAACGGACATTCATAGAAAAATCAATTTTTTATTTTTTATTTTATTTTTTGCCCCGTTACAGAAGCCAGGACTATATTTAGCTGTCTTTATTGATTCAGGTCTGATACATTAGACTGTGCTATTCTCCATACCTCAAATACACTCCGAGAGTCCAGATCCCCTTCACAAAGAGACAGAGAGAGAGAGAGAGAGAGAGAGAGAGAGAGAGAGAGAGAGAGAGATGAAAAATAGTTGCAAAACAGCATAGCTTTATTGATTCGATTTGCAACCGGAACAAGACTTTGGTAAGAGAGATGTACTTTTTTCATTTCGGTCTGTTTCCTTCCCTATTTCATATGATTATCACCTCCATGTGTCAGGGTGACATTTTTGTCCACTGAAATGCTTTGAGCTGTGCCAGTGTAGCTGAGATTTATGGCGCTGATCAGAAGGCAGTTTGTGACAGGAATTTGTGAATTTATGGCTATGTGATTGCGCCGCTTATCACACTACAGCAATTTACAGCTTGATCAACAAAGGAATGGTAAATATTATCACAGGAGCAAACATAGCGTGCAAACTGATATAAAAACTGATATAAAAATTAATATAAAACAAACAAATTAATAAATAAAGTTAAAAACAATTGTGCTATTCTTCGAGCAGCAAATCAGAATAAATGCAGAAGAATTATGAAGATTCCATTGAACACTGGAGCATTGGCTTCTGAACATTCAGCTATTCAACTTTGCCATTACAAAAATAAATTTTATTTTACAATATATTAAAATAGAATATTGTTGAGCTCTGTGTTTGGATTGTTTTTAAACACACTGACTAGAAATTATCCAAAGAGACAGTAAAAGTATGTTGAATTATGGAAGAATAATATATAAATAAAGATTGTGTAAATGTACAGTTTATTTCTATGAGATAAAGTATAAAGCTTGTCTGAGATAGTAACAGTAAACAACAGTACCATGATCTTCAACAACCTTCTCACTGTCAAAATGTAGCACAGAAACCTCTAATGCAAGGGCTCACACAACTCATGAAACTGACTCCACTAAAGTCTGCTCTGACTGATTTAGGTCACCTGATACATATCATCTACAGTATCTTATATACAATATATTTTCCTTGTATAGCAAAAGAAAGAAATGCAAAATGTTTGGAACAGCAGGAAAAGTGACTTTAGGAATAACCCAATGCTAAATGTTCCAAGTTCAAGCAGTCAGCTGCTGTGAGATTCAATGTAACTATCTTAACTATCTTGCTTTTATGCACATTTTGAAGTATCACATCAGAATCGAGTGATGGAAACGTTGAATTTTGAATAAAAATGCCTTAAATCGCAAAAAAACGCTCGCTTGAGGTGGTTTTTGACTTGTGCTAAAAAGGGTTAATGCGAATAATGAGAGATGGACATGCATTTTGAATATGACTGCGCTATGGGACGGTAAATACTGACTAACAGCGGACCGATCTTGTTCCGCATTATCTGAAATTTTGTTATATGGTCATTCGGAAATGCCAGAGCAAAGTCTGTCATTATAGTATTTCTGTATAATTGCCTCCCAGAACTGTTAAACTGCGTTCCCAAACAGCAGCATCAACCTCCAAAAGCAATAAGTGCTTTCATTGTGTTATGTCTGCTCATTCTGAGGTGCAAGCAATTTATTATATAGGAAAATTGTAATATTCAATATTCTCCTACTTTTCTTATTGATGTATAGTGCCAGTTTATCAGGAAGTGATGATTTTGTTCTCTTTGACTTGTTGAATGGAATTGGTGTTTGTTCGCAAATGTGGTGTGCGATATTACAGTCTTGTGCATAGGTTAAATTTGCAACCTTTGATGGAAACCCGGCTATTTTCTCTCTCTCTCTCTCTCTCTCTCTCTCTCTCTCTCTCTCTCTCTCACTCTCTCTCTCTCTCTCTCACACACACACACACACACACAACAACAGGTCCAGTATCAGCCCATAGCAGCAGTCTTGTGCAGTGTGTGCTCAGTGGTAATTCCTTGCTCAGCCCTGGATCATGCCCAGTTTGGAAAGGCACCTGCCCAAACCTCACTAAAGGGCAATGATACCCACAGAGCGGCTGCAAAGGATTTAACCAATACTGTACTGAGCTGCTTCTACTACACACACCAGCTGTTTCCTCAGGATCACATGCTCTGACAGGAGTCTGGTGGATTCTTTAATTACAGTTTTAAAAAATTCTGTTGCACACTACACAGAACAGCACATTCTCTCACTGGACATTATTCTGTCATTTGAAATCAGTTATCATATATGTGAATTATATGAAATATATATGAAACAGGAAAACATTCTTATTGTACAGATCATTTTATTGGATATATTGGACATCTGTCTAGTATAGGATAATTCATCAATATTTTTGTAGTGAAAATCAATACATCTTAAAAATAAACATTCGATAGAATAATTCCTAATTAATAAAATACATTCAAAAGTCTGGGGTCAGTGGTTATATTTTACTTGGAAAAAAAATAAATACTGTTATTTATTAAGGATGCATTTAATTGATCAAATAAGCTATAGAATGAAGTGAATCAGTGTTTCCACTGAAATATTAAGCAGCACAACTTCTTTCAAAATTGATAATAATAAAAAATGTCTCTTGAGGACCATATCAGCATATTGATTTCTGAAGAACCATGTGATGTTAAATCAACATTAAAATTAACATGTAAAAAGCAAAGCAACATACTGTACATTTGTAAACCCTGGTCCAGTGGTCTCATTTGCATATTTATGAGGTCAGTAACATTGATTGGACAAATACAGCTAGTATTTGGTTGCATGATCTGTTTCAATAACTGCTCGTTCATCTGTGAAAACGAGTTAATGTACAGTGGGTGTAGAAAATAATCACCCCCCTTACAATAATCACATTTTGTTGCTTTGCAGCCTGAAATGAAAACGGACACAGTTATTTTTTTTTTTTTTTTTTTTTTCAGCTGTATTCACTGAGTGCAACTTATAACATACAAGTGAAAGATAAGACAAAAAACTAGAATCACTGAGTTGGAAAAAGGATCACCCCCTTGTGCTAGTATTTTTGCTGAACCTTTTGTTTCAATTACAGCCTTTAGTCTGTTGAGATATGTATCTACTAACTTTGCACATCTAGACTTTGCAATATTTGCTCACTGTTCTTTGCAGAATTGCTCAAGTTCAGTTCAATTTGATGGTGAGTGTTTGTGGACATCAGTCTTCAAGTCATTCCACAGATTTCAGTGGGATTTGAGTCTAGGCTCTGACGAGACCATGCAAGAACATTTACCTTTTTCTCCTTCAACCTCTGTGTGCTCAGATTTGCTGTGTGCTTTGAGACATTGTCATGTTGAAAGGGAAACCTTCTTCCCATTGACAACTTTCTGACAGAGGGCAGCAGATTTTCCTCAAGAATTTGAATTATTTTGCCCGATCCATTTTTCCTTCTATCCTGACAAGTACTCCAGACCCTGCTGCAGAGAAACAGCCCATAACAGGATATCACCACCTCCATGCTTTACTGGAGGAATGCTGTTATTTGGATGGAGAGCTGGATTGGATTTCCACCAGACAAATTGATTGGTGTTGAGGCCAAAATAATAACATTTTTGTCTGCCTCAGAATCTTAAAGGTGTGTTTTGGCAAAACCCAGTCACTGCATGCGTCCTTTATTGAGGAGTGGCTTTATTCTCGCAACTCCCATTCAAGCAACATTTGTGGAGAATTTGTGATATTGTTGTCACATGCACAGTGGCGTAGCCAGGGGAGGGGCCATGGGGGCACTGGCCCCTCCTGAAAACTGATTGGCCCCCCAGTGTGCCCCCACCCTTCTACTTGTCTGTCACTCACAAATTCAAATCATAATCTTTCAGTTTAGTAAATAACTCATGATTGCGTCGCGATGCTTCTTAACGAGGACCAAGAATAGCGCGCTGCTGTTTTTCCAACAAAAAAAGAGCACATGGTAAGTTGATCTATTTTATATAGCTTATGTTTTTTGATTAGCGAGTTGTTGCAGTGCAAGAAGTGTTTGGTACTAACGTTAACGTCTTTCGGTGTTAGACAGACCAGGTTCGATGACGATGTTATCTCCTAGAGCAGACCAAGATGTATTGGTTTTAAATACAATATAAATACATTATATTTACTATGCTCCTCTGATTCTGAATGTAAAAGGGGTTTACTGCGTTACGATTTACTTATTTTTTGGCCGAACGCGCCGATATAGGCAACAACGCAATTTAAAGTAATGGTTTAAAAAAAGGATAATTGCAATTCTAATAAAGTCATTATTGAATCATGCAGTTGATTAGCGACTTTTTTCACTTAAGCGAGGTGACGAAACAAATCGTATGATGTTTTTCTAACGCTCCACACTTGAGACTTTTTTTTTACAGTCTATGGGTGAGACACATGCAAAAACGTCTTTTTGTTAACTGGTCAATTTTGAGATTTGGGGCTGTTTGTCTTCAATAACATGTCTTCTTTTAGACTTGTGGTGAAAAAAAGTCCAAAATACACATATAGGTCTTTATTTTACTACACCTTTAGTCTATTTGCGTCTGTAGATTTCTCATAAATTCAGTTGGCGTTCTAAATCACCATGGTGCTCCGCGATTGCTGTCTGCACCCTGGAAAGCTCTCTCTCTAGCTCTCTCTCCCGTACAATGTTCTCGGATCCAAATATGGTCATTTCCTTTTCATCAGCAACCAATTGTGAAAGTACAATGGGGCATTTAACACTACAAGTGAATCTCATTGGCTGATGCCAATTTCCGACAACGTGATTCGTTCAGACGCATCACGTGACGTGCTCTGACATTTCCACAGTGTTTTTGACTGTTTTTCTGTTAAGTTGAAGGCCATAAATGCTGAGTTATAGGTTTTGATGTGTTTTAGTTGGTTTGTATTGTTGATTGCTAAGGATTTGACAAGATATTGTGTCTGTAAATAGTTGTTTCCACTAAAAAAAATAATTAGCTTCTACATTACAAATCTTTAAATGCCATTTTCTCAAAATGAGTTTTTTGTCATTCTTCAGTACAAACATCTTAGCCTATGTAGCAGCTATGTGCACCAAACTCTCCAGTTATACACTTATATTCTGTATTCTGAAGATATCTCCAGAGGGATTTGTTAATAAATCATTACTGGCCTGATTATTGAGAGACATTAAAATAAAAATAAAAAAATATGCCAAAAATATATAAATATATAAATATGCTGAAATGCCTCTGAACATCTTTTTTCATCTTGTGTGTTATCAAAATGGAAAAAATAATTTAGCACCTGGCTTTATCATGTGTTCATCATATGTCCGCAAATATCATACATAAATATTTAATGCATGATTAAATAGCAAAATAAATAACTAATACTAAAATAACACTGGACTAATTAAGCTATTCTAAACTGTTTCTATAGGATCCACCTATTTTACATGTTAAACTAAAGCTACCTTTTTGAACAAGTAGCTATCTAACAAAGTATGGAAATATGATATTTTTAAATCAATATGCTCAAGATTAATTAGCCTTGACATAAGTAGATTTTGTTTATTCATCAATGCAAATTTACTCCAACTGCTGCTATGCAAATTGAATGGGATGTGGATAATAAACAAAAACAATTTATTATATTAAATTTATATTAGTTATATTAATTCATTAATTGTGTATTTATTTCTATGAATTATTAATGTTATTCTGCATTTATATGAATAAGGCTATTATATATATATATATATTATATAAGGCTATTATAAATAAATTCTATTATTATTATTATTTGGGAGTTGTACACTGTTCATACATTGGATTCTTTTATTTATTACAGTTTTTCTTTCACTTTTGTAAAGTGAAAAGTTAATACAAATTGTATTTGATTGTTTTGATTTAGAGCAGTGAATAACTTCTATTAAAATATAGTAGGGTATCACTGTTTTTTACTGATTTTAAAAGTTACTGAACTCTTGAAATGATTTGAATATACAGTTCAAACAACACAAGACTGGCCCTTCTGTATTAATCGTGGCCCCTCTTGTGCCCCTGCACATGCACACAATTGCCCCTGCACATGCACACAATGACCACTCTTTGTCATAAATTCCTGTAACTGCTTCAGAGTTGCTGTAGGCCTCTTGGTAGCCTCACTGATCAGTTTCCTCTTGGCTCTTTCATGCAGTTTGGAGCAACGTCCTGATCCAGGGAGGGGGTTAGACGAGTTGATACGTACCTCTCCCATCTCAGTGCGTGCACTCAATTGCTGTAGCGCGTGGCGCCACTATGCTGGTGTTTAGCTTAGCACCATTCATTCCTTTGGATCCAAACAGGGATGAATTTAGAAGCCACCAAACACTTTCATGTTTTCCCTATTTAAAGACAGTTATATGAGTAGTTACACGAGTAAGTATGGTGACACAAAATGGTGACATCTCTGTTTGGATCTTAATGGTGCTAAGCTTAATGCTAGTTTAGAGGTGTCATGCGCTACAGCGATTGAATGCACACTCTGAGACAGGAGAGGTACGTAATTTGAGGAAAGAACGTAGTGGAATATGGAAAAACGGTGGTGGTGGTGTTTTATTTTAATTATAGACTTAATATAAAGCCTTTGAATTTTTGCCTATCCACAACTTTATCCTGGAGATCTTTGACAGTCCCTTGCCACCCACAGTTGAAGCTGAAAAGCTTCAGGAAAGCTCTTTTCATGCTGAGCTGATCAAAATAACCACAGCCTATCACAGTTGAAAGTCAAATGGCTTTGGCGGTTTCACAATTCTAAGAATGTAACGAACTGACTTCTGGGATTTCTAAAGTCTGCATTCGATGCATCCACAATATCAAGAACACAACTGGGCACTTTCATGCATAATCTTTATTTGCATTCTTGAGTATTGGAATTGAACTTTGATGGCAAATGCTGACATAGATTGAGAACAGAATGATGCAGAATCGCTTAATAATGCATATTGAGAAACTGCTTTTGTGTGCCATTGAGAAGGTGATTAACTACACCTGATTAAGTTTACAAGTCATTCTTAGGAAGGTGGTGATCCTTTGCCCACCTCAGAGATTCAGTGTTTTTTTTATTCTTTATTTTTGTATTTTTTTTTAACTTTAACCACCACATAATATACATGTACATACATAAATGCTCTTTTTAATATACCTGCCATACATTGTCAATTTGTATATTGTCAATCCTTACCCACCTATTTGTATTTTTTTGTATTTTTTATTCCTTATTGTGTTTTTTGTTCTGTCGCTGTTATGTTGCACTGCGGAGCTCTGTCACGAAAACAAATTCCTCGTATGTGTGAACATACCTGGCAATAAAGCTCATTCTGACATCCGTGCGGTTGAGACAGAAGCCCACCAGGGTGGCGCAGAAGACCACCACATCCGTGCGGTCAAGACAAAAGCCCATCCGGGCGGCGCAGAAGACCACCACATCCGTGCCGTCGAGACAGAAGCCCACCAGGGCGGCGCAGAAGACCACCGCATCCGTGCAGTCGAGACAGAGGGCAACCCGGGCGGCGCAGAAGGCCACCACAGTGGGATCGATGACACAGGAGAGCAAGTCTGGTTAGGCAAGTCTGAAACAGAGAACATGAACAAGTTAAGGGTGGCCTCCGTGGCCACGACAGGATCAGTCGAGTGCCCAGAGAGTTCGTGACGAGGCTCTAGGCTCTAGTAATTCAGCAGAGACGTGGAGAGGCTCTGGTAGTTCAGCAGAGATGAGGAGAGGCTCTAGTAGTTCAGCAGAGACGTGGAGAGGCTCTGGTAGTTAAGCAGAGACGTGGGGAGGCTCTGGTAGTTCAGCAGAGACGTGGGGAGGCTCTGGTAGTTCCGCAGAGGCGTGGAGAGACTCTGGTAATTTCGTGGTGTTTAGACTGGATTCAGGAAGATCAATGATGACTTGACTCTGCTCATGAAGATCATTGGTGACTTGACTCTGCTCATGAAGATCATTGGTGACTTGACTCTGCTCATGAAGATCATTGGTGACCTGACTCTGCTCATGAAGATCAATGGTGACTTGCATTTGTTAATGAAGATCAATGGTGACTTGCCTTTGTCCATGAAGATAGTCGATGACTTGACCTTGCTCATGAAGAACACTGGTGACTGGACTTTACCCATGAAGATCATTGGTGACTTGCCCTTGCCCATGAAGATCAATGGTGACTTGCCTTTGTCCATGAATATCAATGGTGACTTGCCTTTGTCCATGAATATCAATGGTGACTTGCCTTTGCCCATGAAGAACACTGGTGACTTGACTTTGCCCATGAAGATCACCGGTGACTTGACTCTGGGGGGTCAACGGGAACCTGACTCGACTCTGGGGGGTCAACTGTGGCTGTCATCTTGGGCAGTTGCGCTGGACCGGCGGCCATCTTGGGCAGTGACGCTGGGCTGTTGACCATCTTGTGCTGTTGCGCTGGGCCGGCAGCCATCTTGGGCAGTGGCGCTGGGCTGGCGACCACCTTGTGCTGTGGCGCTGGGCTTGCGGCCATCTTGTGCTGTGGCGCTGGGCTGGCGGCCACCTTGTGCCGTGGCGCTGGGCTGGCGGCCATCTTGCACCGAGGCGCTTGGCTGGCGACCACCTTGTGCTGTGGCGCTGGGCTGGCGGCCATCTTGTGCAGTGGCACTGGGCTGGCGGTCCTCCTGTTTGTAGACCCCAGTCTAGAATCGGCCATCCCACCGGGAGAGACAGGTGTGGCTGGGGTATTCCACGGAGACCGATGTTGTAGGTAGAACAGAAACTCCCAAAAATTAAAAGCGTCCAACTGGTCCATTTCCCTTCGAGGCACAGGTTCATCCAGACCGGTGTTGAAAATGTCCTTTAGGGCCGCATCATTGTATCCCATACCATCCGCCAGGGTCCAGAACACATGTGCCATTGCACCCACCTCATTCCCCTCTTGGCGGAGGGTGGTTAATTTTATATATTTCGCCCTGCGCTCCACCATACTGGCTGGGGAACGGGAATGAAGTCCCACACCGCTGGATCTCGACATAGATGGAGTGCTTCTGTTACGATCGGAACCCAGGGAAACACAGGAGACGAGAGATCCAAACGCAGTGTGGTATTTAATGGGTAATCCAAATCAGAATCCAACAAGCAGGGGTCAAAACCATAAATCCATCCAAACACAAACAAACAGGGATAGGGACAGAACAGGAAACTCGGAAGACGAGGAAACTCGGAAGACAAGGAAACTCAGAAGACAAGGAAACTCAGAAGACAAGAAAACTCGGAAGGCGAGGAAACTGGGTGACGGAAAGAAAGGACTCCATGAAGACAAACAGAAAAAGACCGGTTAATATAGGCAGGGTAATGACTATCAAGTGAAGACACCTGAGTGCAATTAACAGGAGTGCAATTACTGTGATGAAGGGACAAGGCTTTGTGGGAATTGTAGTGCCTACGGTGAGGTGCCTATGGGGAAGTGAGACCACTAGTGGAGACTCAGGGAAACAGAGACCAGACAGCGTGACATGTATATACAGCCTTAAAACTATCACACAGAATTTGGTTCAGATCTTTTTGCCACTGACTAATAATGGAATGCAAGTGACTTGTGTATGAAATTGTTGCTGCAGAAACACACAAACCCTCTCTCTCAGATTAGCTCGGAGGTGTGTGTGTGTGTGTGTTTGAGAAAAAGTGAATGTGTGTATCCGCACTGTAATGCAGAGAGTGCATTCATCTCTTAGACCATTACACACAGTCACTAAAGTGACATTCCCCTGGGAGAGTTAACTGCAACCCATGCAGAAACACACAAACGTGCTACACACACTCAAGCATGTTGAAAAACACTTTGTGTTTGCTTCAGTCTCTATAGTTTGTCTCTTTCACACTGAGAGGATGTGGCTTTTAAGCTTTTAGCCCATCTCACCTTCACACTCACCTTCAGAGTCACCTCTTTAAAAGACATGCACATACACATGTACATACACAGACAACCTGAGCTTGTATTGATCCTCCATGAGAGCAACCAAGGGGGACACAATTACAATTATAGCCATGCCGAACTTTGGTCTCCCCAGTTTCTCGCTGACGATCGGTAACAGTTGATAAATTAAACTTTTCCCAAAACCTGTCGGGAGTAGGGCCACAACATCACCTCCATTCAAAATGTGAAACAAACACTCTTTTTGTTCGGGCTTCAGTTGGCAAATGTTGGGAATATTCTCCACAACAGAGCGAATAGCATCCCGTGTCTCCATGTCTGCTGTAGTTTTCGATTTCCCTAACCTAAACTACAATCTTAAATTCGGCGCTTAGCTTAGCATCTATGTAATGGATCTCAGCCCGCCCTCTGTTTGTTGAATGGACAGCTGGTGTGGATTCGGAGGAAATCTGGGAGCTGGTTTGCTATCTCAGACTGAGTACAGAAGCTAACTGAAATTGAGCGGAAGTACGAAGTCTGACGTAGTCAGGCTAGTATTTTTGGCTATTATTACAAATATACCCCAGCGACTTGAGACTTTGTGGTCCGGGGTCAAATTTATAATTTGAGATTCATGTACACAACAACTTGGGATCAGTCACAGTGTTTTTCTAAAGTTCATACTGCATGTGCATATGTTATGTAAATGTTAAACATTTTACTTTACAGAAAACACATTTTACACATAATCTGTAAAGTGTCTACTTTTTTTGGATACAGACATAATAACAACAAAACTTTGTGCACTTATAAAATAAAGATAACAAACAAGGTGCTTTTATACTTTTATTTTGTTCTCACATTCTTTCTTGTAACTCCTTCCTCTCAGTGGCACAGATGACTGAATGGCTCATTATGCAGCTCATTATGCAGGCCTTTGTCTTCTCAGGTGTAAATCACAATGATATTCATGGTAGTTGACGCCTACTCGCATATGACTTTTACCAACAAAAAGTGTCTTAGAAAATTTAAATCAATATATTGTTTTCTGTGAGTGAGTAAACAAGATGATTTTCACATCATTTAGAAAGAAAAATTCTAGGCTACAAGCTCCAGTTCTCAAAAATCCTGGGAACCATTGTTCTTTATGTGTTTTTTTTTTTGCCTCATTCAAGTGTTTTAACATTTTTAGTTTTTCACTAACCACGCATAATATTTTTTTTCTCAAAAACACAATCATGTACATACATGCATTTCACATATTATTACAGCCCAGTTTGTGCTGATTACAGTGAGATTAGACTTTACCCATTTAGATATTTATAAGAAACTGAAAAAAGCACAAATGTCAGGGCATGACAAAACTTCTCCAGGCCCCAAAAATACCCTTAGACTCCAGAGGGTTAAAGAAGAGAATCAGGGAAATATACTTGCTTACACCCGTAATGACACTTGGTATTGCATTTAAGACTAATGATTACAGATGCCAGGAACAGAAGAGGCATGCTGTGTAATAATAAGAGTAAGAATAGATACCGGCATTGATACCCCTCCATATCATTCTTTCTAAGTCACTCTTTCTTTCATTTGATGTTCTATGGTATTATTAGATGTTACTTGAGTCAATGCTACAGACAGATAGAACAAATGAACGAACAAGTGATTGACAAAAAGGCAGTAAAAACAATCGAATGGAAGACAGAAAAAGAACAAATGAGCAACTGATTAATGATTGAAAGAACAAAATGCTTTGTATTTTAATAAACAACAAATCCATTACAAAGTACAGCAAGACCAAATAAATGCTTAAAGGATTAGTTCACTTCTAGAATAAAATTTCCTAATAATTTACTCACCCCTATGTCATCCAAGATCTTTATGTCTTTCTGTCTTCAGTTGCAAAGAAATTAAGGTTTTTGAGGAAAATATTCTAGGATTTTTCTCCATTT
Source organism: Carassius carassius (assembly GCF_963082965.1). Classification (NCBI taxonomy): domain Eukaryota; kingdom Metazoa; phylum Chordata; class Actinopteri; order Cypriniformes; family Cyprinidae; genus Carassius; species Carassius carassius. The sequence goes on from NC_081800.1 coordinate 10,967,161, forward strand.
AGTGGACTTCAATCGTGGCCAACGGGTTGAAGGTTCAAATTGCAGTTTCAGTGAAGCTTCAAAGGGCTCTACATGATCCCAGCTGAGGAATAAGGGTCTTATCTAGCAAAATGACTGGCCATTTTATGATAAAAAGTTAACTAATTGACTTTAGATTTAATAATAATAATTTAAAAAAGACATTCTGATAAACTAAACAATGAAAAACAGCAAAAATCCAGCAGATAAGAGAAAGACTGAATCAGCAAATGAACAGGCAAACAAACACTCAATAGGTAGAGTCAGGCTGATGGGAAGTTTGTCCTGTTGGAAAATTGTGAGGCTGCAAATAAAACAATAAATCGAACTTTACAGCTTAAAGTCTCCATGAAATCAAAATTAAAGTTTTTTGGTTGTTATTATCAATATGTTAGTCCTAAGGTTATCTATAAGGCAATGTGCTCCAAAACAGTGACAACATTCACATTTAGAAGATATAAGCATTCAAATCTTGCAGTTCGTCACTTCCATCATTAAGCTGGTGTGTGGTGGGCATTCGGGCGCAATATGCCTGCCATCACATCATCATGGTGGATGCTGCACACTGGTGGTGGATGAGGAGATTACCCCCTTCTATGTAAAGCGCTTTGATTGCCCAGAAAAGCGCTGTATAAATGTGAGGAATTATTATTATTATTCCACCAAAACAGCTCTATTGAATCTAAGGGGTATTAGACTGTGGCTGTCAAATGCAGCTTTACCAAGCTCAATGGCTCTGGCCCGAGTAGATATAAACAAAACGCTATTGGCTATTTTAAAAAAGGGGGGGCGGGGCTGCTCAATATGTCCCGCACTCTCTACCTTTTTCAGTTGAATTTACGCCACCACATAGAATAATGCTGTGTGTTTCAAGGCACTTCAGGGGTCCTTTTTAAGTCTGTTAGAGAGAATGAACAACAGAATGTTAAATAGAATGATAGTTTGATATAAAGATAAAATTACAGATAGAATGACAGAACGCTAGATATTCAGGGTGATGGGAACATTGTCTACTAGGAACACTATAAGGCAGCAGGTTATCATCAACTCTTTCATAACAGACTCAAATACCTTCACACACACACACACGCACTCACAAAGAGACAGAGATTGTAGCTCACATATGTCTATTTCCCCAAGAGCACTTGTGTGGAGAACACAAAGAGACAGAGATTGTAGCTCACATATGTCTATTTCCCCAAGAGCACTTGTGTGGAGATTGCCTTTTTAAGGTGGAAGTCAATAATTTTCCTTTCTTTATCTCCTCCTGCTGCTGCCTGCATATAGTAAAATAGTGAAGACAAAATGCAGAATGAGAACTTTTTTTGCCCATATACAAAACATGCAGATAACAGACAACCACTTTCTTCACCCAAGTATATCCGTTTGTGTCCTGCAGTAGTACAAACCACGCCCCTCCTTAAACTATGTTACACTCCCTACAATGAAACAACCAATTTGGCGATTACTGATGTTGTCACTACTGCTCTTCTTCTACTTCACTGTCCTAGTTTTTAAGCTTCACTATCACCACCTAGCGATGAGGCATACAGATTCTATTACATGTAGTAGCTCACCAGACAGTGTAAACCATCCCATGTGTTTTCCCCAGTTTCTAAAAAAGTATTTTAATTATGAAACTCAACAGTAAATTTTAATTTAATGTAAGGGGTTAGGGTTGGGTGTAGGTTTTTAGCTATAATTTCCATAATTTTTTTAAAGTATTTTTTTTTGTTGTTGTTTAATCACATAGGCTACATGTAATTATTGTCCTCATCAAATCCTAATGCTTAACATACCTGTTGGTAATCCTCTTGAAATATTAACCTGATTTGTTTCAATATATTCTATATGTACTCTGGTTTTAAATTCAGTTATCTTGGAAAGAAACACCGCAGTGCTTCATGTCTGATGTGTGACCCGCTTTAGGAAGTGCAGTAAAAAGCAAAACAACTATGCTACAAATGAGTGTTTGTAAGTATATTATTAGATTTAAAATAATTTATAAACAAATGCCAGTTTACAACATCCAGCAGCACACCTAAATAGGCTAATGAATGGAGACACTGCCTCACACACTCAAGTTCACTCTAGCTTGTATACATTTAAAACAATAAGATGGAAAGATTAAAAAAAAAAATTCCACGGCTCTATAGTCTATGTATTTGTTTTTTTTTGATGTTTGAATCAGGTCTCCTCTGTTGGAACAGAATTTGCTAAGGTGGCGCTGTCACATAAAAATCGTGTCCTAGTAATGGGACCTGAAACAGCAGGCTCTGGTACTGTAGGAATATAGTATTGATCCCGTCTGCTGTTTTTGTTTCATGCAGATGTTTTATGCAGGCCTGGATTACGAAAACATAGTGTGCTGGGGTTATAGCAAACCCAAGGGCCCCCCTTCATAGTAGCCTAACTTGGTGCCACTTTCTTCCACAGTTTTTTATTTGTAATTTTTTTATTTTATTTTTATCTCCAACACACAGAGATACAATAAGAATGCACACTAAATATTCCAGGCTACAAAACATTACAGTAAATACATTATCATATATCAGATATTTGATATCAAAGCATAACAAACATAAAACATATATCTCCCTTAAGTAGTTTACTTAAAATAATTTTATTATTAGAAAGTCCTCTTTCTGGCCCTAAAAGAGAAGTCATCAGGACTGGGCTGGTGCTAAAATTCACCCCATCTGGCCCACACATTCCCCCATAAATGTTTTGCTGGGTTTAGGACAATTGGAAAAAATAAATTATCCATCAATAAATAAATGACGTAAACAAATAATACTATTTTTTATATACCTCAAATGCATTTAACAATATCAAAATTATGTTATTGTATATTGCAGGCTCTTAATTTTTGAATTCATATTTTTCTGAAAAGAATTGTAGTTTTTAGTTGCCCTAATGTAAAGCTACTGTAATTCTTGAAAACAGAGTTAACTGTATAGTATTAGTAAACCTCTATAAAAGTGATTATCGCCTATATTTTACCTAATATAAATATCTTATAATAATTTTGTGAGATTAATTAGAAACATGGTTAATGGTAAACATCAATAGGGGTGGTGCTGTGGATTAAATTGCTTATTTACAATTTTGTACAGTTCACCTCGACTCTTCAGTTTACATGGTCTGGGTTATTCAATCTGGTTTCCGCTAGCTCCATCACAGAGCCTTTTCTGTAATGTTACTTGTGTCGTGTAGATTTCAAATGGGACAAGCACTGGTTATTATCAATTAAATAAATCAATTAAATAGGTTTACTTGGCTTTAAATTTTCATTTAGTTGTTGCGCTTTACAGTAAAGCTGAGGTTATTAAAAGAAACCCACAACTCTAGTTTAAAAAAGTACAAAGACATTTTGGAGAGATATTGTGCAGAAACTGGCCAAAGAGGAATCTTTCTAGTCTGCTTGGGTCTAACGCTACTGGAAAATTTTGGGTCCTCCCCAAATGTTTTTAACCAAAAATGCTATTACAAAAAAAGCATTTGTGGTTAAAAAGTATGTAAGAACATGATTTAAAAGCAACCAATCGTGTTGCTAGATAAGACCCTTATTGCTCAGCTTGGATTGTGTAGAGCCCTTTGAAGCTGTACTGAAACTGCAATTTGGACCATCAACCTGTTGGCCACCACCGAAGTCCACTATATGGAGAAAAATCCTGGAATGTTTCCCTAAAGACCTTAATTGTTTTGCGATGGAAGACAGAAAGACATGAGGATCTTGGATGACATAGGGGTGAGTAAATTATCAGAAAATTTTTGTTCTTGTGAACTAATCCCGTGGTAACTAGGATTTACACAAGTTCCAGTCTGGATCCAGAACACCTGAGAAGAGATGATGCTGACCCTCAGAGGACCCCAGATGATGCTAACCCTGAATCAACTAACAGAACTAACAAATATTGCTACAAGTGTGACTGCATCAAATAATAATTATTAATTATTAATAATATTAATAATGTTCATCGTCTGGCTGACTATGTCTTGTATTAATTTTTCTAAAAATCCTGTCATATGTGCACAAACTGACAGTCACCACTTATAAGCTACTACTAAATATTGTAGAAACATAATTTTCTGTAAAGTTGCTTTGTAACGATTTGTATTGTAAAAAGCGCTATACAAATAAACTTGAATTGAATTGAATTGAATTAATCCTTTAAGATGTTAAGGAAAACTGAGGAGGAAACCTCAGGAGAAACCAAATCTCTGCAAACAAGCACACATCTACACTGCTCTGTTACAGAAATTGACACACTACAGACTACAAAACTGTGCAAATGATTAAACACTGCATCAATCAATTATTCAATGACTAAATTAATGAACACAACAAGATTCAGTGGGGGAAACAACTTGCTGGATTATGTGACTCAATTTGACTCAATTTCTGGAACATATAAACAAAATAAGAATTCCATTACATTAATCTGATGCACAGAAGCACTGCAGTGACTCTCTTTACATATGCGGCTCTCTCTTCAATCTCAGTGGCTCTGACCATAGATAGCAGAATGCAAAAAGCCACCAAACTACTGGGTGGTGCAGGGCAGGGCAAGGCATGGCAGGAACTGAATGCACCTCTTTATTTGGCTTGCCTAAAAATACCTCCATGGGCCAAGCAGAAAGCTTGGAGGTGTGGGTGGGGGGTGAAAATAATAAAAGGTAAGGACATGCTCGAGTGACAAAAGAAAATACGTAATTCCCATTTTACCATCAGCTCCTCCCCCAGTGCAGGCCCCGCCCCCACTGAACCTACCCCTTCAGATAAGCGCAAGCCAGCAGCACATGAGGGTCTATTTTTTGCCCTGCTTCACTAAATAAGGCCAGGCAGAATAGGGGAGTGGGTGCAGGGCTGGGGGGCTCCTCTTTGCCTTGACTCTCGGGGTATAAAAGCTTTGGTGCAGTGGGAGGCTCCTCCGACCAGCCCCTCTGCGCACTTCCCGTCTGTCCTGTCTAAACGTTTGGCATAAAACATGTTTGAAGTCAACATTATGCCATTTAAGTATTTTTTAAGCTAATATTTGTTGTTTTCTGTGACGTGGACGCGTATCAGTGATGTCATTTTTGGCCTTAATGGCTGCTGTCTCTCATGTGATAGGACAACGACATTTATTGGATAAAGTATGGACAGAACTGACAGGCAGGAAGGAATATACAGTAAGGACAAACAAGAAGAACAAGAAAAAGACTGAGACAGCCTCATCTCGTGCTTTTTTCTGATTTCTGTTGTACAAACGCTCTGATCTTTCGCTCTTTACCTCATATTGACTTGCTCCCTGCTCTGCTGTTCTTATTCTTTTTCTGTCTCACTCTCTCTAACTGCCTGTCTTTCATTTAGTGCTGTCAGCATACTGTCCATACTTTCTCCTACTCCTGTTTTAGCCGGTATTGGGCGTAGCTCTGTACGTACCTTAAGATACCAAGTTAAACATACATCTATAGGGCCATTTTATCTGACCTGGTCACTTTCGTCCGATATTTTTGCTAATCTGCTCTTCTGTTTGCGCCGAGAACACTCCAGTATTGATGGCAACGCTCTGCATTTCTTTTCATCCATATCTCTTTCTCATCTGTCCATCCCCCCTACCACTCTCTCTCTCTCTCTCTCTCTTGCTCTCTTTCCTCTCATCCTCAAATTCTCAAACGCTGAATCAGCTGCTTGGGAACGGACGCTCCCCCTGCCTCTTGGATCCACACACAAGCTGCCTCTCCCTGGTAAGTATGTGTGTGTTTGTGTTTGTGAGTAAATACATATTCATGCACATACTGTAAGTGTGTTTTACCACGTTTCAGCCTGTCTGAGTCTCTGATTTTCTGTTGATGTATCAGCGCGTGCGTGAGGATGAAAGGGGAACAATCATAGACCGCATGTGTAGCCATCCGGCTCCTGTCAAAGTAGTTTTAGCAGCAGTGTTAGCATGCAAAGCTAGCAACTCCACACTGCATCACACTGAGAGCTGTGACCTTAGCACATACATTCATCATTAGATGACAAACTAAAATTCTTTGAATAATTTTTACACTCTTTTTAAATGTCTTTCTTAAGAAGACTTTTAAAGTACACTGTAGCGCTTCCACCACAGTTGGACCCTGAAATTAATATTTAGCTGTGTGGTGGGCCAGGGAGATGCTTACTTCTCTTTTTCTAATTTTACTTTGATGGCTTGAGGACAGGCATTAGCCCATGGTCTGTCAGTCATATTTAAATGTGGAGCGGACAGGAGCTGGGATGGATCAGGTGACATCAGGATGGCAGCAGCTGTTGCTGATGGTTGGAGCTTTGTGAAGATCTGGATGTGCAGTTAGACGCAGGAATGATACACCTGCTTCTGTGTATGTGCATTGATTGGCGTGCAAGCCTATTTCCTGGTAATGTTGCTATCTATGGCCTTGAGCTGCTGGGGCGACGACTTGAATGAGGAGCTGGTCATGACTCTGTGTGTCAGAGTAGGGTCATAGGGGTCGATTTACACAAACCACAGACTGATATCTTATAAGGAAGAAATGATGAGAGAGGTGGGTAAAAACGGAAGGAGTGGGTTTGATTTATGATGAGGACGTTTAGTTTAATTACTCTGATGGCAGTGTTGATGCAGAAAGAAGAGCCACGATTTGCTTAGCTATTAGCCGCTAGCAACTGATTGCTGCCTCTGGCAATGCGCTGTTAAGGCACCCAAACAGAAAATTAATTTCTAAATGAAATTAGTTGTCTTTTTTTTTTTTTGTGACTAAACTGTAATTGTTTAAGTACATTACCAAGACTTTGTTACTTCAGTCTTTTTAACATTCTAAACTGAACTGAACTTAATTGAATTGTTCCTGAAATGTAAAACAACAAAAAATTACCATTATTAACTTACAAAATTGTAATTGAACTAAATTGTCTACAACTTTTTACCTACTTTTCCCTCCTATTAAAATACTAAATATAATTTAATTAAATGGGATATTAATTGAATGTACTGAATGCAAAATGTAATTTAAATTAAATTGAAATTAACTAAATTGAATGTTATGAACAAAAACAAATTCTTGATTCTTATTAAAGTTGCAATCTTGTTTAGTAATTTGAACTGAACTACACTACAAATTAACTATTTGTGAACGGATAAAAACAAAATCTCTTAATTGACAAAATTTTGTTATCGTTACTAAATTGTAATTGTCTAAGTGCACTGGAAAGTTTGTGACTTTATTTGTTCTATGACAGTATTTGTTATTTTGCTCCTATTAAAGTCCCAGGGCTTTTAACAGTATAAATGGAATCAAACTAAACTGCACTAAAATGCACCTAATGGCTAAGAACAAATTATGCTCTAAAATTATTATTATTATATTTTACCCAAATTCAAAGTGCATTAGCAAGACTTTGTTTTGTTCTGTTCTTACTATTAAAAACGGTATTTTCAACAGTCTTAACTGAATTAAACTTTTCATGTGAACATGCATCTCATGACAAGAACAAATGTACTGTCAATGCTCAAGCAGCATATTGTGCTTGCACTGAGATGACTATGTATGAACATAAGACAGACAGTGTTGGATTGTTGGACATGTAGAGTGTGATGGGAGAGGCTGCTCTGACCGCATGCATAAATATGTCCTGCTCTGTATGCACGCTATGACTCGCCGAGCGCCTTTGAATTCTCATCTACAACACACGCAGCATGTTCAAGATAGTATCAGATCACTCACCCATAATCCCTTTTGCTTTTTTTTTTATAGCAACTATTCACATTTTTCACTTGTGCTTATCTGTCTATGATCAAAAGTCATTAACGCTCATTCCATAAAGGATTCAGCCGTATGGTGTTATAAACCACATGGTGGTATAGGATCAGAGACACGGTCTGTTCCTCCTCTGACTGCCCTCTGCTGTAATTATCAGTCACATATCATTCACACTATCTCTCTCTCTCTCCCTCTCACACACAGGCACTCTTTGAGTACAACTGCAGCAATCATATATTCCTGCAGTCTTGCTTCTTTCCTCATAATTATCGTATTTTTTACATAGGATGGACTGGTAAAGTAAAACCCCTTTCCTCTTAAGCACACTCTCTATCACACACAGGCATATGCAAGCTAACCCTTGGCAGATTTGCTTAACACTCTAGAGAAGGGCTTCATTAGTGGTGTGACATCAGCGACGGTCTAATTCATTAAATGGGTGAGTCAGCTGAGGAGTATTTGCTTATAAATTGGTATTGATCATAGTATAGGAAGGAGAGCATAGGGGATTTTCAGGTGAACGCTCTCTTAACACACATACTATACATTTACCTCTACATAAGGACTTGCCGTAGACTTCAAATGTTTTTTATATAAAGCTAAAGATAATTACCTAATCACTAGCCTCAAGACTATATTTTGAAGTCAAGTTCTGAATTCAGTTATTATTATTATAATTATTATTTTAAATTTAATAATAATATCAAATTTAGTTCACTTTTAGGGACAATTTCTCCTTAAATCGTTGCTGTGTAAAATGACACACATTTACCTAGATATATATTATTAGATATAATTATTATTGATTATTAATGATTATTAATTTAAGATTAATTATTTATTAAGTTCACTTTTGGAGGCAACTGTGTTCCCAAACTGTACCACACACATTTACATAGAAACATAAATGAGGGCATACTGCACCCATACTTCTATTTTTTATTTTATTTTATTCATTGTTTTTTTATTTTGTTTTTTAAGAATATTTAGCATTTTTCAGAATTTTTTCTTAGATGTTTAGATAATTATTTCTAATAAAGTAGCATGCAGTTTACACAAACACACTTGTCATAGCTTAATTACACTGTTTGAGAAATGTGCCATTTTTAAATTTTCTCTGCTTATTTAATTTATTTGTTATTTAGGATAATTAAAGTACACTATTAGGAAAAATTGCTAAATTACCTTAAGGTGTAATCCTTTAGAACAGAGATGTCAATTCCGGGAGGAAAGGAGCCCTGCAGAGTTTAGATTCAGCCCTATTAAACACACCGGATCCGACTAATCAAGTCCTTCAGGCTTATTTGAAATATACATGATATATGTGTTGGAGCAGGATTGGAACAAAACTCTGCAGGTCTCCAGCCCTCCAGGAATTGAGTTTGACACCCCTGCTGTAAATATAGATTTTACATGTACATTTCTGTCAAAATGCTGCACAGGATGCTCCTTTGAAGATAACATTTTTGCACGTTTCTATCTAAACTGAAATCACCTAAGCACTACAAAGGTGATGTAAAGTTTATTTGTCATTGCAATAAAGCACTTTTAACTGTGAGTGAATGGAGAGAGACAGTAAAAGGCTAAGAGACAGTGTTTGCTTGCATATGTCAGGGGTCAGAGAGAGGGAGTGGTAAAGGTAGCGAGTGAATTAGGAGGAGGAGGAGTGTACTGGATCTATAGGCTGTGCATTATAGATGATGAGAGAGCGAGAAAGACAGAGAGAGATAGAGAGAGAGAGAAAGAGAGGGAGCTGGACAGGAGAGATGTAGAGAGGGCAGGTCATGCACGTTTATTCCCCATTCATTTCCAGACATCAGAAGATCAGGGAACACGGCAGCCCTCTGCTTCACTTAAACTTTCTCACTACATGCATGTGAGGAGAGAGGGAGAGAGAAAGAGATGGGGGGAGGGAACTGAAAGAATGTAAGAGAATGAGAGAATGTGAGGTAGAGATAAATAGACTCAGATAGCAGAACACACACAGAGAGAGAGAGAGAGAGAGAGAGAGAGAGAGAGAGAGTGACTGCAGAGGCAGCACCTGGGACACTGAGAGGAAAAGCTAGAGCACTTCTTCCTGTTTGCCCTTTATTGTTTTATTCCTCCTTGTGGTGCATTGGCCCATCTGAAGCAGGAGGACTCTACCTGACAGCTACCCACTAGGTAAGCACAGAATCTCTCTCTATCGCTCTCTCTTTCTCTCCTCTCGCTGCAGCTGTACCTCTCGGCTGACAGTCAAGGTGAATCGTGTGTGGCTGTGCTCTGTGTAGACTAAGTGAAAAACTGCTCTTCCAGTAAAACTAGCACATGCTGCCTGGTGTGGGTGTGTTGGGTGTGTGTGTGTGTGTACAGCAATGCAGTTTTTGCAGATTGAAGAGGCAAGAAGAAAAATTATATGAATCTATTACATCTGAGATTTTTTTTTTTGTCTTTTTGGAGTGTCAAAACGGAGAGAGCTCCTCCTGATGTTATTTTTATGGACTTCAGTTGGCTTATTGAAGTGAAATGACGTGTAAAAACCCGCAACATTAGTGACCTGACCTGTAAACTCACAAGACTATGCAATTTCTGGGATATAATTGGCAAAAAAAAAAGAAAAAAAAGAAAAGAAAAGACACTATGCCTGTGTGGCACAGAAATTAACTCGGCCATCCTGTGACATTTGTAGTAAAACTGGATGTAAAGTTTTGAAAGTGCAATGGGCACACATCCGCGTGTGGATTTGTGTGTCCTAGGACTGTGTTTGTAAAATAGCAATTAATGCTCATTACCTTTGTGGTTTGGCCCATACATGCTGATATCTGTGGATTATTTGAGTGATATACATTTGTCCATGTGCCCATGTATCCTGCTTGGTAGACATACTTCTTTATATGCCCATATGAACAAGAGCAGCTATGGAATGTAAAGAAGTATGTATCCCAGGTGAGAGAAAAAACGGGGCTAAGGAACACACACATCCTTAAGGAATTACTGAATATCTACAAGGCCAGTGTGTTTTCAATAGATTTGAATGGTAAATTTGTTTCGTGAATAGCTTAGGTGTTTTTAAGCGCTTGGATGTAGAATGTAAATTAGAATTTTCAATATGCAGTAACGAAAGACTACTCTTGGCCTAATCGTGACTGTATGTTAGTGTTAAATTTACTGTTATTTATTGATGTACAGGGTGAAGTGATGCAACGATCGCAGAAGAGCTTGGGTTTCTATGGAGTAATCAAATGGTGGTCGCCTCGTGTCGAAAATACACAGACAGCAGTTCAGATGGTGCAGTGAACAAATGCTTACTAATGAATAAAATCAAGGAGGAAGAGAGAGACAGTGAAGAGAGAGAAAGAGCTTTCACATAGCATTAGAGTTATACTGATGAAGCTGCTTGGGTGAAGCAACTTCAAAATAATTTATAACAAAGTCCAGTTGATTTGACTGCTAGATATTTATATCTGTGGTTTCTTGTGAAACATGAACATCCCACTTTTGACACAACTGGTTATGATGACCTCACTGGGAACACACTGGATACTGGTATCATAGTCCATGTTTTCTTGTCAGTTACATGGAGATGATTTTCACTGAAAAAAAAATGTTTTATTGTTTTGGGGGTTTCGTTTTTGCAAATCCCGCAAAGCAAGAGTGTGTGGCTGAAATCTGGTAATTAAGAACTAGAGTATTTTGTGTGTGTGTGTGTGTGTGTGTGTGTGTTTTAAAATTGAATATTTACAGAAGTACTTGGAAAGAAAAATTGGTCTACACATTAGAAAACATTTATAAAAAAATTCTTAATTAAAATAAAGCATTAATACACTTAATACAATGATTTATAAAAAAAAAAAAATGACCTATAAAACAGTATACACACACACACACACACACACACACAGTGGGTATAGAAAATAATTACCCCCCTTTACAATAATTACATTTTGTTGCTTTGCAGCCTGAAATGAAGACGGACACAGTTTTTGTTTTTTCCAGCTGTATTTACGCAGTGAAACTTACAATATCCAAGTGAAAAACAAAACACAAACATGTCAGAAAACCCCCCCAAAACAAATACAAAATAAAATAAAATAAAATAAAAAAACTGAATCACTGAATTGGAAAAAGGATCACCCCTTGTGTCATTATTTTGTAGAACCACCATGTCTCTGCTAACTTTGCTCTCTATCTAGACTTTTCAATATTTGCTCACTCTTCTTTGCAGAATTGCTCAAGTTCAGTTCAATCTGATGGTGAGTGTTTGTGGACTGCAGTCTTTAAGTCATTCCACAGATTTCAGTGGGGTTTAAGTCTAGGCTCTAGACTAGACATGCAAAGACATTCACCTTTTTCTCCTTCAACCACTGTGTGCTCAGTTTTGCTGTGTGCTTTGAGTCATTGTCATGTTGAAAGGGAAACCTTTTTTCTATTGACAACTTTTTGATAGAGGACAAAAGAATTTGAATTATTTTGCCTGATCCATTTTTCCTTCTATCCTGACAAGTGCTCCAGACCCTGCTGCAGAGAAACAGCTCATAACAGGATATCACCACCTCCATGCTTTACTGGAGGAATGCTGTCATTTGGATGGTGAGCTGTATTGGGTTTCCACCAGACATATCATTTGGTGTTGAGGCCAAATAATTCAATTTAAGTCTCATCTGCGTTGTGTTTTGAAAAAACTTGGTCGTGACTGCACGGGGCCTTTGTTTTTTTTTTTTTTCTTTTTTTTTTTATCAATCGCTTGACTTGTGCTGGTCCACAACTTTATCCCAGGAGATTTTTTGAGAGTGCTTTGCCTCCACTTGGATATTATAATTTAAACAGAGTGAATACAGCTGGATAAAACAAAAACTGCGTGCGTCTTTATTTTAGGCTACAAAGAAACAAAATGGGATTATTTTGAAAGGTGGCTGATTCTTTTCTGTATCCATGCTGTGTGTAATGTGTCTATATATATATATATATATATATATATATATATATATATATATATATATATATATATATATATATTGTTTATATACTTGTTTTAGGTTTATATATGCATGGAAATAAAATAAGTAAAAAATATGTGTAAAATATGTTTTATTAAAAATATTATATGTGTATTATTATATATTATAAATACAATATTTTTATGAAAAATAAAATAAAATAGATCCAAGGGTTACACAGGCACCTTCATTTAAAATGTCCTCTTAGCTTCTGGCAGTCTTGACACTTCATTAATAAATGTATAAATTTAATCTCCACAGAGTCTCTGTACTCACAGAGGGACTAAGTACATAGATGAACTTTTGGATAGACAGACCCAGCTGTCCTACGTTTGTATCGAGTGTGTGTCTGTGTGTGTGTAAGCATTGCTGGGGAATAATCATTTAGCCTTTAGCAGCAGGGCAGAGCAGAGTCTTGATGTCTGTGGACTGTGTTACGGGAAGCTGTGTGATGGTCAGAGGTGGTCAGAACCCAGTAAAGCACGTCCACTGAGACCAACAATCACATATGAGGATGTGTGAACTACATCAATACTGAGCTAAGCAGGGCCTTTGTCGAACTGACCTGTGCCTATGAATTTAAGATGATTTTGTTGGAAAGGTACGTCCGAAAATGGGACATTTTTAAAAAGTTATAATGAAAAGTTATAATGGTTGCTACAGTATGCGTTAGTCATTTGAGGCCTTCAGTGGGTCAAAGTAAAGCGAGACAACACAATTCAGAAAATATAGCCTGAAGGAAGAAGGGAAATCAGATGAAAGTGGGATAAGCCTCCCATGGGATTGCCGAAAGAAAGGAGGAACCGAGAATGGACAATATGTACGTAGATGCATAGGATAGACAGAAGATAGGTCAGGCTGTGAAATGTGTGAATGTGAAATAGCATGTATGTGAGATGGAGAGAGAGAGCAAGGGAGAGGCTGGATTGATGATGGTTGTGTTTCGGCAGACAGGTTGTGAAGCTGCTGGATGGAGGGATGTAGGGGGCTGGGAGGTGTATTGTTCTGTCACTTTTCCTGTGTCAGCAGGTGGAAGCGTTCATCAGAACATTAAATATGCAACAATGCTGACTAAGCCAGTGAACTGAGACAGCCAAAGCCCAGCACCGAGGGGACTGTAGGGGCCAAAGGGCCCACTGGAATCCCCACACACTTACTAGTCCCAGTTTAAATACAGGACAAACTCAGCCAAAGGCTGTACAAACTTGGTTTCCAACAAGCTATTTGTCGGTCTACGCGTGCAACACAGTCACAGCCAGTAAGAAGATATTTGATGTTTATGAAGAGTGGGACTTGGGACTAATGGGTCGGCCACCCAGCACAAAAATAGAAAGCAAGTGAAGTAAAAAAAAAAATGTCTGATAACACTTTTCATGTCATAAGTAAGATTTAGAGGAAATATTTGGAAGAAATAAACTAAAATAGACAAGATAGGACAAAATGTAAGAGTTGTGGCAAGTCTATAATTTAACCCCAATATTATAATTTACGAATGTATGCTAACATAATTCTCAAAGTTTAAAATATAAAAGACATATAGACAGCTAATGAGTTATTAGGGGAAATTTTAGAGGGAAAATTTTTTTGCCGCTTGAACTTGAAAAGTTAGAGAGTAAACGAAAAGATTAATAGAAGGCAGAATAATTACAGTTTTACAATACATTCAAACGTCTGAGGTTATTTTTTACTTTTTGTCAAGAAATTCTTACTTTTATTCAGCAAGTACACATTAAATTGGTCAAATAAATGCTGTTCACTTGTTTCTGTTCATTAAAGACTACTAAAATTGGGAGTTTTTTAACTAAATTAATACTTTTACTCAGCTGAAGACTGGATTAATGGCTGCTGAAAAATTCAGCTATGCATCACAGAATTACCTTATTTATTAATCACCTAAGGAACAGCCCTACAGCATGCTAACCACTAAGCCACATATCCAACCTAAAATACGTTCAGATATGCCAAAAGAAATTAAGCCATTAAATAATTAGAGTAGCATATAATAACACAACAATAGATGTACAAGCAGTAATATCCCACAAGAAAAACATATACAAATTGGCTTGATGGTGAATCATATATGCTGTACACGACGGGTAATCGCACCATGAGGTGAAGTCGATTCTGAGAATGACGTGTGCCAAGCTGAGAGCCAATAATGGTGGAGAAATATTTCCAGAGAGGTTTTGAGATTTGTTATAGTAAATCATAAATTGGTGTCTGATTTCTGAGATTATGGAAAATACGTTGGTTGATGGTGTCAGGTCGAGAGCGGTGATCAAGTGCAGCGCAGTCTGGAAGTGATGCGGGTGTGACAGTGAGGAGGCAGATAAATCAAGGACAGTTTTTAAGACAGGCAATAAGGAAGCAAGTTACAGAGCATAACATTATTAGTCTTCCTAACACAAGTCTGCTGAAGGGCTGGGTCCAGTACTGACACGTAATGAAAGGAAACGACAGCGCAGGATGTGATGCATTTGTGCTTTTCAGAGGGTTTCATTCAGCAGCATACACTATCAGAAAAAAAGGTACAAAATCTGTCATTGGGGTGGTACCTTTTAGGTACTAATATATACAGTTTAAGGTACCTTTATGGACTCTTCAGGTAATACTGTAAGGTGGACCTTTTGAAAAGGTACCGCCCCAGTGACAACTTTTGTACCTTTTTTCTGACAGTGTATGGAGAGCATATTTGATGAACACCAGAGTGCAGGGGTGTACTGGGACGGGACCATCACAAACTACAGTGTATATTCATATATGTATAAAGCGTTACTGTATGTACCACATTACTGATACATACAATCTAATTGATATACACTCAAATGTTTGGATTGGTAAGATATGTTTATTTATTTTTTTAAAGAAGACCTATACAGTTTATATAGTAAAAATAGTAATATTGTGAAATATTATTGCAATTTAAAATAACTATTTTCTATTTAAATATATTATGAAATATGATTTATACCTGTGATGCATAGCTGAATGTTTTAGCATCATTAATCTTCAGGCACATGATCCTGTGTTCTAATATGCTGATTTGATGCTCAAGAAGCATTTCTTATTATCAATGTTGAAAATGTTATGCTGCTTATGTACATTACTATATACATTACTATATACGGCTTTGCTATCACTTTTGGTTAATGTAATGCATTCTTGCAGAACAAAAACTTTTTTTATTTTTTTAACTGGGCATACAATAATTTATTTTCATTGGAGGTTGTGTCATTATTATTATTATTATTATTATTAATAAATCAGAGCATTATAAGGTGGTCAAAAGATAAAACATTTAAGACCATTAGATAATGACACACCATTTTCAATAAACTATCAGGGCACATTTGCTTGCACATTTGATTGAAATTAATTTGACCTGTACCATACGTTTTAAATGACATTCATTCCCAACCATGTTCAGTAGCAGATGAGGGAACTCTGCAGGCTTAAATAGGCAACCTAATGATGGTGGACATTTTTTCTAGCAGTCCATTCATCCTTGTTCAAGTGTGTTGTAAATTTATGAAGTTAGTTTCCATCAAAAATACCTTATGAATCTCTGCTTTCTAATTTATCACTGCTTACTCAAATAAAAAAAAAAAAATAAATAAAAAATAAATAACTGCACCACACACAATTGAATTTTAAAATGAGAGTATTTTGTTGACACCTTTATTGACATGTGTTGACACATTATTTCTGAGTCTGTAAAACAGCAGCATTATGCATTCTAAGAGGTGGAACTGTGGACAAAGGTCTAGTCTCAGGAGAGTGTGGTAGGATGAGATCGGTGTTTGATCCAAATCTTCTGTCCCTTTAGCCAACCTTCTTATCCTGTGCTACCATTGGGGACTCATCAAGCTATCAATCAAACCTTGTGTGTCAGTGTGCCATGCCCTCTGCAGCATCTCTGCAGCATCTGAACTGAAACTGAACCTCATGGGTGACTGATTTTGTGTAATCTATGAAAGCTTAAACTGAGTTCAAATAGTGCAGTAGAAAGTAAAATTGATTTAGAAATTTAAAATACAAATAGAGCTTTTAAACACAGAAGGCAGCTCAGAATATTTTTGAAACAAAGTGAGCAGTGTCAGGGTCTCAGTGAATATTTCCACAAGGCAGCAATTAAAAACTATTTAATCAATTATGTAGGCCATTATTCATCTGCAACTGACTATGAATGGATAAAAGGTTGAATAAACCTAGAGAACTAATCAAGCATTGAAATCTTACTTATGTCCTGTGTGTACACAGAGCTTTTTGTCTCCAGAATTCCAGTGCGGTGCAACACACAGTTGGACTTTTTCTTTTAGCTGAGAGCATCTTCTCAGTGGGAAGTTTGCCGTGTGACATCATAATTACTTTTTCCCATCACACCGAAGTTGTCGGAAGAGCTCAACATCTCCTAACACCAGCAACGGCAGCAAAATCACCCACAGAAGAACATGCGTTATATTCTTTCAAGTGCGATTACATCCAACTCTCCCAAAACGCCCTGATAACAAATGGATGTTTTTGATTAAATTTGAATGTTGGATAATTAAAATTCACTGGAGCTGTAAAACCAGGATGAAGTAATTAAAAGTACAAGGGCACTCCAACGTAAAGCTTCATTCTATTGGCGACGAGTAAAACATTAATTCTTGTACTTTCTCTCTCTCCTTCTGATATGAAACAGGACTTGTTCCCTACTGCAGACTGCATGCAGTACTGTGGCTCACCCTCAGCCTGAGGCATCTTCTTCTTAATTGAAATAAGTTTATATTACACAGCCACTGCAATTTCCGCAAATTCATTACAAACACTAACCACACTGTTACTACATTGTTTTACACTGTTGCTACACTGTTACTAGGACACTCACTCCTGCAGAGTCAAATTCACTACCTGAGAGTTCAACGCACATTCAGCAATACTGGCCGCCATAAAAAAAAAAAAAAAAAAAAAAAAATTAAAATTAAAAAAAAAAAACATTCTGTATTGTTCGCACTACAAGCAGAGACAGAGAATATATTTATGGTTGGAATAAAAAGTAAACATAATGTGAAGAAAGTAAACATTTGTAAACAGAGGAGACTGGTGACAATTGTATTTATTTTTTATATATTTAATTTTTTTTTCCTACATTAATATTAACCCAATGAATCTCAATAAGACCATATCTTATAATAACGTCTATCCATTACCTTATTGATATTATTGATTATACTGATATAATAGTTTATACCTTATATGTTACTAATTAGTCAGGCTTTTAAAATTAATCAGTGACAGACATTTGAATTATAATATATATAAATAAGCTGTATCTATACCTCTGTAAAGTAAATACTTTTAGGAAATAATGTTTATTTTTCATTATTCGATATAGATACCCCTGCCCTCACTGCCACAGGTGGAAAAAAAAACAAATACAAAAAAATTACATAATATAGAAAAATGTTTTAATAATACTGGAAACTCCTCTAAATGTTTACATAAATGTATATGTTATGTATATAAGTTAGACATATGCCAGATATGTTTTACACTTTATCTTGTTTGTGACATTTTACTGACATTTTCAAATAATTGCCGGCCTCCAGGCATGCATGTATAATATGTATTGTACAACACCCCCCACCATTGTGATTTGATTTGAAATATACTTTTGTCAGTTTGATGAGTGACGTTAGCTTAGTTTTATTGAACACACTGACTCCATTAACTGCTTTTTGTGCAAATCTACAGTTAGCATGTGTGCAGGATTCAGTAGTAGGTCATTGGAACAGTATTGGAGTTTAAGTACAAGTGAGCAGGATGTACTCAGATATATAAGGAACATTTGTGATCACACAGCCCTTTAAGTGCACATATATTTCAGAGGTGCAGCATCAGGAAGAACCTAGTTAACATTCCAGCGCTGCCATACAGGGTGTTAGCCAAGTGCTGAGAACATTACTGAGAGAGAGAGAGAAATCAGGAGATTGAGTGATAGAACGCAGGGTAATAAGGAAGGACATTGGGGAAAGAAGGGTAAGATTATCCTAAAGAAGTTTCGGTATGGAGAGACCTTAAAAGAGTTCTCAGTGCTGATCTGTATATTCATCATATGTACTGCAGAGTTTCACTGTCTACTTCTGTGACATTACACCGACCTCATTGCATTTACAACAGAGCTGAAAATAGATACATAATAATAAGACCCTGTGTATGAATTACCACACAGTAGAACACATTGGGAAATAAAAAAAAATTACCCGAATTCTTCTCATTGTAAATTGAAGGTAGAAAATATAAATCAGCAAGCCTCACACTGGGTAGTAACAACACGAATGTTGACAGTCTGGGAAAACAAAATCTAATTTAAACCTATGTAAATAAAGTTTCAGAAATCTGAAAAACTGAAAACAAATGTTATGATACACATAAATATTTAAGATTTGACACTATTTTAAGGTTAGAATAAGGATATTAATTATATGAACTTTATCAAATATCAAATTTATTTGAATGTTTCTACCAGTTTACTTATATTGTCATACCATCTTGATTTTACACTCAGGTCTTAATTTTTATTGTATTTTTTATTGTGCATGAGCAGAATAAATTTGCGTAAATCATTTATAAAACCATTTGTACAGTACACTGAATTGAATGTAAGAACATTTATACAGCATGCATGATTTACATAAATGTGTTTAAGCATTGTTCAAGCTTTTATATGATTTCAGATGGCACACAGTCAGAGACTCTCACACAAAATATGACCTCATCTCTGTGTGTGTGTGTGTGTGTGTGTGTGTGTGTGCGTGTGTGTGTGCGTGTGCATAGCAAGCAAGCTTATCCATCATCCGTTCACTGTGCAGGCATGCACACAACCCTTCCATCGGCCCCTGGGCCCATTCTCACTGTCATTGTTCAGACGGACACACATTTAAATAAGCCTCTTTAACACCAGGTTTTTCTCTTTGACACAATTTGACATCAGCATCTATGATGTCTTTAAGAAATGCCATCCATCATGTCATAATGTAACAGTCAAACATCTCCCAAATAACAAAGTACTATATGACATTGTATGGTGCATCTTGAGCAATTTTATTTAAGTATTATTTATACATCATTATTGTTTTTATTAATATTTTGAATTATATTATTATATTTTTATTTGTTTTTATATATTTACATTTTTATTTCATTTTAATTGTAATACTTTAAAATATTTCAGTTAGTTGCCTGATCTTAATAACACATATATACTTAAATTGATAATAATAATAATTAACAGTCAAATTCTCAAACATTTTTTCTATCTTCAACTCTCTTGCATCCATTTACTACATAGTTTTCTGTTTTCCTCTGATTCTTGAGTCAGACCTCTAAGATATAATGAAGGTCATAAGGACATGAGAAGCTCCTTCAGTACATGTTTGTGAACAGAGGCCTTCAGTGTGGTGGAGACCTGTCAATTACAGCATGTGCACTTTAGCTGCTGCTTCTCCTCCTGCAGATGTAAAGATGTTAACCCTGCTCTATTCCAGACCCAAGGCTTTTCTTGGTGAAAAATGGACAGACAATGTGATAGAGAGAGAGAGAGAGAGTGGCCCAAACCTAATAAGAATTTTAGACCCCTACAATAACAGAGAAAGAGCAAATGATCTAGACGATTCCCACTGATCCATCATCTGCAGAAAGAAGCAAAAGCAAAAAGTATTAAATAAATAATTAAAAAAGCTAAATTGCAATTGATTTCCTTAAAAGGTGTTCCTGATAGATTAAAAGGTTAAGAAATAAAACCGCTTTGGGGATTACATCATTCTGAAATTAAATCAAAGATTTGCAAAATAAAGATGCCAGTAATCTCAGAGTAATCGAAACAGGATAAAACAGTGTTTAATTAGATGAAACTGTCCGAGCATATTGAGTGGTAGTGCTCTTATGTTTTAATCTGACACTTTTGAACATTTATAGTAAAAAGTTTTTACTTTAAAAATAAAACTAATAAAAGCCATTTTGTTAGTAGTAAAAGCAATAATAATAATATAATAATAATAATAAAGTAGCGTTCCAGCTAACAAGTTTTGGTTCCCAGAACATTATGGGGATGTTAGTTTAGTGATACAAAAAATAAACATCTTAAAATAATGTTAATAAAAAGTTAGGACTGCTGAACGTCCTCGGACAAGTTGCACAGTGGTGCTTTTTTGATGGGACCAACAATGTCCTATTATTTACTGTCTCCGTCGATCTTTATAGTGAAATGGCCAAACGAAACAATGAACCAATGCAGGAATAATGACCCTATGTGATTTAACAGGCCCAAAGAGCACAATATACAACAAAATGCAGCTTCAAAACCAAAACCCCAATTAACTGTTTAATGAAAGCTGAATCAACCCTTAATTCTGATTTTTTTTGTTTCCGACATAGGACAGTCAAAAAGCTGATCAGCCAATCAGGGACACAAATAGTGCTGAGTAAGGGCCTACGCTAGTGCTCACGTCCGAATGCAGAGGGAAGGAGAGAAGCCAGCACTGCAAACATACTGCAGCACACTCAGCACCTCTTCCCACATCCTCTGCCTTATCCGAGGGCACCTCCAAAACTCTAGCCCCAGGCTTTTACGCAAAAGCCAGGCCCAAACCACCAACACTGGGGAAGCTAGTTGGGCTAGCGTGATTCATCTCTTCTCTGAGAGTTGATGTATAGAGAAGCAAAAAAAATGAATACGAACTGCTAAAGGCCCTTGTTAAAAGTTCACAGCAAAACACACTGTTTATTTCAATGCTGAAAAGTGAATTAACTGAGTTAGTAGGCTAGCTAATTAAAGTGTCCAAAGAGGCTCTGCTGTGGCATCCACAGTGTGTGTATCTGATGGGGTCAGGTCTACTAAACAACTCAATTACCACAAATCCCCAGTTGCTGTCTTTTAAGAGCACTCAGGGAAGCACCACCTCACACATACCCATAACCTTTTTTGTCCATAGAGGAAGTCAATGGTAATTAAAACTGTTCAGTTTTAGTTTCTTAATCAACATTCTTTAAAATATATTATTTTGTATTCTGCAAAAGCAAGTCACACAGGTCTGGAATGACGCAAGTCTTAATACAGGATCACAGAATTTTCATTTTGGGGAGAACTGTCCCTTTAATCACTTGTTTTTTGTTTGAAGAGGAGTGTAACTTACATGTGCAGATATAGAGACAAAAAGAGATAGACAGAAACTCTGTCCTCTATGTGTGCGCTGATCCACAGATACAACTGAAATGAACCCAGTGGACAAAAAGGATATTTAATGTTTTACTTCTTGTCGGTATTTAGATGCTAATTTAGCATTTAGATGTAGGCTGATACAGGAGATCAAATGTTTATTACACACAAAGGTAAAAAAAAAAAAAATAGAACAATTATGCGGTAAATCTGCAATAAGGTCATGTATTCACCCTGGCCTGCCTTGTGTTCTACTTCCTGTTTTCTTGCCGTCCATCTTCCTCCATTCTTTTCTTACACAGTTTCTCACCTAACCCTAATTTTCGCCCCACACTGAAAGCAAAAATCTGGCTCTAAAGTTAGAATGCATATGGTGTACACTATAAAACATGTTTATAATACTTTTGGTTACAATACTTTATTATTAGGACAGAAAAAAAAATCTAAATATCACACAAAACATGTTTTATAATGTAAATTTGAATTGCAATTACAATACTCTGGGAAATAATCAAGCAGCTAAAATCCTCTGTATATGTATGTGACCATCCTGACCTTACATACGTCACTTGTCCTCAAATATGAATTGCAGAGAAGTGGAGGAAGAGTGAACGAGAGGGGAGGGAGTGCTGGATGCTGGGTGTGTGGGTTTGCTCTGAGGTATAACGCAAAAGCAAAATGGATGCAGAAATGATTTAACAAATAGCCGATCATAAAATATATAATGCCACTGTTTCCTTGAGCTGGATCAAACACACACTTACACTATACAAGCTTTTTTTTCTCCAGGCTACCCAGGGAGAATGGCAGCCAACTTCACTAATGGCAAAATTATTAGCTCATGCTAATTTAAAGATCCAGGAATGGAGCCTGAAGGGCAAACATAAAGAACCGAACACAATGAGTTGGCCTAAACTGCAAAGAGCTGCCTTGTAAAAGCAAAGTCTTCGGACAGAATGAGAAAACAGACAGAGAGAGCTTAAAAGGCATCAAGGGAGAATGAGACATAAAAAAGACAAAGCGAGACAAAGGAAGAATGGAAAGTGAAGGGGGTAAATGGAAGTTAATTCTAGCGGTGTGTTGTCTCCTGGCTTCATTACCAATATTGACAGGCCTGTGATGAATTTATTTTCTCAAGATTGTCTGCAGCCATCATTTACACTGTTTCCTCTGTCATCAGTGGCCACTACTGTTTTCCTCTCCAACCTCTTCAGTTCATTTCCTGCCCTTTCTCTATGAACAACGATGCATATACCTCCATTCTACAATCGTAAACCATCCTGATCCTGACTACATTAATTCTTGTTTGCTTGTGTTGTCTAAACTGATACTGGCTGCAATAGTCTCTAAAGCAGTGGTGTCAAACTCACTCAAGGTTCCAGGCCGGACTAAAACTCCTGTTGCAACTGGCAATTCAGATATACTGTATGGATAGTAGGAAAAATAAAGTCTGATCTATTGCGTTTCCTTACCATTAGAAACATTCTCACATGATGCTAATACAAATTAAAAGAAAAAAATAAGACGGAAAAACTTTTACAGCACAATGCAAAATTTAGAATCACTTCCTGCAGATTTATTAAACAACGTGGATTAAAACAAAAAGGGACACGGTTAAAAATACTAATTTCAGCCACCTGAATACACTTTTGTTTTTAAAGCTAATTCTATTTAGCTTTAATTTATTTGTATTTTAGTTGTAGTTATATTAAGACTTTGAGAAAGGAAGTTATTACCCCCAATTATTTTCTTTGCACCCATTATGTAACTGCCGTGGGCGAGAATGAACTGCATTGCTCTGGGACAGCTGTGTCACCCACAGATCCAGTTTCAGCTGAAACGTGCAAATTTGTGCATACGCCCAAGTGCTGTATTCTGCACCAAAGCACATACAAAAAACTTTAAGATGAAGCCATATACAAATTAAAATGTTATATTCTGCTGTATCTATACTGAATAAATGACAATTATCTCTCTAATAGCCCAATTTAAGTTGCTTTTTTGCATTCATGTTGTCCAGCTGGCTGTATTAGACACCTCCACATCCTACATTTGCATGTGAGAAGCTGATTTGCATGTCACCCCTGCTCTATGCTTTTTCTGGAGTACAAATATGAATTGCTGCCTCTCAAAAACATCAAGAATTCATGATTGACTTAAAAAAAAAGACTCCACTCAACTTTCTTGTTCTTCTTCAACAGGTTCTACAGTGTCCTTCTCCAGTCCTGAGCTTGGGATTCTGGCACACACAGACGTCTTGCCCAAAAATGCTTTGCTAAAGCTGGTAAAATGGAACCAAATCAACTGTTTTATGGATTTGGTCCCCTTCAACCAGCTGTAGCTGTGCATTGATCACTCCGTAGAGCTGGGAGGAAGAAAGAGAGGTGTTCAAAAGCATAACACACAATATTTGCTCTGTGTGAAGTTCACAGTGCAGGACCGGCTGTTGAACGCATGTTCCTTTAAGCACTAACATCATGATTAAACACTCTTTTGTCCTTAAAGCCCAGGTGAGTATTACAGTATATATGCCATGTCACTTATTATTTATTAGATATAATTGTTGATTATGTAGTCAAGCCAGCTTACTATCATTGGAAAGAGGGCTCTGGGCTCTGGCCACCCATTGATTTCTTGTCTGTCCATTGAAAGAGTGTGTTGGGGCTGGATGGATGTAGGGAATGAGGGAGTGGGTCCATGTCAAGCTGTTGAATAAGTAAAACAGTCATTCCTTTTCTCTTTATTTTCCTTCTACACTTGACATGATTTTTAATGCTCATAGCTGATCAATAAAAGCTCATTCTGAAGTTCATAAACTGCTGAAGTGGTTTTTGCTTTGATGTGAAACAAACTATTCAACTGGAAATGATGTAGGGCGGGGACATGATTTTATCCACTGGGAGTTGATTGGACAGAAACGCATTATAATATGATATTACTGGTTAGTATTATTTTCCCCGTTCACATGGTGGAAAAACTTTATTGTCACATAAACAGATTGCAGTCCAATTTGGTGGTACTAGTGGTGAAAAAAAAAAAACACTTTTAAAGGTGAGGTGTGCATTATTTGTCAATGTTAAAATATCATCTGCAGTATTTTATTTGTTGTTATGTGTCTATTTGTGTTTTCAATGTGTTTTGCCCATTTTTTTGTTTATGTTTTACAAACATGAAGATTTCTCCTTCCTTTCTGCATAGTATAATGGCCATATAGAATAAGTGCAACTGAAGTCATGTGATCCACACCAGCCTACAGTATCAAATCACCATAGTATCATATAGCATGGTCTGTAATTTGCTCTCACATATAGTATCATGGTCTTTGTCAACAATCGTAGACTGGAAGAGATCCCTTGATGGATGGTCTAAGATTAAATAAATCAAAATATTACTTTACTATATTTCTTTTTTATGGCACAATAAAAAGAGGCCATTATAGAATAACTGTGTGCAATCAAAGATAAATTTACTCAATTACTAGGACATGCTGGAAGAGAAGAGTACAGGCCTGTAGGCTTTCTTTAAAGGAACTACTGAATTAATTAACCAAACAAAACTACAAAAAAAAAAAAAAAAAAAAAAAAGGTTTAAACTGTAGATGTGCACACAGTTATGAACACTGTATCAATACATTCAAACAAACAGCCTGCAATTCCATTTGAACTGCCACTAGGGGCACAAAAATGTCACACTGCACCCTTAAACAGGTCACAAACATACCCTCATGCAAAATGCATTTGAGTTTACCTACACATTCTTCTCGGAGAAGACTTTCTATCTGCAACAGGTGAACATGCATACAAACATACACACACAGCCTTAACACATTTATTCTCTTTTAACCAATAAGAAATCCTCTCATAGCACAGCATATATTTCATTATTAGCATAATTAAGGTTGTACCCATAAATATCAGAATGGCTCTCTATAACCTCAGCATGCAACAAGAAACCACACTTACACACGCTCAAAAACACAGAAGCTCAGCTAAAATATAATATGATAAGGCTGGTCTTTGCAGAACATGAATTTATGAAGCGGGTGACATTGAAGAAGCCGGAAGCGCTGTGCCAAGAAACATAAAACAATAGCAGACATTTTAATTTTGAGATTGAGAGGGAGGGAAGGGTAGAGTGGGACATGGTGGAGAGAAAAACAAAAACGTCAACATGACAGACTGAAGAGTCCTAACTTGTTACTTAAACCATATTGATGTTTGAACACATTCATCACCTGCATTACAGCAAGGGAGCAATCGTGCACACATTTACTTTTACGATCCATCTGGGGTCTCAAATTTAACCCCACCACATACCCCTATTCTCCGGGATAAAAAGAGCCCAAATTCACCATAATCCACTGATTAGGTCCAAAGATATTCCTCATAAAGATGTAACGTATAAAATCAGACGTGTGAGTGAGGCACAACAAAAAATAAATAAATGTAAAAAAATTACCTTTCACGTGGCATTTTTGTTTGTAACTTCATAAAACATGCATAAATAATACAAAATTCCTATCATTATTTCTCCTGATGGAAATGAACCCAAACTCATCATAATTAATGTCTATTAGATCTAAATATGTTCCATCTGTTGTTATAACATAAACATAAGTTATTTCTTATAGAAAAAAAATATAGAAATATTTCTATAAAATGATACCTACCTTTTGACTCTCCTTGCTAAAGTTTTGGAGTTATGATTAATCATTTTTGTGTATGTCTCTCAGAAAAAACAACACCTTCAGGGAGGCAAAAATGCTTTCTAGGCTTAAAGGGTTAATGCCTTATAAAGTAATATTTGATTTTACTACAAGTTCATCTGAATGGACAGCATTTATGGCCTTATTTTAAAGTGGGGTACTTGCAATGCCAGTAAATGGGGCCAATTCCTTAATTTTAAAATACACAGTTTCGAAAGTATAGCATGAGATACAAATAATGTGTGTAAACATGGCTAAGATAAAATGCTTTTTTTTTCCCAAGCTTTTGATAGTTTTATCCAGTTTTACAAATGTATTGCCATGACAATGCCATGCAATAAACCTTAAAATGACTGTAAACCTTTTGAAGTTTCAGATAAATCAATGTCCTTTCATTAAATTAAGCTTCACATGTTTTCTTTTCTACAAAAAACAAACAAACAAACAAAAAAAGACCAAATTAACTTGCAATGCAAGTGCCTCAACTTAACCTCAATTTTGGCCTTTTTTTTCAAATCAACATTAACATTACAACACAACACAAAATGCTTAACTTTACACAGGTTTGAGTCTCATCTGGCCTCCTTTCTTTCCCCAATAATTTATTTACTATGTATTTGTCAAAATAAGATGGCTGGAACGTATCTTCATCGAGAATGTAACTGTCAGCAGGATCTAATGTAAGAACTCAATTATCTGGAAGTCTGCCCACAGCTTCCTCATCAACTCAAAGTTGAATAACAACACTTCCACTGCCATAAAAACAGGCCTGCTAGATACCAGATCGACTGCTTTATACTGACATACCAGAGCAACAGGAATCAATGAAGTCAATGTTGTCAGAAGATCTTCTGTTCATGTTAACCCCTTATATGCCCCATATATATATATATAAATATGTATATATATATATATATAAATATGTATATATATATATATATATATATATATTTTTTTTTTTTAATGAGAGCTTTGCAAGGAATCACATAATTATTCCTAAAAAGTCATTAAAAAATCAATTAACAAGCTTTTCCCTCTGAACAGAACAACATTAGGGAGAGAACAAAACTGATGCTCTGTAAGCCACAAAACCACAAAATAAAGAAAATCATTATTTACCATCTGTTTTACCCATAAGCACAAAGCCATTGCATAAATTTAATAAAATAACACATCATAGGAATGCATTTCTCTAGAAATTAAACTGTGCACACGATGCAAAAATAAAAATGGAAATGAATGCTTGTGGGCCTTACAAAGCAGTGGATGTGCAGATAAGTGTTCGCATTTAGCTCAGGGATCAAATATCTTCAGCTGTGTCTCCTATTCAATCAAAAAAAAAAATTCAGATTCACCATCACATCACTGGGTCTTCTGGGAAAAAGGAAGGAAAAATAACATTGAGCTCGGCCAATGAAATAGGGCAAAGTTGCTGACGTGGCAATGGTCAAATGCTCCAGTCATCATCACAACAGCATGGGCAGTTTGATTGCATTGGGGCCCTCTGATATTTGAAGGTAGTGGTTTTATTACTCTGTGTCACCTCTGGATGGGGAACTTCCCTAATTTTTTTTTTTTTTTGCTTTTCAGCAGAAAATATATAGCATTACTATAGATGCATGAAGAGTCATATAGGAGGTGGTTTATTGAAATAATATACAGTGGGATGAAATGACGTGCCTCACAGGACCACGATGCTACATAAATACAGACATACAACAATTAAGTAAAACAGTATAAACCTTTACACAACTAACCTACTGACAGGTTTGGACTATAAAGATACTGTCTATAAATATTTTCCTATACATAAACTAAAAAATACAAACTATACGAATGCTTCACATAAATACAGTACCTATACACAACTAACATACTGACAGATTTTGACTATAAATATACTATATAAATGTTTGCCTATAAAAAATAAAAAAATAAGAAAATTTACGAATGCTTCACATAATACTGTACATGTGCAAAGAGAAATATTGTAAGTCAAGCAGCTGGCTGGGCAACAGTGCATAATGATTTGTAGTGCATGAGCATGTAAACACATATTACTGAGTATTTTTTGGGATTATGTACACAGTACAATGTGTGAAAAAAAAGTCTAGTGCACAAAGACGAGAATGTTTTACCTGTATGTAGCACACTTCAAATTGCACAGAAAAAAAAAAAAAAAGTTCAGTTTCAGTTTTTTCTGTGAAGTGGTAAAGTTGGGGCGTGTTTGGGGGGTGGAGAAGATGAGGTGGTCCATGTTTCAGGAGCTAGGGGGTTTGTGTGGGGTTTTAGAGGAGGGCGGGTGATTTGAGTTCAAGGCTCTCTCAGACTGTTGAGCAGTCTGGCGGAGCGGGCTCTGATGCTCCGGTACTGTCTTCTTGATAGTAGGAGCTGGAAGAGACTGTGAAAGAGATGTGTGGGGTCCTTCACGATATTGTTGGCTTTGCTGGAACATTGTGTAAGGAAAATATCCAGGATGGAGGGAAGAAGGGCACCGATGATCTTTGTAGCTGTGTTTACTATCCACTGGAGGGTCTTACGGTCAGCAGAACTGCAGTTCCCGTACCAGACAGTGATGCAGCTGGTCAGCACGCTATGTTGCCCCTGTAGAATGTGGTGAGAATGGGTGGAGGGAGACTTGCTCTTTTCAACTGGCAGAGAAAGTGTAGGTGCTGTTGTGCCTTCTTGGAGAGTGACATGGTGTTGGTGGTCCAGGTGAGATCCTCTGTGATGTGCACCCCCAGGAATTTATCGATGGTCAGTGGGGGGTGTTCAACAGAGTTTCTCCTGAAGTCCATCACAACCTCCTTTGTCTTCTCCACATTGAGGGACAGGTCGTCCCCTTGGAATTATTAGGTTCTATCTGCATTCCGAGTAGTTTGGAGATATTGAGCTTCAAAGTTTTTGTGTTCCATTCGATTCTACGTTGACACAGAATAAGAATATGTGAATAACAAAATTTTGACAAATGTCAGATAGAACCTTATAATTTCAAGGGGACGAGGTTGTTAGTGCCGCACCATTCAGCCAGCTGTGCCACTTCCTCTCTGTTGTTCGTTTCATCGCTGTTGCTGATGAGACCTACCACCGCTGTGTCATCCGCGAACTTGATGATGTGGTTGTAGCTGAACTTGGCAGTGTAGTAATGGATCAGCATCATGAATAGCAGCGTGCAGAGCACACAGCCTTGTGGGGCACCTGTGCTCAGTGTGGTAGTGCAAGAGGTGTTGTGGCCGACATGGACTGACTGAGGTCTTCCAGTTAGAAAGTCCAGGATCCAATTACAGAGGGATGTGTTTAAGCCTAATAGGTTTAGTTTATTAATGAGCTGTTGTGGTATTATAGTGTTGAATGCTGAGCTGGAGTTGATGAACAGCATTCTGCAGGAAATTTCATCTCCTGTAGAGGGGTTTGGACGGTATGCAAACTGAAGCGGATCGAGTGTGTTGGGGAGGCTGTTTTTGATGTTGTGCATGACTAAGTCTCTCAAAGCACTTCATCATGATTTGAATCAGTGCTATGGGACGGTAGTCATTTAGACAGGACACAGGTGATTTCTTTGGTACCGGTATGATTGCTGTGGATTTGAGACATGTGGGGAGGACTGCCTGGCTAAGCGAGGTGTTGAAGATATCTGTTAGGACATATGTCAGTTGTGCAGCACAGTCTTTCAGTACACAGCCAGGTATGTTGTTAGTACCTGCAGCCTTGCATGGTTTATTCCTAGATAGTGTCTTCCATACGTCAGCTGGAGACAGACAGAGCGCCTGGTCGTTGGGAGGTATGGGAAGTTTTTGTGCAGGTGTGTCATTCTGCATGTCAAACCGTGAATAAAAGTGGTTGAGTGCATCCAGGAGGGATGTGTCATTATCACAGGCCTGTGGCGGGGGCTTGTAGTCAGTGATGGTCTGAATCTGTGTGTCTATGCTGTCTATGAAGTGATTGTTGAATTTTTGAGCATATGACCGTTTTTTTTTTTTTTTGATGCCACAGGACAGCTCCAGAACCTCTGCTGTCATCCATGGCCTCTGGTTCGCACGTGTGGTGATGGTCTTGGTGACTGTCACATCATCAATGCACTTTTTGATATAAGCAGTCACAGTTTCAATGTACTCCTGCAGCGCGTCCTTTCATGTTTCATAAGAACAGTGATGAACCGATGGTGTGGACGCTAATATAGTTATCATTATAAATATCATTGTAGTTATTGTTCTTGGTCTTCCTGTTAATTAACTTCATGACAGATTTTTATAGTCCCCAAACTATAAACAAACATTTACAAATGTTACTGGTGTTCACAGAGTTCCTTTACCCTGCAGTCATTTGAGGTTAAGTACTGTACCCTTGAGACTGTTAACTGTCCCAGTGCCAGGATTTCAAGTACATGGTCCCTGCTGGGATTTCATATAAATGGTAGCAAAAAGAAAGCCTACTAGTATGCAAATGATCTTACAAATGTGTGATTAAAATCAATAGAAGTAAATACAAAAATGACTTCCTTTATGCCTGCTTTAATTACCATATTAATGTTTCCTTCTGTCAATTTGATTACTGTGATTAACCTCCGTTAGCCTCTGAGTGTGGCCTGCATGATGCTGTAGTGTAATTTAGTACATCATATATGCTTTTTTTGCATGATAGTGTAATTGAATGGTAATTGGAGTCCATATTAATTAATTAGGAATTAGCTTAATGTGAAAATAAATTAGGAGATTTAGGAGAGGTTGTAAAGCTTCTGTAACTCAGAATAAAAGCCTCACAAAGCAAGTACTGTAGTAGTTCCTAACTACTAACTTTATTTTGCATACACACAAACAATTCAAAAGTTTGTGGGCAGTAAGATTTTTATTTATATATCGCTTTACGCCATATCAGCACCTAAGGCTACATTCACAGCAAATAAAATTAATTTAAATTAAATTCAAATGATACCAGATATTAACTGTATTTAATATAGAATTTCATATTTCCACCTGATTCAATTACAGTAGATATAATAATAAAGCTAATTTCCCACTATATAGTTCTCTTTTCCACCACCTTGTGTTCTGTCCTGTGTAAATAAATAAATGAATACTCTTTTTTTCCCCTAATAAAAATTCAACCTTGCTACTGAGGTCAACACCAATCTTGTGTGCAACTTTGAGACAACATACAGCACCTGACATCACAAGGCTTTATAACATGTATACACACACAAACATGCTGCTGAGCCTGTGTTTACTGCCTGTCACATCACGACTACACACACAGCTGAAAACAAACCATCTTGACTATGTCTAATGCAATCATGGAGTTGTAGATCTACAGCTGGTCCTGAGAGCAGATAATCATCTCTCTTATGCACACACACATACACATACACACACAGCTTCTTCAGACTCTAGGAGAGAGAGAGAGAGAGAGAGAGAGAGAGAGAGAGAGAGAGAGAGAGAGAGAGAGAGAGAGCAGAGCAGAGCAGAGCAGAGCAGAGCGTCACGTTATGTCCTTCAGCTGACCGCCACTGACACAGCATCCCCTGTGACCAAGTAGGACAAAGAAAGCTAAAGAACTGAACAGTTACATTGGCAGGGACACAGAGTAAACTCTGCAGCAGCCAAATGACAACACTGAGAAAAAGATGATAGAGACTGAGGGAAATTAATCCAGAACACTTGCAAAAGCAGGCACTGCAAGCAAAACATTTGACAAAATTATATTTGTAAGAATAACATAAAATAATAAAAATAAAAAATACAGTTTAAAAGAAGACAAACTTTTTCTGGACACTTTTTGTTGTCAAATGTTAGTGCACTCAAAAAAAAACTATTAAAAAAGACTGAGTATTGGCATCTATTTGATTTTTAAATGAATGTACTCTTAATGTGATTAATTAGAAAGGGTATAAATCTGTTAGCTGTCAAAACTATTAGATTTAACTAGTTAAATCAGTTAAGTATCGATAGGTGCTGTTTTCATTTGCATTGCAGAGCTCACATTAACAGATCATCTCTTCCACTTTAACACTAGTTACCGCAGCAAATAATCATGAACAATCATCAGAAGGTGTTGAAAGAAACAGAACAACCTATATCATATCTCATGTAATCACACAGTCAGAATTTCAAGACGTCAATGAAACAGCTTGTAAACAATGTCGCGTTACATCATATTTACCGTGGGAAATCCTTTATATATATATATAAGGAGTATTTTGCTAAATACATGCACTATATAACCTGTTAACCTTTATAGGAACATCCTGGAACAACACAAATGGTTGCGTTTTTAAGCTTGGCTGTGTCCAGTTCCATCAGAATACGCTTTTCCTTAAGATGATACACGGGGCAACTTTTTGAGCAATTTTGCAGGGCAACTTTTTTTGAGCAATGTTGCTTGGGCACATTCCCACTGAGAATTGGTAACTAATTTCTATCTGGATATTTGATATTTTAGATCGGTTGTGGGCCCTGTGTTTCACCTGGTTGCCCGTTGACGGCAACAACTGTTGTTGTCTGGATTTAAAAGAGTAAATACTTTAAAGATTTAATCATTGCTCCAAGTGATTAATATGTTTTGATGACATTCTAATATTTAATTGGACTAACTTAATTATTCATGGGAAGTGTGGTGGTGCAAAGCTACTCAACCCCTGAGCCCTACGGCATTTTTTTCTGACCACCATTCTGTTGTTCTAAATTATTGCACATCCCAGTTGTTGTTTTTTTCTTTTTTTTCTTTTTATGTTATGTTATGCAGTACTTTTATCATTGATTTACCTCATGTATCCGTCTACCACAAGTTTTTACAGTTCTTGAAGAAAATGATCTTATTTCTGTAACATAAAATTGTGATTTTTGCATTTATGTGTGCAGTGTGGTTTACTGTGGCAAAATGTTTGAAAATAGTGCATTTAACCTTATAAAATATGAGGATGTAACCTGTATAGTTTAAATGATGAACTACACCAATGTCTTTTCTGCTAGGACACCTGTGTGAACTTGAGAAAAACTACATTTATACAGTACATCCAATAAAAATCGCCAAATCATTGTGTGCACCAAATGTCACAGAACAATTTGCTCAAAAGTTTTAAATGCATTTGTTTCAAGATGCCACATTGTTTGATATTTTGTTTGTAATGAATTTACATTTTGACACTTCAAAAATCACTATAGTTTCCACAAAAAATAAAATAAATTCCATCAAAACTGTATTCAACACTGACAATACAAGTTCCTTGAGCACCAAATCAGCATACTAGGATGATTTCTGAAGCATATGTAATAACTGTAATTATTATGTAATGACTGCTGATTATTATTATTAAAATGTAGCTTTACCATCAATATTTAAAGATATCTTAAAAAAAGAAACATTTCACAATATTACTTTTTAAGGTATGACAAAAAAAAGATTTATATATATATATATATATATATATAAACTATATTATATATATAAAAACTATATATAAAAACTATATATATCAAAACTATATATA
This sequence comes from Carassius carassius, assembly GCF_963082965.1. Taxonomy (NCBI): domain Eukaryota; kingdom Metazoa; phylum Chordata; class Actinopteri; order Cypriniformes; family Cyprinidae; genus Carassius; species Carassius carassius. The sequence continues at coordinate 11,001,291 of NC_081800.1, forward strand.
TATATATATATATATATATATATATATATATATATATAATTTTCTTGTTGGATTAGTGCAGCTAGAGTTTTCTGATTTGCCTTTGCATGGTAAATTTCCTGAAGGTATAGGAGGTGCATTAAGCTCTCTAAACTGCACAGTTACACAGCTCTGCATTATGAAGGTTGAGCATATATATATATATGGATCAGCACTGCTCTAACTCCCTCTCTGAGTCAGAGAACAGGACAGGACCCTAAAGGAATGAGGAGTAGAGTGAGGGAGCCGGTGAACTAACCAAGCATTAAATTCTGCTGCTCCACTCCCCTAATGCTGCCTATCCTCCGTTTCCGTCATCCTTCACACACCAGCTGCTCTCTGCCACTGACAGCAAACAAACACACACTTCTTGAATCTGATCCTGAATCTCAATAGTAGGCACTTTCCGTACACTAGTATCTGTGTTTATTGTATCCATAGAAAGAGTATGTGTGTACAGAGGATAGAGCTGCTCCCTTTGTGTGCTGTTTGTGCATTTAGGGCAAAAGAGACCTTACACACACAATCTGAGGCACATTTAGACAGGACAGTGAAATAAAGGACAAGACTGAGAGCCACAGAGACCAAACAGAGAGGTCATATGTACAGTTAAAAAAACTGTACTGTCCCATGAGTGTAAAAGAAAAGAAACAGTCATCCAGCAGGAAGCAGCCTCTGTTACACCTGCATATGTGATTTACTGTATGAGCGGAAATTTGACATGCTCAACACCACACACACACACACACACACACACACACACACACACTATTAGAGAGAAGACAAAAAAAACAGACAAACAGGATGTAAATGTTTTGTAAAATATCTTAAAGCTATGTGTGACAGTGAGCCCACCATTGCTTAGATATTTAGTACAAATATCATATTACTTTTATTTAATCTTTATTTAATCTTAATAGCATCTATCACTATTTGCACTTATTGAAAACAAGATGACATTTCTTTATACCATTAAAGGTTTGTGGTTTGTAAGGTTTTTTTTTTTTAAGAAAGAAAGAAAGCTGCAACTAATTGATCTAAAATATAGTACAACACAGTATGTTGTGAAATATTAGAATAAAAAAAGTTTCCTATTTTAATGTATTTTAAAATGCATTTTATTCCTGTGATGCAAAGCTGAATTTCTAATCTTATTTTATTTCTTTATATATTTGAAGACTTTTTCAATTAATGTTTTATATTATGTATTTTGTAACAGAAAGCAAATAGCAGCACAACTTCCCCTTTTTATTATCTAAAATGAAACAAAAAAATGAACATATGCTGCTAATGTTGTCATCATTTGATCTCTTCAACACTACTATTAATTGAGTTGATATTTAAAAGTTTCCCCTCTAGTATAGCAAACAAAACAAGTACTTTACCCTCTAGCAGGGTTTCTCAAACCTGGTACTAGAGACACTTTCATGTACGTCAACATACTGGGCTGTAATTTTCAATTAAACCCAAAGACCTTTATTAGTTGATTAAGGTGGTTTGAATTAGAGTCTGAAAAAAATTTCTGGGGATGAAGAACCCTGGTCCATCAAGTTAGAGATAAGGAACATTTACATTTACATTTACCTAAGGCTGTAAAATAAATTTAAACTGAAGGTTCATTCTTTAATTCCAATTTCCTTGAGCTACTTCTAGACACCAGTGGCAGTAGACTTGGTACTCACAGACTAACAAGTGCAAACTAAAAAAAACTAAAAACTGATGAAGGCAGCCATTTACTGAAACTTCTTTCCTTAACATTGATTATTAGCTTGAAAGAAACAGATCAAGAGGTCCACACTTTTTCCTTCAGATTCCTCGGTGTAATGGCTTTGAGAACTGCTGATTTTATTAGCTGTGTGGGCTCACCCACTTTGAAAATTACCAATCGAGTTTCTCCAGGTCTGGGCAGGAATTCAAACCCGCTGCGGGTCACGATTTGTGTTTAAAGTTTGTCACCCAAGTGCATCTCATTCACTAATCTAATAAAAAAAATCAGGACTTTAAACTGACCCGCTGTTTTAGCAGTTTTACCTCATGACTACTAAGACGGGAGCTTTAACAGGCTCCGCTTCCTTCCATCAGGGAGCGGGCCTTAGTTACCTCATAGCTGTTGTGTGAGACAATATGATTAAACCTTTTCGTTTTGAAACAATTAACACAATAAATTACCTTAATGCTCAAGTCAGTCTGTTTTACAATTTCCTCACGGCCTCTTTGTCTTTTCCCCTCGACTCGTCAACACACCCAAAACCAGGAGATGTCTTGTATGTTAGTGGTTTTCCTGCCATGCGACTGAGAGGACAGAGGAAGGAGAGAAGAAGAAATCAATAAGGAGCCAAATTGTAGAAATTCTTCCCATTACTCTCCCTGCTTCCCATTCCACACATTGCATCGCTGATACAGCAGCTGCTGCTGCTCTGGTCCCGGCTCATCCTCTTCAGGCACATACAAACACACACTCTCTGACAGGAGGTACACCACAGGCAGTCTGCACTGATATGTTGTCTCTTTTCGCTATTTAGGCTTTTAAGCTTTTTGTGACATAACATCGTGATTTATTTTATCATCGCCTTTTCTTTCCCTACAAAAGACATCAATTGAGTTTGAATCTATTGTAAAGTCACAATGATGAGGTTCACACAGAGGTTTATGACTTCAGCTTGTCCACACATGCAGCTCACCCACAGCAGTTCGGTTTTATCAGTCAGCCAGAACAATTCTGAAGCACATCAGTTTCAATAGAATGATCTCCAACATCAAATCTAATTTATTATGTGCGCTCGACAATGTAGAGACTCCAGCTTCATATTAACATGGACCTAATGATACTGATGCATTATTCTGAAATATAGTGTGTACACATAAACAGTACAAAGGTAGGACGTCATCATCAATTAAACTGATGAGGCTGCTGTTACCACTCTGAGGTGGTTGGTGCAAAAGCCTGATCCAGGACAAGATGCTGAATTCAGGAGAGCAGGATGAGATGGGTCAATGAGTATTTTTGGCCAAAGACCAGTCATGAATTATTAAACAAGTAGCAGCTGTGGGGTAAAGGGTGACAAGTGCTTTGGGGTAAAGTGTGCCAGCAGCTTTATTAATACGGATAGTGAGCTTTTCTTTCCAAAAATATTACAAGTGCTATTACTCTAACAAATACTATTACAAAATATTCAAAACTGTTTGATTACATTTAAATTTTTCACTGTGTCTTGAACAAAAATGGCATAAAGGCTAAATGGAAATTGAAAATCACTCTCTGACAGTAGGCGGCACAGCAGAACAGAGATTTACACAAAGCAGTGTTGCTTATAAACTTATAAGCACTGCTTTGTTAGGAATTACACAGAGGCAAAATGAAAAGAAAATGAAGACATTTGGTTCTCATTCAATCATTTAATTTTCCTCAGTACTCAATTGTAAAAGGTGGTAAAGCCTCTCACAGCCTTCTGCCTTGGTTTTACACACACACACACACACACACACACACACACACACACACACACACAATCTAATTATGCTAATCAAATACAGTTAACAAGATAATAAAAAAAAATGTATTTGTGAAATTGTGGTTTATTGTGAAGCTGGTAACCGTTTCATCTCTATTTGCTTACTGAGTGGATAGAATCTGGTTTCCATTTACTCAACCAAATTTTTTTAGAAAATGTATCTATTTTAAGGTTTGTCGAACTGGTAGCAATTTCTATGAATTTTTTTGATTAGATTATTATGAAAACATACAAATTTTACAAAAAAAAAAAAAAAAAAAAAAAAAACCTAACCCCTCCCCTAACTTTAAACATCAGTAAGCCTAAGCAGATCTTACAAAAATGTAAGGTTATAAATTTTGACTTATTTATTTTTGCCTAGAGGAGAGCTTAAGTAATATTGGCACATCTTGCCCCATTCAGCCCCTTCACCACATTTGAGAGCAGACACTTCCACTCATGAACTGATCATGAATAGACAGTAGCCATCTGCCTTTCATGTATCAGTGCAGAGGTAGCAGTGTAAATGTTTCTTCCGCACCAATAACACTTCCCTGAATCAAAAATAACCATTTCAGAAAACATTGTCTGTATTAAGTGTATTAATTGAAGAGAAAGAGAGATGAATAGGCTATTCTGGCCAGTGTTAGAGAAAAATGCATTGAATAGTTGCATAATTTCAGCGCCAGTACAGAACATCTTCTCAGTAGTCCGATGCATCCTCCACAACTTAGGACTCAAAACAAGATAAATCATACAGTGCTAATTAAATGCTCTTTTTGTCTTTTTTCCCCCCAAAGTGTCTGTTTGTGGCTGATTTCTAATGTTTTTTTGTTTTTTTTAATTAAGTGCTGAGACAAAATAGACATCACAAATAAACAGTCAAATGCACTAGAACATAGCTACTGCAAGAGAGGCTAATTTTGTCATGGGGTGCTGATCCAAACTAACAACAACTCAAATGACAACTCGACAAAAACGACAAAAATGTTCAGTTCCTTTCATCCATTCCTTCTCTTTTTTCCCTTTTCTTTCTTTAAAACAGAAAGTTCATATTTCAGAATTATATGAGCTATATGAGCCAGGCATCACAACCAGCACTTTTTTTTTGTTTACTTTTTCAGGATCTACTATTACTTTTTAAACTCTTTTGATATATATATATATATATATATATATATATATATATATATAATTACATATTTGTGTCATATTTCAGCTCACACACCGAGAAACTATAATCTGTAATAAAATCATTTAGTAATAACTGTTTCACTTATGCTATCGACGGGTACATAAATATATGAGAACAGCCTAGAATTAGCACAGATGAGGCAGGACAGTGAATTAATTAAACCTACTCAGCCAACATGCCTACACACACACACACACACACACACACCATATGATTGAATACAGATAGACAGATCCAGAATTACAAGACAAAACACACATGTGATACACAGCACCCTTCAAACAGCTCTTGGAGTGTAACACATTTGTTTTAAGAAATAACAGGCAATAATCGGACAGGTGGATGTTTCTGCTGACGGCGCTCTACCAAAGGTCACTGTGAACACACTCACACACTCAGACTAATCAACATGCTGTTAGAACTAAATAACAGCTCCATGCTTTTGTCTCTACAGAGAGAAGGGCGTTTACTACCTGTATTCAAGTATTTAAACATCTGATAACTACCTGAAAATTCAAAACTATAAAATTAGATTGTATGAGCCATGTTCAAAGCCAGTGAAACAGCAGACGCACACACACACACACACACACACACACACACACACGCACACACACGCACACACACACACACACACACACACACACACACACACACACACACACACACACTCACACACATGCTGTTCTTTTGAACTTCTATTTATCAAAGAACCCTGATCTTTTTATTACTATTATTATTATTATTATTATTATTATTATTATTATTAATAAAGAAAATCAAATGTTTTCAAGATTGATTTCCTTTCTTTTTTAATAAGATGCTTACTTTAAAATTAAATTGATTTAGTTAGTGGTATATTACGGTGCCCGTAAGGTGACTTGTTCGGTTTACTTAGTTTTGTCATGGCCACAACATAATAACTTGTGGGAACGTGATAATATGTCATGGCCACAAGATATTAATTTGTGGGAATGTCATATTAACTTGTGGGAACGTCATATTATGTCGTGGCCACAAGATATTAATTTGTGGGAACGTCATATTAACTCGTGGGAACGTCATATTATGTCGTGGCCACGAGATCATTTTGTCGAGGTAACGACATCCTTATGTTGTGGCCTCGAGATGCTATGTTGAGGGAACAGCATCCATTTCTCGTGGCCACGACTTCTTATGTTGAGGGAACGACATGTTTTTCTCGTGTATTATTTATACATATAAAATGTATGCATTTACATTATGACATTTTATGTTAATGTCGAGCATTTACAGTACGCTATTATTTACAAAAGTATTCAGAATGTTAAGTAAAGAGATCGAAATTGAAGCAAAAAAAAAAAGATTATAAATGAAAGTTAATGGGCTTACAAAACTGTAGAATGTATAAAAAAAGTTTTTATATTTTATTATGCACTTTTTGTAATATTTATTTATGAGAAACTTCATTTGAATGCTGACAATAGCATGTAATACAGCCTGGTAGCCAAAGCAAATGGTTAATATAATAATTACTTAATTCAAGATAAAATATGAATGAATCCATCTCTGCTAATCCCGGGTTGCTATGGTCACGCAGGTTTGTTTACGCATTAAACTCGTGGCCACGAGGAAAACATGTCGTTTCCTTCAACATAAGAACTCGTGGCCACGAGAAATGGATGTTGTTCCCTCAACATAGCATCTCGAGGCCACAACATAATATGACGTTCCCAAGAGTTAATATGATGTTCCCACAAATTAATATCTCGTGGCCACGACATATTATCACGTTCCCACGAGTTATTATTTCGTGGCCACAACAAAACTTGAACAAGTCACCTTACGGGTACCATAGTATACTGTAGATAGTATTAGGAGGAAAAGTTTTTTTTTTTGAGAAATTGATACTTAAGGCAAGGTAAGGAGTATTGAACTGATAAAGTGACGGTTCAGACGATGTTACAAAATATTTATATTTAAAAAATAAATGCTGTTCTTTGGAAATTAAAGAATCCTGAAGAAAAAGTATTTAGCTTTTCACAAATTATTAAGCAGCACAACTATTTTCAACACTAACAATAAAAAAAATAATAATGTTTCTCGAACACCAACCAAGGATCATGTGACACTAAAGACTGGAGGCTACTAAATATTGAGTTTTGCCAGTTTTGAGTAAATTAATTAAGATTAATATTTTAATTAATATTGTACAATATTTTATTGAATAAATAAGACTTCTTTCAAAAAAAAAATTAATTTTATTATTATTATTATTTAAGAACCAAACTCATTGGTATAGATAAATCGAACTGTGCCAATACCAATATCAAGAGAGCTGGGTAGCAAAATATTAGTACATAATGTATTCAACAATAGCAAATGGCCAAGATTATTAGTGGCTTGAGGGTGACTAAATAATATAATTTTCTTTTTTTGCTGGACTACCCAAAATGATTGTGGTCACTAATGAACACAGTGTTACACTTATTCACTTCAGATACACTGGTCACATGAGCACCATAACCAATATTCACTTTTGCCTGTCGGTGTGTTTGAGGGTGTTTAATGTTTGCACGCAGGGCCGTTGCTAGTGGGGTGAAAGGTGGTGACGATTATAGGGGCACATGGCTGAGGGGGGCCCCCAGTGATCTCAACCGTCTGGCTGAGGTCAGTCTAAAAAGACGCTCAGGACAGTTGACAGTATGGAAGCATATGGGTAGCAATATTCAATTTGGAATGTAATATGCAAAATGACAATGCAATATGTAAAATGGCAATGCATTTCTGTATTTACATTTACATTTTCCAATACATTTGTGCAACGTTTGGTGCAAAATGAAAATGAAAATTAAATTACATAATTTTCATTTGCCATTTCATACACCAGTTTTAATATGTAAAATGAATACTAATTTTAACGCTTTATAAGTTGCAAAATTAAAATGAAAATGTATTACAGAAATTATTAGATATGTATAACATGACAAGTGGTCCATGTACATTTTGATCATTTCGGTTTATGGCTTCAATATTTCATTCGCACTTGTGGGCGGTGCTGAGGCGCTCTTTTCATCTGATTGGTCGAATCGCTCCACCTTCAGCTCTGTCTTTTCATTCTTTCAGGCAGAATAAGAGTCAGTGCGAGTGAAGCACTGTAATGTCTGAAACCACCGCTCACTGTTAATTAGCATAATATTTGAATCAGATGTAGCTGGGCACATAATTCGTGCTGCTGCGACTAGGTTATAGTATTGTATAAATATTGTCCCATTGATAAAAACAGTGCAAATAGTTCTGTCTCCTTGGATAACAGTGAAGTGGAAATAAATATAGTTAAATTTATGAAATAAAATTAAATAGGATTTTTTGGGAAGGTAAGTCTGGCCAGTTATACAGCATCACGAGTCAGACGAGTCTGAAGATCTGAGCTGAATTTGGTGAAACATTAAAGTTCTAGTCTGTGTCAATCACTCTCATAATAAATAATAATAATAATAATAATGTTACCCGTATTTTTCGGTATAAGTTGCATCAGTCCAAAAATACGTCATGACGAGGAAAAAAACATATATAAGTTATATATATATATAAGTCGCACTGGACTATTAAGTCGCATTTATTCAGAAACCAAGAGAAAACATTACCATCTACAGCCGCGATAGGGCACTCTGGGGTAGGCTACAGGAGCACTGAGCAGCATAGAGCTAATTTTACTATTTTTATTTCAGACATGTAACTATATTAATTTTTACAATTATTTATTTATGTCACACACACATACCTAGTGCCTTATGACTTAAAAGATGAGAGTGGTAAATGTTACAGACATGGCACTGTTCAGTCTATTATTGATTTTTATTTCCACTTCACTTTTATCCAAAGAGACAGAACTATTTGCACTGTATTTATCAGTGGGACAATATTAATACAATACTACAACCTAGAAATAATTTGCAGGTCTCAGCAGCACGATTATGTGCCCAGCTACATCTGATTCAAATATTATGCTAATTAACAGTGAGCGGTGGTTTCAGACATTACAGTGCTTCACTCGCACTGACTCTTATTCTGCCTGAAAGAATGAAAAGACCGAGCTGAAGGTGGAGCGATTCGACCAATCAGATGAAAGCAGCGTTTCAGCTCCGCCCACAAGTGCGAATAAAATATTGAAGCCATAAACCGAAATGATCAAAACGTACATGAACCAACTGTCATGTCCATGTTCTCTCACTTGAATCCTCTTCTTGAGATTTGAGTCTCTGACCTTCTGCAAGCCCTGCCTTGTTCATGCAGTGATTGACATGGCGCGAGGGGGGCGGAGACGTGATTGGCTCGGAATGCATTTTCAATGTGCACATTGAATTTTGCTACATTCATTGCGGGACATTGAATGAAAATGCAATCGTAAGTGTCTTGACTGTGAGTGTTAATGCATTTAAGAAAAATAGCATTTAAATGATCATTTTGCAACAGTTTTTGCTTGAACATGTTATACATATCTAATCATTTCTGTAATACAAAAAATTTTCATTTTAATTTTGCAACTTATAAAGCGTTAAAATTAGTTTTCATTTTACATATTAAAACTGGTGTATGAAATGGCAAATGAAAATTATGTAATTTAATTTTCATTTTCATTTTGCACCAAACGTTGCACAAATGTATTGGAAAATGTAAATGTAAATACAGAAATGCATTGTCATTTACATATTGCATTGTCATTTTGCATATTACATCCCAAATTGAATATTGCTACCCATACGCATCCATATGACAGAACGCTGCTGCGTGTCGTCACGAAATCGTATCATTTTCACGTGTTATTAAGCCTTTCCACTTGCCAATTTAACAATTCAAAACACAAGACACGGAAAAGCTGAACTGAGTAGCTGGTTACTCGCGCGCTGAGCTCGGTGCGCACGCGGAGAGAGAGCCGCGTCTCAGAGACAGCAACACTGAACCGACCTCTCCTTTGTGAAGTTCTCCTTTAAGTTCCTCCTGCACCCGAACGAACAAAAACAAATCGCAGTTTAAACAAACAGAAAAGGTGTAAGAGTGTGTAAGAGCCCACTTCACCACCGCGGTGTTCTGGTGTTCAGGGCTCACGCAGAGAGAGGCGTCTCAAAACACTTGAACACCGAATTTGTCTGTTTTTGCTCTTGTACTGACAAATACATAAAAAATATGTGAAAATACCCATCTTGGACAGTATGTCCGAAAAAACTGTTGGTTATGTCTTAAATGAAAGTAAACAGTTGAGAAAAAAAAATCGTATGTGTATTATATTGGATGCATTGTCTCTTAAAGTGACCGCGCCTAATTTAGCTACTAGCTGCTGTAATGTTAATCCAATAAAAGAAAAATTAAAAAATTAAAATGATAGAAAAATAGATTTTTTTTTTACTAGTACGTGCAGGACACTATTAATTAATGTATGTAAGTGAGCATAGCAAAATAAGAGGGGCAGCTGTGGCCTAATGGTTAGAGAGTTGGACTTGTAACCCAAAGGTTTCTGTTTCTGTATCTGGACACTTACAAACTTGAATAAACTTAAACACTGTGTGTGTGTGTGTGTGTGTGTGTGTGTGTGTGTGTGTGTGTGTGTGTGTGTGTGTGTGTGTGTGTGTGTGTGTGTTAAACTCTGAGTTCTTGTAATATTTTATTACCATTTTCTTAACTATAGCAAATAAACTGATAATGTGAGAAATGTTGAAAGTGTCTGAATAAACTTTGGTTTGACTGTACTGTATATTTAATTTTTACAGTGCTATTTTACATTTAATTATTCGGTTTCTGTACCTGGACACTTACAGACTTGAAAAACTTAAACACTTTGTAAATAGCACAAACAAGTAAACAGAACGAACATACAAATTAAACACTTTCAGACAGGGCCCACTGGTACAACCTGCACCGGGCCCCGCTGACCTCAGCTACGGCCCTGTTTGCACGTGTGAGTATGTTTGTGTCATCCAACTCTTTATAGAGCCCAGTGTAATCTTTTGATTTGCTGTACTGACCCCACTTAATTCAGTGGAAGAGAATTGCTGTGACAGCAGCACTGAATGGATTTTCAATGCTCTGCACCTGCACTAATAAGTTTAAGGATAACCTCCTTCCTTGAGCGTAAAGAGAGCAAGAAAGACTGAGAGAGAAAGCTACGGAGGGACAAGATAAATTAGCTCACAAGTCACTAACACACTTTACATAAACAACATGCTTCAAAGGGAAACAATCAGATTTATCCATGCAAAGACTCCTGAGTCACTCACACACACACACACTGGTCAACAAGCACTTCAAGAGGCAAGGACATAAATTCTCATGTAAAGGCAGACACAATTCTCGCAATCTGAATATGTGGTACCGAGGGCCTAAGACTGCAGCAGAGCTCTAGATCAATGTCTGCCATTAACAGCACACCTTTGAAAGAATAATGCATGCTGCTAGCACACCTTAAATGAGAGAACGACAGACAAGCAAAAACAACCGGCGAGTTGAGAACAGGCAAAGCAATCTGTAAACTATATTGAACTACATTGCTGAAAATTTATATTTGCAGGTTTAATTTTCTAAAGTGTATTTTAGGTAAATATATTTTAGTTTTCTGTCTTGTAAAGAATACCGTTACTATTTCAGTGTGAGATATAATAGTGAATTGTCTGAACAAATAAAACCCGTTTGTCAGATTAGATCAAACGTGTGATTTATTTGCAAATATGCATCAGCTCTGATTCTAAACATTAGATATAAGACACACATGATTACTGAAATTCATCAGAAAATAAATAAAATTCTTTCTGAAATTGAAACATAACAAAACAAAATGTTAATTTTAAAACAAGCCCCCAAAATCAAACAAGTAAGTTACACAAATAAAATAAATCTCTTAATATAAACAAACTAAGGCTTTGTCTGTGCTCTTTCCATTTAAAATTAGAGGCAACCACTGGATTTTTTTCATGATCCAATCAAAGATGCAGCAAGAGTAGTTTGTAATCTAAATTAGACTGTATAATTTCGAAATTTTAAGCAAAAACAGAATGGTCTGACTCTAGTTTTGTGACAAACTTGTCAGTGTTATATTGATATATAAATATATGCATAATTTCAGAAGCAGAGCAAATCAGTTATAGGTGATTTCATTTCCCAAGATAGGTCTTGGGCATTTCACTCCCAAAATGATCCCCATCTGTTCAGGGCCAGATTAAAACTTTGTTGTACCCTGGGCAACAATATTCAAGGGCCCCATCATCACGACCCCAGGATCACCATAATATGGTCATATTCAGAATATATTACTGTAATATACAGTAAATATACTCAATACTTCAAATTCTAACTGTCATCAGGTGTATTTTGATTTACAAATATTTAAATGCTCATAGAACTACAAATGCACTACTATGTCCCCTATCAAAGACATTCACTCACATATGATGCTATGAAAACAAAACACATCAGCATCTGTATAATCTGGTAAAATTGACCCACTACATTGAGAGGGAGGGAAATATCCTCCATTTTCACAAAAATGAATAAATAAGCAACCACTTTCAAACCATTGTTTATTTAACAACATTTATTCCCAATAGAAATGTATTGAATTGATATAGCTATAACAGAAGACCACAGACAACACATCAAGAAACATTTTGGTCCTCAGCTCATTTTAAGCAGAAATCACCCTGACAGGGTGACCCTGTTTCCTCAGAATTCAACAAGGCAATCAAGTTATTAGTCCAACACAAACAATTTGAAATCTGCCAGTTGTCCCTCCACAACAATATACAGCATTTTAATAAAGCTGGCACCTCAAGGAAAAAATAAATAAATAAAATGCAGTATCACTGTTATCTGCTCATAAACATTTTTATCCTAAGATCATTTTAACTTGTTTTAAAATAGAACAACAACATATCACAGCACAATTAACCAGTTAAACATTGTAGTGCTACATAAACATTTAGAAATCTGTCAATTTCTCTGAAGAAGACAAGACAGAAATAAATGCTACATAATCTGGCAAAACACACAATTTTAGTCCTAAATAATGAGGAAGTGCATGTTTGAATTTGAAATGCCTTCATTTGGCAAACACATCTTACAATGGCTTTTTTCTGGACTTTGACTGTGCAAACTGGTGTACAGTATAACATCTTCAAAATCAAGGCCACTAACAAGTTCATGTCCAATAGCTAAAATAGAAAGTGCAGAGCCGTGTCTGTGACACAATTTCTCTCTAGAAGACAAGATAAAAATAAATACTACAAAACCTGGCAAAACACACAATTTTAATCCTAAATAATGAGGAAATGCATGTTTGCTTTCATTTGGCATCTTGTAGAAAAGTCCTGGCTAGCTGAGTTGTCCTCGTCGTTGACGGAAGCTGACTTTAACAGAACTGTCGGCAACATTAATAGGAGTGAAGAAATTACCTATTTTAGGTATATACTTTACATTTTCTGCGTTTCTGATGTCCTTTTCCTTTTTTAATTTCCGCTTCGCGCTCCCATTCAGCTTCTCCATGTCAGATTTTTTTCTGTTGTAGCAACGCCTGACGTAACCCGCTCGGCGTAACATTTGACCAACCTCATGCGGACTGACCAATGAGGAGAGGGTCTTAACTTGAGGCCCTCTCTTCATTGGTCATTCCGCATGAGACTGACTCTCAACCGCTCTCAACTCACGTTCAAAGTCATAGGCAGCGCAGCGTCTCTCTGTGCAGCGCAAAAGCCCATGTTGACAGTTTGTTTAATGTAAAGCGGGAGATTACCAGATACAGTATTTTGCTCGTGCCCTTGCTGCCCTGGGCCCTTTAGAGGTCTTGGGCCCCTGGGCAATTGCCCAGTTGCCCGTATGGTTAATCCGGCCCTGCATCTGTTCAGCCATATGAAAGGCCTTCTTTAATTATTTTTGAGCACTTCTGATTTTGACCCTTAATTGTTCTTTTCACAACATGCACTCTGATTTTGAAGATATCGTTTATGATGTTTGGAATGATCTGTTACTCTGTGGAACTGCAATTTACATTTTGGCATTCAGTTGGTGTTAAGCAGCCCGTCAAACACCTATTAATTTATCTCACTGACCTGAGTTAATTTCGGCCTCTACTAGTTAGTAACGCAGCCACTTTCTTTTTTTTTTAACACACATTAATTCCTCAATAATATTCCTACATTAAAAATGCCATTCTGACTTCCATCAGTAATAGAAAATTCACTTGAGTCATTAGCTTTCCCTGTGAGAAGCTTACGCCTCTGGTGGGACAATGAAGTGGGCCCTCTAGTGGTGACTGCACAACACAACGGGGTCACAATGCAGATCTTGCGGTCCTGAGAGCAAACTACTGCTGAAAACCTCGAGCTGTCATTAATACAGACATGTTTGTTGGCGGTGGACAGCGGGTACAGATACATTGAGACCTACTGCACCGAGACAGGCGTTAACATCCAGCCTGTCTAAACGGTTTTGCAAATAAATAAATAAGACATAAAACCGAGCCCTTCTTGTTCTTAATAATGCCCTATACTAACCGCGATAACATTTAATTTTGACCAGAGAGGCTGGTTAATTAAAAGGCTTATAGTCATCTGATTTTTTTTCTTCTTCTTTTTTTTTCTTTAAGATTGGTCATAACTTTTTTTAAACGGTCTAACTTGAATCCGAAAAATACAACTTCCAACCACTTGATTAACTGTTAGTTGGTCAAATTAGTTAAAGACACAGTTTTAACATACGGGCTATAGCCTAATAATGCAACTAGCCCCAGATCTAGCCTAATTACATTCTCCAATTGTATTCCTTGCTCATTACAACTCCGTTCACTTTTAACTGCAGAGTCTTAAGACGCTTTAAGTAAGCTATTCATACAACTGATCTTAATACAAAAAATTCAGTAACGTTACTCAGATCGTTTTGCATAAACATCAAAAACATTTAGTAAACTGAAGATCGCTTGCTGTTAGAGATGAAGCCCGATCTAATTATACTGATCTCATGCTCCTAAAAACTGGTTTTAACATTTTACATAAGTTTTGCATTTGACTGAGGTCTTTAACTTAAATCGACCTTACATGTGTCTATTATTGTACTACTTAAACCTGCACAAGCATATATAAGCAAAAAAAAAATAATAATAATAATAAAAAAATATATATAGAGAGAGAGAGAGAGAGAGAGAGAGAGAGAGAGAGAGAGAGAGCTCAGAGCAGCTTACTGGGTTGCCAACCGTTCTTTATTTGACAAATAAAAAGTCTTGTTCTGTATTGAACTGATACGGAACGCACTTTGTTCCATATTTTTGCGAATCAATTCAGTGCAAATCAATGGCAGACACACACATAGCTTCTAATATATGTCAGACTATGAACGAAGACATTTGCAGGCTATGATAAGCCCTACAGTAACACATAGCCCGGGGCCCAGTGAGCTCTTAATGCGGCCCTGGGAATGTCAACCGTTTGTTGGCATTTTCCCCGAGCTAGCGCGGCTTCGTTTGATTGGGGATGACGTCATTAGTGCAACGCGCATGTAAAATTAACTGTAGTTTCTGCCAAAATGCCATACGAGCCTGTTAGGCCTAAGAGCATTGTTGTAGTCCAGAACAACATCACTATTCACAAAGCAAGAGGCCTGAGGACATGTTGAGACAGCAGCATGTCAAGCATGGATTCAAAATATGTGGTGCTGTGAAAATGTATTTGCCTGAACTAAAGCAGTTCTGCAAAGAAGAGTGGGCCAAAACACCACCACAGTGCTTTGCTTCAAAGGGGAAGTTGGGTTTTCACATGCACAGGCTTCAGTAAAATAAAGACAAACCCGATTCCAAAAAAATTGGGACACTGTACAAACTGTAAAAAAAAGGAATGGAATAATTGATAAACTTCACAATAGAATATAGATAACATATCAAATATTGAAAGCAAGATGTTTTGAAATGTCAGGCCAAATATTGGCTCATTTTGGATTTCATGAGAGCTACACATTCCAAAAAAGTTGGGACAGGTAGCAATAAGAGGCCGGAAAAGTTAAATGTACATATAAGGAACTGCTGGAGGACCAATTTGTAACTTATTAGGTCGATTGGCAACATGATTGGGTATAAAAAGAGCCTCTCAGAGTGGCAGTGTCTCTCAGAAGTCAAGATGGGCAGAGGATCACCAATTCCCCCAGTGCTCCGGAAAAAAAAGTGAAGCAATATAAGAAAGGAGTTTCTCAGAGAAAAAATGGCAAAGAGTTTGAAGTTATCATCATCTACAGTGCATAATATCATCCAAAGAATCAGAGAATCTGGAACAATCTCTGTGCGTAAGGGTCAAGGTTGGAAAACCATACTGGATGCCGTGATCTTCGGGCCCTTAGACGGCAATGCATCACATACAGGGATGCTACTGTAAAGGAAATAACAACTTGGGCTCAGGAATACTTCCAGAAAACATTGTCGGTGAACACAATCCACCGTGCCATTTGCCGTTTTCTGGCTAAAACTCTATAGGTCAAAAAAGAAGCCATATCTAAACATGATCCAGAAGCGCAGGCATTTTCTCTGGGCCAAGCCTCATTTAAAATGGACTGTGGCAAAGTGGAAAACTGTTCTGAGGTCAGACGAATCAAAATTTGAAGTTCTTTTTGGAAAACTGGGACACAATGTCATCAGTAGGCTACTAAAGAGGACAAGGACAACCCAAGTTGTTATCAGCGCTCAGTTCAGAAGCCTGCATTTTCTGATGGCCTGGGGTTGCATGAGTGCGTGTGACATGGGCAGCTTACACATCTGGAAAGGCACCATCAATGCTGGAAGGTATATCTAAGTTCTAGAACAATATATGCTCCCATCCAGATGTTGTCTCTTTCAGGGAAGACCTTACATTTTCCAACATGACAATGCCAGATCAAATACTGCATCAATTAGAACATCATGGCTGCGTAGAAGAAGGATCCGGGTACTGAAATGGCCAGCCTGCAGTCTAATTATATTACTTAGGAGAAACATGTCATATAGATTGAGAAAAACTGTAAACAGCATTTGCTTAATGTTCATTTTATTACTTAATTTGTGAAGCCGCTTTAAATACTTAGCCCAGAGACATCCATACTTTTCAGCATAGACTCAGATTTATGTTTCTACCAGTGGGTAAACCCCCCCTCCCCTTATTTTTATTTTGGAAAATGCAAATAATTGCAAATACATAGGCTGTACTGCGAAATACATTATCAATGTCTTGCTAATTTTTCAGACGTTGAAGCATAGCACATATTGCCACATAAAAGTCAATGTCATATCTATGCTTGTCTAATTAGGAAGCTTTACAAATTATAATACCAGTTAACAAAAATGCAATAATGCATGCCAAAGAGAACACCAGATATTCCAAGATGTTGGATTTACAAACAAAAGTAACAGTACAGTTCAACATGTACACTGCTATAGCCATTGATGGCAGGAAAATCAGTCAATTTCTTTTTCATACACTATGCTGCTGATGGTATGTCTCTACTTCACCTTGTCTCTGTCTCTCACTTTTCTTTTCCATCAAGCTTACTGGCCAAAGTCCTGGTAGAATAAGGATATTAAGAAGGAATCATTCAGCTTTGCACTGACATACTCTTACTCTTCAAATACATACCAGTCAAATAATTTCTCTGTTTAAATACATTCCAATAAAAACAGATCAAGTTATTCAGTCTAGAGCTGCAACCACTGAAGTCTGTGCATCATCCCTGTGCTATCACTGACTCATGAAGGTTTGTCCTAGCTTTGCTGTTGTCTGCTTTCCTCATCTCTCAATTGTTTTTTCTTGTCATCATGACATATCTCATTTTGATTTGTGCTGACCGCTCTCTTTTTCTCTCTCCATTTGTATTCCTTCTCTTCTATCCACACCCATCATCTTCTCCTTAATCTAATGTTTTCCATCCTCTTTATTGTTTCCATTTTTCATGTCCTGCTTTTCTCATCTCCATACATTTTATCCCCTAATTTTTCCTTTTTCCTCCTATCTTTCCCCATTCTTTCCCCCCCCTACCCTTTTACACTCTTCTTTTCTTAAAGTGTGCACTGAGACTTAGTAAGCTTTTTTGTCTTTTTCATTTGCATTGTTGTATTTCATTGCAAAGTTGTATTTTTTTAACATTAGTTAGTGTGATAGTTAACATTTTACTAAATGTATTACTGTTAGTAAATGTTAATTTTTACATAAATGAATACATCTCAAGTGGTCCAAAAATTGAAAAAGTTGGTTGCTTGACTATTTTCAGTTTTACTAGTTTTCTTTTCCTAATGAAAAATCTTTACAAAAATCCAGGGGAACATGATTATTAATGTGTTTTTAATGAAGTAACAATGAATAAACATTTTTTGTAAAGTGGTTTTTGCTTGCTTTTCTCCTCCCTCCATTCCATTTCTGTCTGAATATAGGTCATTATTGCTTAAATGGCGGTAGTATAAGACGATATTGTCTTGATTTAATTTCGGCAAATCTGTCGATCACTTTGTCATGGTCAACAGCAGTCAAGTTCTCCTCAATGGACATTGCTGCCAGGTCGTTAACCCTGCCTTGTTCCATTGTGTTTCTTACATATATATGAGGTAGACGAAAGGCACTAAAGGAATGTTCACAGCTCCAACTGCTAACTGGGATTGTCAGTGCTAGTTGAAATACTGAATTCAGTGTGTGGAACATGTCAGTATTTACGCAGTAGCTTGAACACACTGACTATGTCAGAAATTAATTCTTTCTCATTCCTTCAAGAAGTTCAAGAATTTTTTTTTTCTTATTTTTTTTTTTTTTTGGCCATCAGGAGCTCCTCTGACTGAAAATCTATCTAATAATGTGTGGCAAGAATCTTGAGGGATTCATCATCAAGAAAGGTGTCTGATGCTGGATTGCAGGCTTAAATGCCATTCATAATATCTACTCCTTCTACTGAGAAACGCTTGTCAATTTTTTCTGCATCATTCAGTCAAGGCAATACAATGTACACTTGAAATCAAGTGAAGAACTGATGTCTGTGGTTGTCCTACAGCATGTCTTCACCACATAATAATCAAGCCTCTTCTGTTTCTGTCTAAAACATACAGAAGTTTCTGGAATGCCATTTGCCTCACACAAGGCCTTTGTCTTTGAATACAACTCTGAAGCACTCTGAGCTGTGCATTGTTCTTCAAGAGGATTGTAGACTGGTGTTTTGTATTGCACTGCAAACAATTTGCTGAAACCATATAAACTTTCCTTGGTTCTGCCCTCAGCACACATACTGCCAGTTGTTCAGAATGCCTGTCCAGTGCCTCATCTGCCATCAGAGCATACATCTTTGAATCTTTCATTTCTTTTATGATGCTTTCCGTGACTTCTTCTGAAATAAAATACTTCTCTTCTGAGAATTTTCATGCACTCAAGGAAGTTTCCCTGATTTTGACTCTGGCTCTGTTCATCATGCCCACGGAATGCAATCCCCTGCTTCCCCAGAAATTATGTCACAGCAACAGCTTGATGGAAGTATTCACGTCTCACAGTTATTTGTCCTTCACTGGCACTAAGAAGCTCCATTTGTTTGGGTTGTTTTGTAGCTCTTCCAGCATGTCATTTAATCCTTATGAAGGCTACTTTGCTCATGCTCTTGAAAATTATTCTAAAGCCCTTTTCCAGTTGGAGAAACCTGCACTTGTTAATGTGTCTTTGCCGTTTCTAATATGATGCTTCCCAAAGAGACGGCAAGAAAGGCAGAATGCAGAATTTCTAGATTGTAAGTATTCAAGCCATTTAAATTCATCCAGCCAATTCATATTAAAAGCTCTCTGCTGTGTTTCAAATTGGGTAAAGGGATACCGCTGAAGCTTCACCTGATTTGGATTTGTCTGCAGTGTTCCTAGATCATCCCTTTCACTTTCTGCCCACTTCTGTGTTTCTGTTCCTATAGCCTCTTCTTTCCTTGCTGATTCATCTGGGACATGGTAAAGGATTATCTCTATTATTGTTTTTATAAATAGCCTTCAATTAACAAAAAGTTTTTGTGAGAATAAATTAAAAAGTGAATAAAAAAATTATCTTAAAAAAAATCTTTACATGCATATTCCATTTTATATAGGCTACCCTATTCTTACTTTACTTATACAATCACATACATAATACACACACACACAAACACACACACACACACACACACACACACACACACAGCATTTGTACATGCATTGACACTACAATTACAAATGGCATAAATAATCTTATGAGATTAATGTTTTAAGAATAACATTTGTAATACAGAAATATGAAATGATAGGAAAATATTTGAATAATACTATGAAACATTAAAGTAAAATTGCCAGTAGGTGGCGGCAAGCCACTGTCTGAAGTGATTCATTGAGTCATTTATTTAATCGATTCGTTTAAAATGGCTAATTCATTCAGAAATGAAGACACCCTGTGTTCCATTCGGAAGGGCTAATCCCTATACCCTAATCCCTTCAAAGGGTTTACCCTCCAGAGTTAGCGCTTCGAAGGGCCATAGGGTGTATGGGACCCAACAATGGTTTCTTGAAGTTTCATGCAAAGAATCTGTGCAAAGGATCAAGGGAGCCCGAAGTGTCCATTAGTTGTACCCTTTGAAATCCTTCATTCTGAAGGTCCCTTTGAAGTGGCCAGTTTTTAGCACTTTGGTTTGGAATGACCCCTCAGTATGGCGGCCATGATTGTTTTCACTCCAAAGTGTCCTTCTGAGGGCGATATATCACGTTTGGAACACAGCGTAAGATGAATGGGTCAGTGAATCATTAACCCATTGGATTTGTTCATTCACCGCTTTGTTCAAAACCATTTTCTTTAGCAAAATATGTATTTCTTATTAACTTGTTTAATGAATTGTTGCCCTTACACAAAGAAAAGTCTGCCACATGCAAACCCAACTAGTCATAATAGCTCTAAATGTAGGCATTTGTGTCTGTGTGTGTTTTTCTGTGTGTCCTAAGAAGTCTGCCCTGCCATTAAATGATCATTAAATGATAAACCATTAAATGATCAAGAATGCAAATAAAACACGTAATTCATAAACGAATAAGAAATATAATATGATGATTAATAACTATATTTGCAGCTTCACAGTAGTGGAATGGCTCAGTAATTAGGGATGTGACGGTACTAGTTTCGGTACCCAATGGTTCCCGGGCAAATTCCAAATGGAAGTGGTCATCCCTATACCCTTGGAGTGGGGACTTTGAAGTGAGCAGTCGTTAGGAATGCACTTGGCAAATGGAGCAAGATAATTTCCTCATGATCCCAAGTACAGTTGTACTCCTCGCTGCAGACTGTAGCGTGGTGACATCACGTATGTACGTCACGTATGTACATCACTTATGTGTTTACCACACATGTACAGTAACGTATATGTATTTACCGTAAATATGCGTGCACCGTACTGACTGACATTAATGCGCATGTCCAGGTTCATTCACTTCCAGATGTTCATAAGGTATGGTTTATTTGAGATTCAGTGGCAGTAAAGTCAAAAATCATTTAATTAATTCTGTTTTCTTAAAAATGTGCATTTGTGTAAATGGCTTTTAATTGTAAGGATGTTATATATATATATTTTTTTTTCTACTTTCATAATGATAGAGAGTGTCATTGCAAATGTGTGCGATTTCAAACATTTAAGACATGTTTCATGATATAGTATTCAAAGTGTTGGTCTTTAAAGGGTCTTTAAAAGTCTTATTTCTGAATAAAATGAGCCTTTAAAGATGTCTTAAAATAGAGCAGAAAGACTTTATTAATATAAGTAAGGCCATTGATGGTTTTATGCATTGCAATTTTTTTTATCATATTTGTAATCTTTTTCATTAACTAACATCATCAAAGATTAATAGATACTTTAACACATGTATTGTTCATTGTTAGTTCATGTTAATTAATACATTAACTAGTGTTTACCAATGAAACCTTGTTCTAAAGTGTTACCTCTTAAAGATCCCATGACATGGATTATTTTCTTTTTTAAAATGCTTTTTTTAATGTTTCCTGAGGTGTACTTATATTGTTAGTATGATTTTTAAATTTTGAAGGGGCGTGAATGCTGTAAGACTCAAACTGTTTTTTTTATCTTTTCTCATCACATGAATCGCTGCAGTGATGAGCATTGAGTAGACAGAGTCTGCTAATCACGTTAATGCAGTGATCTCGTCATTGCAACGCGTTTTCTCTCACAAAATGCTTTCACCTACTGCAGGGACTGAATTATATGTAAATGTTTGGGCGGGCAAAGCAGAGAAAGGGGAGGTAACCTTTACCTTTATGATGACATAAGGGGAAGATTCCAGATCGGCCCGTCTGAGCTCTCGTTTTCTCAAAGGCATAGCAGGACACCCAGGGCTTGGTTTACACCTATTGAAATTTCTAGCCACTGGGGGACGATAAACAGACTAGGGAAACTCATATTAATGTTAAAAAACCTCATAAAGTGAAATTTTCTTGTTATTGGACCTTTAAATTTACCTTCATGTGACTTCATATGGCTTTTTATGGACATTGTCAGTAAGAAGAAATTCAGAGAAGGGACCCACTTCATGTGGCTAGTTCTCTAACTCCTTACCATGTAGTGAGTACTGTAAAAAGTACGAGTGTCTGTCTCTTTTCATCTTTCTGTCTGTCTCCTCTCATCTATCTGTTTTTGTTTTTCTCTGATAGACTGTATTGCCCTCAACTGTTTTCAAATTGCCCTCAGCAAATTTTCAAATTGAAATAACTTCAAACTTTCAGGCTACACTTTCTCAAGCCAAGCCAACCTAAATTTTGACTTGACAAACTTTATTAATTTAGTTGATGTTAATGCTGGTTATAAATTAAATCTCTTAGGTACTTTACAGACAAAGTACATAACACTTTTTCTAACACCATACTATAATATATTTAAAAAGGCATTTAAAATGTATGTCACGTCAGAAAATCTTTTCCTTGTATGGCTCTTCTGCCTTGATTGATTTAATGATTTAATATTACTTTAAAATTGTTTGTTCTTTTATGTAAATCAGGTGTTGTGAACTGGAGTGCATTTTTTATGGACAATACAGACAGGAGTTCCGGGTGTCATGTTCTCTGACCCAGTGACTATGGTGCAGTGAGATATTTAAAGACTGCCCTCCTGGGTATGAGAGGAATGGCTGGATGGGAGTCCTGTGTGGGTTTGATTCATTCAAAGAATTTGAGGGCTACTGTTTGTTTGTTTTTTGTTTTTTAATGACGGAAATCATAATATTACATCTCTTTTCAACACAAATGGATGAGTGGCCATGCCCGACAAGGAGTGTTTTGTTTGCATGTGAGTGTTTTGCCCTTCCTCCCTGTTTAGTTTGGTCTACTCCATTGCATATCTTGAAACATGGCCTCTTTCACTTTGTCTAATTTACAAAGAGAGAGAGACAGATTTATCCGGAACAGCGAATTTCTCTGAGCAGCAGGCCACTGTATACGTTCACTTATAACATAACCGACTGTGTTTATGAGAATACTTGCAGAGACAATTATTTTGAGACAATTTCGTTTGTATGTGTTAATGCAGAAGTTACGATACGCAAAGACTAATCAGTTCTGTGTAAGCGCATTGTCTGAAACGCTGCTCTCAGCGCGTGCTTTGAACGAGTGCGCTCAAGCTCCGAACGCACGCGAATTGTTTAGAACACTTGAATCGACAAGATTAAGGTCGGGCATACACTGTGCGATTTCTGTGCGATTTCGGCAAGGTACCAACTCACACTGTACGAGTAGATTGCATGCGATGTAAAGCCAAAGCTCACGATTTTTATGTGCTCACTGTACGGTCTGATTGTCGAGTTGCTCACACTATACTTGGGGAATCAACACGTACAGTAGGATCCCTCAGAACCCAGTTGTTTGTGGCTGTTTCAGAATAAACATGATTTCCCAGGGTAAAAGCACTGCTTTGGTTATATGCACAATTCTGTGTGCTGAAACCTCCAAAAAAAAAGGTGTCGGCGTATCTGGACGCGCAGGTGGCTCGGAAGATGTGGCAAATATGGTTTATCCATTTTGCAAAGTGAACTGGGGGTAAGCAGGCGGTTTCTTCCCTCTTTTATTTTTATTTTTCTTTGCCATAACTCCACAAGTTTTCCCTCCATCACTTCAGTCCAAACTACACACCGTGTCGTCATGCTTTCGTTTATGGTTTCACGCATGTGCAGTGAGGGAAACGCAGAAAATCGGTTCGTAGCCCTGCTTCAATAGTGCGATACCTCACAAGAGGCGACCAAAATTTCGGACATGTCAGAAATCCATCCGATCAACCAATTGCCAGTCGGGAGAGGTTAATCGCCTCTCGTTTCCCCTTTTACACTGCACGAACACTGCATGACAAACGACGCACAAAAATGCTGAAAATCGGCCTGACCCAAAAAAGAGTCGCACGAGTCAGAATTAGGCTCAAAATCTGATGAAAAATCGCACATTGTATGCCCGGCTTAAGAAACAAGTGCAAACGATCAACTATGATTCGTTTCACCCCTTCAAGCGAGTGAACAACGCAAATCAAGTTAGGAATTTTACATCACTATTCAAAATAGCCCGTCGGGCAGAGCGGTGATATATTTTGGAGGCAGACTGGAAAACACAATAGCCCCTGGACGTCGGACTAGCGATTTTACGAGCCCTGCACCTCAGATCTATCCAGTTTGTGAACCATTGGTTTCCACACTGGTTTCATGCAACAAAATAAACTATTATTGTTGGGGATTGCCCCACTGAATGCTGGTTAATAGTTATTGACCGCTGCAGAACTCTTGTCAAGGAGTCGGAGACATCCAAAAGCAGCATTTACTGCTTGTTGTACCAAATGGTAGGACCTGCCATTCATACACATCTGGAGGGTTCTCACTCTACAGGTCTTTCCAAATGAAACAGAGAAAGGGTCTTTCCTTTGGTAGGAGACGAACCTGATGGAACATGCCCTTAATATCATGATGCTGTCTGCATCTTAGCAGGACGCCCAACAGTCATGGTCCCAGGGCAGGACCAGGCAGGAGTTGATTGTTAAGAGATAGACCCTGGTGTTTGAATGAACAGTTAAAAACCAGTAGTGGTTTATTGTTATGGCTCACCAGATGGTGGGGCAGGTACCATAATTCTTCTGCCTGGGCTGCTTCCCTTTGGTTAAGTTTGGCTACATAATCTGCTTCAATGAGTTTAGCAATCTCTCCTGAGGAGATTGAGGCCTTCACAGGGTCTTTCTGGAGTCTCCTTTCAGTACTCCTTAGGTTTGCAAGAACAGATTGCATAGATTCCTTGAGCTTAAGTGCATCTTTCTTCCAAAGTGGGGTGGCATAACGTTGTACACCCTGTACACTGACTTGCTGCTTTTGAGACTCAAGCAGCTGCATAGCCTCGTTATCTTGTCTGGACCGGACTACCAGCTTTTCATTGTGAAAGGGCAATATGTCCAGTTGCCATAACCTTTCCACATTTCTGTGTGAGCAGTGGAGATAAAGAAACATTGCTGCACTGGTGCCTGGTCTGTGGTACACATTACTGCTCCTTGGAGAGCCCACTCGAGAGCTGTATGGGCTGCTACTGGACCCTCTTTGGTGCCTTGATGAATTGGCTCTTTGGCAGTAATGAGATGAACTACAGAGTATGAGTACAAGCGGATGCACTTTGTGAAATGGCTGTAGTGGAACTCCCCTTAGATGTGCATACTCGAAGAGCCTGAACTGGGTATGTCTGTTCTACCAGATCAAGACCAGAAGCTGTAAATGCTCCTAACACCTGATAACGTTTCTTGGGGTTCATTCTTGGAGAGATTTCAAAGGTGACCTTTGTGCCACTGAGGTGAGTAGTGTCTGGTCGAATGGTACGAAGGGCTAGAGTCTCAGGTCCGCCTTTCAGCTGGAGCTGCTGGATGGCAGTGGGCAGGATCATGGTGCACTGTGCTCCGTCAACTAGTATAGCATAAGTCTCAAATGTCTTTGATTTGTGGTGTAGCAGCACTGGTACCACCTTCAGAAGGATTCTGCCTGATGCAATGAATGGTAAGAGGTAGATACGGCTCTCAGAGTTAGCTGATGATGTGTTAGTTGTATGACTTTGGGCCACACCATGAAGCACTTGAAGGTGAATACCACCACAGTCACTGCAGGGTATCTTTAGATTACAGGTCTCAGGGGCATGGGAACCAGCACATTTACAGCAGCGCTTTTCCTCCGAAATCCACTTGCAAAGTTCAGCTACAGGCTGCTCTCTGATACTACTGCATCGAGTGATGTAGTGATCTTTGCTGCCACAGAATATGCAGATAACTTTGGGTGATGTTCTTTTCCAAGACACCTTTAGAGTGGAGGATGCTTTGGTCTCTGTGGGTGATACACCATGATACAAGGTTGTACTTTGGCTTTTCGGTTTAGCTGCATTTTTCTTCTTTGAACTGCTGGGAGCTCTTTCATACTGGTAACATTGCACTAACCTACTGGAAAGTCGCTGTTGCCGAGCCTTGACTTGGAGCCATCCAGCAAAGTCTTGTAGGTTGTACGGGTTAATACTTGGGGAGTTGAGCTTCCCTCTCAGCTGGAAAAACTCTATGAAGCCATCTCTTAAAGGAGCATTTCACCCATGGGAACATTGATCTTCATTGAGTGGGTCATATATGTAGTCGAAATCTATTAAAATTTTCGAATTTGGTGCCTTTTTGACCGAGTTATTACAGAAAGTAACTTTAGGGCTCATTTGTATGGAAAACCACAACTCCCACAATGCAACACATTTGCACAGCTCCACAAGCCACTCCCACTAATCCATAACATTGAGACATTGAGGACACAGTTAGCGATGTATGGTATTTACGTGCCACAGTAGTAAACAATGCCACAGTAAGCTTTTTGTGCATTAAAAAAGGTACTGCACAAACAGTTTACAGTTGACGTTACGTAACTTATTAACCGGAAAACATTTCGTGATAATAATGCTTGAAGAAATTGTGTACATTTCACGAAATGAATAATAAATAAAATTGAAACACTTACTTTACAGTTAGACGTCCATTTGTCCCTGCAGGCTTCGGCTGGCGTTTCCAGTTTACCTTCGGAATTCTGAAATATGTCTCCAGGACGCCTCTGTCCATATGCGGGGCGAAACTAGGATGGTTCACAACGCAAACATCCGTGTCCTTGTCTGCCTCAGACATTTCTTCGAGGAGAAATTGGCATCTTTGAAGTTCTTGGCAGCAGACGGACTCTAGCTCTGTGTCCGTAGGCGCACAACGAGAGCACAGGCACCACCAGTCCGCACCAGCTCGAGCACGCCCGGGCTCCTCGGACGCGACAGGCAGGTCTCCGGCCTCGGCTGCAGCCGCCGCCTCCTCCTGTTCCTCCATCAGCCTCAGCTGCTCTGCGCTATATTGTGGCTCGTATAGATAGCCACGAACATCTGTTTCGAGCAACAGACTTTGAAAATCCTCTTCTTCCATATCATGAGTTGTTCCTCCAGCCATTCTCGTAAATCTGACTCCATAAGCGCTTGTTAGCTTAGCTACATAGCTTCCAAACAAGATGGCGGATTTTCATTTTCGTTTCTGTAAGTTTAGTCCCACCCACTGATCTGTAATAGGCCTGTAGGTCCCACCCCCTGGAATAATAATAAGCTTGTGTTTGTAGTCTACACTTTTCAATGAATTTTGACTTCCTGCTTATTATGACACAAAATGACGATTTTTACGTCATAATAAGCAGGAAGTAAAACACTTAAATCCTTATTTCTCCCATCTCAGGGAAAAATAAAGGGAAAATCCATGATCATTATAATATATGACTGGGTTTCTAACAATACAAAGCTAAATGCAAATGGGTGAAATGTCCCTTTAAGTACTTGGGGAGCTTACTGAGTAAGCGATCTACATGTGAACAACAGTTCAACTCCATCCCTATGGTACCCTCCAATGACAAAAGCAAACTCACTAAGAGGTGTATATGAAGAGCAAAACTCTGGAAGCTGTGAGCAACATTTGGTTTGACATCTGGGGCTGTGAGGATTGCTGCTATTTCACTCTGAGCCAGTTGGTGTGGTTGACCATATTGCATCTGAAGGGCTTGCATAGCTGCTGAATATGGGTACAGATGATGGCAACAAGACTAGCCAATCATCTCTGCCTCAGGCAATTTGAGGTGCTCCAGCAAAATATGGTACTTGTATTTCTCATCTAGCTCTGCATGTGGTTCAAGAAGGTTTTCCAGCAAATTGCCTTTCATTGTCATTCACAAAATCAGGAATCTTCGGTTGGGGGGAAGCATGCAAAGGGTGTTGAGGCACAAAGTATTCGGTTGGATTCAGTGCTTTATTAAATGGCTGCAGAGAGGGGGTATCAAAGGCAGGAGGAGTCAGAGTCATAACTGGTACTTTAGACTGGGTTTGAGAGACTGATGCTGCTGGTGTCATAAGAGTATAGTGAAGAGTTGCAAAACTTGCTGTAGGCAGAGCAGTAAACTGTTGTTGTGAAGGTGACCCGGCCAAATGGCCATATACTGTATTAAGGTGCTGGTAGACTGGCTTAGGTGCCATTAAAGGTGGCTGCACTTTCCAGCATCATCGTAAAGGGGGGACTGCTTCGTAAACAGTGGTGGCACAGTCTCTGCTCTTGTGGCAGGATGTTGTTGGTGCGAAACAGAAGGTATAGTTCCAGATGATACTGGTGAATACAAGGGGATTGAACTGGCTGGACATATTGAAACAAATCCAGAGTTACAGTCCTCAGCCTCCGCAGGAGATTTACTTGCATTATTTTGCGTGTCACTCACACATCCCTGGGTAGGTAGCTCAAAGTCAGGTGTCTGTGATGGAGTAGTATGACTTGAGGGAGGCAAATGTGAAGAAGTTACTGAAGGGGATCGTACTGGTGATGTTGTGGGCTTTCCACTTTGACCATCCTCCTCAACCTCTTCTTCCCTCAAGCACGACGTGATATGTTCCATCAGCCGACGCTGTCGTTTTTCATATTGTTGAAGTTTACTGTGAAGTGCATATCAGCAGCCTCATCCTTCTCTTTGTCAGAAATAGTCTTAGACGTTTTCCTCAGTGGACTCATGCTCAACAAATCCATGGAGCTTTTGTCTGGATGCTCACCTTGGCTGGAGACTGTTTGTGACTGACTAGATAGGCCCACTGTGGCTGCTGCTCCTCTCTGCTCCGCTTGTACCTTTCCTGTGGGTGGGGAGGAGAGAGCAGGTCAGGGATGGCCATAGTCAAGATGTGCGACGATGCCGTGAGGGACTGTCTGACGTCTCAGTTTGAGGAGAGAAGTGGCTTGCTCTTTTAATAACATCACTGCAGTAGTCAATAGATCTGGCTCGAAGGACCAATGTTGGGGATTGCCCCACTGAATGCTGGTTAATCGTAATTGACCCCTGCAGAACTCTTGTCAAGGAGTCCGACACATCATATGAATTTTGACGGTTTATTGCACAAGATGTGACCTAATACACGTTAGTGTATTTGAGGTAGTTTTCTGAAATAAATAAAACAACATATATAAATATTCATTGTTCAAATATAACCAATAACTCAACATATTACAAACTCTATAATAAACAACTTTGTCAAAGTGCACTGATGTATAGAATATAAACTGAGAAATGTATCAGCAATATATCTCTGAGAATAATCTGCTAAGTAAAATTACTAAAACAATGAAATATTATATATATATAGAAATGAGAATGTATCATTAATACAGAAGTTAGTAATAATAGCCACTGGAAGGTATTATCACCATGGAAATGTTACACTTCATGTAATAAAGTTGTAAACATGAACAATGCACGCTGCGATGCTAGCGGGATAAACCACTCGTTAAACAGGATCAAATTACTAAATTTGATTGCTAAACACCAATAACATCATAAACACTGTTAAAGTTAACACGATTGTGGTACACTGTAATGATCTAGGTAATTAACAATATACATTGAAGTAACTTACTTTATCACACACTTTCTCTTGCACATAAACGCTGCACCCGAGTGAGAGCGTGCGGCATGATTGTCGTGCTGAAGTAACGGTGAATAAGCAATCACGCTACAACCATACATACTATGAATACTGTACTACGTTATTTATGCAAGTCATTGCCGAAACATAATGCAGATCGCAACTCTTAAACTTAAAAGGAAAGAATTCACAACAATTATTTTAAATTATTGACTCAAAAGATTCATCTGTTCACGAATCGCAGGGCCGGCCCGCGGCATAGGCGGTATAGGCAAATGCTAAGGGCGCCACTCATCCATAGGGGCGCCAGAATGAGTGAACGAGTGAATTTGGTTTTTTTGTTTTTTTTTTACATATTTTTTTTTATAATAGGCTACTATTTAAAAACCATTAATTCGAAATACTAGGGGTGTCTGTCGCAGTGCTGGTACGTCTGGAAGGGAAGTACGGGCTTCAAGTCGCCTGTGCATGTCCATTACCTGTTGCTGCAGCCTTAGATTATCTTCCTGCAGTTTATAAAGAGCTTCAAAGACCTCAGGCACTGTTCCCTGGGGCAGGCCTCAATCGGGCCGAGGCAGGCGTACTCTGGAAGAGGGGTTCTGTATACTCAAACTGACGTGGATAGACGGCTTCCGCTCCCCGACTGACACTCCAGTCCTCATGCAGCAGTGGTGGTGTGAGAGGCGTCATCCTGGCGTGTCTCTCTGGGAATCTAACCATGCTGTCGTAAGGCCACTGTTGCTCTGACTGGTTAACCGATTGATGAGGTAAACGAGAGGGCTGCTGCAATGCTTGTAGGGGGATGTCATAGTCTTCCATCCAGGCTGGTCGCCGGGTCTCTCGGCGAGGTCGAGCATCTTCTGTGTGTGTATACTGATCCGAGAACATCTCTAAACAATCCCACGGTGATCACGCGTAATCTGGCTCGAAGGACCAATTGTTTTGGTAATTGTTAAGGACTGTATAATTTGACTGGTCTTTGGAAGGTTGTGACCACCAGGGGGCATCGATTAGAATGCAGACGAGATGTCATTTATCTCACGTTATCAGACGTTCCGTTTAGGTGTTTTATTGAAATAAAGGTTTAAAGAAAATGTGTGTGTGGTTTGGTAGTTGCACGCACACAATACTAGGAACTTGGTAAATAAGTACAGCGACACTTACTTATATTATTTATGAAATAACACTGCACAGTCTTTCAACGTCAGCGATCTCTTCCAAGTGTTTTGAAACTGAAACTAAAGCTGTCTGCTTCCACGAGCCGCAGAGCACAGAGACACTTCTGATTGGCCGATTCTCAAGAAGTCAGTTTTATCTGCCTGAAAGGAGTCGTCCTTCGTCACAAAATATGTTGTGAAAATAATGATGAAACAAACTGATGTATGTGCACAATTGAGAAATGGATACTTATGAAGATAAATCGCAGCCCACGTCTCACGAGGTAAATATTTCATTTTAAAAAATCTATGTACTTAGGGCTGGGCGATATATCGAATATTAGCGATAATATCGGAATAATTTTGACGACGATGTACAATTTGAATATATTGGGAATATCGAATATTTCAAATTCAAGCATACTTTCCCAAAAGAACGCGCTGAATGTCCAAAAAAGGAACCTGTAACTGCTGACTGCTCTACGCCCCTCTACTACGAGAGCTTAAATGATAGCGGTTGCCAGATAACAAGAGTTTAAATCTCCGAATCAGAGCTCCACTGTTACAAGGATACATATTCTGCCCGGTGTTTGCTTATTTTAAGCAATCTGGCAACCATGCGCACATGCTCACTCCTCATTGTGGAAGAGCCGCCGACGATCATCTGAAAACACTAACAAGCTGGAATTGAGCGATCTAATGAAAGCGTCGTTCAGCCGGTCTGTGTTCTGTCGTGAGATCTCAACTGTATTGTTTGCATTTGTGATCGCAAAATAAATGCACTTACTCGACCGCTGATGTTTGAATAGAGAAACATGGCCATTTGGAATTACTATTGGGGAATTTCACTGATATGTTTACCAGTTTCCATAATATAGACAGAGAGAATGCAAAAGTCTTTGGTATTCATTTATATATATTTATATATAAGAAATAGCTATGTGCTTCAGCAACTAGCTCCCCATCTAAGAAGGTTTTTAGTGTCAGTAGGAACATAGTTTCATGCCACAGAGCTTCTCTTAAAACCACAGAGAGTTGACAGACTTGTGTTCTTAGCTTAAAAACTTGTTAAAAAAATTAAAATAAAATACTTATCCCAGTTGCATAGTTTAAATTGTGAATTGCATGCACTAAAAAGTTGACAGAATGCACTTTCTGTAACTGTTACTTAATTTGCCCTGCTTCAGTTACATATAGGCCTACATGTATTAATTTAATAAAAAGCAGTAAGTGATCTCTTGGTCTAGATTTTTTTTTACTGCTTAAATTAGCTGTTTAATCTAAATAGTTTTTTTTTTTTTTTTTTTAATGGGCAAAAGAAAATCATGTTTTATTTTTTATTATTTAAATGCAAATGCAAACATATCGAGATATATATCGAATATCGTAAAAATTTTGACAATATCGAGATATAATTTTTTTTGTATATCACCCAGCCCTATATGTAATACAAACATTTTCGAGAAATAAGTCATTTGTAAATTTACATATTTGGTAAGATAAAAATACATACTGTAGCTGTGTATACACACCATGAGTTCAACTTTCATTTCGTGAACAGTAGGGAACATTAGTGTATTTAATTCATTCACCAGACCCAAACATACACAAGTTTCAAATCCACTGGCTCGGTTAATATAGTAATAATAGCAGTGTATATCTTATTTGCATTTGAAGTGATATTATAAATCCTGTAAACATATAGAAAGTAATATTTGGATTTCTCTGTTTCTCTGCACTGACGTTTAGCACAACCGGAAGTATATTTGCACACACTCGCAAGACCGGAAATCCAAGATGGCGGAGATATGCAACTAGCCCATTGACTTCACTTGCCTCCGGTGAATCCAATGGGGTCGCTGTGTCCATTTCTTTTTTTTCTTTTTTTTTATTCAACAATTGCACAGTTTACATGAGCATTCATCTCCATTATAAAAATAACATATTGTGCAGTTTCCAACATTGCAAGTATTTTAACATAAACAAAAAATAAACAAAAGACTCACATCATTACATTTTGCAAGGGGAAGTATGGACTTAAAAAAATATATCAAATTGCTTACACACCTTTACAGTTTTTGTTGCCTTTTGATTAAGAGAATACTTAATCGTGTTGACATATTGCTTGACCTCAATGTTAAAAGCAATAAAAGATGTTTTGGAATGCGCAAACTTACATTTATGAATGTAAAATTTTGCCAAGAGAATAATGAGATTAATAATGAAAGTTTCATTAGGCCTAGTCTTAGTTCTGTTGAGGTCATAAAGGCCAAAAAGAACATCCTTCCAAAACAACTTGAAATCTTTCTCAATTCTTTCTGCAATAAAATTACAAATGTCAGACCAGAAACTC
Organism: Carassius carassius; assembly: GCF_963082965.1. NCBI lineage: Eukaryota > Metazoa > Chordata > Actinopteri > Cypriniformes > Cyprinidae > Carassius > Carassius carassius. Next base: position 11,034,464 of record NC_081800.1, read on the forward strand.
TGGACAAAAGGGCAGTGCCAAAACAATCAATGTCTTTTTTAAATTTTTTAACAATATGATCATTAGACGGGTAAAACTTATGAATTATTTTAAATTATTTTTGTTGGTCAGCAAATATCGGTTGGGTAAGAGCCAGACCTTCTACCAGTCAATGTTTTGCACAAATTTATTCCAGTATGGAACCACATATGGGACTGTGATAATATCTGTTTTGAACAGGGATCTAATTAGTTTATTGTTCTTACCATTGTTACAAGAAAAACAAATCTTACCAACTGAAGTGTCAGTCAGCGATAACAAAGTTAGTTGTTGTGTTTCCAATCTTGGTTGAGCTCTATATAACATGCAGACACCAGAAGAAATTGCTCCAAAGACTTTGGCATAATCTTCAGGAGACACAGGAATTTTGTATTCTTCTAGAAACTCATTATAAGAGTAAAGACAACCATCCCTGTTAAATAATTGGTCAACAAAAATAATGTTATTATTAAACCAGTAATCAATAAATAAAGATTTGTGTTCAAACAGTATGTCTTTGTTGTTCCATATGTAATATTTGTTGGGTGAAAAGTTGTGTTTGAAAATAAGAGACCATGAAAGGAAGGCCTGGCGGTGAAAGGATGACATTTTTATCGGGACTTTATCAATATTATAATTACAGGTTAAGAAATAGCTCAACCCACCCAGTTTTGACAGAATATGACATGGTATGACATTCCAAGTAGAATTAGGATTTTTAAAGAAATGTTTCAACCAATTTACTTTAAAAGTATTATTAAGAGTACAGAAATCGATAAAGTTAAATCCACCCTTTTCATAGTCATTTGTTAGAACAGTCATTTGTGATACCTAAGTGAACAAGTTCACTCTTGACTGGGATACTACAAATGGAAGATTCCATGCAGTCCTTAATAGACATGATTTCACACTTATTGATATTCAGCCTTAAGCCAGAGGCCATGGAAAAATTTTCTATTGTATTTATTGCACCAGAGACTTGATTTTCATCTCTAAGAAAGAGAGTGGTATCGTCCGCCAGTTGAGATATAATAAGCTCTCTACCCAATATATTGATGCCGTTTATCTCACTTGATTTAATATGATCAGACAAAAGCTGAGCTACCAATAGGAAGAGGTAAGGCGAAGCCGGGCACCCTTGTCGGATGCCTCTAGAGACATTGAACCTGGGAGACATACCACCTGGTAGTCTAATTGAGCTATTACTATTGTTATAAAGACTTTTAATAGCTGGGGGAAAAAACTCACCAAAACCGAATTTTTAAGGGACTGTAAAATGAACGGATGCTCAACGGTGTCAAATGCTTTGTAGAAATCTACAAACAGCATGAGGCCACCTTCCTCTACCATTTCTGGGTAATCTAAAATATCTAAAATGAGCCTAATTTTATTTCCTATATGCCTTTTGTTCATGAAGCCTGATTGTGTTTCGTCTATGATGGAGTCCAGAACAGATCGTAATCTTCTAGCCAATAAGTGAGCTAAGATTTTATAATCGTTGTTAAGTCAACAAATTGGGTGCCAATTATCTAAATATAATTTGTCCTTATTTGGTTTAGGAATTAGGACTGTTATTCCTTGGGTCAGAGAGGTGGGGAGGCATTCGTTTTCAATGGTTTCTATGAAGACTTTCAATAAAAAAGGGGAAAGTTCAGCGATAAAAGATTTATAAAATTTCGAAGGATAGCCCGTCGCACCCAGGCGATTTGTTATTTTTTAGTTGGTTTATAGCTTGCTGTACTTCTTCAAGTGATATAGGCATGTCACAGTGCTCTCTATCCACTTCGCTTATCATCTTCACTGAAAGGGAGTTAAAAAAATTATCAGACGCAGTTGGGCTATATTGAGAGCTATACAAGTCTTTATAAAATTTCGAACAAAACTCTGATATTTTACGATGATCTTCAGTGATAGCTCCATTAGTATTTAACTTACTGATACTGTTGTTGGTGGAACGATATTTCTCTAGACTAAAGAAATAACGAGAGATTTGTTCACCTTCTTTTAACCACTTAGAGCGAGACCTGATAAAGGCACCCTTTGCTTTTTGCCTATACATTTCATCAAGTTTGATTTGTGAGAAAGATAACCCTTCTTTTTCCTCCTTTGTTAGGGAGTCAAATTCTATGCAGGATAATTTTGTTAAAGGAGCATTTCACCCGTGGGAACATTGCTCTTCATTGAAAGTGGGTCATATATGTAGTCGAAATCTATTAAAATTTTCGAATTTGGTGCCTTTTTGACCGAGTTATTACAGAAAGTAACTTTAGGGCTCATTTGTATGGAAAACCACAACTCCCACAATGCAACACATTTGCACAGCTCCACAAGCCACTCCCACTCCCAAGACATTGAGGACACAGTTAGCGATGTATGGTATTTACGTGCCACAGTAGTAAACAATGCCACAGTAAGCTTTTTGTGCATTAAAAAAGGTACTGCACAAACATTTTACAGGTGACGTTACGTAACTTATTAACCGGGAATCATTTCGTGAAATCAATTCTGAAATATGTCTCCAGGACGCCTCTGTCCATATGCGGGGGAAACTAGGATGGTTCACAACGCAAACATCCGTGTCCTTGTCTGCCTCAGACATTTCTTCGAGGAGAAATTGGCATCTTTCAAATTCTTGGCAGCAGACGGACTCTAGCTCTGTGTCCGTAGGCGCACAACGAGAGCACAGGCACCACCAGTCCGCACCAGCTCGAGCACGCCCGGGCTCCTCGGATGCGACAGGCAGGTCTCCGGCCTCGGCTGCAGCCGCCGGCTCCTGTTCCTCCATCAGCCTCAGCTGCTCTGCGCTATATTGTGGCTCGTATAGATAGCCACGAACATCTGTTTCGAGCAACAGACTTTGAAAATCCTCTTCTTCCATATCATGAGTTGTTCCTCCAGCCATTCTCGTAAATCTGACTCCATAAGCGCTTGTTAGCTTAGCTACATAGCTTCCAAACAAGATGGCGGATTTTCATTTTCGTTTCTGTAAGTTTAGTCGCACCCACTGATCTGTAATAGGCCTGTAGGGTGAGTGGGTCCCACCCCCTGGAATAATAATAAGCTAGTGTGTGTAGTCTCTACACTTTTCAATGAATTTTGACTTCCTGCTTATTATGACGCAAAATGACGATTTTTACGTCATAATAAGCAGGAAGTAAAACACTTAAATCCTTATTTCTCCCATCTCAGGGAAAAATAAAGGAAAAATCCATGATCATTATAATATATGACTGGGTTTCTAACAATACAAAGCTAAATGCAAATGGGTGAAGTGATCCTTTAAATTAGAGACAATCTTTAACTCCCCCACTTTCCTGGCTTTGACTGTTTCAGCACCAAACTTTCGTAAATATTTTCCTATCTCATATTTGAGCAGGTCCCAGTCGAGCACGAAACAGTTTTCTTTGTTTGCTTTAGATCAATAAAGTGAAATCATATCCTTAATCTTATATTGGACTACCCCATTTTGAAGTGCAGAACAGTTAAGCTTACAATAACTTGAGTGTGTGGTAAGTGTAGAACCAGCTTAGATATTAAGAGATATGCAAATAGCTTTATGATCACTTAAGGGAGTAGGGCAGATGCTAACATCAACATAATCCTTGTTTAAACTGTCAGATATAAGCCAATAGTCCAGTCGTGATTGCCTAGAGCCTGATTTATTACTCCAGGTATAAAATCTGCTATTAGGATTCTTCTCTCTCCATATATCTATCAGTTTAAATCTTCTTATAAAGTCAGTCAAGTATGAGTCTGAATTGTTACGCTGAGAGGGTGGACTTTTATCTATAGAACCGTCTAAAATAATGTTAAAATCACCTCCTAACAATATAAACGCATTTGGGAACCAACCTGTAAAAATATTTTCAATTGACAACAAAAGGTTCATATTTTCTTTCTTGGTATTGTACCCATAGATATTAGAAACTAAGTAGGTTGAGTCATTATGTTCAATAACTTGGCAAATAAAGTGACCGTCTAGGTCACATTGTGTGGTCAAGACATTTCCATGAAACCTGTTATTTAAAGAGGCTACCCCAGCTGACCGCTCTGTTCCGTGGGAGAGCCATATAATATTTCCCCATTGAGACCTCCAAAAGTTAGAATCTTCCTCATTAAAGTGAGATTCTTGAAAATAAACAAAGTCTGACTTGAATTGTTTTGCGAACAAAAATAATGCTTTTCTCTTAACACTATTACGAAGACCCCTGGCATTTAGTGAGATAAATGACAACATTAATAGAGACAAAAATAAGAACTATGAAAGATAAAGAACTTAACCTTAGAAAAGCCTTGGGTAAATAGCCTACTACTAGTGTTGATAAGTAACAGTGGGGTGTCGAGATTGACACCATGTTTAGCATTATAACTCAGCACCATAATATAACCTTAACATCACTCACGTAAAAAAAGAATAATGTTCAATATCATATAACCGTATAAGTAAGAGAAGTATAAAGATTATAAAGTTACCCCTTTTTTTTTTTTTTTGAACCAGCAGGAACTTCACCTGCTATCTAAGTAACACAAAGTGAGATAAAACAATTCAGAGTAATTATCCTGGAATGACCTGAACACGAGGCACTTCTTAGACAAACCTTCTGAACTAAGCTTGACAGATCACAGATGAATTTCCAAACCGTTCACAAATCCTTTTCCTCCCACGAAATAGGCCGTTTTTCCTTCATCCCAAGCGTTCTTTATGTGCGGCCACAGTTTTTGTCTGTTCTCTCTGTCCTCTTGGTTTAAGTCCTCTGAGAAGCGAAGACCGTTGTTTTGGAGATAAGAGTTGTTTTTTGCTGCTTTCCAAACTGCATCCTTGTATCTTCGAGAGATAAATCTCATGACAACGCCTCTAGGTTTCGTCTGATCTTGCCGAAGTTTTCCCGACCGGTGCGCGACATCTATAGCAGCAGGGAGGCTTTCCTTTTCCTCCGGTAGAATCGCCTGACAAACACTGGTTACTCGAGCCCACACATCCTCCTCCCTGTCTTCTGTCAGCCCTTGGAGCCGCAGGTTCCACCAGCGGCTGTATCGCTCCAGCTCACTAACCCGGTTCATGGTTTTCAAAGCAGAATCCTCATTCCTTTGCACCGTCTTCTCAATGTTAACCACCTTTGCATTTAAGACTTTAATGTCGCGTACAGATTCCACCATTTTTTCGAGGGTGTCGCTCCTGTTGTTCATAAGATCGGCCAAGGAGCGCACTGCATCGCCTGAGCCGAACCCGGCTTCTCTAGTAAAAGTTGGTTACTTATGAAGCGGAGGCTTACTTGGCGTTATGGACAAGGGCAGGAATTCTTCTTCGAGGCTTGTTTTCTGGTTGCAATTCATTCCATCGTTGGTATACTTGTGGTCGCTAGCTAAGCAGCTAGCCCCCTCCTCGTTGTACGTGGAGTCGTTAGGACGCTTCTGTCCGGACTTTCTAGGCATTATAGTTGTGTTCGTTTAGTCTTTCACTGAGATTTTGTGTTAATCTTTTCTTGTAAATTATTTCAGCTGCATTTGCAGAGGCTGGCAGTCAATATGTTCTTTAAAGCCGGTTTAATGCCGAGAGCTCGTAACGTTGCGGCTATTCACCAGGGGCGCCCCCAAGGGGTGGCCAGGGGTGGCCATGGCCACCATTGAATAAACTCTGGCCACCCCTGTGGCCACCCCTAGGATGATTTTCAGTGTGTAACCTACTATAAATTTAAATGCAGAATGTAAATTCGTAATAGTTTAAGAAGTGGGGGGAAAAATAAATAAAAATGCAGCACATGCTGCAGCCACCAAAAAAGATCGCAGATTGGTAGCACCGGAGTAGTCCTCCCCCCGTCGCCCTCCCCCGTCCAAACAAATCACAGAGTGTGCACATACGTCTAGATGGTCTAGACTGGTTCGCATACGCATTTGTAGTTCTTTCACTGGAAATTTAGAATTATCACATTTTTCAAGATATGGGGCAGAAAATTTATAGACCTATATAGTTTATATAATTTCATATAGTTATTATCACACGAAGAGTTACATTTTTCTCTAAAAGTCAGCATAATTACAAGTGTGACATTGCTTTTATACAACAGTTCAAACAAAAATCATTCCAAACACAGCCACTGTTTTGCGTCTCTGAGCAACATGACAGTGATTCGTTCCTGAATAAATCAACCGTCTAAATGATTCGGTTCAATCGCAATGACTCATTAACAGTGACTCACTGCCACCTACTGCTGGTTTTAATTTCATATTTACGGTACCTTCTTATTTTTTAAATAATTTCGAACATCAGTTTTCAATGTTTTATTTTTAAAATATCAGAACATTATTTATTAATTTATAACTGCAGGCTAAAGTTACCATGTCCCACAGAGCTGCATTAAACAGTGTGTAAAAACATCTCAATGGCACTTCAGATGCAGCTTCTGCTTTCTCTGCATTGCAAAGATCATTTTTGTTGATACTGATTGCATTTGCTTGGTAACAGCCCAAATGCAAGTATTTGACCTAAAAGATGGTGCACACTTCTAGAAAAAATGGCGTAAAGGTAAAAATAAAAAATTCAGGAGTCATCTGTCAGCACAATTAGAAATAAGATATCAGCACAATTAAAGTGACATTATTGTCTATTTATCGTTATCGATAAAATCCCAGAAATACCAGCGATACCATTTTTTTGTCAATATTGGAAACCCTTAATTATTTTCTCTTTATTTTGGTGTGCCACCCCAAGATTTACTGTGGCCTCATCTGGCCACCCCTGTTAAAATTTTCTGGGGGCGCCACTGCTATTCACTCCGCCATCTTCCTCCTCGCTGTGTCCATTTCTTTTACTGTCTATGGGCAGCGCTGATGACAAGTTTCTGTGCGCGTGTGTGTGCGCAAGTGCGTGTCTGTAGGCTACTGTGTGTGCGTCTGTGAGAGAGAACGGGAGAAAGTGTGATTTCTGTACTTAAAAAAGGTGGAAAACACGAAAATAGTTTTTAATTTTTATCCTATTTTTTATTTTTCATTTTTTTATATAGCTATAGCCTATTTATTTGCTAAATCTCTTCCGGTGTTTTGGTTTTTTAGATAGCCCATAGTGTATATATATATATATATATATATATATATATATATATATATATATATATATATATATATATATCCTATCTTTTCATTGTGTTTCGCTCCCGCTGGACGAGGACCGTAGGCGCGTGCCTAGAATGACTATGCGTCAATCCGGCCCTGACTACTGACACTATTGGTCCAGCAGCATAACGCCATGGGGGGCGGATTCTTATTGGGTGATAGCAGCTTAATCCGTGAGCTCAACATTTTATAATATCTACAGTTTAAACTTTTTCCATGGAATTACGCTGGGTGAGACAATAAACGCGAACATGAAACGAAATGACAAGATCTGTCGGAAATGGAGGAGTCGTCTGATCCTCAGTAGCATGAGATCGTGAGTAGCTATCATGTCACTTCTAATTTGAGACGGTGATGAATAAACAACAACATGTGATATTAATAAAACGGTGTAAAGTGATACAGTAAGGCAGCGCAGACAGTATCTCAAACCACAGCGAGCATATGGCTGCTGATGAGTCTGTCTCTGGAGGTCTGGTTATTGTACAGGACTAAATGCTCAGACATGAAGTGCAGTGCAGAAGACAACGACTCACAATTGAGTCTGGACTGAGTATTTCCTCCACCTGTTTCCAGGATGCTCATATAAACACAAACAGGTGACATGGCACACATCCTAAAAATGTTATAAATATTATAGCGTTTTACAGCATTTTTGATATATCGACTAGCGGTGGTTTTAGTGTCTTATGTCACGAAACCTACAGCAAATTATCCAGTCATTAGCGTTCTGATGTTTGATCCTCAAAAAGCTTCAGTAAGAGTGTAAGTAACGGCAGTAGAATAGAGACTATGTAACCGTTTATTCCTCTGAACAGCGTCAATGCAATTTCCAGCATGCTCAGATATTTGAGGACACACTGTCTTTTTTTTTTCTTTTTCTTTTTTTTTTACGAACTGTTCGAAAGAATCTAGGCTATTTGCTCGGAGCCGGAATTTGCATCACAAATAGGCTATAATTCTGCTTTTGTAGCTGTTTTTGTGCGACGGTGTAACGTGAAAAATGTTATGAGTTATATGTTCATTTGTTATATTACAATTACATAGTACACACCCATGAGTCATGCGCCGTGTAACATGACTACAATTGGGATTCTATTAGACGAAGTAAACCCTCGCCTCGTGCCACGGTGGCCCTGCAGCCCTGAACGCAAACACAGAACGTTCGCCCAATGTTGGCACATTGTTCCCTTTTGCTTGATCTCAGGGAAGAATTACGTTCTAAGAACGTTCTCTGTAACCAACAGCTAAAAATGACCTAATAAATTAGCCATTAATTAATTTATTACTCAACAAATTGTATTTTATTTAAAAAATAATGTTTATGGCAGTAATGATTAAGTGAGATATGAATCACCTGACAATGCATATATGCAAAAATGCAAGATATTAAAGTTATTAGAAAACCCAATTGACTCTTTCTGCACCTCCCACTACACCACACTCTGCTCATCTGTAAGCCAGTTTAGATGAATGATGATTTTTAAACTTATATTATTATTATTATTTACTTTTCAGCCTTTTAGTTATTATAAGGCCATTAGAAGCTTCACTGATAGCACAGTGGCATTAAATATGAAAGCTTGTCAGTGTTAGATTGAAGATCCTAAAATCAATTTCTCTCCATATCAATAATAACATTAATTTCATAAATAAGATGAAGATGTGTGGTCCTGTTTCAAGTCTGCTGCTCTTGTTCTGCTTGTGAGGCACCCGTAATAATGTCTGTGTGTTTTCTGAATGATGGAAGGAGGTTTGCATGGTGGTGGTGATGTGAATGTAAGACACTAGTTTCTTATAAATTGGAAACCAACTTTCTTCTCCACACTCAGTTCTCTGCACTGGCAGGTCATCTGATATAGACTCTTAATACATCGCTACATATTTGAGTGACTTATTATAGACATTGAACAGTATGTTATTTTAAAACATATAAGATTAAAGTTAGATTTATCAGTTTGAGGCTGTCACAATGGAATACATCATTACGCTTAAACAGCCTTTTCAGTCAAATTTACACTATAAAACAATGCATGTTGTATGAACAAAACAAAATGTAAAATATCAAATCACAGGTTTGGTCAACAAATATTGTAATTTAAATCAGAATTATTAACTAAAATCACAAGTAAAAAAATAATAATAATAATAATTATATATATATATATATATATATATATATATATATATATATATATATATATATATATATATTAGTGGTGGGCCGTTAACATGCTGCGTTAACGTGAGACTCTTATCAGGCGATAAAAAAAATATCGCCGTTAATCTATTCTCAAAGTTGGGTTGGGAGCTGGGTCTCCTACTAAGCAAGCTATGATGACTTTCACCTTCATATTTTATATAACCGACTGGCTGAGGCCAGCCTAAAAAGATGCTCAGGACAGTTGACGGGCCACTGCTGCACATCGTCATGAAAGCTTATCTTTTTCACGTGTTTTTAAGCCTTACCGCTTGTCGAGTTAAACATTAAAGCATCCAAACACAAGACGCGGAAAAGCTGAACAGAGTAGCTGGTTATGGAAGGCCAAGAGGGTCAAATACACGTGAATTTTAACGCGTCAACAACACATTAAATACGTGTATTTCACGCGTAAACAACACGTATTTAACGCGTTAAATACGTGTTGTTTACGCGTGAAAAATCAGCGCGTATTTAACGTGTATTTCACGTGTTAAATACGCGTTAAATACACGTGAAATACACGTGAAGTACTTGTTAAAAATCAGTTTGAATGGGTCAGTGTCATTGGCTGCTGAGGACTTGGGTCAAACCACTTCTGTGAGCTTAGAGGGGTGTACCATTCATAGACAGGCAACCACCATTTAACATGCTATAGATCAGCTTATTCAGCCTTATTATTTTGTCTTTTTTTCTTTTCTTTTTTTGTATAGCCTATAGAAATAATATATTTAAGTTTCAGTTTTATGAAAATCTTATTTTTTACCACTCATGCCTTTTTGTAAATAAACACATTAGTGGACATTCTAGCTTTAATAGTGGTCACTCTTAAAGGGTTAGAAGTAAAGCAACAAATCTGTTGTATGGATGGTAACTGTAAAATTATTACTGAAATATAATTAGTAATTAGTTACACTACTAGTTACTGCAAAAGTAATATTATTAAAATACCTAAATTACTAGTAACTACTTACTGCTCAACTCTGACTTTCAGTAAAAAATATATATATATTTGGACAATCTCCTGCTGAGAAATAAGTGATAAAAATGTAAGAAAAAATTTAGGGCTCAAGAGAAATTATTTATATCCGTCTTATTTGATATTCAATATCTCAGTACATAAATAAGGTAATTTAAAGTGTATCTGTTTCAAATGTTTTGGTGATAGTATAAGACTTAAGTTAGCATTAAGCATTAACATTAGTGTGGGGAAATAGTTACAATGGAGGTAAGCAATCAATTCAGGTTTAAGATACAAACCATTGAAATCAATATCTGTCTTTAGAAAACAATCATCTTAGTAATCAACAGCTTTTATTGTGCTTACATTTACAGCTAACTTATTGAAACCTCTTTTTGTTCAGCAATTCTGCACTTTTTGTTCAGTGATTATGCACTCATCAGACAATCAGTGATTAGGTACACAATGTCAATGTCAATGTCACCTTTATTTATATAGCGCTTTAAACAAAATACATTGCGTCAAAGCAACTGAACAACATTCATTAGGAAAACAGTGTCAATAATGCAAAAAATGAGAGTTAAAGGCAGTTCATCATTGGATTCAGTTATGTCATCTCTGTTCAGTTAAATAGTATAGTGTCTGTGCATTTATTTGCAATCAAGTCAACGATATCGCTGTAGATGAAGTGTCCCCAACTAAGCAAGCCAGAGGCAACAGCGGCAAGGAACCGAAACTCCATCGGTGACAGAATGGAGAAAAAAACCTTGGGAGAAACCAGGCTCAGTTGGGGGGCCAGTTCTCCTCTGACCAGACGAAACCAGTAGTTCAATTCCAGACTGCAGCAAAGTCAGATTGTGCAGAAGAATCATCTGTTTCCTGTGGTCTTGTCCTGGTGCTCCTCTGAGACAAGGTCTTTACAGGGGATCTGTATCTGGGGCTCTAGTTGTCCTGGTCTCCGCTGTCTTTCAGGGATGTAGAGGTCCTTTCTAGGTGCTGATCCACCATCTGGTCTGGATACGTACTGGATCCGGGTGACTGCAGTGACCCTCTGATCTGGACACAGACTGGATCTGGTGGCCACGGTGACCTCGGAACAAGAGAGAAACAGACAAATATTAGCGTAGATGCCATTCTTCTAATGATGTAGCAAGTACATAGGTTGTTATGGGAAGTGTTTCCAGTTCCGGTTTACCTAATTAATGCAGCCTAAAAATCCTTTAACGGATTTGGATAATAAAAGCATATTAGTATGTTATGTGTATGCCAGGTTAAAGAGATGGGTCTTTAATCTAGATTTAAACTGCAAGAGTGTGTCTGCCTCCCGAACAATGTTAGGTAGGTTATTCCAGAGTTTGGGCGCCAAATAGGAAAGGGATCTGCCGCCTGCAGTTGATTTTGATATTCTAGGTATTATCAAATTGCCTGAGTTTTGAGAACGTAGCGGACGTAGAGGATTATAATGTAAAAAGAGCTCATTCAAATACTGAGGTGCTAAACCATTCAGGGCTTTATAAGTAATAAGCAATATTTTAAAATCTATGCGATGCTTGATAGGGAGCCAGTGCAGTGTTGACAGGACCGGGCTAATATGGTCATACTTCCTGGTTCTAGTAAGAACTCTTGCTGCTGCATTTTGGACTAGCTGTAGTTTGTTTACTAAGCGTGCAGAACAACCACCCAATAAAGCATTACAATAATCTAACCTTGAGGTCATAAATGCATGGATTAACATTTCTGCATTTGACATTGAGAGCATAGGCCGTAATTTAGATATATTTTTGAGATGGAAAAATGCAGTTTTACAAATGCTAGAAACGTGGCTTTCTAAGGAAAGATTGCGATCAAGTAGCACACCTAGGTTCCTAACTGATGATGAAGAATTGACAGAGCAACCATCAAGTCTTAGACAGTGTTCTAGGTTATTACAAGCAGAGTTTTTAGGTCCTATAATTAACACCTCTGTTTTTTCAGAATTTAGCAGTAAGAAATTACTCGTCATCCAGTTTTTTATATCGACTATGCAATCCATTAGTTTTTCAAATTGGTGTGTTTCACCGGGCTGCGAAGAAATATAGAGCTGAGTATCATCACCATAACAGTGAAAGCTAACACCATGTTTCCTGATGATATCTCCCAAGGGTAACATATAAAGCGGGAAGAGTAGCGGCCCTAGTACTGAGCCTTGAGGTACTCCATACTGCACTTGTGATCGATAGGATACATCTTCATTCACTGCTACGAACTGATGGCGGTCATATAAGTACGATTTAAACCATGCTAATGCACTTCCACTGATTCCAACAAAGTATTCAAGTCTATGCAAAAGAATGTTGTGGTCAATTGTGTCAAACGCAGCACTAAGATCCAATAAAACTAATAGAGATATACACCCACGATCAGATGATAAGAGCAGATCATTTGTAACTCTAAGAAGAGCAGTCTCAGTACTATGATACGGTCTAAATCCTGACTGGAAATCCTCACATATACCATTTTTCTCTAAGAAGGAATATAATTGTGTGGATACCACCTTTTCTAGTATCTTGGACAGAAAAGGGAGATTCGAGATTGGTCTATAATTAACTAGTTCTTTGGGGTCAAGTTGTGGTTTTTTGATGAGAGGCTTAATAACAGCCAGTTTGAAGGTTTTGGGGACATGTCCTAATGACAATGAGGAATTAATAATAGTCAGAAGAGGATCTATGACTTCTGGAAGCACCTCTTTCAGGAGCTTAGATGGTATAGGGTCTAACATACATGTTGTTGGTTTAGATGATTTAACAAGTTTATACAATTCTTCCTCTCCTATGGTAGAGAATGAGTGGAACTGTTCCTCAGGGGGTCTATAGTGCACTGTCTGATGTGATACTGTAGCTGACGGCTGAATGGTTGCAATTTTATCTCTAATAGTATCGATTTTAGAAGTAAAGTAGTTCATAAAGTCATTACTGCTGTGGTGTTGGGAAATGTCAACACTTGTTGAGGCTTTATTTTTCGTTAATTTAGCCACTGTATTGAATAAATACCTGGGGTTATGTTTGTTTTCTTCTAAAAGAGAAGAAAAGTAATCGGATCTAGCAGTTTTTAATGCTTTTCTGTAGGATATGTTACTTTCCCGCCAAGCAATATGAAATACATCTAGTTTTGTTTTCCTCCAGCTGCGCTCCATTTTTCGGGCTGCTCTCTTTAGGGTGCGAGTATGCTCATTATACCATGGTGTCAAACTGTTTTCCTTAACCTTCCTTAAGCGTAAAGGAGCAACTTTATTTAAAGTGCTAGAAAAGAGAGAGTCCATAGTTTCTGTTACATCATCAAGTTGTTCTGAGGTTTTGGATATGCTAAGGAATTTGGATACATCAGGAAGATAACTTAAAAAGCAGTCTTTTGTGTTAGAAGTGATAGTTCTTCCATACTTGTAACAAGAAGTAGAATTTACAATTTTGGCTATATGAATTTTGCAAAGAACTAAATAATGATCTGAGATATCATCACTTGGCTGAATAATTTCAACACCATCAACATCAATTCCATGTGACAGTATTAAATCTAGAGTATGATTTCGACAATGAGTAGGTCCTGAAACGTGTTGTCTAACACCAATAGAGTTCAGAATGTCTATAAATGCTGATCCCAATGCATCGTTTTCATTATCAACATGGATATTAAAATCACCAACTATTAAAACTTTATCTGCAGCCAGAACTAACTCGGATGTAAAATCACCAAACTCTTTAATAAAGTCTGTATGGTGCCCTGGTGGCCTGTATACAGTAGCCAGTACAAACATAACAGGGGATTTATCATTAACATTTGTTTCTTTGGATATTGTTATATGAAGTACCATTACTTCAAACGAGTTATACTTGTAGCCTGCCCTCTGAGAAATCCTGAAAACGTTGTTATAAATTGAAGCAACACCTCCACCTTTGCCTTTTAGACGTGGCTCATGTTTATAACAGTAATCTTGGGGGGTGGACTCATTTAAAATAATGTAATCATCAGGTTTTAGCCAGGTTTCTGTCAAACAGAGTACATCTATATTATGATCAGTGATCATATTATGTACAAAAAGTGTTTTCGTAGAAAGGGATCTGATATTCAATAAGCCAAGCTTTATCATTTGTTTATCCATATTGCTTCTGTTTTTTATTTGTTGAACCTCAATTAAATTGTTAATCTTAACTTGGTTTGGACGTTTTTTGTATTTTCTAGTTCGGGGAACAGACACAGTCTCTATAGTGTGATATCTAGGTGAAAAAGTCTCTATGTGCTGAGAATTAACTGACCTCTGTGACGGGAGGCAGCTAGCAGACGGTCGGTTTAGCCAGTCTGTCTGCTTCCTGACCTGGGCCCCAGTTAGTCAAGTATAAACACTAAGACTATTTGCCATATTTCTAGAGAGAAGAGTGGCGCCACCCCAGGAGGGATGAAGACCATCTCTTTTAAACAGGTCAGGTCTGCCCCAAAAGCTCGTCCAATTGTCTATGAAACCTATGTTATTCTGTGGGCACCACTTAGACATCCAGCCATTTTTCTGATATTTCTGACACAGGTGATGTTATAAGACATAAGCATTTAAGACTTAAATGTCCCTAAAAAAGGGACGAACCCAACGCTGGGTTATTTTAACCCAACCAGTTGGGTTATCATGTTTAACCCAACCTGCTGGGTTGCTTTTTTTATGGTTTAAAATGACTACATTGCAGGGTTTCAAAAACCAGAGCGGGTGTTTTTATCACTGTATTTCAGAAGGAAAACTACTATATTTAGAAAATGTTCAAATTCATTTCGCATGTAATGTTTGATGAGGCAGCGTTTGTGAGCTCAGTGCCGCTTTGCAGCCGTTACCGGAGAAACCTACCTCTCCCGCTTAGCGCCTCCTGCTGGCAGAAAATTAACTCGCAGAGTTTCGCCACCAATTGAGTGTAAGGATGTGGGAAACAATGCATGCTACGTTAAAATGAACCCAAATTGAGCTAGGCATTAAACCTAAAAAAATAATGTTCATTTTAAATATCACTTTTACACACAAATAATAATTATCAAAAGGAAAATATTTATTAAAAACAAAAGTAAAGTCAAAAAGTAACATGTAAGAAGAAATGCAGAAAAGGATGTCATTAACAGCTACAGTTCATAAAGCATTGAACATTCGTTGAATAAAACTTAAGATCAAATTGGACTTTGTATTTTATATATTGTATAAAAATATACGAAAACACTATTATACAATACATTTACAATTAGTTAGGTTCTTTACCAACTATTCTGGCATGACAGTACACAAATAAATCACAACATTAACTCTGATATTATAACATTTAACAGACGTGTGTGTGTGTGTGTGTGTGTGTGTGTGTGTGTGTGTGGAAGAATGTGAGCATGTGTATGAATGGCAGAGTGTAAACTCTTCTACTAAACACAGAAAAAGCATTTAACATTGTTTTTACAAATTATACACTTACAGTTTGTTTCATAGTCCATGAATACAGATCAAGCATCATGGTCAATTTTCATGATCTCTTTAGCATAATTGATGTAGTCATGAAGAAGCCCCATCAGCACAGCATGTGACATCTTCTACATCATCCAGGGCAGCATCCTCCTTTAAAACCACCGCTGCATCAGTTTAGAGGAAAGGACGTTCTCTTCTTTGACCAGCATTCATCCAGTCACCGCCTGTTCTTCATCAGTGGCCTAAAAAGAGAAACACATTTGAAAAAATAAAACATTTAATTAAACTATCCATTTTCAGGTAGAGGTGTATTCACATCCGTAAGGATAGGTAAATAATATGTGTTAAAGTTTCAACACTTTGTGAGGTTGTTTAATGTCTCGGTCCACCACAGCGCTCCAGAATGCTATAATGGCAGCACTAGTGTGAGGGCACATAATATTGTTTGTAATATTGAAATATTACATGTAAAACATACTTTTAACAGCTACCACTTCAACAGCCTCAAAATAATTATGCTAGTCTTTACTACACAATGCCGTTTCCTTTAGGAGACAAACATACATTCAGTTTAACTGCGAAAAAAAAGACAAATTAACATGAGTGTAACCGTGACCATAACCGTCTATTAACGCCTCAAAAAGTACAGATAATGTAAAATCTTATGTAAATATGACAACATACATTCACTGGCGTTATATTAAAATTACCTCTTCCGTTCAGTAACGTTAAATGATGCCGTTAAGACCTCCGTGTCTGAGGCAAAAACCATCCGTTTTTATATTTTTTTTTTGTAATATAACGTTAAGCTTCTTTGTTTCCCCCTTTCATAAAACCTTCCGCCTTTCATACAACCATGTAAACAATAAACTATAACTTTACATTTTAAATATTTACTTACCATAGTCTTTCACTCACTTCTCACTTCTTTCACGATGAAAAAAAAGGGGGCCGCTCGCACTGGAGACGTATGATCTTGACGTGACGTGCGTGCTCTCCTTCACGTCCGCGTTCTCAACCCAGCCCCCCTGGGTTAAAACGGAGAACAATTTTCAACCCAAACTTGGGTTAAAACATTCCAAAATCCTATCCAGCGGCCTCAACCCAGCATTTGGGTTGAAAAACAACCCAGCCTTTTTTAGAGTGTAGGGTCAGGACAACAGAAGTATTCTACTGCTACCACCATACCACCGTGAACCCCCGGCAACCCCCACATCGCATCAATATTACTAATATTTTTCAAACTGCTGAATTAAAATCAAGAAAAAATAGATATCATTTGAAAGCTTAGAGTCTGAGCATTACAATGCATTTAGCATGTTGAACAACTCCAAAATAGTGGCAAGTTATTTGCTGAGAAAAAATAATAATAATAATTTTGCCATGTACACTAATATTAATAAAAATATCACACAACTCGGATACTCAAGTAGAATAAAACAACAGGGCTGTAGGCTAATTTTTTGCACTTGTTACACTAGTGCGCCTAAGTTTTTTCTTACAAGTCCACTTTTTTTAAACCGCTGTCCATATAAACTATTAAAATATTGACTTGTAGCCTACATGATTAACTAACAATCTGGTCAACATAATGTTCTTTATTTGAAGCACAATTCTACAAGAAAGGTAACTTACTGAAAAAGTTTTGGTGCTTAAAGTGTTACACTGAGGTGAAATTTAAACTTAAAACATCTCATGAAATAAAAAGAAAATCTAAATTAAGGGTTTTAAGGGCTTCAAACTGAACATATCATGGCTCAATGTCTTATGGACTATCCTCCACTGCAGTCACATGCCCCTCAGATGGCCAACTCCTGTAGTTTGTCCTTCTTGATCTTTAGCCTTGGCTTAACCAGCTGGCCACACTCTCTACAGCATCAAAATCTTCCAGACTTGGCCCTTTACACTGATTCTTATCAGATCTTCACTGTGTCTGAAAAAATGGGACAAACCTGTCTGATTTGAACAGGTGAACAGTCCCTAAACAGCTTATACTTATTGGATCAGCTATTAAAATAGTTCAGTTTTGTATGTAATAGCAAAGTGATTATATTTTGTTTCATTTTTTTTTATTAAGTTAATTTAGAAAAGCGTTTGGAGCATTTTTTGTTTGTTAAATATAAGTTTTAGGTTTCTTTAAGTAACAACCAAGCTGCCAGCGGCAGACAGTGAGCCTATGTTTGATCAATTTAGCCTTCTCAAATCATCACGACTTGCCTAAAATAAAATCTATAGATATAAAACAATTGAAGCATATGACAATGTTTAAATGTTAGACCCAGATAAATGTAAGCTATATCCAATAGTTTGTGCGGAGATGCTTCAGGACAGGGAGACGCCAGCGTGATCACTTGCATTTTTTTCCGTGGATATGCCATCATTTTTGCTCATAAAGGTAAGAGTAATACATTATTCGTAACTGCACACACAATATCAACAAAACAGTTGCTCGTTCTGCCATGTTGTCTTTAATAGGAGTACAAAATGAACCGAAACTCAGTGAAAACGTGTATATATATATACAGTCGTGGCCAAAAGTTTTGAGAATTACATAAATATTAGTTTTCAAAACGTTTGCTGCTAAACTGCTTTTAGATCTTTGTTTCAGTTGTTTCTGTGATGTACTGAAATATAATTACAAGCACTTTTTGAAACATACGTTTCAAAGGCTTTTATCGACAATTACATGACATTTATGCAAAGAGTCAGTATTTGCAGTGTTGGCCCTTCTTTTTCAGGACCTCTGCAATTCAACTGGGCATGCTCTCAATCAACTTCTGGGCCAAATCCTGACTGATAGCAACCCATTCTTTCATAATCACTTCTTGGAGTTTGTCAGAATTAGTGGGGTTTTGTTTGCCCACCCGCCTCTTGAGGATTGACCACAAGTTCTCAATGGGATTAAGATCTGGGGAGTTTCCAGGCCATGGACCCAAAATTTCAACATTCTGGTCCCCGAGCCACTTAGTTATCACTTTTGCCTTATGGCACGGTGCTCCATCGTGCTGGAAAATGCATTGTTCTTCACCAAACTGTTGTTGGAAGAAGTTGCTGTTGGAGGGTGTTTTGGTACCATTCTTTATTCATGGCTGTGTTTTTGGGCAGAATTGTGAGTGAGCCCACTCCCTTGGATGAGAAGCAAACCCACACATGAATGGTGTCAGGATGCTTTACTGTTGGCATGACACAGGACTGATGGTAGCGCTCACCTTCTCCGGACAAGCCTTTTTCCAGATGCCCCAAACAATCGGAAAGGGGCTTCATCGGAGAATATGACTTTGCCCCAGTCCTCAGCAGTCCATTCACTATACTTTCTGCAGAAGATCAATCTGTCCCTGATGTTTTTTTTGGAGAGAAGTGGCTTCTTTGCTGCCCTTCTTGACACCAGGCCATCTTCCAGAAGTCTTGTCCTCACTGTGCGTGCAGATGCGCTCACACCTGACTGCTGCCATTCCTGAGAAAGCTCTGCACTGGTGGCACTCCGATCCCGCAGCTGACTCCTCTTTAGGAGACGATCCTGGCGCTTGCTCGACTTTCTTGGATGCCCTGAAGCCTTCTTTACAAGAATTGAACCTCTTTCCTTGAAGTTCCTTGATGATCCTATAAATTGTTGATTTAGGTGCAATCTTAGTAGCCACAATATCCTTGCCTGTGAAGCCATTTTTATGCAACCCAATGATGGCTGCACGCGTTTCTTTGCAGGTCACCATGGTTAACAATGGAAGAACAATGATTTCAAGCATCACCCTCCTTTTAACATGTCAAGTCTGCCATTCTAACCCAATCAGCCTGACATAATGATCTCCAGCCTTGTGCTCGTCAACATTCTCACCTGAGTTAACAAGACGATTACTGAAATGATCTCAGCAGGTCCTTTAATGACAGCAATGAAATGCAGTGGAAAGGTTTCTTTGGGATTAAGTTAATTTTCATGGCAAAGAAAGACTATGCAATTCATCTGATCACTCTTCATAACATTCTGGAGTATATGCAAATTGCTATTATAAAAACTTAAGCAGCAACTTTTCCAATTTCCAATATTTATGTAATTCTCAAAACTTTTGGCCACGACTGTATGTCAAATCTGTCATTTATATCTAAAGATTTTCCTCATAAATTTATAACGCACATAAAACTGCACAGAGAGCATGTAGTTTAGCCAAAAATCTATGGTAGCTGTCATGTAGGCTTTTCACGCATAACTTCATGAAAAAAGCATAGGCTATATCATAAAAAAGACACGTTACTATTTGCAGATTAAAAACTGTCGAAACTCACCATAAAACATCATTTTGATCTAAATATACATTTCATAAAGCTATAACACATAGAAAAAAAATTAGGTAATGTATCTTAGCAAAAAAAAAAAAATCAGAGGTTTCAGTCCCGTGCCGCTTTACCTCTTAACTTCACCAAATATGCATAGATCCTTTGATCAGATCGAAAGATTTCGTTCATAGAGCTGTGACACATGAAAGCAGACTGGCGCACTGAGGCTGCAAAGAAAAACAGCTCGATACTTCACGTTTCGTTTTCATTCATAGCTTCAGGAGTCATGCATAGATCATTATTTTCAGAAAATTACCCCAATTAAAATGAGCCCAGAGATACTGTAATCCATGGATGAGATCCAAATATATTGCTCATATTGCTATTACACATAAAACCCAACAAGCACAGCACGACAAATAACTTTAGTTTCACTTTGCGCTTTTATTAATAACTTCATGAAACATTCATAGATCATGCAAAATCATACGTCATTTTTTGCAGAAAATTCTCCAGATTAAAAAGAGCTCACATTCATTGTAATTTGTTCGCTTGATCTAAATATATTAATTACGATATTATCACACATATGAAATCATTCAATTGAGAAAAAACATAGGTTACATTTCCATTCATAACTTCATGAAACATACATAGTTCATGGAAAATGTAAATTTCTTTAGATTAAAATGAGCCCAATTATACAATAATCTGTCATTTAGATTTTAAGATATTCGTCATCGAATTATAACAACAAAAAAAACTCCAAATGCGCACATGCTGCAATATTCTCATTGTTTTACCTTTATAACTTCATGAAACGTGCTCTGATTGTGAAAAACGGCATATCATTGTTTACAGCAGATTCTCAAGATTGAAATGAGTCCAAAATCAAAACAATCCATTACGATCTTTCATATGTAAATAATACCTAAACCCATGAATCAGTTGGAGAGCTCTATTAAACATTTGACAGAATAGTTGGCTCAAGGAGTAGCAACATGAATGGAGAGTCCATACAACATAATCAAATTTGCACAAATATGTATTTTAATCAGAAAACAGACATAACTTCATTAAGGTAAAACATAAAAAATATAAAGATACAAAAACACAACATCAAGCCTTGGACTGGAGAGCGTGAGAAAGTTTGCCTGACCACCAAACAGCAAGACCAGCAGATACCAAGCCCCAATTAATTTAAATAGTATACCTGGGCGAGTCAAGAGCTAAACAAAAAGTCCTGTTTCATTACAAAATACTGTAACTTTTATAAACTTTATACTATCACCACAAAATTTTAAACATATACATCTTAACTTACCTTATTTATGTCCTGAGATACTGAATACCAAATAAGATGGATATGAAAAATGTCTCTTGAGCACTCAAAATTTTCTTAAATTTTTATCAGTTTTTTCTCCGCAGGAGAATGTTCAAACTATTTTTTTTCACTGAAAGTCAGAGTTGAGCAGTAACTAGTAATTTAGTTATTTTAATGATATTTATTTTGCAGTAACTAACTAATTACTAATAATATTTCAGTAATAATTTTACAGTTACCATCCATAAAAAAAGATTTGTTGCTTAATTACTAAGCCTTTAAGTTCAACCACTATTAAAGCTAGAATGTCCGCTAATATGTTTATTTACAAAAAGGCATGAGTGGTAAAAAATAAATATTTCATAAAACTGCAATTTAAATATATTTTTTCTATAGGCTATACAAAGAAGACAAAATAATAAGGCTGAATAAGCTGATCTATAGCATGTTAAATGGTGGTTGCCTGTCTATGAATGGTACACCCCTCTAAGCTCACAGAAGTGGTTTGACCCAAGTCCTCAGCAGCCAATGACACTGACCCATTCAAACTGATTTTTAAGGCGTACTTCACGTGTATTTAACGCGTATTTAACACGTATTTAACACGTGAAATACAAGTTAAATACACACTGATTTTTCATGCGTAAACAACATGTATAACGCGTTAAATACATGTTGTTTACGCGTGAAATACACGTATTTAACGTGTTGTTGACGCGTTAAAATTCATGTGTATTTGACCCTCTTGGCCTTCCATAGCTGGTTACTCACGCGCTGTGTTCGGTGCAGAGAGAGAGAGAGCCGCGTATCACGGACAGTGACACTGAACCGAGCTCTCTTCTGCGAAGTTCTCCTCGAAGTCCCTCCTGCACCTGAACGAACAAATACAAATCGCAGTTTGAACAAACAAATAGATGTGAAAGAGCCCAATTCAGTACTCGCTGTGTTCTGGTGTTCAGGGCTCACGCAGAGGCGTCTCAAAACACTTGAACATCGAATTTGCTTATTTTTGCTCTTGTGCCGACAAATAGCCTACATACAAAATATGTCAAAATAACCACCTTGGAAATTATGCTCGAAAAAACTGTCAGTTATTTCTTAAGTGAAATTAAACAGTTGAGGGAAAAAAATGGGATGTGTATTATTTTGGATGCGTTCATCATCTAGTAAATGGACTGCATCTAATTTAGCTACTGGCTGCTGTAATGTTAATCCAAGAAAATGAAAATGAAAATCACTCACTGCTCTTGACTGAATTACTTTGTAGTTTTAACAGTCAAACCAAATATTATTCAGACACCAGATATAATTTTTGATATATATAGCAAAACTGTAATAATGTGAGAAATGTTGAAGGTGTCTGAATAAATGTAGGTTTGATTGTATATTTCATTTTTACATTGAAGACTATCCAGTGCTATTTTACATTTAATTATTTGGTTTCTGTACCTTGACACCTACAAACTTGAAAAAAACTTAAACATTGTGTAAATAGCACAAATAAATAAAAATAAATGAACATACAAATTAAACAATTTCAAACAGGGTCCACTGGTACAACCTTCACCGGGTCCCCGCTGACCCCAGCTACGGCCCTGCTCATGCCTGTTTCACACATACTCCGTCTGCAGTGCGTATGCAGTCCGTGTGCGTTACGTATGTGGTGCAGCATGGACTCGATGTGCTTTCACACAGGACGCGTTTGCAGTTCGCTACTCGGTACGTAAACGATCGCTGCACTGCTGCAGACGCAATGCTCCTGGAACGCAACTGGAATCCGTTAACATGGGTGCGTAAAAAAAATATGCAATGCATACGCACTGCAGACGGAGTATGTGTGAAACAGGCGTAAGATTGTTTGCACTTTGTGCAATGTGGTATTAGTTTACAGCTTTTTCAAGCACTTTGTGATGCATTTTGGAAACAGGAGATGAGCCCCTTTTCTAATGCACCGCCTAGCTTGATAAACCCCTTCTCAAAAACTTCTCCCCAGGCGCCACAGCACAAATGGTTGCCCACTGCTCGGGGTGTGTGTTCACAGTGTGTGTGTGTGTGTGTGTTCACTGCTGTGTGTGTGCACTTTGGATGGGATAACTGCATAGAACGAATTCTGTGTATGGATCACCACGCCTGGCTGTATGTCACTTTCACTTTCACTTACTCTGCACCTACAGTATATGTATATAAAACACTATATTCTTGCTCTTCTTGTTAGATGCTAACTGCATTTCATTAACTGTGTACTTGTACTCTGCTTATTGACAATAGTTGAATCTAATCTAAAAAAAAAAAAAAAATTCGAAAATGTATCTTTAAAAGTATGCTTTAGAAATAGAAATAAAACACAATAAATCAATTTTACCAAAGTTTTATTTAGACTGTAGGTCAAAGGTTGCAACTGAATGTGGTCACATGGCAATCTTGTTATGACAGTCTCTTAACCCACATTTCCCTGTGCCAGAGGCGAAACCTGGAGTGCAGAGAAGTGATTGGCCGCTTCTGTAGGTCATTCATTCCTACTTTTTTCATTATGTATCTTCATTATGTATCTCCAAGACATTCCAAATGCCTTCGTCACATTGTTGACTGCTTTACGCTTTAAACATCAACTATCCCAAAGAGCTGCGATACACCTTTGATGTGATCCAGTGGATCTTCATAAACATTGATGGGGAAATGTGCTCCGCAAAAGTTCATGGACTAAAAACAAACTAATGCGGTGAAGTGCCTGCAACCATTGCTATTTACTTTTTTTTCCATTAAGTTTAATTGATGAATTTGTTAAAGCATCAGCTAAGTTGAGATTAAAGTGGTATGAAACCAATTCATACGTCTTTTAATGTCTTAATGCTTTTCAGAGTTTCTTTTTGAAAGGAATGTTGTGAACAGGATGTTTCTATATGTTGTGGGAATGGCATTTTAAAGAGTTTAGTTTAATTGATGAATTTGTTGAGGCTTGAGAGCATAAATAATTGATAACTTAGTTTATATTAAAATGGCATTTAAGCCAATTCATAGATCTATAGTGCGTTTAACAATGTTTAAACATTTTCTTTTGGAACAAAGTATGTTTCTATATTGAATGCTGTGGGGTGATCTTGTTTAATGTTATATAACAGATTAATCCACAGGACGTGCATTGAGACAGGTGTAAAACACATTTCAATGAGGTTAGTGTTTTAAGGAGTTTTAATTAATGTTCAAGTAGTAATTCATTATTTGGTACTTCTGCAGGTTTTAAAGTTTCATAACACCACTTTAGTTGGCTGAACTTACTGGGTGTAGTTTAGATGACTTAACTTTAGTTGGCTGAACTTACTGGGTGTAGTTTAGATGACTTAACTTTAGTTGGCTGAACTTACTGGGTGTAGTTTAGAAAACACCGCTTTAGTTGGCTGAACTTACTGGGTGTAGTTTAGATGACTTAACTTTAGTTGGCTGAACTTACTGGGTGTAGTTTAGATGACTTAACTTTAGTTGGCTGAACTTATTGGGTGTTGTTTAGAAAACACCGCTTTAGTTGGCTGAACTTACTGGGTGTAGTTTAGATGACTTAACTTTAGTTGGCTGAACTTATTGGGTGTAGTTTAGAAAACACCGCTTTAGTTGGCTGAACTTACTGGGTGTAGTTTAGAAAACACCGCTTTAGTTGGCTGAACTTACTGGGTGTAGTTTAGATGACTTAACTTTAGTTGGCTGAACTTATTGGGTGTTGTTTAGAAAACACCGCTTTAGTTGGCTGAACTTACTGGTTGTACCTAAATTCGAAGTTTACTTAACTAAATTAAACTAAAAAAATTTTTACTTTATAACTTGTCAGGTAAACCTTTCCAAATTTGTCAAGTACACTTTTCCAAACAAGTTAGTTTAACTCAAAAAAACCAATGCAAAAAGATAACAAAACATAATGAGTTAAGTCAACAAAAGATTTTTTTTACAGTGTATGCAGGATCTAGTAAGATTAGCTGTCAATTTTTGGTCAGAGACTTCCCTTGTCTGCTTCCATCACAACAGTAGGTCTGGACTGCATCCCACAAGGCCAATCAGCAAAACATTGGTAATGCAAGTCTCAGTGAAAGATAGAAAGATCATCTTTTATAAACAGGCATGTCTTTGAATGCAGTATTTATTTCGATAATTTCCTTCTTTAATGGAGAAAAAAACTCAAAATACAAAAAGGACATATTGATGTGGTGACTAGTTAAAGTCACCCCATGAAGCTAGTTTCAACTATTAGTTTCACTTCAACTATTACCTTCCAACTGATATTGAGTTTTGAATTGAGCCACTGCATGTGCTGGTTTTTATAGCTTTCCAGCCAGTGATGGTGCAGGATAACAGAAAAGCATGGCTTTGATTGGTTGACCTGCTTTGTCATAATTCGAGAGAGGTGAACATGTTGTATGAAGCTTTATTTGCTGAAAACATGCTTGCACTTTCAGTTCATAATCGCAATTCCTGATGAGGTTAGGGGTGTGCGATGTGAAGATTTTTGATCGTGGATGATAAAAATGTCTCCACGATCAGCTTTTGAAGAAATATCGTTGTATTGTGATACAGCGCACATTCTATCAGTTCTGGCACTGCTGAATTAATATACTATGACATTAACATTAGTGTTAACTCAGCGGTAGAGTTACTCTCAAGGGGCACTGCACACTTCTTGTTCTTGTTCTGACGTGCAGTTTTTCTGAGCACACTCAAAGCGCGCGCACAACAACGAAAGCCTTTCAAACTGTGCCTGATTAAACTAAGTTATATGTTGTGTTAACTGTCAAAACACACACGGTTTATGTGTAGCCTCAGTTGGTTATGTCTAAAATAAAAGCGAACAACTGAAAGAAACAGATGCATGACTGTGTATTAGATGTGTGCAGGTCTTAAAGGGACAACCCTAACAAGCTTTGTCTTTATAATAGGGAAATTAGTTTGGCTGTAATGCTCAAACAGCTTGCAAAATATAAAAACCAAAATAACAAAGAATCGTGAAAAAAAATCATGATATATAATCCTGCCATATCGCCCACCTGAACAAGCCAAAACACCCTACCATACCCCCAACCGTCACCTCCCCACCCCTCGATTGTGCCCTTGTAGTTAGGGGGTGTGCCCAAAGCGTGAATACTTATTCAGAAAGGTACGGAAAACAAATGACGATTGCTAGCGCTAGCCTGTTATGTTGCAGTACATACATACAATTTTCACTTACCACATTTGCAGATCCTGAGCACCACTGACAAACATCTAATCTTGTAAAATGTGTGGTAAGTACTGTAAGTACTTGGGATATGAATAATAAAATTAGAATTTTTTTTCCCGTAAATTCATGATTATTCAATAAAATCATATCATTTAGTTCCGTACCTCAGTAACCCCTCAACCCTGTTACACAAATCATTCTCCCCCCCCATAAAAATAATTAACTGATCCTTATGTGACATCATTAATAGGAAGTGACACCATATAACTCTTCTGAACAACATTGTGAGTATACACTGGCAAGTTACCACCTTCTTTTATAACCATAACATTATTAATATTGTGATATTGTGGTTGTCAAGCTTAACAACTCAACCCTGTTGCATCAAATAGAGATAGAAAATGATAAATTGTGAAAATGATCTTTATTTTAATTTCTTAATATCATGCTCCTGTTATTCACTACATTTAGGACAGGGGCCGTTTAAGTTTAAAATATTTTAGATTTAGTCAGAGAGCTTTCTGTCCCGCCATTGAAAATGTATGTACGGTCTACTGTCCAGAAAGGTAATAAAAACATCAGCAAAGTAGTCCATGTGACATCAGAGGGTCAGTTAGAATTTTTTGATGCATCGGAAATACATTTTGGTCCAAAAATAGCAAAAACTACGACTTTATTCAGCATTGTCTTCTCTTCCGGAAAAAATCTGACCCTCTGATGTCACATGGACTACTTTGATAATGTTTTTATTACCTTTCTGGACATGGACAGTAGACCGTACATACATTTTCAATGGAGGGACTGAGAGCTCTCGGACTAAATCTAAAATATCTTAAACTTAAACGGCCCCTGTCCTAAATGTAGTGAATAACAGGAGCATGATATTAAGAAATTAAAATAAAGATCATTTTCACAATTTATCATTTTCTATCTTTATTTGATGCGACAGGGTTAAGTTGTTAAGCTTGACAACCACAATATTAATTATGTTATACTGTAGTTATAAAAGAAGGTGGTAACTTGCCAGTGTATACTCACAATGTTGTTCAGAAGAGTCTTACGGGTTTGGAACGACATGAGGGTGAGTCATTAATGACATAATTTTAATATTTGGGTGAACTAACCCTTTAAGGGTAACAGACTATGCTTCTGTGAACCTTCAATGCTGCAGAATTTTTTTCTGTAACTTTCCCCAGATCTGTGCCCTCGCCACAATCCTGTCTCGGAGGTCTACTGACAATTCCTTGGGCTTCATGGCTTGATTTGTGCTCTGACTTGCACTATTACCTGTGGGACCTTATATAAACAGGTGTTTGCCTTTCCAAAACATTTCCAATCAAATTTACCACAAGGATGATCAGTGGTAACAGAATGCACCTGAGCTAAATTTTGAGTGTCATGGCAAAGGCTGTGAATACTTATGTACATGTGATTTTTTTTTTGGTCTTTTCTTTTTTTAAATATATATATAAATTAGCAAAGATTTCAAACAAACGTTTTTCAAATTGTCGTTATGGGGTATTGTTTTTAGAATTTTGTGGAAAAAAAATTAATCTATTTGAGAACAAGGTTGTAACGCAACAAAATGTATAAAAAGTGAAGCGCTGTGAATACTTTCCAGATGCACTGTACAGGGGTGTTGTATGTTGGTGGAAAACCAGTTGCCGTGTGCTTCATAGACTTCTCCATGTGGAGATCTTGAAAGAGGTGTGGACCAGATATTTAATGCCACAAGTTATATGTTGTTTTTTGTTGACCTATTCAGTTAGTTTATAATCTTCTAATGTATAGCAATTTAGCAATTTATATCTGATGTCTTTCTTGGTCACATAATGAAATTCAGTGTTTATAAAAAAGACTAGAAAATTACAGTGAATTTGAGTGAAAAAAAACAACTATTTATATGTTAAGCTGTATTTGTCTCTTCAACCCCATTCCCCTAGTCTCAACCCCTTCGCACCCACATTTTTATTATTTTTTTTTTTTAAGTTTATGAAAAAGTTATTTAATATTTGTATACTTCAGTCCGAAATTAAAGCGGTGCCCTAATGGCCATGATTAATATACAGTATAATTACCCAATTTTATAACTGAGAGAGAAAGTAATGAAATATATATTTTCCACCCATCTTGTATTTATTCCCTTTCGGGTTTCTGTGTCAGACTTTGCTACCTCCCATTCCCAAAACAGATGGTAGCATAATTCGATAGTGAAAAGTGCTACCTATCAGATTTAGCTTCCAGCATAATATTAATAAAGTGTGAGGCTTTATTAACATGCACCTACCTATCTATCTATCTATCTATCTATCTATCTATCTATCTATCTATCTATCTATCTATCTATCTATCTATCTATCTATCTATCTATCTATCTATCTCTTTGGATAAAATAAATAAATGTAAATAATACATAAAATGTACATGTGTCACACTTCTGTGGGAGTGAGGAGATAAACATAACCAAAAAGACTGTAATAAAACAAAAAAGGCAGGTACATACAGTAGGAACTCAGGAGTCATGAATGACACAAGACATCACACCATAGACACAGGAAAACACAGTTCTTAAGTAATGGAACAAATGAAGAAATAAACGAGACACTGCTGAATCAGATAGAACTCAAACAATATGAGGTAAAAAGTCACATGGAGAAATGGATCATGTGGGTGAGGAAAACAAACACAAAACATTTAGGAACAAGTTAAGAGACGAGGAGATAAACTCAACTAAAATTATTGTTGCTCCTCTATGCCCCGCCTTTCTGAAACATGCCGATTTTTCTGAAAAGCGAGGTGTATGCTGATTGGCCAGCTTTCCAGTGCGCTGTGATTGGCTAAATACCTCTAGCTTTTGACGGAAATGTTATGCCCCTGTAGGGTTTCAGAGCGAACCAGACAAATTTAAGATTTGATTGGGAGCATTGTTGAAACATGCGGAGCCGAATTCCACAGAAAGGCTCAAGACACAGGATGTTAGAAATCAAATCTTAGCGCCACTATTCTGAAGCAAGTCCACCAACTAGGCACCTTTGAACAGCATTCAACATTAGAACAAAAGAACAATTATTAACAAATCCAATTTGGAAAGGAGATTGTTAAATTTGGGGTAAGTAATCAAGATTGTTGATCATCCACAGGCTCCATGATAGTAAACACAATCACAAGTTCTATGGAATAATCCCCCCAGGAGAAAAGAACCAGACTGAAATTCCTTATGAAATTGTCTTTATGTTTAAAGAATGGCACAGAAGCAGGCTTTTACAGATGTAGATGCACCAAAATGAACTCAAAAAGACTTAAGTATAAGTATAAGTATATTATGGACTGATGAATATCATGCTACTGAATAGCTTAAGGGTTCATATTCATCTTTAGGATGTCTGTGTTTGAATCAATACTTTGTCAAATGTATCATATTCTTGTTATAGGAATCATGTCCAAAATTAAACTCTGCAAGGGGGGGAAAATTCAGATGACATGATTGATAAGATAACATTTGATTTATAAATGGAAAGGAGGAATATACAATGCCCCGAAGCAAAGACAATATCTAATTGGTTAAGACACCATTTGGGAGGTGTCCGACAGCCCAATTTAAATACTCAGGACACCATCAATTTTTTTTTTTACTTTTGCTTTTAGTCATGCTTGCCTTTTAACTCTTTAGCTTTTAGTCATCACTTTCAGCAATGCTTTTTGCCATTACTTTTTGCATTCTTTGAATGCCATACCAGCATGCTTCGGCCTGCAAGCCCTCTGCTACTTAGTCACGATGAGAAGAAATGCCACCTAAGCCCTTTCAAACTGCCTTTCCGGCAAATACACGGGTAAAGTGTTCCGGCAATTGTTCCCGGGTCGCTAGATTTTGCACTTTGACACTGCCAGTGATTACCCGGGATATGTGTGTGCTTTCACACACAACCCGTAAAGATCCCGTAACGACACGTGACATCAGGGCGTGACGTGTAATGTACGTGTCGAAAACGTTAGGCACGTTATACTTTCACTGAAGCAAACGAACGATCTCGGCATCAGCGCGGAAAGTGAGGAACTAACTGATCTCTGCTTGATTACAGTTTGCACATATTTCTTCGTCGCGAACGTTGATCTTCCTTCAAAACACCGGGTAAAAGAGTCGCGCGATAACGTGCGTCATCACTACAACCCGGCATTAGATCTGGCTTTTGTTCACACAGTGCTCGTCCCGGGATGAACCCGGCAATGTTACTAGGTCCCCAACCCGGCTTCAATGCTGGAATCAATCCCAGGACGTGGTTGCTTTCACACAGAAGGCGACCAGGCAATGTTCCGGCAATATGCCGGGTCCGACGTGCAGTGTGAAAGGGGCTCTAGTCTCATCAAACTTTACTTATATTCTTTTACTTTAGTTTCTTTTCTTTTCTGTTGAGAGTTTAGTATTCTGAGTAAAGTTTTGCCAAACACTGTGTCTCAGAGTCTGACCTCGAGTGCCCATCTAAAACTTTAACCAGCCCACAACTCTGCATCTTTAAGCCGAGTTCAGACTGCACGATTTTCAAAGTAGACGGGTCACTGTTCTTTTCACACTGCATGACTATATTGGCCAGCATTCAGTCACTGCTGTGTTCACACTGCATGACTTTACAATAGGAAGAATCGCCGACAACTCTGTCTGGCATGCAAACTACTTTTCACAACCCAACACACGCTAGATGTGACGAGGAAATAACGCGATATCACGTCTGCAAGACCGGAGTTCTCACGTGAGACTGGGATTATTATTAAAAATGGTAGCCCGCAAGAAGCTTGCAGTAAGAACTGCCTGATTTGCAGCGAAAACAAGAAAAAGAAAAGAAGATTATGGAGGAGGAAATGGTTGGGGAGACGCGAGGAACAAGGATTGTGTGTTCTTATATCATGCTTGCTGATATTGAGGTATACAACTCCTCCCCGAACTCCACACTGCTCTGTATCTTGCTCTCTCATTGGCTGTCGGTCATCGCCTATGTAGTTTTCAGTCAGAACACTTTTCACACAGCATGATTTTGAATCGCCGACAGGTCCAGATATTTAGCATGCCAAATATCTCACGGGCATCGGCGACTTGTCTGCGATTCTCTCAGATCGCATCTTTGCTCATTCACACTGCGTGTTTGAGCACCGATTTGCCTGTGATTTTGGGCATTTCTCAGCAATTTCTCAAAACCTGTCACCGAGCCAAAAACTGGGCTAAAATCGTGCAGTCTGAACGCAGCTTTAGCCAACGCCCAACCATTGGCTTCCCAAGACATCACTTCAATGACTACTGAACTTCCAGCCAATCAGCAACCTTGGGAAATCCCCTTTTGGGCAAGGACGACAACTAAGGGAACCCCCTAAACAAGCAATGCAAGTAAATGCAGATTATGAACTGGTGCATTTAATATAACTTTTAACCTCATTGATGAACTCAGTTCAAGGGTTAATTAAGTGATCGATGGTTGTTCAGTTCTATGCAAATGCACATATTGCTATAAACTTGGGATTTCATATTTTCATTCTCTTAAACTCAATCTTTCCTTACTTTCTATCTCCTTGCAAATTGAATGAATGTGTGTGTTAATGTGTAAGATTAGTTTATATGTTTTAGATTTATGCAATAAAATCTTAAATGATTCCCTTTGAGCTAAATTGACCTGTTTCCCTTACACCCCTTACAATACTGTCATGCCATCCCCATTACAAACAAGGCATTTGTTGCATCCAGTGGGGACATAATTATGTATTATAATCAGTGTTGGGGAGTAACTAGTTACATGTAACGGCGTTACGTAATTTAATTACAAAATTAATGTAACTGTAATTAGTTACAGTTACTAAGAAAAAATGAGTAATTAAATTACAGTTACTTATGAAATTTTTAACGATTACAAAGGGGATTACATTTGAATATTTACACACATCCATATACAGATTTAACTGATATCTTTCCCAAATTGCACTGACTATTCTGAGACATACCGCCCTAATAATTTCCGGGATGCGGAAATACAGTCTGGTTCGTAGAATCCAGTCATAAAAACGGAATGCCTAACGCGGACGGAATATGTATGGAAGCAAAATAATGACTTATGTCTTTGAAACAAAAAAGCATGCTGAATAGCACTAACTGAAAAATAATGCATTGAATTAACAGTACTTGCATTTTAATGCCTTGAATTTCCAGGGCTTGCATTGTTAGGTCTTGAAATTTTATATAGTTGTTCATTTAAGCTGTGAATATTTCAATTAAAAATATTTCACACACCTTTTCATAATTAAAAAATCAATAATTCATATTCACGTTCCAGAATTCACTTCCAAAATATTAAATCGGTTAAAAATACGATGTATAATATTCAACAGGCAAATTTCGGTCCATTTTATTTCACTTTCCAAATTCGCTTCCACAAATTCAGTGGTTAAAATTCGGCAGATAATTCGCCCTTTCACATCCGGGAGCTGCAGGAATAGCAGTAGAGCACAGAGGCATAATCTCCAACTGCTGTCAGTTGCTCACCAGCAGGTGGTGCAAGCAGCTGTTAAATAAGGCCAAAGCAACAGGTGGATTAAGTAATACAGTTACAAAAACTGATCTGCAGAAATTAAGCAAGCGCTAAGTAGAAGTTTTGATTATCGGGGCATGTGGAAAAGCTGATTGTGCGTATGTTATTTCAACCTCTTTGCTGTGACCAAGTAAGCAGCATTCAATGGAGATTATTATGGTGTTTTACCCAACGCTGAATTACAGAACTAGCATTACATCTAAGGAAGACACATATTGCTTTTGGTTGTTTAGTTTCCGTAACTTTGTGTCATGGCTTTTGCGTGCTGAGCTGTAATACTGGGGATCCCCTCACGTCACACTCCAGGATTCCCCAATGACGAGTAACACTTCTCAGTCAATTAATACTGTGATATAAGACCTCAGATCTCAGAATAGATTTTATTGAGGATTATGCAAACTATATACAGGCAAGCAAATGGGATCAAAAAGAATCCAATGCGCTGCATTTTCTTTATAATTGATTTCCATTACCACTGGTCTATAAAGTCGACAGTCACACAAAGATATCAATACCATGATTAGTTTTAACAATATGCAACCAATTTATATTAACATAAAAAATGAGTTAAAAACAATCTAGGTATATTCTGAAAATGTAAACTGAAGAAATTATTGACGTGCTACCGCACCCAAGGGACAGTCTGACAATACCACTGACTGGGTTAAAAGGTCCAATGTGTTTTAATTAAAATTTTAAATAACACAGTCAAATTCTTAATCTTGTATTTCTCATAGTGATTTTCTACAGGTGAGATTTTGCCAAAACCTCCCTTCATATATTTACAGTATACAATCATTTACATATTAAAGATCCCTGGAAAGGGTTTTCATGTTCCAACAGTTGTAGTACATACAGACTGACTAGATACAAGACTGACTTACTAGGGATGGGCGTTTTCCACAAATATCACATTCGACTATTTGAGCTCACAAAAAAAAGAATATTCGAATATTCGTTTATTTAAATTAAGTTTAATGAGTCAGACATTTTTCAGCAACATTTGTTTTCGTCATTTTGAACAAGCTTACACACAATAAGCTTGAACATTACACATCGTGTTTTGTAGCTGAAAACCTTTTACAAATGCGTGCAAACAAATAAAAGTACAGATTAAAAGCAAAAAAATAATAATAAGTGAACAAAGAAAAAACGTAAAGCAGCCTGCAGCAATTAGGCTATTGTACACTTAACTTTTAAACTGTCAGCAAATCTTTTTTGCTTTTTTTTCTATTCTTTCAAATGTTCTTGTTAAGAAATACGGCATGTAAACATGATTGGGGGAAAGTCGGCTCCTTAGTCTGTTAACAATAAGGCCGGCCGCGGAGAAAACGCGCTCTGATGGCACAGACGTTGTCGGGACTCACAAATAACGGTGTGCTAAGCGAATAAGTTTTGTGAAGCGCTTCGTGTTTTCGTTTCACCACTGAATGGGATCCTCATCTGGTGGAATACATGGAATACATGGCTCCAGCAAGAACTGCTCCCACTCGTCTCGGCTGAACTCTCTGTAATCATCGCTGAAGTACTGGCTCAGCCTTTGCCAGCCTTTTCCTACGAGTTGTTATTGCATCCTCTTCATCGTTGGTGACGGCGGCTGCATCCGCACCACTTGCATCAAGGAAAATGTTCTGATAATGTTCAAATAAAGTTTTTTTTCTTAATTCTCTCATGTTTTCATCGAGAAACCT
Organism: Carassius carassius; assembly: GCF_963082965.1. Taxonomy (NCBI): domain Eukaryota; kingdom Metazoa; phylum Chordata; class Actinopteri; order Cypriniformes; family Cyprinidae; genus Carassius; species Carassius carassius. The sequence goes on from NC_081800.1 coordinate 11,069,261, forward strand.
GAGATGTTTGTGCCGAGGGTCTAGGGCAGACGCGAGAAGAGGAGTTTTCACTGTATTCTCCAAGTTAGCGGTGTTAATTCGTTGCATGAGAGATGCTGCAACAATGTTCTTGAATTCGGTCACTTTCTGTGATTCTCCACGGCATATTTGAAGTACTGTAGAAGACCGCAGTTCTTAGGGGGCGTTCACTTATCGCGTCTTTTGCATGCTCAAGTTCGTTATTTCCAATGTGGGCGCGCGGTATGCGCGCTCATAATGGAAGCGACGCGGTCACGATGCGCACGCGGAGCGATGCGGTCCCGTTTTTTCCAGGCGCGTCCGAACAGCATTGAGTTAAAAACATCTCAACTTTCAGAATGCCGCAAGCGCACCGCGGGTCATGTGACAAGAACTAAACATTCAGCTTCATCCTTTCCCGTAACAACGTTGAAAGCTCAGCCAAGATGAAGGAACTGCTGATCATAGCTGTATATGGATTGCCATTTTTAAATAAATTTAGTAGCAGAGCTACTGAAAGCGATTTTTTTGTGCTGCAAATCCATTTATCCTTTACTGAAATTTCCGCGTCTTCATGGAGAGAGCGCGTCATTGTTGCTTAGCCTCAGGAGCGCTTCTGCCCGAGCACTTTGGAAAAAAGGAGAAAGCGGCGCACATAGCCTTTTCCACGCGTTATTAGGCGCGATATATGAATGGCCCCTTATTCATTCATTATTTTTTAAATAAATTAAATAAATTATTTTATATATATAACATGCACTTTTTCTTGTTCCGTAACTTGCGTTCATATCCTCATCTGTCTGTATATAGTTTGCATCATCAGTAAGATGTGAGTTTGTTTTTAAATCGCTGTCACTGTTAGTGCGCTGAGCCACGTGTTTTCTTTTCTTTAACAGATTTCTGAGGGAAACCGCGTGAAACCTTGAGCGTTCGTTCATATTTTACATCGGCTTAACTGTCTATATAGTTTGAATAATCATCAATAAAATGTATTCTGAGATCTGAGGTCTTATATCACAGTATTATTTGACTGAGAAGCATTACTCGTCATTGGGGAATCCTGGAGTGTGACGTGAGGGGATCCCCAGTATTACAGCACAGCGACTCACAAGCCATGACACAAAGTTAGGCAAACTAAACAACCGAAAGCAATATATGTCTTCCTTAGATGTAATGTTAGTTCTGTAATTCAGCGTTGGGTAAAACACCATAATAATCTCCATTGAATGCTGCTTACTTGGTAACAGAAAAGAGGTTGAAATAAACATACTCACAATCAGCTTTTCCACATGCCCCGATAATCAAAACTTCTACTTAGCGCTTGCTTAATTTCTGCAGATCAGTTTTTGTAACCGTATTACTTAATCCACCTGTTGCTTTGGCCTTATTTAACAGCCGCTTGCACCACCTGTTGGTGAGCGACTGACAGTAGATAGAGATTATGCCTCTGTGCTCTACTGCTATTCCTGCAGCTCCCGGATGTGAAAGGGCGAATTATCTGCCGAATTTTAACCACTGAATTTGTGGAAGCAAATTTGGAAAGTGAAATAAAATGGACCGAAATTTGCCTGTTGAATATTATACATCGTATTTTTTAACCGATTTAATATTTTGGAAGTGAATTCTGGAACGTGAATATGAATTATTGATTTTTTAATTATGAAAAAGTGTGTCAAATATTTTTAATTGAAATATTCACAGCTTAAACGAACAACTATATTACATTTCAGGACCTAAAGATGCAAGCCCTGGAAATACAAGGCATTAAAATGCAAGTACTGTTAATTCAATGCATTATTTTTTCAGATAGTGCTATTCGGCATGCTTTTTTGTTTCAAAGACATAAGTCATTATTTTACTTCCATAAATATGCCCCATTTTGGATGACTAAATCAAAAGTAGGTCAGTTCACTTGAATCAAAACATGACATCGACTAGTGTCTGTGAATATTAAGCCCCAAAAATGCAATATATGACTCCTGCACGTTCTGCGTGTCTGTGGAAATCAGGCGCGGACTGGACACCGGGAGAACCGGGACAATTCCCGGTGGCCTGGCAGCTGATTTTGCCCGCTATTTTAATATCATTATTGTATAATTTCCTTCCGAATGTACTAAAGCGATCATTTGCGAATCCGCCGTTTGATAATTAAATCTCTAATAAATCAGGAAGTGTTAGTCATGACTCGCGCGCTCTCCGCGCCTCCGCCAAACGGTTTGGATCAGACTCAGAGTAATCAATTCGAGAGAGAGAGAGAGAGAGAGAGAGAGAGAGAGAGAGAGGATTGCTGGAGCAGAGAAGCTGAACTACTGTTCAGGGTTTCAGGTCAGTTTCATCTGTAAAGATGCTTTTTTTCTTTGTTTTTTTATTTAATTAATCAAGCAGCAGCACGTTGCTCATCAGTCATCACTCAAAATACTATATAAAGGACATCATTATTATCAGTTGTAATGTTACAGTAGTAATTTAGCTGAAAAACAATCAGATTTTTTTTATAGGTTTAGGGGGAGCTACGGACAGACAACAACACAACCCTTACGAAAGTTAACGTTTTAATATATTTCTATAAATCCAGAGAAAAGTTTAAAAAATTCCAAAAATTTTAAATGATTTTACAAATTGAGTTATATAAAAATAAATACAAATCCATTTGCAAAAAACAAAACAAAAAAAAAAGCATGGTCAATTTTTGTAAGGAAAACATGACTCGTGTACAGTATTAGGATTTTTCTATAAAGATATTGTAGTATTGTAGAGTATTGTATTGTAAAGTATAGTGTTTTTCAATCTTGAGGTTTAATGTCATGAGAGAGATGGATAACAGGGCAAAATAAAGAGACTGAAGAGAAAATTGGAAGTGAAGGTGCAGTTCAGGAGAGAACTTTTAATTATTTAGCATGTCCCCAAATTAAAGATTTAAACCTTTTTTATGTCAGGTCCAATACAAAAAATAGTTTTGTCCGTGAATTTGTTTGTATGAGTTTGAATTTTCCAGTCTGAATTTTTTTCCCAGTCCGCCCCTCCTGTAAATTAATGGCAAAGACATGGTTTCATTTACTAGACATAGGCCTACTGAAGCTCGCAGTGTTTTCAACCTCTGCTGCCTCAATATAGGAGTACACGAGCACATAAACATAATTTCTAGAACTGTTCTGTGTCACTTCATGTGCATTTTACTTATTTTGAGAAAACTATCGTCATATCATATACAAAGAGACAGCAGTTTAAAAAAAAACACCAATGTTTCAGGAGTTTATTACACAGAATACGACACATGCTTATTAGATAACTGTATTTGAGTTGATGTATATGCTTTTATTCATTATTCTTTAATTTTCACAAATTTAGAAAAGTAATCAAAAAGTACTCAAAAGTAATTAGTTACATTACTTTAATAAAGTAATTGAAAAAGTTACACTACTATTACATTTAAAACAGGGTAACTTGTAATCTGTAACCTATTACATTTCCAAAGTAACCTTCCCAACACTGATTATAATGACTTATACTGTCTTTTTACGTGTTGCGTTGTGTATCATGATGCATAAACATAAAACCATGTCTGCATTTGTGATCGGAGAAATGACAAACAACAAGCCTACTCTACACTGCTCAAAACTCATGTTTGAATCATCAGTGGCAAATTCTTTAAAAATGTAACAGTCTGTGAGTCAGAAGCACCAGACTGTCCGTCCAAAGTTGGAACTGCCCCACTTTATAGACCGCCTTTGAGCACAGACCCATTGTAGGACACTCTGCAGGTTCAGGAAAAAGACCTCCATAAAATATGTTACACAGCGTCACACACTGCGGGCTAGAGTGAGGAATGGCCAGTTGATTCGACGAAGGCCGGCGGGCTTGCGGCAACCACATGTGAAAACCCTGGGCTGGACCGCTTCGTCCACGGTAAATCCACAGCGCAAAGTCGATGAATATCTTCAGCGACCAGCATGGATCAGCTCTAGGCATGACAAAGCGGATACAGTCCTCTTTTGGAAGTCCAAACAAAGTAGTTTTGCTTTCAAAGTGAAACACACAGTGTCTATACAACATGGCGGCGGTGGCAACAACAATACAACGCAGAATAAAAGTTACACCTTCTTTCTTTGCGTGAACATTTGGGCGGTGTTATGCAAATCTTCCAACACAGTGACGTAGACATGTGGGGGCGCGTTTGAACAAGGAGTTTTAGGAGGGTGTGGATGAGCCTTAACTTTGATAAAGAATACCTCTTTGGATTTGAGACTTTAGTCTTTGCAACTTTACAGATCTTCTTTATGCACCAAGAGCTTGTAACACTCCAAAGAGAAAGGAAAAATTGGAATCCCATCATATGACACCTTTAATGAATCATAAAAGGCAGGAAACATGAATGGCATAAGACACAGCTGCCACGCTGTCTGGTCTCTGTTTCCCTGAGTCTCCACTAGTTGTCTCACTTCCCCATAGGCAACTCACTGTAGGCACTACAAATCCCACAAAGCCTTGTCCCTTCATCACAGTAATTGCACTCCTGTTAATTGCACTCAGGTGTCTTCACTTAATAGTCCTTACCCTGCCTATGTTAACCGGTCTTTTTCTTTTTGTCTTCATGGAGTCCTTTCATTCCGTCACCCAGTTTCCTCGCCTTCCGAGTTTCCTTGTCTTCCGAGTTTCCTGTTCCCTGTTTGTTTATTGTTGGATGGATTTATGGTTTTTGACCCCCGCTTGTTGGATGCTGATTTGGATTACCCATTAAATACCACACTACTTTTGGATCTCTTGTCTGCGTTTCTCTGGGTTCCGAACGTAACAGAAGGACTCCACGTCTCTGCTGAACTACCAGAGCCTCTCCACGTCTCTGCTGAACTACCAGAGCTTCTCCACGCCTCTGCTGAACTACTAGAGCCTCTCCTCGTCTCGGCTGAACTACCAGAGCCTCTCCTCGTTTCCGGGGAACTTCCAGAGCCTCGTCACATCTCAGCTGAACTCTCTGAGCGCTCGACTGATCCTGTTATGGCCACGGAGGACACCCTTAACTTGTTCATGTTCTCTTTTTCAGACTTGCCTAACCAGAATTGCTCTCCTGTGTCATCGATCCCACTGTGGTGGGCTTCTGTATCGACCGAACGGATGTGGTGGTCTTCTGCGCCGCCCTGGTGGGCTTCTGACTCGACCGCACGGATGTGGTGGTCTTCTGCGCCGCCCGGGTGGGTTTCTGTCTCGCCTGCACGGAAGTGGTGGTCTTCTGCGCCGCCTGGGTGGGCTTCTGTCTCGACCGCACGGATGTGGTGGTCTTCTTTCATTCCGTCACCCAGTTTCCTCGCCTTCCGAGTTTCCTCGTCTTCCGAGTTTCCGGTTCCCGTTCCTATTCCTTCCCTGTTTGTTTATTGTTGGATGGATTTATGGTTTTGACCCCTGCTTGTTGGATGCTGATTTGGATTACCCATTAAAGAGCCAGTAAGATGAAAATTCTAAGCTTCCTATCACTGTTTATAAGTCCTGTACAACAGGTTTAAATCCATGCAAGGTTAAAAAACATTGTCATTTTGTCAAAATATCATTTTAAAATTACCTCAGTTCTCAGAGATCTCCAAACGGTTCGCGCGAATCTGTTCAAAAGATTCAGTTTCCTTAAACCCCACCTTTCGGTAGCATACTGTGTTCTGATTGGTCAACTGACATAGTTTTGATTGGTTGTTCCGCATGTACGTGTTGTAAAACGAAACGCCCATAGCTCACCTTCGGATGTTTTAAGATAGGGTATTATTACAGTACATAAATACCATGGCATCTATTTTGCCTTATCAATATGAGCTAGAATCTGAAGAGGAAACAGACGAAGTCGTTCAACCGGCCACACAATTAAATCAACGAATTGACCAGGGCGTTTGACTAAGGACCCATGCTCATGTAAGCACGTACATAACCAAACTGAGCACACAACTTCACGGTAAACAATGCGTTAGCATTAACATATAGTGCTAGCGTGACATACTGATAAGACGCTCATACATAACACATAACTTCATAATCATACTTACAGGTTGTGATTCGGAGATGCTTGTTGGTCCAAAAAAAGTTGGTAATGAACCCTCTTTTATGGCCAAACACTTTGAAAATCCCGCCTTGAACTCACCGAGATTAGAAAAGCAGTCATCAGTGAAATGTTGTGAACACAACAAAAGGGATTTGTTGTACTGCTCTACGTACAAAGAGATGGGCAAAGATTTGAAATCTATAACGACTCGTTTCAGCGATTCAGAGTCGACTCCTTACTTCAGAAGCCAATAACTTTAGAAATCGTGTACTTTTTGGTTTAATTACTTTGCACATTGTTTACACTGATGGACAGCTACATCATACACTGTAATACAGGTAATTTTTGATTTCCCATCTGTGTGGCTCTTTAAATACCACACTGCATTTGGATCTCTTGTCTCCTGCGTTTCTCTGGGTTCCAAACGTTACAACAGCATACTAGACACAGGAAATAACAGGGCTTAAGTAATGGAACAGTTGAGAAGAAAAAATGAGACACAGCTGAATCAAAACAAGATGAGGGAGAAACTACTTCACATGGAGAACATGGGACACGTGGAGGAGTAAAACAAAAACAAAACGGAACCATTGGTATGACAATATGTTTGTCAATTTATAAATAGTAATAATAATAATAATTAAATACTGATTAATTAATTAGTTGAATTACTCACAAATAATAGCATCCATCAGTTTTTGCTTAGAATAGACATATTTCTATTCATATTTCATGATATGAATAGGACCACCCCCACCCCCCTCCCCACTAACATATGTTGGCATGCACCAGTCACTTTTTTACAGCATTGGTCTGCTCACTATTTCATTCAGCATGGAACTGACGTCATTCTACTACCTCATCAGTCAGTTTAAATAAAATAACTACTCTTGAGACCTTTGTCACTTTAATCAGACTAAATAAGCTTTTTTGCACTAAAAATATTTTTATCTGCACTGTTTCACTTCACTGGTTTGCACTCTATCTGCCATGTGCCTTGCGCTGCTTTATTTAACTTTATTTTTATTATGTCTTTTTTACATGCCCTTATTGTATAGTTGTATCTTATATTTTATATTTGATCTAGATTTTTAGGCTCTACTGTTAGTGTTATCTGTATGCACCGAGGCTCTGAGAGTAACGCAATTTCGATTCTCTGTATGTATGTAGTATACATGTGGAAGAATTGACAATAATGCAGACTTGACTTGACTTATAAGTCATTATATTGTTTTATTTCCATTTTACTTAACACAAACCTGTTACTGACTGACTAATTTTTTTTTTTATTAATCACACCAAATTAACACACTAAATGTATATCCTTAATATACACTGAATAAAAAGAAAGTATTGGTAACACTTTAGATTAAGTAACACTATATTAGTTGCTTATTATCATTCATATAATTAGCATATTGGCTATTTATTAGTACTTATAAATCATGACCATAGTTAGATCCCTTAACCTATACCCTATACATAAACATAACAACTTCAACAACTACCATACTTACTATCAGTAAGCAGCAATTTAGGAATTTATTACGGGAAATCTCATAGTAAACAGTGAACGTGTTCCCTAATCTAGAGAATTGCTCAAATATATATATATATATATTATAAATAAACCAAATATTTTTGGAGTAAATATCACATGAAAGTTCTATTTCAGTCTTTCTATTTAAAAAAAAATCACATTTAATTCAATGTGTTTCTTTTTAAATTTTTTGTGAAAGTTACTAGCAAAAATGCTACACCATACTTAAAATATTCAAAACAAATATGATACAAATGTGCTCCTTGTTCCTCTACTTTAGCTCACACATGAGAAAAAGTGCTACATCAGAGTCATGGGCTTTGGGCTCATGGTTTAATGCATGAAATAACTGATAAAACATATACCTTGAATACAAAGTTTTTAGATAAACTCATATATTAAATATAAAGGGCTGTTGGAGAAAGATTTTTTTTTAATTTATTTATTTATTACATTCTGTAATAAACACATCTGAGATTAACCATTCTATTCACCCAGCACTTGAATCATCATTGTGCAATTTTTAAAAATAGATGCTTGTGTGAATGCTTTACAAATAATGCTTCCTTCCTAGAAACCCTAAAAAAAGAGTGAAAGTGGCGATCTTGTAGTCTTGCTTTGTTTCCTTATTGTTGTTGTTGTTTATTTTTTGTGTGTGTAATTCATATCTCACCATATGGCCATCCAGCACAGTTCAAAGAAAAGGGAAGGAACCTGCACTCCACAACAAATACATGTTCCCACCCTGAGACTCTGAGCTCTTGTTGATGTTATTCTTCCCTCCATTTGATCACACTCTTAAAATTAGAAATGAAAGAGTTCATAGGGCAAGAACAAATAATAAGGCTTGTTTTTTGTTAATCTCATTGTAACAAAGCATGAGCAACAGTGCTCTTTTGAAGGCAGAGCTGAAGAGCTTCACTCACACAGCCTCAGCTCAACCAAGAAAAATATGATCACACCCATTCTGAGGTTTGGTTTTTACTGCATGATTTATATAAAGAGCTTGTGCAGTTAACAAACTCTATTTGCATCTCATTATCTACCAATGCGTATAATGTTCCTCTGCATGTGGAGAGTGTTATTGGGAAACCGTTAATATAATACCTGGAGAAACCTGATACCATTCCTATTCACCTCTATTCTCAGCTGGCAAAAGAATTCATGAGCACTCTTAGTTGTATTTTCCCCCGAAACATTTGACAAATCCCTTATAATCCCATCAATCCCCCATTATGAATGAATGAAATTTGAAGTATTGAAAAAAAATATATATAGGTTTTTTTTTTTTTTTGGCACATTAGAGTGTTAGCAAGGCAGAACGGCAGAATCTAAATCTCTTCCTCCTTGGTTTTCTAGATAAATTCATGGAATGTGAATGTAGTATGAAGTGTCATGTGTTAAGAGGACACATCTAAAGTGCTGATAATCATATGTCACAGTGGGCAGGACTGTGTCAGTGCTGCTTCAGTGATAGATGTAAAGGAGGGAGAGGCTGAAGTAAGGCCTCCTTTTGGGGCTGTCTTACTTGCTTCTAGTCTCTTTTGCTGCTTGTTCTCTATTTGATTTCTTGCACTATCAAACTCTCAGAACCTTTTAGACCAATGAAGTATCTGAGGAACTGAGGTAGGCAAAGTGATAATCTTTTTCTATTCTTTCAGTGTGACAAACTCTAATGCAGTTCTTTCGGTGTAATAGGTCATGGTTTTTAGGCTTTGTAACATTTAGGTCATAGGTTTAATTTCTAGGGAATGTATGTACTCATAAAATAAGCAATATAACTTTATTGCACTGGAATTTACTTTGTATTAAAGTGTCTGCCAAGTGTAATAATATCAAAGCATTTGCATTTGTCTCATAAGTTTTGCAGATGTCCAAGAATGAACTTTGTTCATATAATAGTTAATTATTTTACAATGCCAGTGCATGAAACATAAAGCTGCTGGGAATTTTGTGTTAAAAACATAATCGGAATCTGAGCAGAGAGACCCGGGGTGCGTTTCCCGTACAACGACGTAGCTCGCAGATTAACCACCATAGTACGATGCATCGTTATGAAAATGAACTAGCTACTCACGACTGTTTCCCGAAACCATGGTACCTGTGTCGCAGACCCATGGTTCAAACTACGTTGGTTTGAGCCATCGTTCTTCTTCTTCTTCGATCTAATGGCTGACTGGAGACATGAGCACATACCGCCACGTACAGTAACATGGTTTTATTTTCTCTTCTCTTCGACTCGAATTACGCTTTTGAAATGATGTTCCAGGAGTCGAATAATAACGAATCATTCATTTGTTCTGCAATACATTATACACACACGGAGTTAAAAATGTGCTCTTTTCTGATCCCAATGTCAATAATTTCACAATTTCATATAAATACTATTTCTTTTTTAATATTGATAGGCTACTTAACCACAATTGAAAAAGATGGGTTTTAAAAAACTGTGATGTACTCTTGTGGATTGCTTATTTTGCTAAATTTTTCCTATTTATGTCTTCTTGCCATTCTGTTAATGAAAATGACAAGAAAACCATTTTCAAAGCATGAAATTGCAGTTCTTTTTTGAGGAGGTGGAAAATCCATGTAATGGAAGTCCATGTATTTTCAAAGCTGAAAAATAGCATTACAAATGCTGACAAAAATAAAATCTGGGCAGAAATCACTCAAAAAATAAATGATGCTGGCTATGGATATGAACAAAGCCCATAAGAGGTCAGGAATAAGTGGAGGGACTGTGGCATGTAAGAGGGTAGCAAACAAGACTGATGGAAGAGAAAGTTTTGGCCATCCTGGGGCCTGTTGCAATGGAAGGATCCTTGGAGATATAGATACATGTGCATCAACCAGGCCTTTGCCTTTAAAGTTCAGGCCTCCAACATCAGGCCCTCTCCAGTCTGGCACTTCAACATCAGGCCCTCTCCAGTCTGGCACTTCAACATCAAGCCCTCTCCAGTCTGGCTCTCCAACATCAGGCCCTTTCTATCCTGGGCCTCTAACACCAGGCCCTCTCCAGTCTGGCCCTTCAACATCAGGCTTCACATCTTCAGAGGGCAATAAGAAGAAACAATGCTTTAAATTCAGTTGGCTACACGGCATTATTATGCTGTTGGAAATTTATGGAGGTGGTGGGTGATGGAAGCACACATGACTTTTGTGTGGGCCACTTCTGCAGTTTGCAGGTGGCTTAAGAGGGTACATGGCTTTGGTGATAGCTGGCTGCTGGGAGACATGTCCTCTTCGCCCATACGTCCTGTCACCTGTGCAGCATCCAGCCACCACTGCAGTTTAAACCATTTGTTTAATCTGACATAATTTCTGTTAAATATTTGGTTTATTTGCCGATATGCATTAAATGAACACTTAAAAACATAAAAAAAAACTTTTGCAAACTATACTGTTTCTCTCTCTATATATATGTATTCACACACAAACACATTTGTAGAGAGTATTCTATATTGTAATTCTGTAAAAACAACAAAATCACTCACTTGTTTATATATAATAATTATTTATATTATATTAATTATATAATAATTATATATATAATTTGTGTTACTTTAGGTACATGAATTTAAAACTAAATTAAAAATTAATTTACTATAAAAATACTGTGATTTGAGTGTTAACATTTAATATAAGTGAAAACCTCTAACACACTGTTTTACCAATATTGTTATATGAGACATATGTCTTTTGGAATGTTTTTACAAAGATAACTCAATTGACCAACGTACCGTTTTTTTCCGCACAAACGAAATAATGGTTGCGTTCTAATCTGCACGATTAATGCTTTCAGAGGGCACTTCTAAGGGAGAATAATCGCGAGGGCCACGCTGCTATATAGTTTCAAACTGAATTTGTAATAATAATAAAAAGGCGAATTATGTAATAAACTTAAACCACAACTTTAAGTCTTTTAAATCGCTCAAAGTGGATGGTGAAATCTTCTGAAGTAATAGGGCACAGGGTCGATAACTCTGAACAGAACACAGCCCAGGTGCGGCGCAATCAGTGACGTCGACACAGCAAACTAACGACGACCTATGCTTCTAACCACAGGTGAAGAGCTGTCGTTCACACGACACAAGTTTGCGATGCAGTTTGCGAATGTTCGTTTGAACTATGGTTTCGGGAAACACCGAATCCTTGAACTACGCTGGTAACGACGGAACTTGCGACCATAGTTGGCTAACGATGCTTTTGGGAAACGCACCCATGGCCAGGTTACACGTAGACTTACAGGAACTTGAGGTGTTAACAAGATCTAGTCACAATTAAAATGTTAATATAATGCATTGATATTTTATATATTCCTGTAATAATACAAAACTGCATATACTTTAACCTAGTAAAATGCACTATAGTTGGGAGTAAGTGCATTTAAATAAATGAGTGGTTATGAACGAATGAATGAAACGCATTTGTCTGTCTCACTCAGTCTCGAATCGCGGTACGCTTGCAATTTTATTTTTATTTTATTTATTTATTTATTTATTTTTTGTCTCGAGCAAGACTGTACGATATTCACATTACATGATTTTACAGATTTTTATGTGGAAAGGGCGACAGCGCACTTCATTAAAATAAATTATCATTCATGTTTAGATTACCGTTGGTCAAATTTAAAAACGAAACGAAAATGTAATCATCTTTACGCAGCTTGCGTAATTTGTGTATAGGGAGGATCGGCTCTGTTTTCAGAAAAGTTTAACGCACGAGTAATGAATGAAGCATTTAAAACCCTGCACATCCAGAACTTCTGTGTGTGCAGAACATAAATTGAAACATAGTTTTGCATATTCAAAACCTCCTAACAGTCCCGTGGGCTACGGTAGGTCATCCACACTTTAGAGGAATGTTTTGTTGACCATGGATGGCATGCAGAAATAATCCAGGCTCATTAGAGTTTTTAGGATCTGTCTGGAAGTCATGGTTAAAAAAGAAGAAGATATTATGCATTTTAATTCATACACTGTCATAAATTGTGCATATTAGTAACTTAGAGTAGCAATAGGTCATATGGTATCTCATAGTATTATTATGAACCGGGGGTAAAGAACAACCCTAAAGGGACAAACTTGTGCCTTTAAAGGTACTGCCCCAGTAACAAGATGTTGTACACCTAAATGTAAAAATGTTCACATTTATTTTTGAGATTTAATGGAAGCTGTTTCTGCCATGGATTAAAATAAATAAATAAAAAAAGGTAATTTTTCCCCCCAACAATTCTGACTTTTCAAGTTTTTTTGTGAGATATAAAATCTCAGTTCAGAGAAGAAAAGTCATAACTGTGAGATACAAAAAAAAAAAAGAAATGTCTGATGTAGATATAATTTGGAGCTAAAAGTCAGAATTGCAATACTTAAACTTACACTTCTGATAAAAAATAAACAAAGTCAGCATCACTAGTTTATTATTTAGTTTATTCTAGTTTCTCTTTTTCTCGTAACGGTGAGAAACAAAGTTAAAATTCTAAGATAAAAAATTGCAATTACCTTTTATTTTTTTTATACTGTGGTAAACTTATCATGTTTATGTTCTGTGTGTTCTCCCAGCCTTGACCTTGTTTTCATGTGTCATTTGATTAGTTAATTAGTTTCCACCTGTGTTCATTAATTATTTTATTAGTCTATTGTTTGGTTGAATATTTATAACCCTGCCTTTCCTCAGTTTCTTGGTCCTGTCACTATCGTGTTTTCTCTATTTCTCCCATGTGGATTTATTAAATAGATTTACTGTTGGAGTTTAATAAGTTAAGTTGTTTACTGTGGATTTACGGAAGTTGGTGACAACTTTAATTAATTGTCTCTTTCTCACTCTTCTTCGCAGAATTTTGTTTTCCAAAATCTGTATGCCTTCAGTTTAAACTGTAAGAAACTCCATAAAGGGATCCTTTTCCAAAGACTGGCATTGTATCACTCTGCAAAACTACACCTAGAATCAGTGTTTCCTGTGGGAAAGATTTTGTTTTCTTACCCTTCACTAAGTCTGTCACAGTGCCCCCTGCTGGGGCCATGCCCCACCTGCTGAACAATGACACTTCCTTCAGCTCCAAGCAAGAGCTTCTGGTCCTATGTGACAGTCCACTGGGACCCAGCCTGGACACATCCAGCCCAGTGGAGTCCCAGGGCTCTGGTCCAAGCAGCCTACCTGGAGATGTCCCCACTGTCCTCCACAAGACTCGCAAACTGGGGCTTGACCACACTGAGCCACCCACTGGAGTGAAGTTTGTCTCGACGGACTCTGAGAATCTTTGTGGATGGGGAGCACTGATCCCAAAGTGTATCCAGACCTTCAACACCCCACGCTGGTTTCTCTTCTTCCTCTGTGTGGCCTCCTTCCTCCAAGGCATGATCATCAACGGCTTTATCAACACTGTCATCACTTCCATTGAGAGACGTTTTGACCTGCGCAGCTACCAGGTCAATTCTTACATATAATCTTAAGCAAATTTCAACATAAATATCCATTTTCATTGTGTACATTTAAAATGTTGTGACGCCTTAATTCACAAAATGATTGATTGCAGTATTTAGTTTTTTTGTTTGTTTGTTTTTTGTTTTTTTACTTATTTAGACAAAATAGTCTAAAATGCCTCATTGGCTATACATGAAAATGATCTGATATTTGGTAACAGCCATAAAATATCCCCTCTTAAATGTAATCAAATTAACCATTAGCCTATATGTTCAAAATATGTTTAAAAAAATATATAGATTTGACTCACTATTTTATAGTATAATAGACCAAAAAATAAAAAAACTTGCTACATGGACAAACTGCTTAATCTTAGTCATAATCAAATTCTTATTTGCATATGGTGCAAATGATAATAAAATACTGTTCAAAATTTAAATATTTTTATGCACCCCAAAGTTGCATTTATGTGATGAAAAAAAAAAAGTGAAATTATTACAATTTAAAAGAACTGTTTTAAATTTTATTCTATTTTAAACTGCAATTTATTCCTTTTATGCAAAGATGATTTTTTTTTTTTTCTTCAGCAGCCATTACTACTATTCAGTGTCACATAATCGCTCAGCGGTCATTCTAATATGCTTATTTGATGCTCAAGAAACATTTTTTTTTATTCTTACCATTGTTTATTATTGCTTATTTTTTGTGGAAACCATGGTACTTTTTTTTTCAAGATTCTTTGAATAGAAAGTTCAAAAGAACAACATTTATTTGAAATCTAAAGCTTTTGTAACATTATTAATGTATTTACTGTCACATTTAATCAATTTAATACATCCTTGTGGAGTAAAAATATTTGACTATATATACTTGGTATACTTTTGGTATGTAGTAAGCATATAATTCCATAAAATTTAACTGTAAATCAGAGAAGCATCACAACCCATCCACCTTGTATATCACAAGACACATAAGCCCTAATCTCAAACATTACAGGTGAAACGTTATTCAAATTGCAATTTGTGTACACTTCAGCATTATTAACACATTGTGTAATTTGTGATGCCGTTGCAGGCAGGACTCATCGCGAGCTCCTATGACATTGCTGCCTGTGTGTGCCTGACATTCGTGAGCTACTTTGGTGGTACTGGTCATAAGCCTCGATGGCTGGGCTGGGGTGTGCTCATCATGGCACTGGGCTCTCTGGTCTTTGCCCTGCCCCATTTCACCACACCACCCTATCAGGTGAGAGTACCGGAGCGCATGGGACTGTGCTCGGCCAATCACACCGAGACGTGTATCAGCAAGGAAGGTGGGTTCTCGGCTTACCGATTCGTCTTTATGCTGGGACAGTTTCTGCATGGGATCGGGGCAACCCCTTTGTACACCCTCGGGGTCACCTACCTAGATGAGAATGTCAAGTCAAACTACGCACCTGTATATATAGGTGAGTGTGATGATGCCATAACATTTTTTTTAATATGTCCTGTATTAGGCTGATATTAGGTATTTTATTCTGCTTAGCCTGCTTTTCCCTGGTTTATATGTGACTGTGTACCTTATTTCAAAAGTACTCAAGCACTCAGATCTATATTCTGAAATGATTTTGTGTGAAATTGCACAAATGGAATTTGTTTACTCTCACTGAACCCTGTCATTTTGTCCCACTCAGGCTTTGACACACCTAGTCATTTTGTTTTGTTGTTATCAGGGAGAACCACTAGTTTCCACCTCAGACATCAATAAAACCTCCTTCCATTGTTTTTCTCCCCAATGTCCAGTTTTCAAAGGCCATTGAGGACAATCACTACCCTGCTTGGCCCTTCTCAAGACATAGGCACTGGAAATACAGACAGCATCTTACTGTGTCTTTTGAAAACATGAATCTGTGAACCCAGACCAGCTTTCATTTGACTAAAGGGGCAGAAGAGGGAGGCGAAGAGACATGATACGCTTTCTTCTGTTTTCTCAGGAATCTTCTACACAGCTGCCATTGTAGGACCTGCAGCTGGATACTTGCTGGGTGGATTCTTTCTCAACATTTACACAGAAATCGACCAAACGTAAGTGGTTAATGTGTACAAAAATAATCTTGAGTTTAGCAAATGAATGCCCAATAATAAGTAATAACTTGAAATTGATTAATGAAAGATTTTTTTTAGGCCATGCTTATCTATAATTTACAGACATAATATACATTATTACATAAGAAGTGACAGAATTAGCATTTTTAGATGAATTATTCCTGGAAAGGCTTCAACAAGTATCAGACTTCTGATTAGTATTTGAATTGCATCTGATCCTTATTTAAATTCTGATATGTATTTATTATCTTCATTTTGATGTAGGGATGCACTGATAGTAACATTCTGGCTGTCAAAAGGCTGTTAATTTACTAACACACACACACACACACACACACACAAACCTTTCATTTAAAATTCCACAAGTAGATTTATGCATAAAAACAGAATGTACATTTGTAGTGTATGAAAAACAGATTAATTTCATTTATTTTAATATTTGCTAAACCTGTATCTGCTGTCATAGATTGCTTATATATGTCCTGTATGTATTTAAAATATGTATGCATAAATAGGATATAGCAAAAATGCAGAATTATTTTGAGGGTTACATTTAAATTTCTGTAACAGACTAGGCTCAATTTGGACCCTGTGACTTCCATGACAAAGAACACAGATATACATAAACCCATAGAAATAACAAAAACATGACAATTTGATTCAAATATGAAATCTTGCACAGTTTCTTGAGTCATAGTAATACTCAAGCTATAATTTTTCTCTCTGTCTCTCTTAGGACAGAGCTGACTCCTGAAAACCCACTGTGGGTGGGAGCTTGGTGGATTGGTTTCCTGGCAGGAGGAGCGGCAGCTCTGATTATCGCTCTGCCTATACTGGGTTACCCACGGCAGCTACCAGGTGCTACCCACAAGCCCAAATGAAAAGAAATCAAATGACTGCAGTACAGTATTAGTGTGATTTAACAGTCTCACTTTCTGTGTCTTGTAGGCTCTCAGCGGTATGTGGCCATGCGGGTCTCAGAGGCCCACCAGCTGAAGGATGGCAGTCAGGTCACTGCATCTGATCCTCAGTTTGGCAAAACAGTAAAGGACATGCCCAGGTATGAACACATGACCGTAGAGGATGGTTTTATCCTCTGCTGTTTTTTCAAACATATCAAAAGCCATACTTGTGTAACTACAGTATATTCCACACTTTACCATTTGTTATCTTGCTGTCCCACCATGTTTATATTTAGACGTGGGAAGTAGCTGAGGTTGTAGTTTTCGTCTCTGGCATATTAAGCGAATTCAGATGGGTGATGGGTCCCTAGGCGATTTTTAAAGCTATTTAAGAAATTAAGACTTTTTACTGACACTTTACTTTTAAAGATCCGACAGACTGCCATGTACAAGTTATTGGGTTTCCGTTTTTCATTTGGTTTCCAAGTTTTCATCTGGCCGCAATGTTTCCACTAGATATCATTAAAACCTCCAGTTGTTTTCTTCTCCTTGGTCCAGTTTTCAAAGGCCATTGAAAGATAATTGCTGCATTTTACCTATAGGTCTTTTGACCGAAATAAAAAAGTACAAATCAATGCTGTCAGTTGATGCTGTTGTATATTATCCATAAATGGCTATCTATAAAATTTTAAATGTAGGAATAGTTGGCCAAGAGATGTCAACTGAACATCATGTGCTGTTTTAAATGAAAAAAAAAAAGGATTAATATATGTAAAGCATTTAATTTTGGCCAGCTTTTGGTCCAATCCATGAAAAATAAGTATGCTTTAGCACTTAGTACTTAAAACACTTAATTACATGTTAAAAAGTTGTGTTTGTAAGAAAAAAATCCATTAATCAAGGCGTTAATTGCTTCTGACCAAAATATGAGTCCATAATTGCTCTTCCTCTAGTGGAAAAAGTCCATCTTCAGTTGTCCTCTCACATTAACCATAAAATCCACCAACCTATTTGTTTAGAACTGTTTAAGACTTTTTTTGCTTGTCAGTGGTGCTTGATCAGTTACTATTTCTAATTGTAACATTGGTAAATCATGCTCCAGAGTTGTGGTGCTCATATGCAAGACGCAAGTCATTTAAAAAATGACTGAATAACTAAATTTCTCAGTTTTTTCTCTATAGGTCAATGCTGCTGCTTTTGAAGAACCCTACCTTCATCTTTCTGTGTCTCGCTGGGGCCACGGAGGCCACACTCATAGCCGGGATGTCCACGTTTGGCCCCAAATTTCTGGAGTCTCAATTTAGTCTGAGTGCTTCAGAAGCAGCAACCTGGTTCGGTAAGAATCACATGTCGATCAAACTCAATGCCACACCCTCTTGCTCAAATTACTCTTGTTTTATAGGAAAACTACACTGTGTTGTTTTTAACTGCTGCATCTCATTCCAGGGTATATGGTGGTACCAGCTGGTGGAGGAGGTACCTTCTTGGGTGGCTTCATTGTAAATAAGCTGAAACTTCGCTGCCGCGGGATCATCCGTTTCTGCATGCTGTGTGCGGTGGTCAGCCTGATGGCTATCTTCATCTTTTTGGTACACTGTCCTAATGTGCCCATGGCGGGAGTAACCGCCCCATACTACAACAACAATGCACACAACCACTACAGTGCCCCCTACCAGGAGACAGAGATCCATAACAACAGGTATGAAACCCTTTGAATTCATTACTGTTCGATTCAATCTTTGGAAGTTTATCTGTTATTTAACCCTGTCATCAACCCGAGTGGTGTTCTGTTGCTGTGCTAGCCTGGGAGAATGAATGAGCAGACACAGAGAATTGATGCACTACCAAAGCATTCTCAACTTTATTCAGGAAGATGGGTTCTTATTTATACATATTTAAACAACAACAGACCAGATGTCTCAGAGATCCAATCAAAGAATTCAGGAGTTATGTTACCTTATATGGGTAGGAAAGAAATATAAATATTGATTATAATGGTGTAAATAAGATTTGCATATGTATTTGTCTAGGGGTGGCTTCAATCGTTCAGTTGAAATGGCATCAGCACTGTGTGTGTGTGTGTGTGTAAAAGAAGTACATCTATTTGAGAGATAAGAGGACAGAGAGTGAAGCCATGAAATAATATTAACAATGGCCACTTTGAATCATTTATGACTCAGCGGTTCACTTTGGAGATATGCTGGTTTTTTTTTTTACTTTGTGCCTTTCCTCGGTTCTTATAGTCTTCTCTGTGATGTTGGCACAGAATAACTAATCAGCTGCCAGCCATGTTGCATTATAATTTTTTTTCCTTGTTTTCTCGTTATAACGACTTAATTTTCTCATTATCTTGACATAACGAAAGTTTGTTTTCTCGTTATAACGACATGACAGTTTTACTGTTGCTATAGTAACAAACTCAACTTTGACAGGCATCTGATGGACAACCATGCAGGCGCTCTTACTGTAGCCTATATTACAGCAAATTTTGCTTCGCCTAGGTAATAACGTCTACAATACATAAAGGCTAATCAATCACTGTTGATTTTTTTCAGAGACTGTACACCAAACAGTGTGTGTGCAGAATAAAAACTATTATAGAACAAAACTTAATTAAATAAGCCTATGTACTTTACATATACATCACATTTCTCATCAATATGTTTAATAAGGAAAAGAAGCACATCACAAATAGCCTACATCGTTAAATCCCATCCTACTGTAGATAAACAGAACATTTCCGCTTATTAACTAACAATCATGTGCCTCAAAGAAGCACAAATAAAGATATAGGTGCAAACAGAATACAGTGACGTCAACCTTGGTTTTGATAAGCAGTTATTTTATGACATGGAACACGTTGGTGAAACTCATGCATCTAGCAAGGACTTAATACACAAAATAATCATATTGATTAAATTAACATTTATGAATTAAATGTCAGTAATGAACAAGACTGCACAAATTATAGCGATCACGATGAAGGTCCACGTACAGTAAAGTGAACAGTGTACAACACCCCATCAGTTATATTCAGGTCTATAGTGCCACCTGCTGGCGCAGTTTTCTAACTTCTTACAGAAAATTAAGTCGTTATAACGAGAAAACTACTTTCGTTATGTCAAGATAACGAGAAAATTAAGTTGTTATAATGAGAAAACAAGAAGGAAAAACAATTAGAATGCATGGCCACTTAGAACTTCTGTAATGCTGCGTGTTCAGCACCTTTACTCCTATAAATGTTTACTTTAACCAAAAACTGCAATACGTACACACAGTGTTGGGGAGTAACTAGTTACATGTAACGGCGTTACGTAATTTAATTACAAAATAAATGTAACAGTAATCAGTTACAGTTACTAAGAAAAAATGAGTAATTAAATTACAGTTACTTATGAAAATTGTAACGATTACAAAGAGGATTACATTTGAATATTTACACACATCCACATACAGCTTATTTCTTTCCCAAATTGCACTGAGACATATGGCCCATAATCTCCGAGACGCGGAAAACACATTCGTAGAATCCAGTCATAAAAATGGAATTCAGCCTATAACGCGGACGCGATATGCCACATTTTGGACGAATAAATCAAAAGTAGGTCAGTACACTTGAATCAAAACCCGATATGGACTGATGTCTGTGAATATTAAGCCGCAAAAAGACTGAATATGAATCCTATACGTTCTGCGTGTCTGTGGAAATCAGGCGCTGACTGGACATCGGGAGAACCGGGACTGTTCCCGGTGGCCTGGCAGACGATTTGGCCTTCTACTTTAATATTGTTATTGTATAATTGCAGGCCGAATATACTAAAGCGATTATTTCCGAATCCGCCATTCGATAATTAAATCTCTAATAAATCATGAATCGGTTAGTCGTGACTGGCAATGGTTGGGCTCGCGCGCTCTCCGCGCCTCCGCCGAACGGTTTGGATCAGACTCCGAGTAATCAATGCGAGAGAGAGAGACCGGAGTGAACTGTAGCGCACAGCTGGAGCAGAGAAGCGACTCTTCTGTTCAGGGTTTCAGGTGCAGGTCAGTTTCATCTGTAAATATGCTAATGTAGTTTTGTCTTTGTTTACTTAGTCAAGCAGCAGCAGCACATTGCTCGCAATCACTCAAAATACTGTATAAACGACGTCATTATTATCTATTGTAATGTTACAGTAGTAAGTTAGCAGACAATCATCATATTTTATCATAGGTTTAGGGGGAGCTAGTGGATACAAAAACACAACCCTTAGGAAAATTAATATAGCCTATGGTATGGCACTAACCGTGGTTTATGGAATTTGTAGTAAAAATAAATACAAGTGGTAATTCATTTGCCAAAAAAACAAAATTGCACTTACAAAACATGGTAAAAGTCAAATAAAAATCTTCAGTATTAAAGTCATGAGAGAGATGGATGGATAATGGAAGTGAAGGTGCAGTTCAGGAGATAACTCTTAATTATGTTGCATGTCCCCAACCTAAGGATTCAAATCTTTTTGATGTCAGGTCCAAAAAAAAATAGGGTTGTCCATGTTTCAGAATGGGTTGTGGGAGTATGAGTGTGAGATTTCCCAGCCTATTTTTTTCCCCAGTCCGCCCCTCATGGAAATTAATCTCTAAAACAGTCACTCCATGAGCATTTTTTACTTATTTTGAGAAACTATCATCATATCATATACAAAGAGACAGCAGTGTTTCAGAAAGACACCAATGTTTCAGGAGTTTAGTACACAAAATAGGACACATGCTTATTAGATAACCGTATTTGAGTTGATGTATATGCTTTTATTTTTTTATTAACTATTTTTCTCCAAACCATTGTTAGATGCAGTTAGATGCCTGTAGTTATGCAAAGATTTGGTTTCAAAAACAGTATCTATAAACTATTTCTTTTGATTTTAAATCTGCTTTGAACTTCAAATCAATCTCTAAGTAAAAGGCAGTACTAAAGTCTGATTGTGTGATGGATGTGTTCAAATGTGATCATCTTAATTCAGGTGATGAAGGATGGTGAAAGTCTGACAGTATTGAGCACTACTGTAAGGTTAAACCTGCATGGTGTAAAATGGTTGAAGATGATTAACAGTTGCAAATTAACATTCATTAGAAATTTATAAAAGTAATCAAAATGTACTCAAAAGTAATTAGTTACATTACTTTATTAAAGTAATTAAAAAAGTTACACTACTATTACATTTTAAATAGGGTAACTTGTAATCTGTAATCTATTACATTTCCAAAGTAACCTTCCCAACACTGCGTACACACATAGAGGGTCGTTAAGTTTATTATTACAGCAAGAAGTCAAAATCTACATGACACCATTTTGAGATAATTGATTTAAAATAAATGAATTGACAGAATTAACTACTTAATTAGCACATTTATTATTTAATGTCAAAACGTGCCCTGTCCAGTTCCCCCTTACTCCTGCTTTCCATTCTGGGGTCTACTGTCCTATAAAGTGAAGGGGGAAAATTTTATTAATTAACCGATGTGAATAAACATATTTGTTTTATGCCCCACCCCCATACAGAGGAGTGCTTTCTAAGGTCTACTTTTTCCCCCTCAGCAAGCTTTTTCAGGATTTATTCAGTGCAGGTTTTATCAATACACGTAAAGGGGCTTGACAGATAATGATATTAATGATTTATTGAATCAGATCCAGAAATGTCAGATTATTAATTTAACAAAAAAATGTTAAGACATTTTCATCCCTTAGAAGAGAACACAAAAGTGTATTAATCACAACTAAATAATGAATTAACCTTTTAGTCACTTTTAAGTATTAATCTCTATTAAATTAATCAAGTCTGACATGTTGCATGCTTGTTTTATTACACAGCTAATGGTTTAAATGAATACCTAGAGCAGGAACAAGGGAATTGACTGACAATGTGTTATTGATCAGTTGAGGTCAAATTAAATTTAAAACTTAAATTCTTCTCTCAGCTTCTCAGATCTGGGCAACCTGACCGTAAGCTGTAACATTGGCTGTCACTGTGTTGAGGAGTTGTTTAACCCCGTGTGTGGTGCAGATGGAGTGATGTATTTCTCTCCCTGCCATGCCGGCTGTAGCTCCCTCAGCCACACAGACAGCCCCAGAGGCAGACAGGTACACAGACCCCATGTTCAACACATTCTCAGTTTCACATACACTTTTAACAACATGATCAGTCAATTAACTCTGATTTAACTGCATACATTTTGACATGTAATTGCATTTAAAGGGTCATTTTCTTTTCTTATTCTTTTTTATCTTTTGAAATCAATATTTGAGCTTGTACTATGAAGACATTATAAGTCTCAGAACAATAATACACAGAATTATTAAAACTAAGCTGCTGAAATGTTTTCGATTATGTATTGTTTTAATACATAATCGATTATGTATTGTTTTAATACATAATCGAAAACGGGGGAAGTCGTGGCCTAATGGTTAGAGAGTCGGACTCCCAATCGAAAGGTTGTGAGTTCGAGTCCCGGGCCGGCAGGAATTGTGGGTGGGGGGAGTGCATGTACAGTTCTCTCTCCACCTTCGATAACATGACTTAGGTGCCCTTGAGCAAGGCATCGAACCCCCAACTGCTCCCTGGGCGCCGCAGCATAAATGGCTGCCCACTGCTCCGGGTGTGTGCTCACAGTGTGTGTGTGTGTGTGTTCACTGCTCTGTGTGTGTGCACTTTGGATGGGTTAAACGCAGAGCACAAATTCTGAGTATGGGTCACCATACTTGGCTGAATGTCACTTCACTTCACTTCACTTATTAAAACTAAGCTGCTGAAATGTTTTCGATTATGTATTGTTTTGATGCAAAGAAAAATATTATTTTTATAAGAGGCCTCGGGAGTAAAAAAAAATCTGTCTTATTCTTGGTTATGAATTTGGCCCAATTGGCGTGTGTGTGTGTTTATGCATTCATAGGTGTTCTCTGACTGCAGCTGTGTGGTAGGGAATATATCATGGGGAGAACAAGGTTTTGCTGAAGAAGGGAGGTGTGTGTCGTCCTGCAATCACATGCCAGCCTTCCTCTCCTTCCTCTTTGTCATCATCATCTTCACTTTCCTCTGCAGCATCCCTGCTCTTACTGCCACACTCAGGTATGACCATTGGATTTACACTGATTCAAAATTAAGATTTTTTTTTTTTTTCGTTTTAAAAATGTTAAAAATGCATTAAAATGATCAAAATGAGAGTAAAAACATTTATAATATTAGAAAAATAATTGTTTCAAATAAGTGTTGTTTTGAAGTTCCAAACATCTCTTGTGGCTTACCTTATGATACAGATACTTGTGTTTATTGTATATTGTGATCGTTTGTCTTCTCCTGCAGGTGTGTTCCTGACAGTCAGAGATCGTTTGGACTTGGAATCCAGTGGATCGTAGTAAGGACTCTTGGTGGGATCCCAGGCCCTATAGCATTCGGCTCTGTGATTGACATCTCCTGTCTGCTGTGGGAGGAGCAGTGTGGGGAATACGGCTCCTGTTACCTGTACCACAACTCAGCCATGAGCCAGTACTCACTCATCGCAGGCATTATCTACAAGGTAAAGTAAAAACACACTTGAATAATGTTCTCAGAAGTGATGACTCATTCCACATTTAATATACTTTTACTTGTATGAAACTAACTTCTCAATTGTGATCCTTGACCACAAAACCAGTCATAAGGGTCAATTTCTCAAAATTTAAATTGGCTGAGATACAACTATTTGAAAAACCGGAATCTTAAGAAGCTAAAAAATTAAAAATACTGAGAAAATCACCTTTAAAATTGTCCAAATTAAGTTCTTAGCAATGCAAATTACTAATCAAATATTAGGTTTTGATAAATTTACAGTAGGAAATTTACAAAATATCTTCATGGAACTTTACTTAATATCCTAATGATTTTTGGCAAAAAAGAAAAATCGATAATTTTGGTTTTGTGGTCTAGGGTCACATCAGCCTAACAATTTGACAGTTAATTAAAAATGACATGCATGTCATTGATGTATTTCTTACTTTTTATTTTTTGCCATTTATACATAATGGAGACCTTAAGGAATATTAATAAAAAAAATTCATTTTTGGTAATGCTTTTTGCTTGCATTTTTGAAAATTATAAATTTTAAAATTTATAGTGGTCAAAGTCACCTTTATTTATATAGCGCTTTAAACAAAATACATTGCGTCAAAGCAACTGAACAACATTCATTAGGAAAACAGTGTCAATAATGAAAAAATGAGAGTTAAAGGCAGTTCATCATTGGATTCAGTTATGTCATCTCTGTTCAGTTAAATAGTGTCTGTGCATTTATTTGCAATCAAGTCAACGATATCGCTGTAGATGAAGTGTCCCCAACTAAGCAAGCCAGAGGCGACAGCGGCAAGGAACCGAAACTCCATCGGTGACAGAATGGAGAAAAAAACCTTGGGAGAAACCAGGCTCAGTTGGGGGGCCAGTTCTCCTCTGACCAGACGAAACCAGTAGTTCAATTCCAGACTGCAGCAAAGTCAGATTGTGCAGAAGAATCATCTGTTTCCTGTGGTCTTGTCCTGGTGCTCCTCTGAGACAAGGTCTTTACAGGGGATCTGTATCTGGGGCTCTAGTTGTCCTGGTCTCCGCTGTCTTTCAGGGATGTAGAGGTCCTTTCTAGGTGCTGATCCATCATCTGGTCTGGACACAGACTGGATCCGGGTAACTGCAGTGACCCTCTGATCTGGACACAGACTGGATCTGGTGGCCACGGTGACCTCGGAACAAAAGAGAAACAGACAAATATTAGCGTAGATGCCATTCTTCTAATGATGTAGCAAGTACATGGGGTGTTATGGGAAGTGTTTCCGGTTCCGGTTTACCTAATTAATGCAGCCTAAAAATCCTTTAACGGATTTGGATAATAAAAGCATATTAGTATGTTATGTGTATGCCAGGTTAAAGAGATGGGTCTTTAATCTAGATTTAAACTGCAAGAGTGTGTCTGCCTCCCGAACAATGTTAGGTAGGTTATTCCAGAGTTTAGGCGCCAAATAGGAAAAGGATCTGCCGCCCGCAGTTGATTTTGATATTCTAGGTATTATCAAATTGCCTGAGTTTTGAGAACGTAGCGGACGTAGAGGATTATAATGTAAAAGGAGCTCATTCAAATACTGAGGTGCTAAACCATTCAGGGCTTTATAAGTAATAAGCAATATTTTAAAATCTATACGATGCTTGATAGGGAGCCAGTGCAGTGTTGACAGGACCGGGCTAATATGGTCATACTTCCTGGTTCTAGTAAGAACTCTTGCTGCTGCATTTTGGACTAGCTGTAGTTTGTTTACTAAGCGTGCAGAACAACCACCCAATAAAGCATTACAATAATCTAACCTTGAGGTCATAAAAGCATGGATTAACATTTCTGCATTTGACATTGAGAGCGTAGGCCGTAATTTAGATATTTTTGACATGGAAAAATGCAATTTTACAAATGCTAGAAACGTGGCTTTCTAAGGAAAGATTGCGATCAAATAGCACACCTAGGTTCCTAACTGATGACGAAGAATTGACAGAGCAGCCATCAAGTCTTAGACAGTGTTCTAGGTTATTACAAGCGGAGTTTTTAGGTCCTATAATTAACACCACCAGTGGTGCCACATGATCCTTCAGAAATCAGTCTAATATGCGTATTTATTGCTCAAGGAGCATTTCTTATCATCTATGCTGAAAATAGTTGTACTGCTATTTTTTTTTTTTTTTTTTTTGTAGAAATCATGATGCATATTTTTTCAGTATTCACTGATGAATAGTAAGTTCAAAATAACAGTATTTCATTCAAAATAGAAATATTTTGTAACATTATAAATGTTACTACTGACACGTAAATATTTTAATTCTTGATTCAAATGAGATTTTAATCCCAGATTTTTTTGTATGACCTCATTTATAGATAATTCACTTTAAGATCATGTTCACATCAACCATATGTTGTTTTTTTTTTTTTCGACTTCAGTTTTGTTTTGACTTATTTAATTTCTCTGTTTTTCTCAGGTTTTAGGCACTATTTTCTTTTTGCTGGCTGCCATGCTCTACAAGCCGCCTCCAGAGTCTCCTCCGAGCAGCTGTGAGAGCACAGATGTGGGAGGGGGCGGGGCCAGAGACCTGCCAATCAAAGACCTCTCTGCTGAGATCATCTCCAACCCACACACCAAATTATGACTCTATCTACAAAAACACCTTAAAGTGTGCGCGTGTGTGTGTGTACACGGTATAAGGTCAACACCATCACTGCTCACTTTGCCTCATCCCGCCAACTGTACATTGTTCCCATTTGTTATATGTTCTCATTGGCCCACCAATTTGAAATGACACAGATATAAGGACTGAAAGAATTTGTCACAATAAATGACCAAAGGTCAAAATTTAAATCATAGCATATATATTACATAAACAGAAATGACCAAAAGCCAGCATAATCTTAATTTGAAAATAGATTATTTTTGGGCATAAACTGATATTTTTGTAGTTTTTTTTGTTGCATTTTTGTAAGGAAAAAGCCATAGGTGATACAGAAATAGAGCGCTTAATATAAATGTAATGGAAAGAGAGTAATATAGAGTAAACTGTGCAGATGTACAGAACAAGTGTTAAACTGTTACAAAATATAAAAACTTCAAATGCTGCTCAGTTATACATAAAAAATCTGACACTTAATTGCAAATTGTGCCTTTAGAGTTTTGCATTAGCCAGCACAGTTAGAAAGAAATATTACAGAAAAAAGGCAATGTCCATTAAAATGTTCAACCTGTGTGATCATGTTCAAAATGCACTTTAAACTCACTTCACTGATGAAAATATACATCTGAACCATATACTGTAGTGAACTACAATATGTGCCATTTAAACCAAGTTTTGTACTGCAATGCAATTTAACACAGTTCTAATCCACGGTAACACTTTAGAATAATGGTCCATTAGTTAATGTTAGTTAATTCATTAATTAACATGAACAAACAATGAACAATACGTTTATAACTGTATTTATTAATCTTTGTTAATGTTAATGAAAATACAGTTATTCATTGTTAGTTCATGCTAATTCACAGTGCATTAACTAATGTTCTCAAGCACAACTTTTGATTTGAATAATGCATTAGAAATTTTTGAAATTAACATTAAGTTTAATAAACACTGAAGAAGGATTGTTCTTGCTTAGATCATGTTAAAGTAGTTAACTAACATTAACTAAGGTACCATTATTCTAAAGAATTACCTAATCCACATTTTGATGCCATCTAAAGCAAGTATGACTTGTGATTCTTGTATTTGATTTTCATCAATTCTGAATATTCGTAACATTTTGAAATGTGCTAAAACACTCAAGACTGAGCAGGATAGTGAGGCTTTAAGGTGTGATGAAAAGGAAGCAGGTTTTCAACTTTTTGCAACTGTATACCAGGTTGAAAAATAATACCCATGATGGGATATTCCTGAAAAGCACTTCACTTTGAGATTACATTGAAAATTATTCTTGCACTCATTTTCAGCTACAGGACATTCAGAATGGCATATTGTAAAACATAAAAGGACACTTTCTCGGTCGCTCATAAAATAAGCATACAGCATTTTATTTTTTTTGTATGTAGCAGGATTTTTATTTTATTTTATTTAAGCATAAAACTATGCCAAACTGCTTAAATCCAAACATAAGAAGAATAATAAATATCTGCCACATAAACCTACTTATATTGAGTGCAAGTAAAAGCATTTGGACAATGATACTTTATGTAGAGGTTTTTATTTATTATTAAACGCATTTGTTTCAGATATCTCATTATTATTATTATTATTATTATTATGTTTTTCTTTCTCTGATGTGATGGACTTTGATGGATTACATCAACTTTCTGATGACAAACCCTAAATGACGATGCACCTGGAAATTGAAGATTTGCAAATGAAACTGAACATGCAACAACAAAGAGTAACATGATGTTTGTATTTGACTTTGTGTTTGTTCATGTGTATTTTTTACTCCAATGACTAAGATAAACGTGTCTTGTGCCAAAAAAAGAGTTTGTGAGTTGGCCTGCTATTGTCTTTATTTATATTTGTTTGTATTTCTAATCACTTGTAATATAATTAATTTTGGAACTTTCTTTGTCAAGTAATGTTTTTATGCAGTTGTTTCAATAAAAATTAAGTAACAACCCAAATACAAACAAACAAAATCCAGCTGTCATATTTTATTCCTAACTATGTATACAAACACACTGTCTATACAAAGACACATGAAGTTACATTAGTGACTTAAATCTAAATGCACAATTTATTTATTTTTCATTTCATGTTCTTTTCATACATTTCTTTGTTTTTAAAATCCTAAAATTTATTTATTTTGAGTTTGAAATTATATTTGAATCCTACATTTTTAATACAGCATCAGACATTTGGGCCCTAGTGTATGTTTTAAAGCATCAGTGTTGTTTAGTCATTACACAACTTAATTAGAAATGTGGAATATATTACTTACACTTAGTCTTATTTTCCATTTAGAATTAATCAACTTATTTGAGCCAACATAATTTAGTTAGATTAGGTCAATTTAAATAATTAACTAAAGCCATTTATTCAGAATTTACATTTAGGTTTATTTTTCCTATTCAATTTCTTAAACAATACCCAATTAATTATCTTAGCTTCTATTCACTGAGTGAAGCAAACAATATACACTGTAATCTTTATGTAGCAGTTCAGAAAACAGCACAGTTCAGCACAACAGTAAAGACAGAAATTCAAAACACATAAAAGAACACATAACACTCCAAAATAAAATAGCACTAACAAGTCTAATCATTTACTCAGAAACATTTTACTCTCCCTATCCAGTCCAATGGAAAGCTTGTGTTAAAGGAGGCCAGTTAGTAGTAGCTTGTGCGCGCTAATGCCATCAAAAATGATTCGGTCCAAACACAGATATATCAATTTGTAAAACGAAAGGTTACATACAGTGTTTCTGCTTCAGCTCATCAAGTAAATAGAACAAACAGCAAAAATCTGTATTTAAGGCACTCTTCTTCGCGTTTTATTGACGGTTGGCCACCGATTCATTGTACTGTTTGTTGATGCCACTAGATGTCACTAGCGATACAGTGTTGTACATTTGTCCCGCCAACTGAAATAACAAGATGTCACTCTTAAAAAGATATTGTAAAAATAATAAGAGATGGATAGTTTGTTCCATAAGATGTGACTTGTGTGAACACACAGACATAGATGATTTAACATCATTTTCTGAAGATATGTTCAAAACATTAGGATTTCTGCTGGGAAATGTCATACTGAAACGTCTCTGGAATTAGCTGTGATGGACTACATTTCATCTTATCATTAGATTTGCAAATCTTTTTTTTTCTTTAATTTGAGTTGTAAAACATCAAAATTTTAAAGCTAAAAATAAGAATTTAGATTGTTATATTTATATATATATACAGGGGCGGACTGGCCATTTCCCGGTGGCCTCGACGGTCATTCTGGCCTGCCGGCTGCCGCTGGGCAGTCGATCGAGCAGACGTGCAATAGGCTGGTATGAATCTACAAATCAGGCGATCGCGGCGTGAAAATGACACCACCACATGACCAAACAGCAGCGTAGCACTGCCTAATGGGCTAGTTGCATATCTCCGCCATCTTGGATTTCCGGTCTTGCGAGTGTGTGCGTAGATATTTCCGGTTGTGCTAAACGTCAGTGCAGACAACCGGAGAAGTTTCAATTCAATTCAATTCAATTCAATTCAATTCAATTCAATTCAAGTTTATTTGTATAGCGCTTTTTACAATACAAATCGTTACAAAGCAACTTTACAGAAAATTATGTTTCTACAATATTTAGTAGTAGCTAGTAGTTTGTGCACGTTTGACAGGATTTTAGAAAAAATAAAAAATAATAATAATAATACAAGACGTAGTCAGCTAGATGATGAACTATTAATATTATTAATTAATAGTAATTATATGATGCAGTCACACATGTAGCAATAATTGTTAGTTCTGTTTGTTGATTCAAGGTTAGGATCATCTGGGGTCCTCTGAGGGTCAGCATCATCTCTTCTCAGGTGTTCTGGATCCAGACTGGAGCTTGTGTAAATCCTAGTTACCACGGGATGTAAATCCCGTGGCAAAACATAGAAACAAAATAGAGACATGATTAGCATAGCTGCTGATCCAACAAAGTAAAATTAGTTTAACCCAAGCTAAAGAATAAAAATGCAGATGCAACTACACTCACAATTTAAGAGATACATTATTCGAATGCTTGGCGAAAGAGATGCGTTTTTAATCTAGATTTAAACAGAGAGAGTGTGTCTGAACCCCGAACATTATCAGGAAGGCTATTCCAGAGTTTGGGAGCCAAATGTGAAAAAGCTCTACCTCCTTTAGTGGACTTTGCTATCCTAGGAACTACCAAAAGTCCAGCGTTTTGTGACCTTAGGGAGCGTGATGGATTGTAGCGTGGTAGAAGGCTAGTTAGGTACGCAGGAGCTAAACCATTTAGGGCCTTATAGGTAAGTAATGATAATTTGTAACTGATACGGAACTTAATAGGTAGCCAGTGCAGAGACTGTAAAATTGGGGTAATATGATCATATTTTCTTGACCTCGTAAGGACTCTGCATTTTGGACTACCTGTAGCTTGTTTATTGATGAAGCAGGACAACCACCTAGAAGTGCATTACAATAGTCCAGTCTAGAGGTCATAAATGCATGAACTAGCTTTTCTGCATCAGAAACAGATAACATGTTTCGTAGCTTGGCAATGTTTCTAAGATGGAAGAATGCAGTTTTTGTAATATTGGAAATATGATTTTCAAAAGACAAATTGCTGTCCAATATAACACCCAGATTTCTGACTGTAGAGGAAGTAACAGTACATCCGTCTAGTTGCAGATTGTAATCTTCAAGATTCTGTGTGGTGTTTTTTGGTCCAATAATTAATATCTCTGTCTTATCCGAATTTAATTGGAGAAAATAATTTGTCATCCAATCTTTTACATTTTTAACACACTCTGTTAGCTTAGATAATTGGGAAGTTTCATCTGGTCTCGTTGAGAGTCCAAATATTGCCTTCTATATGTTTACAGGATTTATAATATCACTTCAAATGCAAATAAGATATACACTGCTATTATTACTATACTATAAATGTTAACTGAGCCAGTGGATTTGAAACTTGTGTATGTTTGGGTCTGGTGAATGAATTAAATACACTAATGTTCCCTACTGTTCACGAGATGAAAGTTGAACTCATGGTGTGTATACACCGCTACATAATGTATTTTATCTTACCAAATATGTGAATGTACAAATTACTTATTTCTCGAAAATGTTTGCATTATTATTATTTTGTTTTATATTAAATATTTACCTTGTGAGACGTGGGTTGCCATGTATCTTCAGAAGTATCCATTTCTCAATTGTACACATACATCAGTCTGTTTCATCGTTATTTTCACAACATATTTTATTATTTTACACAGTAAAAAATATGTGACTAATTTTAATATCGGTTTAATCTGATAATTAATGCAAAAGAATAACAACATAGCTGTTCATAGACAGATAATGATTTATGCTGCAGATCGTTCACAAAACAAATAAACGTAGATAAAAACACACATGAATGCAAACAGCAAACTTTTATTTAAGGCAAACCTACCATAATTATATTACGTTTAATTGTACAGTTAGTTATAAATTATGTTATCAAATAAAGTTAATAAAACATGCTTTATCAGAAATCTCTGTGCGTCTTGTTTGACAGTCTGAAACATTGATCTTACATAACAGTCAGAACAAAACCAGCTCTTCGAAAATGAAAAGTATTGAATATTTGAGTGGTTTGTGTTTGAAAGAAGAAATCCCCGTGGACCTGACGCTGATCGCATGATCAACAGAAGAATAAAGCAATCTCTGCGCTGTATCTTGATGAATTTCCACACAAAAATGTAGGGAGGATGTTTCCCTATGTTTTTGATATACCACTATCGGCTGTTAAATTTGAAAATCATTAATTATATACATATAGCCAAGTTCCGTATGCAAGTTTCCCTTACAGTCAATGCGAGCGTCGCAAGACCGGAAATAAGTATGCACACACTCGCGTCGCTGAAGCTCACCGGCGCCATCTTGTGCACCTAGCCCATTGGCCATATCCAGAGACAGGCTTTATCTTAGAAAATCGCGTAAAAAAATGAGCGTAAACGCAAAGGAGGAGCAGAGAGGGAACGTATATAAAGGAGAAAAGCCCTGGCCTCAGACGCAGCAAGTTGCTGCAAAATCCCAGCCATGTTCGCCAGTAAGGGAGCAGGTCGATCAGAATTACATTTATATTTACTAGAGATGGGACGGTTCCCTGAAAAAATCCGAACCGCTCGGTTCACCTCACACGGCTCGGCACGCGCTGGGACTGCTGTTCAACTTTAATCTGACAAAGCATCTGTAATATGGTTTAAATAAATAACACAAACAGGGTTCAACTAATATATGATTCTGTTGATGTATGCGCATCCTGGATTCCCAGACATTACAACAACAGCGTTGAAGAAAAAAAAAAAAAAAACACCTGACAAATCATTCACTTGTATTCAATACTAATACGAACACTTTATCAGTGCATTCTCTTAAAGTGAAATTCTTTATATTAATCGAACAGCAGCAACAAAGAAATCACTCACTGCTCTTGATTAAAAAGCTTTTGTAACTTTAATGAAGAATTATCTTCCATTTATAGTACAAAATGCTATGCAGTTTTACAGTCGTGGCCAAAATTTTTGAGAATTACATAAATATTGGAAATTGGATAAGTTGCTGTTTTTATAATAGCAATTTTCATATACTCCAGAATGTTATGAAGAGTGATCAGATGAATTGCATAGTCCTTCTTTGCCATGAAAATTAACTTAATCCCAAAAAACCTTTCCACTGCATTTCATTGCTGTCATTAAAGGACCTGCTGAGATCATTTCAGTAATCGTCTTGTTAACTCAGGTGAGAATGTTGACGAGCACAAGGCTGGAGATCATTATGTCAGGCTGATTGGGTTAGAATGGCAGACTTGACATGTTAAAAGGAGGGTGATGCTTGAAATCATTGTTCTTCCATTGTTAACCATGGTGACCTGCAAAGAAACGCGTGCAGCCATCATTGCGTTGCATAAAAATGGCTTCACAGGCAAGGATATTGTGGCTACTAAGATTGCACCTAAATCAACAATTTATAGGATTATCAAGAACTTCAAGGAAAGAGGTTCAATTCTTGTAAAGAAGGCTTCAGGTCGTCCAAGAAAGTCCAGCAAGCGCCAGGATCGTCTCCTAAAGAGGATTCAGCTGCGGGATCGGAGTGCCACCAGTGCAGAGCTTGCTCAGGAAAGGCAGCAGACAGGTGTGAGCGCATCTGCACGCACAGTGAGGCCAAGACTTTTGGAAGATGGCCTGGTGTCAAGACGGGCAGCAAAGAAGCCACTTCGCTCCAAAAAAAGATCAGGGACAGATTGATCTTCTGCAAAGAGTATAGTGAATGGACTGCTGAGGACTCGGGCAGAGTCATATTCTCCGATGAAGCCATAACCATAAGTTTGACCATAAGTTCTCAATGGGATTAAGATCTGGGGAGTTTCCAGGCCATGGACCCAAAATTTCAACATTCTGGTCCCCGAGCCACTTAGTTATCACTTTAGCCTTATGGCACGGTGCTCCATCGTGCTGGAAAATGCATTGTTCTTCACCAAACTGTTGTTGGATTGTTGGAAGAAGTTGCTGTTGGAGGGCGTTTTGGTACCATTCTTTATTCATGGCTGTGTTTTTGGGCAGAATTGTGAGTGAGCCCACTCCCTTGGATGAGAAGCAACCCCACACATGAATGGTGTCAGGATGCTTTACTGTTGGCATGACACAGGACTGATGGTAGCGCTCACCTTTTCTTCTCCGGACAAGCCTTTTTCCAGATGCCCCAAACAATCGGAAAGGGCCTTCATCTGAGAATATGACTCTGCCCGAGTCCTCAGCAGTCCATTCACTATACTTTCTGCAGAAGATCAATCTGTCCCTGATGTTTTTTTTGGAGAGAAGTGGCTTCTTTGCTGCCCTTCTTGACACCAGGCCATCTTCCAAAAGTCTTGGCCTCACTGTGCGTGCAGATGCGCTCACACCTGCCTGCTGCCATTCCTGAGCAAGCTCTGCACTGGTGGCACTCCGATCCCGCAGCTGAGTCCTCTTTAGGAGACGATCCTGGCGCTTGCTGGACTTTCTTGGAGGCCCTGAAGCCTTCTTTACAAGAATTGAACCTCTTTCCTTGAAGTTCCTTGATGATCCTATAAATTGTTGATTTAGGTGCAATCTTAGTAGCCACAATATTCTTGCCTGTGAAGCCATTTTTATGCAACGCAATGATGGCTGCACGCGTTTCTTTGCAGGTCACCATTGTTAACAATGGAAGAACAATGATTTCAAGCATCACTCTCCTTTTAACATGTCAAGTCTGCCATTCTAACCCAATCAGCCTGACATAATGATCTCCAGCCTTGTGCTCGTCAACATTCTCACCTTAATCGTCGAGTTAACAAGACGATTACTGAAATGATCTCAGCAGGTCCTTTAATGACAGCAATGAAATGCAGTGGAAAGGTTTTTTTGGGATTAAGTTAATTTTCATGGCAAAGAAGGACTATGCAATTCATCTGATCACTCTTCATAAAATTCTGGAGTATATGCAAATTGCTATTATAAAAACTAATGCAGCAACTTTTCCAATTTACAATATTTATGTAATTCTCAAAACTTTTGGCCACGACTGTATATATATATATATATATATATATATATATATACACACACATAAAGGTTAAATATCTTTAGAGGACAGCAACTGTTTCAGGTGATGTCAAAATAAATGAAAAGGCTTCTGTGGCAGTGGAGAAAAGACAGAAACAAATGAAAACCCTCAGAAGGGAACGGCGAGGCTTGAATTGAGATTTACACTAATGAACGCATGGCATTATGTCAGGTCATGAAGCAGTGGGAGCAAATCAGAAGACGGAATCAGGACACAGCTGTCTGTCATGGATCATCATAGTGTAAAATAAGATTAGTTTACCTTGAAAATATGAAGAAAAAAACTGAATCTTAATGCAGCTAAATAATAAATAATGGTTGTCATTACGGCTCGGCACAAGATTAAATCCAAGTAGATTTCAATTTCCCTTAAAGTGACTCCACAGCCACAATATCCTCACAATTTCAGGAAACATTGTTGTAATCAGCTCTAAATAATAGGCTTACCTGAAAGGCACGGGCACTGGCCAGCTCTATTACATTTTGTCTATACGCTTAGCATTGCTGCTTAAGACAGGCATTTAATCAAGACCAATCCACACACAGTCAGTGAAACACTCATTATTAATGATGCATGTATACTCTGTATTTGCTAATTAATCTTCCCCTGGGGGGAAGGAAAAAAAACACGATGAAAACAGTCGTGCTATATACAGTGTGTGATGTTGTGGAAACCATAATGCATTTATTTTTTCATGATTCTTTGATGAATAGAAATTTTGAAAGAACAGCAGATAATGCCACAATGCAAAATTCTTGATTGCCACTTTTGATCTATTTAATGAGTCCTTAGTCTTAAAATTCCATATTTTTTAAATTAAATTTCTTAAAAACTGTAGTATATGTAGTGTACTGTATTCATGTCACAGGGAGATGCAAGACTACCTAAAACTAGATGCAGAAGAAATGAGAATATAAATGAACAGCAGTTTAAGGAAGGAACTGAAACATTTATCACTGGTGTCATGATGGAACTGAAACATTAACCTGGAGGGTCACATAAACAAACACACATTCACAAACAATCAGATAATATCCTTCTGTGTATGTTAGGGGATTTACACAGTATGGTTTGACTGACATCTAAATTTTCTAACCTCTTGACCACCTCACAAAATGGAGTCTTTTTTTTATTTTTTATAACTCGCTCAGCCATGTTTTATCCACTGTATAAACTGTCCCTGCTGTTGCTGGAGGAGAGCAGAGAGCAGGGGTGATTGAACAGAGATCAGCCCCTCTCCCTCAACATCATGAGGCTTTTTAGCCGGCACTTATAGAATGGAATATAGAGTAAACATCAAGCAGAGAAGCAGCAGACTATTTCCTGTACAGGCCGAAGGATTTTCAGTTTTCGTAGTAGAATTGTTTAAATCTGTCAACTGTAGTCAAGATGTCACAGGTCGAATCAAGGCTTCCTTTAAAACCAAAACAAGGGGAACTAAATGATCCAAGTGCGAAATATTGTCAAATTTTTAGAACAATCAGTAAATATGGCAAAACGTTCAGTTACGCTCAAACTTTACTTACACTTGTCTCTGCAGCTTGTGTTTCTGCAGTCCATTTCAAGTATACAGATAGACAGACAGATAGATATATGTCTCTCCCCACACAGAGAAAGATGTTCAGATGGTGAAATTCAATACAGCTGAAGACACACATATACACAAATAAACACCTATTTCATCTGGTAACCGTCAAAGCAGCTTTTGTTAATGGCATTAAACATCTCTGGTGGTTGTGAAGCTGGCTTTGAAGGTCAGGTATTTCATGTCAATCTCACACAGAACAGTGATTCTCTCCATATGTCACTGAGTGATCAAGATTAGAGGGCATCAAGAAGACAGTAAGTTCCCCTCTGACACCAGCTCTCAATACACACACACACACATGCACGTACGCACACAAGCACGCACACACCTACATCTTTCACACCTATATAAGCATAGGCAAACAAAGTGAACCAACAGATTTTAAAGGATAAACAAAATAAATCAAGGGTCTAGGTTTGGTTTTAACATAGGGACATTTAAATGAGCTGGATATGAACATAGATGCAGAAATCCAATATACTGAAATCAAAAAGCAAAGGTCTTCCTTGTTCTTCCTTGCTTGCCTTCTTTCCTTCCTTCCTTCCTTCCTTGTAAAATAATCAAATATATCAGTTGTTGTTGTTCTTCTTCTTCTTGTTTTTTTTTTTTTGTGGATAATTTAGAATACGATAATTTATGTAAGTATTTGTCCATTACCTTTTGTGCATCAATAGCTCAACAAAAGTATTTTTGGAACATCAAGTGGGTGAGCAAATAATGAATGAATTGCACACGATATGAAAACAATGGTGAAAATATCACTCTTCTCACATGAAATGGACATCATTACTAAAATCCAAAAACAAATGTTGAAACATAATATAGGTACGTTTCCTGGGGGGGACAATGTTCAACAAAGGAAAGAAATGAACCAAAGAACATATTGAAAAATAAAAGGATATTTAAAAAAGATTTGAAAGAAAGTTTTAATAATAATAAATATTATCATGGCTGACTGTGACTTTTTAACTGACTTTTTAAGTAATTTTCACTGAATATTACAAATAATAAAAATGCAGAAATATTAATAATGGAAAAACAAAATAATCAAATTTAAACGACCACCAGGATGCAGTGTGGCAATGATAAAGTTCTTAATTTGTTTATATTTAAAATCATCTTTTCATAATTAACCCTTTTATTGCTTATGAATCATGTTTGCAAATGTAAGATAATGAATGCATTGACCAAAAGCAACATCTGAGGAAACAGTAAGGAGATGTAACAGATGTAGCTACCACAGAGCAAAACTTATTCATGTACCTTCTTCTCCTGAATTATAGTCAAAATGGAGTTTCTTAGAAATTGTTCATCAAAACAGGAAGTCTTTAACAGCAGCGCAACATAATGATGGGTACCGTGCGCGATGTGATTTCAGCATGAGGGAGAGAGCTGAGGAGAGACGAGGAAAAGCTGGAAGGTCTCATCTGTTCTGTGTGACTAAAATCACCCTTTCATTTCATGGAAGAGTGTGTGAACTCACTTCCATCTCACCGAGGCTGGCAATCACAGGAAGCAAAACAACTTAACAACAGGAAAAAGTGGGATCAGAAGAGGATGACGATTACTCTCAAAGCAGTAAATGTCAAAGGACTAAGCTGAAAAATGTTTGAAGAGTAAAACCGGTGAAGGATTGATCATTTTTTGTAAATATTCCAGTAAAGCAGAAAACTCTCTTTTGTGAAGTCAGTGACACTGTAGTATTGATTTCTTGCGTAGCTTGATGTTTTCCAATGAAATCATAAAATCAAGTCATAATCGAAAAAAAATGTTTCTCTGTTGTTGTTGGTTTTTTTTGTGTGTTTTTTCAGTCCAAAACCATGTAGTTGTCTGTATTTTGTAATGTTGTATTGATTTTGTGGCAAGTGGGGTGGGGCCGAGGGACGTGGGAACAAGGAGTGAGGCCGGCAATGATTGGGCAAATCAGTGGCACCTGCGGCCACCGCCGGTCTCGAGTCCCACGTAGGAGATGGAAGGATATAAAACTGGAGCGACGACAGTGAAGGACGAGAGAGGACCAGGCCTGGGCTTTTAGTTGTGTTTTTATTTTGTTTTATTTTGTTTTGTCTTTAATTTGTATTATTAAAATGTCCTTTGATTGTCCGCCGGTTCCCGCCTCCTTCTTCCGGATGAATAGGAAGTTTTAATTCATTACAGATTTATAAAGATGTAAAGCCCAAGGGTTACCTATGTGTTATTTACGTTTTTATATAAGTATTATATATACAGTACTGTGCAAAAGTCTTAGGCCACTAGTATTTTCAAATCAGTTATTTCTTTTGCTGTAGTTTGTCAGTAGGAAATATCAGTTTACATTTCCAAACATTCTTTTTGCCTTTAACTGTAATAATCCAGTGAGATTTGTGTTTGAACAGGGAGTCTGACAGCAGCCAATGCTCCACACAGATATGATCTCATCATCATCCAGTCCATCATGACATGAAGAAACAAAACAAACTGAGACAGACTAAATTCAGAAAACACTGTGGCAATGTCTCCAAGTTTTAGTCACTTGTGTAAATGCTGTAAAGTGAGGATTCTGTCAAAAATAATGCCATAAATATATTTTATTAATTAACTTCTATTAACTTAACTAAAATAAATCAACATTTGGTGTGACCACACTATGCGTTAAGAAAAGCTTTTTTTCCTAGGTGCAGTTACTTGTACTTGTACTTGTATTTGCACTTGTTTTTCAGGTAGCTTTGCAGGTAGGTTTATTGAAGCATTTTGGAGACATTGCCACAGTTCTCCTGGATTGAGTCTGTCTCAGTTTTAAACAAAAAACTGTTTTGAACAATTTTAATCATAATAAATGTGCCTTGAGCATCAAATCAGCATATTAGAATGATTTACTGTATTCTTTTATCAAATCATTTCATAAATGGTGAGCAAAGCCATGGTTGTCTTTCAAAAACATCTTACCGGCAGCAAACGTCTGAACATTGTACATTCTGTAATGAGAGTAAGATGACATGAACAGCATTTACTGTA
This sequence comes from Carassius carassius, assembly GCF_963082965.1. Lineage (NCBI taxonomy): Eukaryota > Metazoa > Chordata > Actinopteri > Cypriniformes > Cyprinidae > Carassius > Carassius carassius. Next base: position 11,109,659 of record NC_081800.1, read on the forward strand.
TGTGAAACTGACCTCCCAGTTTGAAACCATTCAAAACATTGTGTTTACTTCTAACGCACAGTTTAGTGATCACATAGTATAGTGTTTAACATATCATAAAACATAGAATAAATTCTATATTCTAATAATGCTAACTGCTAAACAAGTTAAGGTCAGCTTGTAACTTACCTTATAAAGCTGCTTTCTCTTTAAAGCTCTCTTGTTCACAAAACATCTAAAGCTAAACAGAAAAAATGCTCAACAGAATACATTTTCTTTCATTCTGACCGACAGGACACAGATAGTCTGTCATAAAGAGGGGATAAAAGGGAGTGATAGAGGGGAGATAGAGGAATCTAATTACAACAAGCTGCAGATGGATGCCTGTGTTAACCCCTTTTGTTAATGTTGCTTTGAAACAAAGGCAAGCAAAGCAGTTTGAAAGGCACAAAATGAGAGCTTGTGAGGTAGAAACACGACATAACACTATTCATTCTGTACTCAAAGCAGGTGTGCTGTTGCTTCAAAAAGTTAACAGAATAATTATGCTTGGAATGGAAATATGCATTATGTTTTCTAAATATTAATATTATGGTGACAAATCAATTAAATTTTTCTTTCTTTTTTCAAGAATTTTATAAAACTGTCATTACTGGATCTTCCTATGAAATGACAGACTTCTCTCTAGTGAAATTTGCCAGACTTGTCCAATCACTGGCACTTTCTTACAATCAACTTCATCCAATCAACAATCCACGCAACATGGAACATCATAACATAAGTTTAATAAAATATTTTATAGATTCTACTACGAGGTTCCATGTTGGGTAGGATGCTGCCTTAAAGAACTATTGTTCAAAAGTATATCTCAAATTCAAAGACAATCTTTAATTGACTTAGATGGCTTGTAAAATTGGTTTTAGTTATTCATCACTTAGTTCATGTGTTTGGATTTTTTACCTAAACAATCCTTCTTTTGCATCCTGCGAAAGATAGGGTTTACCATTTATGGTCATGACAGGAGTTACACAGACAAAGTAAGCAGACCTTTCTATTGCACTAATCTCATGTTAACCCTTTCACGCATAGTGGTCACTACAGTGGACAGCTATTAAAAAAGCATTTTCTTGAATTTGCACAGGTTTTTATGGCAAAGTTGCACATCAATCTCTTCATTGGACCCTGGTGCATCATCCTATAAATTGCAACCATGTAGCAAGCCTTTGTGTTTCGATTTTTTCCCCCTCCAAACCAAGATGGCCAAGGGTCAGTCAGACATGCCAAGTTGCTCCAGAATATCCACCCATTCCTTCTATCCTAGGAGACTCTTGTAGGTAAAAAAAAATATTGCAGCATAAAGCAATATCTAATGAGTCATATCACAGTAAAATTTTCCAAGTTTTGATTTTAGATTGAGAGAAAACTCTGATTAATCACATGTCCACTGTAGTGGACGTCATGCATGCAATGGCTATATTTCAGCTACAATTCATAATTATAATGTGAATATTGTTTTTGAAATTTAAAACTTAAAAACTTAATATGCATTGACTTTTTCTACTGTAAATAAATGTATTTGTATTATTAGAATGTAATTTTCATTGACATCGAAAAAAGTCATGTGATTACATAATGTATGACACTTGTAATGCATTACTTTACTTGTTAGATCAAAAAGTAATCTGATTTTATAATGCATGTTATTGTAATGCGTTTTTTTACTAATAACATCAAAAAGTAATCTGATTACGTAATGCATGTTACTTTTAATGCGTTTCTTTACTCATAACATCAAAAAGTAATCTGATTACATAATGCATGTTACTTGTAATGCGTTTCCTTTCTCATAACATCAAAAAGTAATCTGATTATGTAATGTGCGTTATTGTAATGCGTTTTTTTACTCATAACATCAAAAAGTAATCTGATTACGTAATGCATGTTACTTGTAATGCGTTTCTTTACTCGTTACATCAAAAAGTAATCTGATTAGGTAATGCACATTACTTGTAGTTAATTACTTGTTACATCAAAAAGTAATCTGATTAGGTAATGCATGTTACTTGTAACACATTACTTTACTTGTAACATCAAAAAAGTAATCTGAATGGGTTATGCATGTTACTTGTAATGCGTTACCCCCAACACTGATTATTTCAGATGAGATTGAAAAAACGTATCGCTAGGTTTTCTCAGAGGAGGGCTATGATAGAAATGTGCATGTCCATCTTGAACATAATCATAATTATCAGCTAATAAGGGTAAATCTCCATACTCTGGTGCACTGGAGGGAGCATCTGAGTGGTTTCCACAGTTGTACCTTGACAGGCTGTAGAAAATTCTGATGGAATCACGTCCTCATGTTCTGATATCATAGATACGCGAAGTGCAACTTGTATGAAGTTGTATGAAGCCATTGCAATATTTTGCATTTATATTTTTTGCATATATTTTATAGTTTTCACATTATTTGATATAATTGCATTGATTAGTTTGTTAAATTCACATACTTTATCTGTTTGATTATTGTCTTATATTTAGTACAGTATATCCTCAGTTTAAACCAACCGCATGCTGTCCACTCAAGTGGACATCTGAAGATCTCTTTGAAAAATTTGTAAAAAAATAAAATAAAAATCAATTATTGTTTTTCATGCCCTAAGAGCAATAAAAACACATAGGAAAAAAATCCTGACTGAGGTTATCATAATTCATGCATGAAAGGGTTAATATGGATAATGTTTAATTCTTTAGGGCTATGCTTTTAAAACGATGTGTATGGGCTTGGTTAGATGTCACTATTTACTTTAGTGTAATATTTTCTACAGTTTATATATATTTCTGTTTAAATCAACCCAGGCTCAATGGATGACTGTAGTGATATTTCTGCAAATTATATTATGTTGCTTCTTGCATGTTTTGTGACACTTTCAAAGTGAAATGTACAGTGAGTGGTGCTAAAAGTATTTTCATTTTTATCCAAAACAGAAAAATGTGAATTTTGCAATGTCATATTACGTTCACTTAATAGAAAGTTTACTGAAACCACATTGACATTTTGTGTCAGGCTGTCCCAGTAGTCTGGGAATGTTACAACATTATATGGGGTAAGTTGTCACAATGAAACCTGTCATTACACAGCCTGAAACAGGCTATTCTCCCTGTAATATATTTTCTATAATTGACAGTGAATTGAAGAGCTGCCAATAGAGATCAATTTGTATCAAACTCTTAAAAGTAATCAGACAGTGAGAAGGAGAGGGAAAAAACTGTCAATAGGTTTTCTTTGAAGAACTCTTTATTTGCACTCTGAGCTGAACTCCAAACAGACAAAAGCAGCAGGGTCTGTTTATGAGTTAAATAACTTCAGCAAAATTTTTCACTTCCAATCACAATAGAGATGTAAACTGCGACAGGCATGCAGATGAAGGTCAGCAAGGTCCAAAACAATTATAACTAGATGACTGGAAGACAGAGAGAGACAGAGAGAAAAAGGATTGTGATGAGAAGAATGTTTGTTTGTGCAGTAATGATTTTCTCAATGCGTTCATATGTGAGATGTTTTAAAGACCTCAGGTAATGAATTGCTGGTAAAGAGATTGAATTCAGGGCAGAACTGGGGTCTGGTTGCTTTTGTTTTGAAAGAGTCGTCAAAATAATGTTGTGAATGGAACAGCCACATAGAATTACATGTAAGACCACTCACATCCCCAAATTAAGAGAAGCAGAGGTGACAACAAGTTTTGAATAGTAGAAGACAGCGGAAATTGATGTCCATGTCAAGACTCCACAGATCAGATTTCCTTCTAAATTTTACCTCATGAAATCATCATGTGAATTACAGGGCTGCAGTGGGTATTTTGGGGTATTTTAAGTAAGCCAAATGTTTTGGAACATATTATATAGTGAAAAACGCCATATCAATGGCATCATATTTGTCTGTTAATGTTTTGTATTTGCATTTTTATTTATTAATTAAATTAATTAATAAATAAAACAGAATCACAGATTCTCATGTCCTTGTGGGATGAAAGGGTTAATGAGTGTGGCCATACAAGAGGAAAAGCTAAGAATAATTAATTAATAAAAATTAAACAAACCATGAAGGACGGTGAATTTAAATTTAAGTAAAGAGGGACTTAATGAATTACTGCAGTTTAACAAATATTATTCCCTTTTCTGTAGAATTTTTTTTTCTGATTAGACAAATTACTGTAAGTTCAATACTGTTAAAACTATATAAAATATATTTTAATTTTGCAAAATAAAACAACAAAATGTTCACCAGATTATTTTAAGATATCTTTATTAACTTACATATTTATACTGAATCTATTGATATATTTATTAAATTCAGTTACTTTATATTAATTTATTAATTTAGTAATTCAATTTTGCTTCAATCATTTGATTTCATGACAGAAATCTACCAGGATGTGTATTTGTAATGTTGAATTTAATTGATTTGAATTCAATTCCATTTGAACTCTTCTTCCTTAAAATTTTAATTACATTTATCTGGTTTGCTACCTCCAAATTCAAGAATTAAACTGAAACAATTCTGAAACTCAATTCTGAAACTCATTCTGGACATTACATTTGATTTTCAGGTCTTTAGCTTGATGAAAAATGCAAAAGGCTTCATAAATGTAGTCTAGTGTAACAGGAGGAGCAGGGAGGCAAGGAAAAACAACTTGTGTGCAAGAGATGAGGAGAGTATGTCACACAATTAAATATGCCCACTAAACCAGTGTATAATCACCTCTGCTTCATCTCCTCCCTCTGTAGCTGACATCTGAGGGTTCATGTCACGGCCCACTAAGTTCCTCTGATTTCATACGCCACAATTCATTTCGTTATCTTCCTGCTAGCAGATGTTACTGGGAAAAAAAAGATTTACATTTGCATAAACAATGTATATTTTATTGCTGGTGTTTTGTATTTTTGTATTTCTGTCTTCCTCACACCTTTCTTCTCTCATTCATGTGGGTGTCATGACTTGAACAACCCAAGTTGTTTGATTGTACTCCATTTATTTCTTTACAATTGCAAAGCAGGACAATAACGTGTAATTCCCTAAAAGGTTTTTTTTTTTTTTTTTTTTTTTTTGCCAGACTCATTTGGGTTTGTGCCTGTGATTCACAGATGCTTTCATGTACAGGTGCATCTCAAAAAAATTTAATATCATGGAAAAGGTCTTTATTTTTTGTAATTTATGAAAAAAAAACATGCTTTCTTATATTCTAGATTCATTGCACACTAACTGAAATATTTCAAGAGTTTTATTGTTTTAATTCTGATGGTTACGACTTACAGAAAATGTAAAGTTCAGTATCTCAAAAAATTAGTTTGATTAATTTTGAGTATAATTACTCTGTACCTCTTGGGCTAGTTTAGAACATGCAACCACAGTTATGGGGAAGACTACTGACTTGACAATTGTCCAGAAGACAATCATCAACACCCTCCACAAGAAGGATAAGCCACAGAAGGTCATTGCTGAAAGGGCTGGCTGTTCACAGAGTGTTGTATCAAAATATATTCATAGAAAGTTGATTGGAAGGAAAAGTGTGGTAGGAAAAGGTAGCACAAGCAACAGGGATGACCACAGCCTTGTGAAGATTGTAAGGAAAAGCCGATTCAAGAACTTGGGAGAGCTTCACAAGGAGTTGACTGAAGCCAGAGTCAGCACATCAAGAGTCGCCACACTCGGACGTCTTCAGGAAAAGGGCTACAGCTGTCACATTCCTAGAACCAAGCCACTCCTGAACCAGAAAAAAACATCAGGAGCATTTCACCTGGGGTAAAGAGAAAAAGATATGGACTGTTACTCAGTGGTCCACAGTGCTCTTTTCAGATGAAAGTAAATTTTGCATTTTATTTGGAAATCAAGGTCTGTAGTCTGGAGGAAGACTGGAGAGGCACAGAATCCAAGCTGCTTGAAGTCCAGTATGAAGTGTCTGAAGTCAGAGATGATTTGGGGTGACGTCTGCTGGTGTTGCTCCATTGTGTTTTATCAGGTCCAAAGTCAATGTAGCCATCTACCAGAAGATTTTGGAAAACTTTATGCTTCCATCTGCTGACAAGCTTTATGGAGATGCAGATTTCATTTTCCAGCAGGACTTTTAGCACCTGCCCACAGCGCCGAAACCACTTCCTAGTGGTTTTTTGACCATCATATTACTGTGCTTGATTAGCCAGCCAACTCACCTGACCTGAACCTCACAGAGAATCTATTAATCCGATCTATGAATACTCAGCAGTGCTACAGGCTGATCGCCTCCATGCCATGCAGCATTGAAGCAGTAATTCCTGCAAAACTAGCCCCAACCAAGTATTGAGTGCATACTTAAACCTTCTTTGGAGATCTTGAACATTTCTGTTTTGTAAATCTTTTTTTGACTGATCTTTGATAAAATATTCAAATTTTTTTGAGATACTACATTTTTAATTTTCCTAAGCTGTAAGTCGTAATCATCTGAATTGAAACAAAAAAACTGCGCAATGAATCTAGAATAAAAGAAAGTTTGCTTTTTTAAATTAAATTACAAAAAATAAAGAGCTTTTCCATGATAGTATATATTTTTTATATGCACCTGTAGTTTCTGCCAAATTTGGTGGAGTGACTGACCAACACCAGTATGGAATTAAGATCTTTCTCATGCAAAACATGATTTATGCCCTGGACCAACAAGCAAGCCAAAGCAAACAGCATATCTGATTCTGGCCTTTGCGACTCATGTGGCCCATTGATGAATAACCTGTCATTTGAAGAGACAGAAAAGCATCATGAGTCATGCTGCTGGAGGTACGTCATAATTTCACTGACAGCTCTGAGCATCACAGATTGCTACTTCTGGAGCCCCTTTGTCACAGTGTTTCTCTGTGGCTGAAGAGCTGAGAGTCATGTGATCAGATCAAGTGGTCGGATTAATTACTTTTATGTCAGGGCTACTAACAGAAACACACTATCAAAAGCATTCTAATAACCTAAAGTACCTCAAGCTGTCACTCCACTAGATTCCTATGGGAATTTTAGAGATGTGGTCCTGCTTGACAGTCCCATGGTGGTAAATGTCTCTGTGAATGAAATTCTTCATTATCACTGACTCTGTGCCATAAGAAGATGGCTTCTTAGATCACTGGATCTCTGCTAAAGGCAAGCCATGTGGAAAATCCAATAATAGTCCTTTGACTCTTAGAGAATGGATTCATACTCGGTCACACCATGCTTAAATCAGTCAAACTGACTCCAAATGAAAGAGAAAGAGAATACTATCAGAAAGAATGAAGAGAAATAGAGAGAGAAATTGGTTAAGGGCTCTGCAAGATGACAGCTCTGTTCTGAAGTACAAATAATATTTGACATTTAATTCTTAAAAATAATACAAATACTAATATTCTAAATATTATGCTTCTCAAGTAAATTTTATTTTAGGATGTTTATATATTTTAATGGGAAACAAATAAAAAGAAAATGACTCAACATTTTAATAATTTGAAGAAACTTTTTCCTATAAAGAACTTTTTGTGCATCCACAGGTGGATGTTAAAGCTTGTTCTTTGAACCTTTGATGCCAATAAAGAACCTTTATTTTCAAGAGTCTTCCTCTTTTAAAAGCTCTACAAATACTAATCAAGAAGTCTCCCAGTTCTGCTCAACCACTGAAGGCTCATTTTACAGCCATTATCATATTCAACTTCTAATGTTTTAATTAAATTGTAATGACATTAATTGCAAATTCAGTCCCTTTAAACATATTTTATTAGCACACATGACATGTCTGGTTCTTGCATAAAAAGACAGGTTTATTATGTTTGTATTTAATAGATTTGGCTGCTTTTAGCCTTACCCTGGAGTTAGTACACCCTCTGCCTATGGCCATTATATCACATGTTTGAAGCTCTCCAAGAAAACAGCACAATGATTTTCATTAATCTTGTTGATTGTAACCTGCCTCAGAGCAGCTTAAAGGGATAGTTCACCCAAAAATGAATTCTGTCATTAACTACTCACACTCATGTCATTCAATGAGAGTAAACAGAACATGCTCCTGGCTGCTTGAGTGTTAGTAAAATTTGCTGCACAAATCACATTTTCATTCATTAATCCTGTGGTCAGAGCTGTGGTGCAGCAGTAGAATACATACTTGCTGTGCACAAAAGTGTGTTAAATCTGACAGTTTTTTACAATCATCAAGCAACTAAGTGTCATTCATTTTCAAAGAGAATTGAGATTTGCAGCAAAAAAAAAGCCTTAATCTTGGCTTTAGAAACAGGGTTTCACTTATGTTTTAAGAGACAGCCTCACCATAATGTGATTTTAGTGGATACATAAATGTCACATTCCCCTTCCCTCTTAACTTTCTCTATAAAGCACAGACATGTAAACAAGCACAAATATATACAGTATTGTGTGTGAGGTAAATATTGGATATTAATAAATTATCCTCTTTGAAAGCCTAAATCAATAGATCCATTAGTGCCCAGACAAAACTCTGACATGCATATAGATATTGCTAGCCATCCCTCATCTGATGAAACCCCTTCTTTAGTTGAAATTTTATTCTACATGAAATTTGTCTTTTACCTTTCCATAATTTATGCATTAAAAAAGGCTTGAAAGGAAGAAGAGATATAAGGATGAAAGTGAAAAACAGCTGAGAGTGTGGGGATGATAAAGAAACTCATAATGAGCTTTTCTTTATTTTCTCTTATTTCTTTCAGTGTCTCTCCCTTTTTCTCTCAGTGACTGCACTCTTCTTATCAGCACTCGTTTACAAGGGCCATTCTCTTTTGACAATACCAATATATTCTGTTCTGTGCTTCCAAAAAGAGACTCAAAATCAGAACAGGATTTATTATTCAAAAGAATTTTTAAACTACCTCTTTCACCCAGGGTTAAGGATATCTCTGTCACACAATTGCCACTTGAACACAAGACCCACTCATTTAACCCCCCTTTCATTATTCATAGTTCTTATGAGGGTGGGGAGTGAAGGGGATTTATTCAATCAGATTAATGCAACTTAAAGGTGAAGTGTTTCTGAGCCAAATGCAGCACTAAACAAGATATAGACAATGTTTTTATTAATAGTTTATTAATATTTATATAATAATTACAAATTTTCAGAGATGTAAATATCGGTCTTCAAACCTTTTCTATTTCTTCAGCTGTCATTTAAATGTTGTTTAGCTAACTAAATTACAAAATATTGCCAATATCTGTTTTTGTTCCATCAGTAAAAATAGTTCCAAACAAAGTCAAAGCATCAGGCACTGCGCCTTCAAGCAGCACCCAATAGTGGTGGTCCATTCCTAAATGAATCAGTGTTTTGACCAAATCGGTTAAATTATATATTTAGTGATTCTGTTGAAATAGCATTACATAGGACTATAACATTTGCCATATACAGATATGGGAGAAATAGTAAGCGCAGTAATGCATGCTATTTCAAATGTACTTGTTTTGTTCTTGAATGAATTCACATTTTTGAATGAATCAGCTAAATGAATGAGTCATGAGTTGTTTCCCAAATAAAATACCATAGACTATGCACGTGCGGATCCACGCAAAGCTTTATCCTATACAGGTGCATCTCAATAAATTAGAATGTTGTGAAAAAAGTTCATTTATTTCAGTAATTCAACTCAAATCGTGAAACTTGTGTATTAATTAAATTCAATGTACAACGACTGAAGTAGTTTAAGTCTTTGGTTCTTTTAATTGTGATGATTTTTGCTCATATTTAACAAAAACCCACCAATTCACTATTTCAACAAATTAGAACACTTCATAAGACCAATAAAAAAAACACATTTTTAGTGAACTGTTGGCCTTCTGGAAAGTATGTTCATCTACTGTACATGTACTCCATACTTGGTAGGAGCTCCTTTTACTTTAATTACTGCCTCAATTCGGCATGGCATGGAGGTGATCAGTTTTAGGCACTGTTGAGGTGGTCTGGAAGTCAAGGTTTCTTTGACAGTGGCCTTCAGCTCATCTGTATTGTTTGGTCTCTTCTTTCTCATTTTCCTCTTGACAATAGCCCACAGATTCTCTCTGGGGTTCAGGTCTGGTGAGTTTGCTGGCCAGTCAAGCACCAACACGTTGCTCATTTAACCAACTTTTGGTGCTTTTGGTGCTTTTGGCAGTGTGGGCAGGTGCAAAATACAGCTGAAAAAATGAAATCAGTATCTTCAAAAAGCTGGACAGCAGAAGGAAGCATGAAGTGCTCCAAAAAATTTCTTGGTAAACGGTTGCAGAGACTTTGGTTTTCAAAAAACACAATGGACCAACACCAGCAGACGACATTGCACCACAAATCATCACAGACTGTGGAAACTTAACACTGGACTTCAAGCAACTTGGGCTATGAGCTTCTCCAACCTTCCTCCAGACTCAAGGACCTTGGTTTCCAAATGAAATACAAAACTTGCTCTCATCTGAAAGGAAGACTTTGGACCACTGAGCAACAGTCCAGTTTTTCTTCTCCTTAGCCGAGGTAAGATGCCTCTGATGTTGTCTGTGGTTCAGCAAATTCCTTGACACGTCTGTGTGCGGTGGCTCTTGATGCCTTGACCCCAGCCTCAGTCCATTCCTTGTGAAGTTCACTCAAATTGTTGAATCGTTTTTGCTTGACAATACTCATAAGGATGTGGTTCTCTCGGTTGGTTGTGGATCTTTTCCTGCCACACTTTTTCCTTCCGCTCAACTTTCTGTTAACATGCTTGGATACAGCACTCTTTGAACAGCCAGCTTCTTTGGCAATGAATGTTTGTGGCTTACCCTCCATGTGAAGGGTGTCAATGATTGTCTTCTGGACAACTTTCAGATCAGCAGTCTTCCCCATGATTGTGTAGCCTAGTGAACAAAACTGAGAGACCATTTTGAAGGCTAAGGAAACCTTTGCAGGTGTTTTGAGTTGATTAGCTGATTGGCATGTCACCATATTCTAATTTGTTGAGATGAATTGGTGGGTTTTTGTTAAACGTGAGCCAAAATCATCACAATTAAAAGAACCAAAGACTTAAACTACTTTTTTCTGTGTGCAGTGAATTTATTTAATACACAAGTTTCACATTTGGGTTGAATTACTGAAATAAATAATATTTTTTTACGACGTTCTAATTTATTGCTAAGCACCAGTATAAGGATTTTTGAACGCATAAAAAGACTGACAGTAAAATAAAATATTCTGACTTGCTAAAAGCTTTCATTTTTTATGTTTACAGATATCAGCAGGATCTCTCAGTACAGTTATTTGTGTGATTTCTTTCTCTCAGAGTATGACCCCCCCCCCCCTTAAATCGCTTTCAACTGGGTGAACGATGCTGCCACAAAATACTTCCTACACTAAAACAGATTAGCACTTCCTTCTAACAACAGCAGTAGGGCTACACATTTTGTGATCCATCTGTGCAAATGGGTTTTCTAATTCAATCAAATGATTTATGGCCAGAATTTGCTTGCGTTTTATCAATTTGGTTGTTTGGATTTTATCAGACAACACAAAAGCCAGTTCCAGATCTGATATTAGCATAATGACATGCTCTGTAGCTGAACAGAAAGAGGCTGTTTATTTCTGATTTGTGAACAGGTGTGTTATGCCACACTATAGCAGAAGATGGAGGTTCTGAAGATGCAATTAGCTAATGACGCTCTCATCCAGATCATCTAATGTTATATGTTTAGCACATTGGAGCAGCGGCCAGTTGCTTAAATTAAGCCTATATATTAAGACTATGTCTTAAGAACTAGTATGACTAACTAGCAGTTAACAAGGGGTAATAAGTCAAATGTATTATTTATACATTTTACTTACTTTTACTATCAGTCTTAAAAGAGAGAGAGAGAGAGAGAGAGAGAGAGAGAGAGAGAAAACAAATATCTAACTTGTAAGACTAGTCTTAGCATTTTATGCAAGCACCAGCATCAGGTTTTATTCTGAGTAAAGTAATCACAAACCAAACCTGGACCGATCAGCTGTGAGCAAGTGACATATAACTATACATTTTAGAGACAAAATAGCCTACTTTGTGCAGCTACTTAATAATTATGTTATATAATGTTATATATGTTATATTATATGAATTATAAACTGTATCCTTAATGCATTACACATTGTAACACCGTGACATAGGGAACATGTAACACACACAAGCAATATCTTCACAATTAATTTTCAACATTTACTTTAAAATAAACACATACAAATAAATACAAGATTGAAAACATATAAAGGTTAAAGATGTTGATTGTTTCTTTTAGGCTCTTTGTAAATTTACATAAATTATTAATTAAATAAATTCAGATGATTTTGTTCCATTGATATAGATAATTATTTAATCTGCCTTCTCACTTTCGTGGCAACCACAGTGTTTTTTCCCTGCTTCGTAAATGTGTTTAAATTCATTATATTTTTCATAACAATCTCTTAATCTTCAACAGATACGTTTATTGTGTTGACTCTCTCAAGAGTGTACTAAACTCTCCATGTTTCCTGTTTTTGGACATTTGCTGCAGATGTCATATTTTCAAGTCCACATGCTCCAGTTAATCATAATCTCTGAGTTAATTATAATCTCTGGATCGAACCCTGAATTAATAGACAATGCTTATAGTGAGGATGGTTACCTCACCGAACTCAATGTCAACCAGCTTGGATTTGCTTGGTTTTGTCAACTCCAAACCTACTCTTAAACTTTTTGTTCAACTAGATTTATGTAATCCACCTGCTCAGCCTCATCATTTTCATAAAAAAACACACACAAAATTGTTGGTAATTTTATATTGACTCTCTGTGGTCATTAAAAATCCCAGGAAGTCTTTCGAAAAGAGTAGAGGTGTGACCTCGGCATCCTGGCTAAATTCGCCCATTGGCCTCTGACCATCATGGCCTCCTAACAATCCCCATATCTGCTGATTGGCTTCATCACGCTCTCTCCTCTCCAGTAAGCTGGTGTGTGGTGGGCGTTCGGGCGCACTATGGCTTCCGTCGCATCATCCAGGTGGATGCTGCACACTGGTGGTGGTGGATGAGGAGATACCCCCTGACAATGTAAGCGCTTTGAGTGCCTAGAAAAGCGCTATATAAATGTAATGAATTATTATTATTATTATTATTATTATTATTATTATTATTATTATTATTATTATTATATGTTGCATCAGGGAAACACAGATGACCTTATCAGGAACTTTTATATTTTTCTTCGTTTTTTTTTTCAAGTTTCCCTTTCAGTACAATCACAGCTGCCTTATTTTTATCCATCAAACAATGATGAAAACAAAGGAGTGTTGGAGACAGACGTCAACACCAGCACCTGCGAACCTGCAGCATTTTTCCTTTTTCTTCTCACCTGCAGAGTAATTGAAGGGAAGACCTACTGTTTCCAAAAGCGATGTGCCCTTTAAATGTCAAAAAAGATTAATAAGATGCTGCATGCAATCTAACGATCTATGTAATCAGCTATAGAAATGCTTAATAGAGGTGAGACATTTCACCAGATGAATGCATGCCAATAATACACAAAGTACTCATAGAGCAAGTATTCAGCATAAAGTGCTATCTATCCCTGAGGGGTGGACCTTTTGCTTTTAACATCTGTCTTTCTAAACCACCGCATCTCTACCCTTATAATGCTCTTCTTTGGACACATTGACCTTAGGATACCTTCAATGACACAAAAAAGATACCTAATGTAATTTAACAGATAATAAAGTAGTGAATCTCACGGCTTAATGGTTAAGTTGTGTGGACAAATGAAAAAAAAAATACACAATCCACCAAATGTAACCAAAATGAATTATTCATGCCGCAAGTAAACCATTCAGGGGGAGGAAATACGAAATGCCATTGTCGAGGTATTCAGACAAAGGGAGTCAAAGAGCAAAGACAAACCTCAGCTAATGTCTCTCTAAGGGAGATTTATTCATTCATTCAGAGGAAGGGACAGTGAACATCCAGGAAAGACAGACAAAAGTTTTTATATTTATAGTCCTTTATGTTATGGCATTTAGCACATGTGACCATGAAAACAGATGCTGCAGCCAGTGTTATTAAAGGTGACAGTTTCTCATATTATTTATACATTCATATGACTCATTGCACTCACAGACACTGCTTGCTTGGTTATTTATTTACTTACTAAGTTGTTTGTTTAAGATGATGATGATGATGATGATGATAAAAAAATGTTCTACACATCTGTATTACATTCCCATTGTTGTCTAAGCTTATTTTGAGGGATTCTTCAAAGTATAAATCTTATTAATATTAATTACCTTAGATAATAGATTAATTGAATATACATGAACACATTTGCAAGGTAGTTTAGAAAGCATTGCAATTGTATTTGCTAATTGCTATTAATGTGCTTTCTGTACCTTGCTTTGTGCGTGGTTGTGAGCAATAAAGTGTTTTGTGAGGGGTTGCGTTGGTTAAAAAGAAATGTAAATTACTTAATGTAAATGAGTGTGGGCATAACAGACTCAGTGATGAAACAATGGGAATTTTGTGGCAATGATAATTCTATAATCGAGAAAAATGTATCATTCACAAATGGCAGATCATTCGACCCTCCCTGATAATGAATTTCTTGTTAATTTCCTGTTTGAAGAATGTGCTTACAAGAGTGCAAGGTATTTATAGCACACAATCATTGCCTTAAATATTTCTTATTTTATGGCAAGTACTTTTATAGCAATGGATGAATAGCTATAAAAGGAATAGGAATAGGCTTGTTTATCCCAATGATCCTTGCTTTGTTGCATTTCTTAAATTAGATTTACTTTTTCGCTGTACCAGAAGGTCAAGGCTGAATGCCCCAGTGAGTCCCTGCTGGCAAATGATCTAACTAAACCACTCTGGCATATTTTTTCAAGCAACAATAAATCTCATATAAAACGTATTTGCTAATGTCTTATTAGTGCATTGCCCAATTCTGAATGGTTTCTGAAAGCATAAAATTGACTTTTATATTAAGAGAAAGCCTCAAAGATGTCCTTCAAAAGTATACAAACAGGTTACAAACAGGTAAACAACGAAGAGATGCAGTGCATAAGAACAGTCATACACTGCATAACACTCTTATTCAGAGATCAATAATAAGATCCAATATGCCTGGCACATCAGTCTCAAAAGAAAATTGCAATGGTGCATGCCACTTCTTGAGGAAATCACTGAGCTCCCATTTGGAAACTTTCAACTCTGTTATATCCAATAAAATAACACACTGGCAACACATGTTCAAGCAATCAAATGTATTCAATACCTGAGTTATTTTGATGGGATTTGAATATTAATGATGGGAAACATTGTAAGAACACTTGACTTCAGCACTTAAACACACTATGCACATGCAAAGCAGCGAGTGAGGAAAGCAGCATTAACTTCAGCAGATTCACATTGTGCATTCACAACAATGGAGTTTCTGCTGTGTTAAGGATCTATGGGCAATTTATAGAAAATAAAATGAGTGCTGGGTCATGCCACTTTTAATAATTGCCATAAATTATAAAATGGTCAAGAGTGGGGCACTGAGAGTTATTACAAACTTGATCACTGTGAAATCTAATTAACATGAGAATTACCAGATGGTAATTAATCTTCATGGAACAGAGTCAAACCACAAAGTGGTTTGTTGTTGTTTTTTTTTTTTAATTATTTTTGGTTTGATTTGGTTTGTTTTTGTCTTCCTCTGTTCCTTTTCTGTTTGTGCATGATTTAGGATTGTGGGAAACAAAAGTTATTACCAAAACGGAGAGGGAATGGGAGGAGATAGCTAACCTCAGAAGTCATGATTTTATGGAAAGCCATAACAAGGGCATGTAAGCACAAGGAATAACACATTTAAGGATGCGTTCTTTCAGGCAGATCCAACAAAGAGCCTATTAAGGATGTCTCTAACTCTGAAACTGGTTTTAACATTTTTAGTTGTATTTGCAGCCATACTTTTTAACCATTCTATTAATTAGTTAAGTTCTGTTGTTAATAATTTAAATATTTATATAATATATATAATTTAATAATGTTTCATTATTGTATTATTAAATTTAATTACATCATGTAATATTTAGTCATATTCCACTTTAAGCATGCAATCTTTTTACTGCATAAATTTTGTATTTGTTAACATTAGTATTAACTGCTTGGAAGAAATAAATAAATAAATATGTGAACCATTTAATTAAAAAAAATATATAAATATATCTAAACTGTGAAGCTTGTTACACAGCAGTTACAACAAACTACTATGGCATGATATAGCACTTTGTTAAATTGACATGTAAAAGCATTATTTACATAATGTCATTACTAATGAAGATTACCACATAAGGAAGGGGCTCATCTTCATCCTCTTTATGACATCCAGAATTAGCGGCAGGTGATTGAGAGATGTATTAGCCAAAGGACATTCAGAGACCATTATTCTTTAGATTCACAGTTATTGTATAGAATTAAATGTTATTGATCCTTTGAACATTTTCACTGTTGTTTGGGTTTTTAATTGCTGTAGCACACTTGCTGAAATATGTCAAAAATATATATAAAAGGCATTATTTAAATCCAAAAATATTCAGATTATATCTAGACATAGCAAACACACCACTCATGCTGTCTGAGAAAAGGCCATAAAATAATAAAAGCAGCCATCCAGAACACATTCTGTATGTTCTATTACACTCTGACAGAGGCTTCTTGAAGATCCAGTCATGTAAACACTATTAAATTGACAAGGACAGTGACGCAAAGTGGAAACTGACTTGAAAAACTGCTGAAAATATTATTTTGCCTATTTGCCTATTACACAACAGTGATGACTAGGTCTATTCAAAACAAACAGGGAACGTTCTCAGAATGTTCTGGCAAGGTTCCTTCAAAGTTATAAACAAGCATTCTTCCAGTAATGTTAATAAACTGTATGTTCAAAGTTATCTGATCATTAATAATAACATTATCAAAACGTTAGCACTAAACGTTATTTAGGCAACACATTGCTCATGGAACATTTCTTTCTGAAATAGTTTCCCTTCCTAGAAATTACTGTTACAAGTCAGAACGTGTGGAAACAAAGGTGATAGAAAATAATGAAGAGAACATTTTATATTTGAGCTTATATATATATATATATATATATATATATATATATATATATATATATATATATATGAATTCAACATCCAACATATTGCTTAACTTTAAATCCAGGATATTTCAATAAAGTACTCAGAACTGAGACGCTTTTTCATATATTCAAGGTTATAGAGCAGTCTAACAGAAAATAACTGAATGAATGAATAAATAAATACACCAATCGTTGAATGGCACTGCGTCATTGCTCAAGGTCTGCGCACAGACGCCTCCTCAGCATATAAAAGCCTCTGAGCATCTCGTTTCACAGACCTGTATGAGTGAGTAGAGCAGGGCTCACTTGTTCACCACAGCTCTGCAAATGAACAAATGTGAAAAAAACTTAGCAAGGAAAACGCTCTTTAATTTTACATGAGTCATGTGTTGGTGTTGAAAAACTAAAATGGAGGTTAATACTACGCTATCAGGACGCAACTTCATAGATTTACGCATCTCAACGCAGAAACTTCTCTCTTCGGCGAACCGGTCGCAGCAATTTCTGGACAATGAAACAGAGAGCGCCTCCGAGGAGGATTTGGACGTGAATACAGACATCTATTCTAAAGTTTTAGTTACTGTGATTTATCTCGTGTTGTTTGCAATCGGATGTTTGGGGAACTCGATCACCCTGTACACACTTCTCACGAAGAAATCTCTACAAAACCTTCAAAGTACGGTGCACTATCACCTGGCGAGTCTGGCCATATCCGATCTGCTCATCTTGATCCTCTGCATGCCCATTGAGTTGTACAACTTCATCTGGGTGCATCACCCGTGGGCTTTTGGGGAGGCTGTTTGTAAAGGGTACTACTTTCTACGGGACGGCTGCTCGTATGCGACGGCGTTCAACATCGCCAGCCTGAGCGTGGAGCGCTTCATGGCCATCTGCCACCCGTTCAAGGCGAAGAGCATCATGTCGCGGAGCCGCACCAAGAAACTCATCAGCGCTATGTGGGTCGCATCTTTTCTCCTGGCTACTCCGATGCTCTTCACCATGGGACAGCGACTGATCAAAGACGAATTTATATGCACCACTATTGTGTCCTCGATAGCTGCTAAAACCGTACTGCAGGTGAGCGCGCACTACACTTTTTACATTTTTGGGACGAGTGGAGAATTTCCATATATTTCTATATTCTATAAAGCTGTGATTATATTTGAGTTGGGTTTTATCTTATACATGAGTAGTAGAATTGTTTGTGTCTAAAAGAAGTAACAACCTGTTGCGTAGCATTTCTCATTAATACCTAAAAATTAAAAAATAAATAACTAAATATATATATATGTATATATATATATATATATATATATATATATATATATATATATATATATATATATATATATATTTTTTTTTTTTTTTTTTTGTTTTTGTTTTTTTTTTGTTACATCCAACACGAATTTCCTAATCTAATTAGTGAAACATTGGACACAACAATTGGGCACCATTGTGCAGCAGCAAGCATCACAACAAAAGAACGAACCTCAAGGTTGATCTAGATAAATGTGTGCAAATATATAGGGCCACATTCCGCCCGGACTAAGCTACTACTGCTTCTACTAATAATGTTGATTTTACATTCTGACAGTTATCAATTTATTTTACTCCACAAAGCAGAAAAAAATACATCTACGCAAAACAGGCTATTAAACAATATGACAAAAATATACACTAGACGCATCATAAAACCCAAGCCTGGGTAAACAGCATTGTTTAAAATGATGGTAAGAATCATGTTTGCCACCCACCGGACGGTTCAAATCAGTGTGAGATAAAAATGAAATGTTCAAACAAGCGGTCCAACATTACACTAAAAACCAATGTTGACAAGATGTCACCAAGTCCAGACATGCTGACTCACCAGTCCAAACAGAATAGGTAAGAGTGGAAAAATAAAATGTCCAAACAAGCAGTCTCTGCTGGAGTGATGAAACAAACTATGTTGACCCACAGCTCCAGTACGTAGACTGGTCCAGTGCAACACCAGCCAGCCATGAACCAGGCCAGTAGGTGTCAGGGTAAAGACCAAAGAAATCAGTCATTCTAATGAATTTAACTACTTTGTCTATTGAAAACATTACTGTAAGTCTACTACAACCCATATCTGTTAGTTTGAGTAACAAGTGACAGAATTTGCTCAATGTAACGAGTGGGGCGGGGCCGAGGGATGTGGGAACACAAGCGAGGCCGGTGGAGTGATTGGGAAATCAGCTACACCTGCGACCCACCGCCGGTCTCGAGTCCCACAGAGGAGATGGAAGGATATAAAACTGGAGCGACGACAGTGAAGGACGAGAGAGGACCAGGCCTGGGCTTTAGTTTATGTTTTGCTTTTTATTTTGTGCGCATCAGTCGTCCGTGAGGGGCTGATGCGCTGTTTTGTGTTTATTTTGTAATTAAAGTTTCATTTTGATTATACGCCGGTTCCCGCCTCTTACTTCCCGATGATTATGGAGTTTATATTATTACAGTGGTGCCGAAACCCGGGAGGAGGAGGGACGCGCTGCTGAAGATCCCTCGCCGCTGTGGTGAATCCGCGGTGCCATGGATGGGTTGCCGGGGACGGGCGAGCTAGCTGCCGGCCGCCCGCAATGTGGAGGGGCGGCTGCCGTCCGTGAGGGAGTGGAGGAGTCGGCGCCGTTCGCCAGGGGGTGGGAGCCTGCTGCCTCCGTGAAGGAATCCGGAGGAGCAGGGAACGGGGGACTCCTACCGGCTGCCCAAAACCGGAGGAGCCGTCGCCGTCCACCGGGCGGCGGAGGGGTGTCGTGCCGTCCGCCGAGGGCCGTCCAGTGCCACCGCCAGGCACCGCGGAGGAGATCACCCAGCCGGTGGAGGGCCGAGCAGCAGTGCGTCTGGGAACCAGAATTTTTTTTTCCCTCTCTCCCCTCTCTCGTCTCTGTCGCTCCTCCTTCCATCTCCTTTTCTCTCGCCTCGTCTGTCCTACCCCCAGGTACCCGCAGGTCCCCGTGAGCGGTCCCCCCGGAGGGAGGGGGGGGGGGTAGAGCGCAGTCTCGGGAGTACCCCCCGGCCTGCGAGGGGCGATGAGGGTATGTGACGAGTGGGGCGGGGCCGAGGGATGTGGGAACACAAGCGAGGCCGGTGGAGTGATTGGGAAATCAGCGACACCTGCGACCCACCGCCGGTCTCGAGTCCCACAGAGGAGATGGAAGGATATAAAACTGGAGCGACGACAGTGAAGGACGAGAGAGGACCAGGCCTGGGCTTTAGTTTATGTTTTGCTTTTTATTTTGTGCGCATCAGTCATCCGTGAGGGGCTGATGCGCTGTTTTGTGTTTATTTTGTAATTAAAGTTCCTTTTTTATTGTGCACCGGTTCCCGCCTCTTTCTTTCCGATGATTATGGAGTTTATATTATTACACTCAAAAATAATGATTTGCTATCTTACAAAAATGGAAAGCACTTACAGTGCCCTAAAGTAAATCCTGATTGCTTGGAAATTGAGACATTATGCTTTGATTCTTGGAAAATTGTCCTTGCAGCCCTAAACCTTGCGCTTCTTTTATTCTTTTCTGTTAGACTAGTGAATTTAATTTTGTTTGGAAAAAAATCAGTTTACAAGGACAGGAGGTCTCCTGCTTGCAACACTCAGCTCTCTAACTTTCTATATTTAGAAAAAAAAAAGAAAGAAAAAAAGGTTGAAACTGAAAACAAGTACAACTTTGGGGTTCTAGGCAAAAATACATGAAAATCATACTTAATTCTATATGAAATAACATTACAGCATTCCAAATAGCAGAGGTGGAAAGTAACGAATTACATTTACTCGCGTTACTGTAATTGAGTAGCTTTTTTGTGTACTAATACTTTTTAAAGTAAAATTTTAAATCTGTAATTTTACTTTTACTTAAGTATATTTTGTTTAAAGTATTGTACTTCGCTACATTTTAAAACACATTAATTACTGAGTAAAAAAAATCGCTCCCTGGAAACTACGTCAGTAAATAATGGGCAGGAGGGCAAACTGGCGCTAAAATCAGAAGAAAGATGCAGACGGTAGTGGTGGAAATTATGATTCTTTCTAGAGATTCGTTCATTTTCAGTTCGTTCACCAAAATGATTCGTTCAGAATCGTTCACTGATTCGTTCAGTGATCATTTCTTGGTATTACACAAAATATGCCAGCAGGTGGCGAAAAAAGAGTGTATTATGTGTTATGTCTTTAGTCAACGAACGTATTCACTTGTTACAAAAACTGATCTGGCTTTATTAAAATGTGTGTATAATCGCATTCAGTATATAAAGTCTAATTAAGTTGTTCAGATGAACAAAGCACAAGGTTTTCTTGCCTAATTAGCATTTTAATTGTTTGGTCAGACAATTTGTATATTATATATTCACATTTTAAATCGGGGATTAAACGTGGAGTTGCTAAATATCAAAACAAGCGTATGTGCACAGTAACTGTAACTGCGCTTTGCATTTTGCGAGATTGACATGCTAAATGGCAGACTAACCCAGTTTACTCTCATTAATTTTGTTCACAAACGAGATAAGCGATGTACCAGTTAATTTCATTCACGAACGACATGTATCCGTTCATTCAGGTTCACGAATGACATGTGTGCCAGTTCAGTCATTTCATTCACGAACGAGATGTACTAAATCATTCAACTCGTTCACGAACGATAAGATCTCTAGATCTTGTTCAGACTCATATGAAACTCGTTAATTGAAGGGTGTATTCGCTCACTACATTCAACAAATCACATTCTCTGTCACATCTCATACTCAAAGGCTATTGGCTCGAGGTTGTAACTCTTTGACAGGATGAAATGGTTGTTACTCGGTTCACTGAGCTGCGCATGCGCTGCTTATAGCGCCGCACTGCTGTGGAGGGAGTAACTTCAGTGAACGAGAAATATGAGTCAGTGGATTGCGTGAACGAGAACGATTCGTTCACCTAAAAGATTCATTCAAAAAGAACGATTCGTTCACGAACGACACATCACTAGCAGACGGTCAAAACAGGCGTTAGTGGTGCAGACACCGCTGAAAACGAAACCCCGTCATATTCTGAAGTTGAACTCGAAGGAAATGAAGTGAACCCCTGGCCATATGTATGCTCTATTATGCAGTGTAAGCTGTACTTGCCTAGGAAGACCAAACTAGCAGCTTATAAAATCTCGACAAGACATCAACCCTTCGCAAGAATGTAGGGCTAAGCTAAATAATTGCATCGTTGCATTGGTGGTTAAAATGAAGCTTTAACATTTTAGCAAGAGGTTTTGCACAAATTAGCCAAAAAGACAGTGGTGAGGAGTGTGCTATATATATATAGTCTGCGATAATATAATATTTTTTGTTTTAATGATGTGCGCGCGCATTTATAGTGCGTTCTTTCACTGTGTGATTCAGTCTCCTAAAATGCATTTAGAATGATCACAAAATTGAAGATATAGGGGCATAAAATTAACATATTTATATAATTTCTTATATTAAATCAAAATCACACAAAGAATGCCATCTTTTCCTCAAAAAATCATCATGAATATATACATACATATATAACAGTTCAGTAAACAAGTTAATTAAGAGACTTGCGTTTTAGACACCATATTGCCTTTTTTAGCTCTATTTCTACAACAGAAAATAATTCCAAACACAGTCACCAAAGCACAGTTTTGCGTCTCTGAGCAACGTGACAGTGTTTCGTTCCTGAATGAATCAACCGTTTAAATGATTCGGTTCAATCGCAATGACTCACTTATTAACAGTGACTTGCTGACACATACTGGCCATTTTAATTTCACATTTAAAGTATCATTTTTTAAATAATGAATATCTTATCATTTCAAATGAGTATTCAACATTTTATGTCTTGTATATCAAAACATTATTCATGCATTTGTAACTGCAGGTTAAATGCATTCTTGTCCTGCACTAAACAGTGTAATACATCTAAATGCCACTTCCAATGAATCTTCTGCATTTCCTCTGCATTAAAAGATGAGTTTGTTGATACTTATTTGCCTGGTAACAGCCCAAATGTTTTATTATTCTAAATAACTGATTCCTTTAATTAAAAACAACTAGTTTGAGATTAATAGACCTATCCCAGGGGTGTCAAACTCAGTTCCTGGAGGGCCGTAGCCCTGCAGAGTTTAGTTCTAACCTTGCTCCAGCACACATATCATGTAGTTTTCAAATAAACCTAAATGATTAGATTAGCTGGATCAGGTGTGTTTAATTAGGGTTAAATCTAAACTGTGCAGGACTGTGGCCCTCCAGGAACTGAGTTTGACACCCTTGGCCTGTCCCATTTTTGACTCCCTCCCACTGTTAAAATGTAACTAAGTAATTTTTACTCTGAGTAAATTTTAAATGAGCTACTTTTTACTTTTACTTGAGTTGATTTTTAGACTGGTACTTTTACTTGTACCTAAGTAAAATTTCATTAATGTAATGGTACTTTTACTTGAGTAGAATATTTTTGTACTCTTTCCACCTCTGCCAAATAGATACTTGGAACTCATAGCACAGTGGATACAGTTGGTGAATCATGATCTGAATCAGCTTTATTCGCCAAGTGTGTGCAAACACGCAATGATTTTGCCGTGTTTTTTAAGAGAATAGAGAATATGAATGCACACCAAAAAAAAAGGCAAAGATGCAGAAAAAACTGAGAGATGCAAAAAGAGAGGTTCAAGAGTTAATGAATAAGCGATGAATTGATCAACAGAATGATAGTTGGAAAGCCAGCTGTTTGCTACAGGACAAACAGTAAATCATGTTTCAATCTTGGCAAATTGGTTACCAGAAAAAAAACCCAAGATGTCCGCTTTTATATACAGAAGGTTTCACAATATGATCCAGTATTATATATTGCTATACTGTAGCAATACCTGAAATTCGAGTGCCCTGTGAGGCACAAACTTATTGCAGAAAGAACACATGAATGGTCTTTTATTGCTTTTTGAGATGTGGTATAACCTCACCACATAAAGTGTAATCTGACATAAATATGTATGTTACTGAAGCTTTTTGTTCAGTAATAGTTTTTTTTTTTTTTGAATATGAGCATCTGTAGAGGTGTGCTGTACCTTTCACCCTTGTCTATTTGTTTTTGTGATCTTTCTTATGGCACAGTTTGCACCTGAAACTTATCTAGTACTGCACTTGAAAGTACATGGACACAAACATACAAATAAAATGAGACTGACATATATAGCAGCAGGCAGTGCTGTATAGGTGGCTGATAGCTGATACTGGCCTGGCACTGTGTTCTGGCAATTGTTTAGAGTTCGTCTCACCATAAAAAGGGGGGAGAAGAAGGGGTGACTCAAAGTTAAAAATCTTGCACAATCAATAACATTGGAAATGTGTGTGTACATTAAAACATAATAGGAAAAAAGGGCCAGTACATTTAATACAGCAGGGACTTTCAGTCTGGGGTTCTAGTGAGTGGAATGTATATAAAAGACTTATTTTCAAACCATGCTACATTACCATTAAAAAAAGTATTACTTTATTTACTTTTAAAAAGAATTAAATACTTTTAGATTTATATTTCAAATGAATGCTATTCCTTTAAAAAAAAAATCAAAATCAAATTTTCCACAAAAATATTGAGCAGAAAAAAAGTTTTCACTATTGATAATAATAAGAAATGTTTCTTGAGCATTAAATCATATAATAATCATTTCTGAAAGATGTGACACTGCAGACTGGAGTAATGGCTGTTAAAAAGTTTTGCATCACAGAAATAAATTCTATATTTTTAATACATTAAAATAGAAAACAGTTTCTTTATTATTATTATTATTATTATTATTATTACTATTATTACTATTATTATTATTATTGTAATGATATTTCACAATATTGCAGTTTTTTTCACTGCATTTTTAATCAAATAACACAGCCTTGGTGAACCTGACCAATGCAGCCTTGGTGAAGACTTTTTTTTTTTTTTAAATATGTCAATCTAAAAAAAAAAAAAAAAAAAAATTTACAATAATGTATTTCTTTTTAGGGCCTTCATAGTTGATATGTTAACTTGAAGTAAGAATTAAATATGTTTTAATGTAATACTTTTCTAAAACATTTAACGCATTTAAATATTACTATATTATGTATTTTTTTAAATAACCTTTTTATTGATAGTTCTTGTTTTTAACAGTAAAAATGGTGTAATGCAATAGTGTTATTATTTATATTTGATTTGATTTATATATATTTTTTCTTTCTCGCAGTGTATATGTTGTATATTTGGACAGGATTCCTTGCCACTGTTGCTTTTATGTCTATTATTATCCATCTATAATGTATTAATCTAGTATGTATGTATCTATGTGTGTATCCATTCATTCATATTTTTATTTATTCATGTATCTTATATTATTTATTTAAGACATATTCTAATGCAATTGTCTGAACAAAAATCATATCAAATCCAGCATAAACAGTCCACCTGATATTTGCTCCTAAGCACACCCGGAAATAAATGTAAGACAACACATGTTAGTGAGCACAGGAATCAGCAAATATAGAGCTGACGTGATGTGTCTATCCACAGTGAGCTAAGAGTGCACAGTGTACTGGCTGGTGTATCTGCTGCTGAGAGAGAGCTGCCTGTGTACTTGAGAGGAGGAGTGAACCTTAGTGCAAATGAAAGTGACACAATACAGACTCTCTGTGAATCTGTGATATGTCAGTGAGTTACATTTGGAGTTTATTCTTAGTGGCAAGATATGTTATTACTTTTGTCCAAGATCCTGTCCATTGTATAAATTATTCAGTCAAAGTGCTTCAAAGCAATCACAGGGGCTCTCTTTACTCCAGACACATTCAAACATCAGTGCACTGACAGACAGACAGAGAGATGTCTCTCAGATAAAAGAAACCTCAGCCAAGAGTTCATCAAAGAGAGGAGAAGAGAGGCCAAAGAAAG
This sequence comes from Carassius carassius, assembly GCF_963082965.1. NCBI lineage: Eukaryota > Metazoa > Chordata > Actinopteri > Cypriniformes > Cyprinidae > Carassius > Carassius carassius. The sequence continues at coordinate 11,135,685 of NC_081800.1, forward strand.
AGGGGAAGGATACCTTTCAACATACTACCTTTCAGTCAGTAAACAAGATAGAATGAGACAGTGTCAACAAGGTGAATCTTTTTCCATCATGGTTGATGCTAACCCTGAATGTTTTTAGTAAAGCAAGCTCTGACTGATTTATCAGCTTGTCTTTTTCATGCTTCATCAATTTTGTCACACGTCACCCAAAGCCCTACAACTGAACTGTAAATCAGATACAGTGTTCATAATTAAATAAAATATTTTTGATAAAAGTAATAAAAATCTGGTAAATATTGTTAACTCTGCCCCAAAGTGATGCTTGTTTTAATTGTGGCACAGTGTTTTATTTAGATCAGTGTACATGGAGTCATATTAAAAACAATATTAACATAAACACATATACATATAGGAATCTTATCACACATTAATTTGGATTAGTTTTATGGTGCCTTAATGGCCTTTTTGGATCTTAATGTGTGTTTAGTTTTCATTTTTGAGTGAACTTTTACTTTAAGAGTAAAATAGAAAAATTTTCCAGACCCTGCATCTGATTGACCAAAGTCAACACAGCTTCTTCATAATTACTTTAGTTATGAGCAAAGACAAATAATAATTATTTTGTACCTTCTGAGAATGCAATAAAACTTGAAGCATGTCATGTTTATCATGTTTTCAGCTATCTTAATTTTCATCATTCCATTTTCTATTAGAAACAGAAATACCGGCTGTATAACATTTGAGAAAGACAAGATTTTGAAAAAAAAAATGCTTCGGAGACAATAAACAATACAAATAAACAAACACCAGAGAGGGTAATGTGCACCTTGTCTCCAAAAATTTGATTGATGAGGGTCATAAAAGCCATCTGTTCTGGACACCTGTTTGTACACCCCCCTCCCCTCCCTGTACACCCTCCAGTGACCTTAATATGAACTTATGAACCAAGGAGGAATTTCGGAGGGGTGAGAAGTTGTGGGAAGCTATGTGTTTTTTTTTTTACTTTAAAAATTGCGAAATCATGAAAATGGTGTAAGGGAAGATTTTATTAAGGTTTTAAATACACAAGGCATTTCAAGAAAAAGGTTATAAACACATAGCAGCAATGGAAACAATGTAATGATCGTTTTCGTAGTTGGAAAAGTGTAAAAACGTTGTTAAAGTTGTTACAAATGAAATAAAACTAGGTTACTGGTTATTTATCTGATACAACCAAACGAGTCAAACCTATCAGATATGTTTTCGTTAAGCAATACGTGAAAAAGATGTGAGAGCTTGTAGCATTACAATTTAAAAATGGTGTTTTGTTACCAGTTAGAAAATAAAGAAAACTAGGTAATAGAGTTTTAGCATTTGTACCTTACCTCAAACTGAAAAAAAGAAACGAATGTAAAGCAGCGATACAAACCAGAAAAGTAGGACTTTTGTCACGAGGTTAGAGAAAATTTAAAACAAAAGAAAAAAGATGGTAGACATTACGCGGATCTAAATAAAATACACCAGACCCCGTCTTTAAAACACCAGCACAAGATACTTGTCAAAACTATGCTCTACTTTACCGCTAACTACAATTTTACTGACCGAGAGTTAAACGAAAGAAAATAAAAAGATCTCCCAGCAATGTGTTAAGTCATCTCCGTTGAGTCTTCCTCCCACCACCGTAGACACAGTTAGAATGAGGCTTGGGAATGCTCCGGAAAAAAACCACGCCTCCAGCGCTAGAGAGGGCAGGGCAGGAGGCTTGATAGAAGCATCAATTTGGCTGTAACAAGTGTATAAAAAGAGGTTTTTGTTGAAACTTTTTGTTGTAATTTATCCGTACCTAGTTGTAAAATACGAACGGTGTTTTGTGAATTGGAAAAATTGGAGAGCTATTCTGTAACAATGGCCACGACATCATCACCTAAAACTCCTGAGAAGAGTGTTGAGTTAGTTATGGAACAGCTAATGCTGGCCCCGAGGAAGATAAAACATGGGCCGTGTCTGGCCAATTTCCTCCACGAACCTTTGGACAATGTTAAGCGTGAGTTTCATCTATCCGGTAATCGTATTTGCAGTTACGATTTTGACAAGTGCAACCGTGAGGTCAGACTGAGCACCGTGGACAGTGATGAAAGGGTCACGTACGACACAGCCGAGGATCCTGATCTGTTTTTCACAGTAAAAGATTGGTGTTTATTTTACAATTATGTCTGGCGTGATCTAAAAGATGGAGGCGACGATCCTCTATTCATAGGCGAATGGAACGGTATCACTCCAGGAATGCGTTACAGAGTGCTCGGAGATCACATTAACAAGTATGCTGATGATTATATATATATTCTTTGCAGCGACCGTCTCCTGGATTTACCTGAACGCGCATGGCCAATATCTGAAGAGGATCATCTTAAATACTATAAGATAAAATTTTTGTTTCAGTGGAAAGACGTGCCTGCGTTAGAGGAGATATTTGGAAAGATAGACAAAATGTTTAAGTGGTGCGAGGCGTTTGACAGATACAACAACATAAAAGTGAAGCTGTTTCACCCTGAATGGTGTGTGGCCAGCCGGAGAGGGGTTCATGTAGCCCCGCCTACCATCTATAATCATTAAATACGCACGTCAGGGGCCTCTGTGGAAATAGACTTCGAGCGACATCACCACCACCAACAGGACTCAAGAAAATACCTCGGCAGCTCCACAATTTGTATGCGATGACAACGCATCCGCACTGTGGTCAACGACGGACAATGACGCATGGCTGAACAAATTCTGTACAGAGCTCGGATACCATAACCTCGCCTTCCTCGCAAAGTACAATCCACCACCATCTCCCCACGTTGGTCCATCTGGCACAGCAAATTCTGAAAACGTCTCGGACACCATCGACGGTTGCATTGGGGTGATCGGACATAAGATCATTAAAGCTGTTGTTGCCATAATTCTGGAACATCTGGTTGACAAACAGCTGAAGAAAGATTGTTACGGATGTCAGGTCGATCATCCTTCGCAAACACAACATTCATGTCTCTATGAGGCACCTGCATACTATTTTCTGGGATGTTTTGAACAACTCTCGCATAAATTGTGTAAACCTGATCTGAAACTCATTCTGGCACAAACCTTGAAACTGTTTGGTTTAACACCGCATCACCAAAGAATTCAGGGGGTTGTCGATGGTGTTCTGTGTGACCTCAGAGATGAGATGTACATAGTGGAAGGTCTGGCAGAACTCCGGACGAAACTTGTGGATGAAACTTGCGAGCAGGCCATTTACGACGCTGTTGACAGCTGGAAGAAGAGTACACCTGCTGATTCTGATTAACCGTGGGGACATGGGTAACCTCTGCAGCATAAACTGCCTGGGAAAACTCATATTTAAACAAAGATTTAAGAGTGAAATAACTTTTTTATTGTATAAGATTATAGATGATGAGAGTGAATGTTATGTGGACAATAAACGTTTAATGAAATTAAAAAAACAAATGTTATTTGTGAGGGGAATGTCGGAGGAGTGGTGTGTTATGACAACTCACTGCCTCACAAACACGTATAACCCGCGCATGACTGTTAAAAATATTCTTGAACTTATGCCTGAATGTGAAGAAAGTCTTAAAATAGGTAACATTTTATGTCTTTGTACTTATGTAACCGATGTGTGTGTAATGTTGTTGTCAAGAAATGATCCGATAGACGTATATAAAATTATTGACATGCTAGTTGAGCATATGATAGCGAAAAATGTTTTAATGTGTGTGAAATTCCTTCAATATCTAGATGATGTATAATTAGATAATGTATGACCAATCAAATTGAACTCGTATGCGTCTTCTGCAACGATTGCTAATAAAAAGCTTTTGACCCTAATAACTCTGTCATTGTTTTGTGTAAACACTAGTGGTGGTAAGATGTCTGAATTAATGAAAAAAGTGTACTACAACCCAGCGCACCCTGGTTCTTTGGGAGGTAAAGAACGATTAAAACGCGGTGTACTACAGGAATACGGGGTAACTCTGAAGGATAAAGAAATATCAGATTGGCTAGCATCTCAGGACACTTATACATTACACAAGACAGCACCTATCAAATAGAAACGGAATAGAGTGATAGTGTACGGAAAAGATGTACAGTTTCAAGCAGATCTTGTTGAAATGTCTGCTTTTTCGAAAGAAAACGACGGTATCAAATTTTTACTGACATGTATAGATGTTTTTAGCAAGTATGCTTGGGTACGTCCGCTGAAGAATAAAACAGGTGTAGAGGTTACGAAAGCATTCGACTCCATACTCAAAGAAAACCGTATACCTCAAAAATTACAGACCGATAAAGGTACAGAATTTTTCAACAAACATTTCCAACAACTGATGAAAAAGTATAACATACATCATAATCTTGCTACAGCAAGTGATGTAAAATCGTCTTGTGTTGAGCGATTTAATCGCACTTTTAAATCGAAAATGGCTCTGTTTTTAACGGCTATCAATTCAAAGCGTTACTACAATATCTTACAAGATCTTATAGAAGGATATAACGCCAGTTATCACAAAAGTATTAAAATGCGACCGTTGGACGTCAATAAAGAAAATGAAACAGATGTGTTCAATAATCTGTATGGAAAGTTACGTAAAGGAACACCTGTCTTCAAGTATAAAATAGGGGATGTAGTTAGAGTTTCAAAAGTTAGAGGTGTATTTTCGAAGGGTTATGAACAGAATTACACCGAGGAATATTTCACTATAGCCGCTCGTATACCACGAAACCCTCCAGTGTACAGACTACAAGATTATGACGGTGATGTTATTGACGGTTGCTTTTATGAAAAAGAATTAAAAAAAATCATTGTGAACCAAGACAAATCGTTTAAAATAGAAAAGATTTTAGATCGAAAAAAAAGCGGCCGCCAAATGCTTTGTCTTGTCAAGTGGCTGGGTTGGCCTACTAAGTTTTCCTCATGGTTACCAGAAAAGGAGATCGTGGACATACAGAATCCATTAAAGTAACAACCGGAGGTGTCATAAGTAGCATTTGTGAAAAACTACACCATGAGTGAGGCTTTTATATCACGCTGCCTTGTAATGCATCTATGGATGTTTACCCTGACAATCGTATCTCAAATTACAAAACGAGACTAGCAAGAAGTATGAACCTCAAAGGTCAATGGGAAGTCGGTTTAATCGAGTTTTATTATCCTATTTCCTGGTATACGTTTAATGAGGAGGATGCCGCCTTTATTATTAACACCGACCCTAATATACTGGGATATGATGAGACGCATTACGAAGAGGACAGCGATGTGATTATCTACATTAAAGAAAAAAATCTACAAAATGTATCTAAAGTGTGCAATACGTTAAAACCGGGTTATTATGAAGATGTACTATTTCTGGTTAGAGAAATCAACGCCAACCTTCCCCCGAAAGTCTCACTTGGTTACGATCACATCAAAAACAGGATATTTCTAAAAGCACCGACAAACACATCTTTGATATTTTATGGGAAGTTGGCTATTATTCTAGGGTTAAAGTCTGGTGTGTCTCTAGGAACTGCAAAACAGCATACCAAAAATAGTTCTGACGGCGCACCTGTCATCACATACGCACCGCATCAAGCTGACATAAGAGGTGCATTTTATTGCATGTACATATACAGTGATATGATCGAATATCAAGTAGTAGGTGATTCGTACGTACCGCTACTGAGAACTGTACATATAGACGGTACATCTAATGACAGCGTCAGTGTTAGATTCGACAAGCCGCATTACGTACCTGTGAATAAATCTAATATTACAGATATCTGCATTGAGGTTAAAGACGATCAGAACAAACACGTGCGTTTCACGTATGGTAAAGTTGTGGCTAAACTTCACTTCAGACCGGTGAAATAAGATTTAGTTTTAGCAAACTATTACGCAACTATGGATCCCGAGCGATATGTTACATACTACCGGAACCAGGCGGGTAACGGGTTACCAGGTTACGCGGGCGGTCCTGTTATGTACGGAGCAGGCATAGGTGGCATCTTCAAATCTCTTTTTAGGACGGCGCTACCGCTGTTGAAAAGAGGTTTTAGTATAGTAAAACCACATCTAAAAACTGCTGCTAGAAATATAGCTAGCGATGTTGTGACCAGCGCTCTATCAAGATCGTATAACGACAATAATAATAATAATGGACAAAATGGCAACGGGTTAATGGTGATGTCACGAGGTTCTTTTAAACCACCGGGTGAGCATCTACGTAGGGGGAGTGGCCGTGTGAAGAAAGCTAAACATCGCAGTAACAAGCGCGCGGCCCCAAAACGTAACCGGCGCCCCCGCACTAAACGTGTAAAGAAAACCGTCCGTACCAAAAGATTTCTGAACACTATTTTCTAAACATGGCTCTATTCCATCGCATGTCCGAGGAGTGTATTAAATCAGAGTTAGATTTATTCACGATCCCCATGACACAGACGTCTATTGAAAAAAATAGTTACGTCGAAATACCGCCTCTATCCGCAATAACCGATTCATCACCATTAGAATTTTTTATCGCTGGCACGGGAGAGGATTATTTGGATCTTAATAACACTCTTTTATACACTAGACTCAAAATAACCGGACCCGACGGTTCTAATATACCAGACGGATCGCCTGTTGGTTTAATAAACTATCCGGGAGCATGTATATTCTCACAGGTGGATGTCTCTCTGGGGGATCGTCTGATAACCCAGAGTTCCAGTACCTACCCCTACAGATGTTTGATTGAAGCTCTGATTAATTTTGGAAAAGATACACTCGAAAGTGTCTTTTCAGCCGGTTTGTTCTACAAAGATACACCGGGTCACATGGATGCTACTGACCCTGCTGGAGAAAATACGGGGTTAATGAAGAGAGCTGCATTTAGCAATGCTAGTAATGTGATAGAATTACTAGCCCCCATTCACAGCGACATTTTCTTTCAAGAAAAATTAATGTTGAATGGTGTAGATATAAAAATAAGGATGACAAGAGCTAAAGATGAGTTCTGCCTACTGCGAGATGACACTGTTGGTTATAAACTCAATATTGTGTCAGCATCTCTTTTTGTCAAAAAAGTTACTGTTTCACCAGGAGTCCGGTTGGGGCATGCTCAGGCGCTTCTAAGCACTACTGCTAAATACCCCATAGACCGTGTGTGTGTGAAGAATTTTTCAATCCCAGCTGGTTCTCGCGTATCTAATCAAGAAAATCTTTTTCTCGGTACACTACCAAAATCAATAATTTTAGCAATGACCGAAAATTCAGCCTTTTCAGGAGCGTATGATAAAAACCCCTTTGCTTTTAAACATTTTAACCTCTAGTTTTTGGCTTTATATCAAGACGGCGTCCAAATTCCATCCAAACCGTTTCAACCGGAATATGAAAGCGGATCAGCCGTTAGGGACTTTTATCAACTCGTGACGGCTACCGGAAGACATCTTAAAAATCAACCTCTTGTAATAGATCGTCAGGATTTTCTAAACGACTACACGCTCTATGCCTTTAATTTGTCCCCTGATGAAGATTGTTCGAATCATGTTTCACTAATTAAATCGGGAAATATTAGACTAGAAGCACGATTCAGACAACCTCTCAGACAATCCATAACTATTATCGTATATGCAATTTTTGATTCAATTGTTGAAATATCCAATCGAAGACAGGTGTTAGTGGATTATTACTGAGGAGGAGGGAAAATGAATACGGTTCAACTAACGTCTGTTATGGATAAAATTGATCACAATACAAGTTTTTTAGGAGTGCTTCCCAGCGATTATCTACCCAAAGTGACCGTAAAGAATACCCCATCTATGCTTATTTTTAACTCGGACCCCTCCACAAAACCGGGGTTGCATTGGTTAGCAATTTACATAACCAAGGATGGCGTGAGCTGCTTTTTTGATACCTTTGGAGGATCTCCAAAAGACCCCCGTTTTCCAAAGACCGTACAAACCTTTTTAAAAAACAATTCTATCTGTGTACAATACTCTAACAAACAGGTTCAAGACTTCACATCAGACACTTGCGGACAACATTGTGTGTTTTTTCTATATCACATGTCAAAGGGTTATGATTACGAAAATGTTGTTAAAATGTATCATGATGATCTGATTAAAAATGATAATATGGTTGCACGATTTGTAAAGAGACTGAAACCTTCTCTCTGTGATACATTTCATTGTATTAAGTGTGTACAAAATTGTAAAAGGTGTCTGTAGTAGCCTAGAACTGTATTATTATTTTATGTTTAATAATAAATAAAATGCTATGTAATCTTGAATGTATTAACAATATGGTTGTACTGTATAAATAAAGACAATGTATAGACAGATCTCTTTTTCCATCTTTTTTTATTAACATCAAAAACTTAATACATAACACAACACAATTATTTCAAAAACATATTTACACAAAAAAAATTAAAAAGATAACCAGGCAGTAGTATCGAGTGAGGGTGAATTAAACAACTGTCCATCAGTGGCAGTAGATTGTGGTATAGTCTTTGCCGCGTGCTTTTTACGAATCCCTTTTTTCATGGGGATAGGCGATTTCCTTTTAAGGGTTTCAACCATGCGTTTAACCTGCGGATTCGTGATAGTGGAAAATGGTATATTTAAAGTTGCAAAAGCATCCAGAAATTCATCCCAATCACGCGGTCTGTATTCATCACGGAGCGTGTGAGGCGCCGTTATACTTTTAACCAAATCCAACATGTGTGAACCTACGATTACATTCCCTTTAAATACAAACTCGCCAGAAGTTGTCCATGAAGACACTTGTTTGGCATTAGACATTTTATTCAGAATGAGTTTGATGTTTTTTAAACTTCTTTGCGGCACATTGTTTAAGATTTCATTGACAATCTGATCCTCGCTTTCATCATGCGACGGTGCAGCAGCAGTTGCACTAACAGGTGCGGTGGCAGGTGTAGTAGCAGGTGTATTAGCAGGTGTATTAGCAGGTTCATCGGCGTGAATAGCGTCCGTTTTCGGTAGTGAAAGAGTTAAAGTACTACGCTCCAAATCACCTTGTTTTACTATAGTTAAAAACCTCTGTAAGACGCTGGAATAAAGTTTAGCCTTCCCATGCGAATCTAAATCACTCCTCTGCAATACGTTTCTTATAGCTGTATCTAAATCGTTCTCCACAGATTGTTGAATTGTCTCACGAACACCGGCAGTTCTTAATTTATTCATCTGATTCTGAGGGATTAGGTAAAGTTTTTCGGCATATTCCATTCCTAATGCTGTCTGGAGGTTATTAAACTAGTGATAAATGGTATTGCCACACTTAACAGAGGTACAAGAAAACCGCCTCGTTGATTAATCAACCGCTTTTTTCTTTGGATGTTAACCTTTTTACTAGCGGCGTATTTGATCTCCTGTTTTTTCTTTTTTAACCTCCGGAACTGGTTGGTGTTTAGAGGTATGTTACCGTGAAGTACATTAAGAGCTATCTCACACAGGGATAGAATCAGCTGATCTGACGCTGACTGTAAAATAACACGGCGTTGTCTCGGTGAAGCCTTATATAATAGTTTTAAAAGAGGTAGGTTTTTACAGAGCCTATCACTCATTTTCAACAACAGTATTTACCGTAGTCTTTTCTGTACATACACCACCTGTTGATCTGAAAACAATTCTGATCTGAGACGAAAACGCTCTGGGGTTTTAGCTTTAAAGTCAATCAAAAGGAATCCGTAAGGTTGATTGGTAGCATCCTTATAACACTCCATAAAGAACTTTGTATTTCCTGGGTAAATCTGACGTCCTAAAGTCATTATTTGCATCGAGTCTCTCGGACTCTTGTACAAAATAAGATAGTGAGTATTGAGAGCGATAGTCCTACTGGTTTTACCGTGAAAAAACCGATTCTGTGTTATCAGTATGATAGAAAATGGTATATGATGAACATATTGTGTGAAAGCTCGCGAGAGTTCATCGTTTGAAAATGCCTCAGACATTAGATCATCACAGATAATCAACACATTGACATTAGGCTTTATTAAAGTTTCATCGGTTAAAGAGTTTGGAATACCTTCAATAAATTTTATATCATACAATGACAACAGTTCATCATACAAAGGTTGCCAACAACTGTATAAAAATACAATACTGTCAATTTTTACATTGATCAACTTGAGTGCGTTACACAATAAATTCTTTACAAAAACAGTCTTTCCGCATCCGGATGGCCCGGAGACTAAGGCTGAGAAAGGATATTGGAAACGAAAGTCAAAATCCTCTTCAACATACACATTTTGTATGCTAGAAATACCATTAGTACCCATAAGGAAGTGTGGTGTAATCAGGAAGTAGCACGCGTTTGTCATATACCACTTTGAATCTTTTCAAGACTGCTCTATTATGCAGAGTGAACTTCTTTTTATTCCGCTCAATGGTCTCTGTGCGCGTGAGCAGGTGGCTAGTGTCACGTGATGTTACATATCCCTGTATCAGGCATATCATGCTTTCTAGAGTTACAATTTTCGCATTAGCAGAATGCAGCGTGATCCCTTTAGCTTTAAGAGTTACTTGATTTTTTTGTGGTTTTAAACGCGTATGTTTTCGGTCCCATTGACGCAAAAGTACTTATGAAATCTCCATCATCAAGCTCATCCGTCAATTCACCAAGATACGCACCTGTTTTAGGTACCCAATCTCCATCTTTCGATACAAAGATAACGCTGTCTGTATCTACGTAAAAAACACGGGGCCCTAACTGATCCATGAGATCATATAACTCCAAACGCCCGTAAGCCGTGGTAAATGCTGCGATGAACACATTAACATCACTCGCGGGGGTGGGGTCTTCATCGGCATAGCACCATTGAACTAAAGCCACAGTGTCCGACACGAATGAGAAGTGTTTAATGACCCGTGCGTTTCCAAAGATATAGCGGGCGAAATCTTCAGGGTCTGTTAAAAGCTCCGCTGTAGCTTGATTACACCGAAGTCCAAATCTACCCCAAAGCGAATTCAATAAATATTTATTTATAGATCTACGTGTGGGGTTGAGTGCTATTTTGTCAAGGTCGAGCTGAACTCCCTCCTTCTCAAAATAATCTCTGACGTAAGACTCCTTTTCAGCATCTGTCACTACGTGTGATGGAAAACCTGAAGCCTCTTGTTTGAATTTGAGAAACGTCTTAACATAACCGCTGAATAAAGTGTCTGATGTCTGTGGAAAATGCCAGACTTCCTCAATTCTGACTACCGAATAACCTTTATCAATAGCTCTGGAGAGCTCGACAGAGGTCCAAACTCCTGAAATGACCCTTTCGTCATCACTGTGGTGACACTGACCCTGATACTGTGCCTCAGCACAGGTGCGACACAGCGCAAATAGTAGTTTCCCCTGAGAGGATTTGACAGGCAATATTGGATGCAGTAGTTTACGTCGGGGCAGTACACTGCATTTAATGAGACCGAAATAAGATTTGACCGGTTCAAAATCTTTTAAAATGATCTCAGGATGCCCAATAGGGTAGGTTTTACACGACTGTACATACGGATATAGAGATGTGAAATCCAGATATGACACGCGCTCGCCCTCACCGGTCTCGTGGTACAAGCGGAGTGCATTCGTGCGACCTCCGTAGAGTGCTTCTCTAGGATTCAGTCTCGCTGGTGCATTATAATTACTCATAAATGCAACTACACTGGGATCGTTTTGTTTAGCAGACTCCCACTGACATTCCCAAATCTTGTGCACTTTGAGATTATAGGTATCACGCAAAACTTTCAGCTTATTGTCAGATTGTCTTCTGAGCTGACCAAAAGGTGTTTTTGACACCGGATTCAAATCGTTAGGATTAAAACGACAACAATGTCCGTGCCAGAAACATCCCAGAAACTCCAAAGCTATTTTATCGCCATTATCAGCCTCATAATAGCCGTCCACATGATACGGTCCAAATTTGACTTCGCCATAATTTAAAGTGTGATGAACATCGACATTTCTGTGTGCTTTAAGGTATTCCAACCATTGTATGGAAGGATTTGAATAAGATTTGTACTGATTGATGTAGGCATTTTTGTGCGTTAAGGCAAGTGTGTCTTTGGTTAAAAAAAGCGTTTTGAACACTTTCATAGCACATCCGGCTAATGTTATACATCCAAAAGGATCAACGTTTGTACATTCTATAAACTCTTTTCGGTATTTCATACATCCTTCACGTAGCAATACAACGTCATTCTTGCAGTACAAGGCTAATTGCTTTTGGAAGTCAAACACCTCTCCTGCTACGCCCTCGTACCACGAATCAAATTTCACACGTTCAGCGTCAGACATTGTCTGGTATCCATAATAATCTTTTGACGGATACGGACCGATATAGTTTGCATTCTGCAAGCGATTAAAATGATGTGGAAAGAACCCTTTTTCACTGGTGTTTAGGTTTAAAGCAGAGGTCATTTTTGACAATTTCATGGGCAGGAAGCTATAGCTGTCGATGTATCTCTGTTTAAAGGCTTGGTCATACATGTAAACAAGTCTGCAGCCTTGGAGTATGATTTTTGGAGTTAGTCCCTGACTAGTAAAATACTCGAGCAGTATAAAAGAGTCGAAACCCGAAGAATTGTGTGCGATAAATGTGTAACCCTCAAATTTCGATCGTCTGAAATGCTTGATCATGCGATCTACACAATCTAACCCTTCCGCCGAAAATTCATCCCCAGCTTGCGTTGATGCACAAACATAATTTGCCTTATGCCGCCCGTCTTCATACATCGTCTCAAAGTCAAAATAAATATAGTCTTGGCTATGTTCTCTAGGCTTGGTTGGTTGAATATAGCAACAGTGCTGGTCTTCACCCATGAGAACTTCGGCGCAATGCGCACATCTGGATGGTGCACATTTGTGCGTTAATAGCTTATCACCGGCCCATTTTGTTCTGTACTGTCTGTAACATTTATCACAGTATTTTATGCTATCACACTGAGACTTTGAACCATCACTTTGTGGTTGTTTATGCATTTCATAACAGAAATCAGATCCACAGTATCTCAAACAATCATCGCACTGCAACGGTTTCTTGGGATGCGTGTAGCAAGACATGTTCGTGCACACGTTACATGTAAATTTGCAATAATGTACACTACGATCATTAAACCCTTGATAGCAGAACTCACAAACATACGAGTAACCTAAGAAACCTTTCAGATTTTTTATCCCATAAAAATGATCTTCATGCAAATACAAATGCAACGTCTTGTGATGCGGCTCATCCGTATTTTTATACACTTCTAATTTACCTGAATCAGATCTGTGAAAGATAACTATTTTCAGGTCTAGAAAGGCTTCAAATTTAGAAACATCATGCAACGCAATTTTATCTTGTGGATCGTAACCCAGATCGGTATGTATATTTCTGGCTAATGTCAACAATTCTGCGTCGGTACACTGTGGATTTAGAAAGTGAGCTATGCACATGCTAAAACACATATTGTCTGTGAAATTTTTTGGGGCAAACAAATGCATTCTATTTTTCTGTATGACCTGATTATGTGCCAGGTCTGCCAACTTCCTACGACCCCCACCTTGTTTGTTTTGCGCTACAGAGACACATAACTCTAAAGCGGTGTCAAAACCCACATCCGTATTGCTTTGAACGGTTCGTTCGATTTGGTCTACAAATACATTAACGTCGTGATTGTTATCAGGCGTTAGAACGGCATTAATATCTGTGGGGAGACTTGCACCTTGCAGAGAGATGTTAAAAAACCCGCCCTCACCAGCTAATAATCTGGAAAGCGTAACAATTTCGTTCAAAATATTATGTAAAAATATATTATAAGCGGCAAAATTATCTGTTGCTATTTCACGAAAATGTAAAGTTCTGCGAATTTCTAATCCATTAAATCGAGGTCTTGGGACAATCGTAAAATCACCCACACTACCTCCTTCTCTCACCAGTCTGTCTATGTAAGACCGACTGAGACCCATATCTGGAGCTGTCGGATCATATCCTGAGGGACCGTTATTAGAAGGACCTGCACCGACCTGATCATCGCTGTCTATAGCGGCACCCAACCATTCGTGTTGTTCGTCTATAATCTCGTGTAATCTATCTATCATGTTAAGAGGATTAGGCGGTAACATCTGTAAATGATTGTTAATAATTTCATGTAACTGTTGTGTATTGTTTTGAAAATCATATCCGGGTCTTAATGGTCTCTGATCATCTTCTGAAGTGTGGGTATGTAAATCATCGTGACACCTTTTACTACTCATTTTGAATTATTATATTTTATTTATTTTAAATCGAAAAACACACCTTTTTTAAATTTAAAGACAAGCGTGCACACTCCTGAAAACACCGACACCGATTCACAATGCGATATAATCAGATGAAAAACAGAAACATACAGCAGGTATAAATTCAAAACACCTTTTCCCCGTAAGTTAAACAACACCTAATATGGAGACAATAACATGCAATAGCTAAGGTATAAATCAATGCCAACAACAAACAATATTAATAAATGAAAGAAACTAATGATAATTCACTACCAAGAACAAAACAATACTACATGTAAGAAATAACAAACAATAATGCAAGAAATATTTGGCGGTAATAACGAATCGAAGCCAAAAAAAAAAAAAAAATAATAATAATAATAATAATAATAAACAACAATATAATACATATCAAGGGTGATCACGCCGGTACAAATCTGATAACATTCTTTGCATTAGATTTAAACGTTCTGTGATCAGAGTAAGAGCATTAACAGATGGATTTTGTTCCACTTGTACCTGATGGATTTCTCCCGGTACCCCGCTCCAGAGGCGTCGTGCCCATTCAAAGTGAGGGGGCACGTGCCCCCTCAGATTTCTGAGCCAAGTGGATTTTAAATGCAGCTTCCAAACGAAAAAAAAATAAAATTGCAGAATAATATTTTTTATATATTTGATACAATCACAGCGGTGAGACTAGATCGTTCAGTGCACAGCATCAGCTGCTAAATTCAAATCTGCATTCGCTGGCTGGCGCTGAGCCAGAGACAGACGCGTTCGTACAACGCTTCATGATAACCAATCAGAAACTATTCTGTTGCGCTTATGGATGCAATGGCCAATCAGAGACGTCCAGAAGAGTCATCACTGAAACGCAGTGTTTTGTTCACTTGCTCGCTGACTGAATTATTTAGCGAATTCTCTCATCAGAAACAACAAAAAGTGCAGATGTGCGTACGAATGTAAGTAAGATATTCGTTTCATAATGTAAAGTGCTTCAGTGATTTTAATGGGAGTTTTTGAGAGTGCCTGAACTCTGGCTAGACTGAATGAAAATGTTTTTTGATAATGTAAATGTTCTTTACTCTCTGTAAAATGAAAGTGTTAAAATAAGTATCTTACAATATTGTTATTAAAATTTACATTAAATGCAAATTCAGTCGTATTAAAAATATTTTATGGCATGATATGGCACTTAAGTAAAAAGTCAGGTTTTTATGTGTAGTTAATAGATTACACTACATTTCCATATATTGATCAAATAACAATCTATAAAGGTGCAAAACGCGTTTACCTACACATATTTGAGAAACGAGATATTTCCTGATATATTAAGCATGTTTGGAATTGTTTTGAATAAAAAGGAAAAAAATATATAAAAAAATAAGCCTATATCAGTTATACAGTGCTTTCGTAGAATGACTTATACTCCCGAAACCCAAAAATGTGCCCCCTCAAAAATCATGAATGCATGACGCCCCTTCCCCCCGCTCATACGCTGTTGAAACGGTTGAAATTCTCCATATGGCAGTTCGTGGCAACTTCTCCAAAATTCAGCCGCATGACGCAATGATTCGTTGAGCTGTTGTTGACACTCTATGATATTCCTTAAAATTGCCACCACATCACTTTGTGCATTACCAACGATCTCTTCTGCACCCCGATAGGACAATGCTTGACCGCTCAAATCGAAAGTGTCTCAAACCGTCGATTAACACGGCAAGGCATATCATAATCAAGCCTTCTATTTAAATCACGTTCACGGAACAGCTCTTGAGGATTTTCGTGAGGTAAGTCTTCCGTCTCCTCCTCGCTTGCCGATTCGTTAAAAGACGCCCGATCCCCTGCGTTCACCATCGGTCCAGGCTGTTAGTCCACTTTCGTCATATCCTTGCTCTGTAAATGTTGATAAAACTTTTATTATTATTTTGTTGAATAAAACGCAAAACATAAAACGTAATAACAAATTTTCTGCCTTAATACATACCGTTATTCTCCGAAGTTCTTAAACGACTGGTGGTTGGAATATCGTCCGTTTCCCGCTCCGGTAGCCTCAAACGTTTTACCCCCTGACCCTCCGAGTGGCGCGGTCTACACGTAACGCTAAATTCAGTGCGAACGCTTGAGATTGTGAGAAGCTCCTTCGTAAGCCAGAGCGTCGGCGGGGGCGGGGTTCGTGACGTGTCCTAGATCACGCGGTGATTCGGTACTAATCACAACCTCTTGTACAACATTTTCTGGCGGAATTATCACAACCTCTTGTGCAACATTTTCTGGCGGAATTATCACAGCTTGATTGTCGCCAACAGCTTGCTCGTCTGTCAAAAAAACAAAAAAAAAAAAAACATATCTCATTATTATTATTTATCTGGTAGTCTAATCATGTTATGTGAACATTAATTTTTAACTTATTGAGAAAAAGGCTTACCGTTATTAACAGCTCCGGGTTCATCACAGACAAACAACACGGCCTCATCAACTGTAAGAATGATAGCAAAAGTTATTGATGTGATTATTAGACATTGAGTTAATAAAATAAAATTGGAAAATACTCACATAACTCTTCAAGGATCTGTTCCAAACCTTCATCGAAAGCCTGATTCTCAAAACCTAGAGATCATCCACGAGACATTAAACAAATATTCACTTTAAAATATATTTAAATCATTTATATATATATATATATATATAACTCACCCTGGTAGTTGTCTGCCATTGTTTTCGTTTATTGTTGGTTTTGTAACGTAGCACGGCTTGAAGATAATTTGCAGGTAATGAGCATGACACAACTTTTAGTTTTTAAAGGTTGGATAACCCTGTGGGCGTCTCTTGAGAACACCTCTAAAATATAATAAACTTCAGTAGAGCAGACCCTAATAACATAAATCTTTAATAGGCTACCCATACACGTTGATTTATGTATATTATTTTTACAACTTGGCTGAATGTATCTGTTACCGGCATGATCTACGCCAGACACCGTCTGACCTTTATCTTATATCCTGCTGCGTAAAGACGGTCTTTCATCTCGACGGAGTAGATACGGCATTAACTTCGATTGTTTGAAATGCATTGGTTTTAACAATTCCAAAATCAATGCGATGATATCTGTTTAGCGTTTCTCCCCACAAATTATTGTGTATCGTTTAAAAGTTATTCCGTCTCACATTGGAAATCAAAGATCTTAATAAGTCAAAAGTCAATAAGTCAAAGTCTTAATAAGTTAAAAACCTCATAAGTGTGTGTGTGTGTGTGTGTGTGTGTATTGAGGCTTGAAAAAAGCAAGGTAGGCTGCGCTTGTCCGTATGACCTGTGTACATTAATGTTTGCATCGGTGTTTAAAAAAATCACCTTGTGAATAAAAATAATAAATGTAATTAAAATAAAAACTAACGATATATATATATATATATATATATAAAATACCCTCTGTCTTGTTAATCCTAACATTGGGATGTATGACTGGATGGTTTTGGCGGTTAAATGACAATACCAGACGCCGGACACAGTCACGTTTCGATGCACAACTTGAGACGATATATTTCTTTCCTGTTATATTGTTAAATGGGGGTACTTTTAACCACATATGTCTGGTTTATTTACTAGATAACACGACATAAGAGCGGGAGAAGGAAAGTATGTGTGTGTGTGTGTGTGTGCGTGTGTGTGTGTGTGGGTGTGGGTGTGTGTGTGTGTGTGTGTGTGTGTATTGAGACTTGAAAAAAGCAAGGTAGACTATGCTTGTTTTTTTGTGTATGTGTACCTGTTTGAGTGTACATTTGTATTTGTTTGATTACATGTTCATGTTTTCTGTATGTTTAAATTTGTATCTGTGTGTGTGTGTATTGAGGCTTGAAAAAAGCAAGGTAGACTGCGCTTGTCCGTATGACCTGTGTACATTAATGTTTGCATTGGTGTTTAAAAAATCACCTTGTGAATAAAAATAATAAATGTAATTAAAATAAAAATCCTATATATATATATATATATATATATATATATATATATATATATATATATATATATATATATATATATATATATATATATATATAAAACACCCTTTGAAATTAGTTAGTTTCACAAGACAGTTACAAGCATTTCAAATCCTGTTAGATGTCTTTACAGCCGCTTGATGTCTAACTGATATGCACGCGCCAGGAATCACACAGACGCCAGACGCCGGACACGGTCACGTTTAGATGCTTGAGATGACGTCTGGTTTATTTACTAGATAACACGACACAAGCTTGACAGAAGGAAAGTGTGTTTGTGTGTGTGTGTTAATTGACATAGCTTGAGAAATTAAGCTTGACAAAAATAAAAAAAATATATCGACGGAGATAGATATATAGTAATTAGTTTATAATCTATATAATCTATATAGTCATAGATTAAAGTAATTAACTTAACACATTAAAAACAAATAACACTTTTTCAACGATGTTTTTTTTTTTTAAGACTAGCCTAAAAGTAAATAAAAATTGTATAGGTCTACATCATTTAACAAGTAAAAATTGACCATATGTTTAAATGGATATAAAGTTTTCACTAATTAAGGACTGATGTCTATTTATTAAAAACTACTTAGTTTAATTATTGTAACGTTTAAATCTATTTAATGCTGCTATCACGCCTCCTGCCCGACCCTCTCTAGCGCTGGAGGCGTGGTTTTTTTTTTCCGGAGCATTCCCGAGCCTCATTCTAACTGTGTCTGCGGTGGTGGGAGGTTGTTTTACGGACGCTTCACAACTCTGCCGGAGGATCTTTTTTTTTTCTTTCGTCTAACAGTCTCGCTTTTTAAAATTGTAGTTAGTGGTAAAGTACTGCATAGATTTGACAAGTATCTTGTCTGATGTAGGCTATTTTCTTTTAGATCCGCGTAAATGCCTAAGTTACCTATTTTTTTCTTTTGTTTTAACTTTTCACCCGACGTGACAAACGCCTACTTTCTTGGTTTATAACATTGCTTTACGTTCGCTTCTTTTTTTTTTGTTTGAGTCGAGCTAACGTTACCGGAGATGTCATAACACTTTGCTGGGAGATCTTTTTATTTTCTTTCGTTTAACTCTCGGTCAGTAAAATTGTAGTTAGTGGTAAAGTACAGCATAGTTTTGACAAGTATCTTGTGCTGGTGTTTTAAAGACGGGGTCTGGTGTATTTTATTTAGATCCGCGTAATGTCTACCATCTTTCATTTGTTTTAAATTGTCTCTAACCTCGTGACAAAACTCCTACTTTTCTGGTTTGTATCGCTGCTTTACATTCGTTTCTTTTTTTCAGTTTGAGGTAAGGTACAAATGCTAAAACTCTATTACCTAGTTTTCTTTATTTTCTAACTGGTAACAAAACACCATTTTTAAATTGTAATGCTACAAGCTCTCACATCTTTTTTCACGTATTGCTTAACGAAAACATATCTGATAGTTTTGACTCGTTTGGTTGTATCAGATAAATAACCAGTAACCTAGTTTTATTTCATTTGTAACAACTTTAACAACGTTTTACACTTTTCCAACTACGAAAACGATCATTACATTGTTTCCATTGCTGCTATGCGTTTATAACCTTTTTCTTGAAATATACTGTTTATTTAAAACCTTAATAAAATCTTCCCTTACACCATTTTCATGATTTCCCCCTTTTCAAAGTTTAAAAAAAAAACACATAGCTTCCCACAACTCCCCCCCCCCCCCCTCCCAAATTCCTCCTTGGTTCATAAGTTCATATTAAGGTCACTGGAGGGTGTACAGGGAGGGGAGGGGAGGGGGGTGTACAAACAGGTGTCCAGAACAGATGGCTTTTATGACCCTCATCAATCAAATTTTTGGAGACAAGGTGCACATTACCCTCTCTAACACCGTACTGTTAGTAACCATAGAAACCTCACTAATACACCCTCTGCTTTAACACGAGCTGCTATTTGAAGTGCACAAATATGAATTAATATTGCTCATAACCCTTAAGGGCCTCACTTGCACACCACAGACCGGGATTTGGCTAATTAGCTCATTAGTTCCTCTAAGGGTCATTACTTGGTTGAATCAAACTGTGCAATGCTCGACTTGAACAAATGTGTATAAGACACAAAAATCTCAATTGAATAACTCCAACCTATTGCAGTGCTACAACTCTGTTTTATTAGCACACATGACAATGCCTGTTGCTCCATTAGTCTGTTTATCCTTTGTTTTTATAAGAACCTCTCCTCACTCTCTGTTGTATTCCCATTAGCTGTCGGTTTTTCATTTTGACGTGGTTGCCTGGTGGGATCAGTGGCTTTACTGAGTGAGGCAGTTTAGAAATCTACTGATGATAAGACAAAAAGATGAAGAAGAAAGAGGCAGCTAATCTGTTTAACACCTCAAATTGCATTTGCCCACATTTAAAGGTGCTGTGCTAAGTAAAGAGAACATTTTATCATGAGTTCTGCTCAGGTGGTCTCACATTGGACACAAACTCTTACAATTATAATTGTGAAATTAGCATTAAACAAACAGGGGAGATAAATGTTCCAGAAAAAGAGACAGTAAGAGTGCAGTACTTAGTTGTGATTTTGTGGATGATGTTTACATACACCCTAACAAGCTGAATTTGAGTAAATATGTTGCTTAATTATCTTCTCAAAACATGTGTGTTTCCAACTATTTTGTTTTTGGAATTGTTGAAATTAATAATTTCAGCAAAGTTAACCTGCTTTATAAAATAAAATTTGTTGAAATACAATATTGATCCCATTCTTATAATACAGGTGATAAAAAAGTTCAAAATTAAACATGTATAGACAGAGCACAGTGTTTCCCACAGATAAAACACCCTCAGGGTAACAATACTAAATAATGCAATACTAATTAACATAATATAAGCATAGCATAATTTAAATATAACATAAAACATCCCAGTGTTCATATCTGATAAGAAAAGTAAGAAACAACATTATTATGTACATAAAATGTAATCAAATTAGATTTTTTTGAAAGTCTTAAAGTTACTTCCGGACTGATGGATGGGCTTTTTTTTTACACAGAATTATGCAGTGCTGCTGCTTTTCTAACATTTTCTAACACACAACTGCAAATTATAGTCCAACTGAATGGGTGAACACCATAGACTGTCTGGTGAACATTCACAAATTTTAATGCGCGACATGCCTGAAACAGCATGGAAAACAATTGGCTAACACTGGTGTCAGTCAAACTCATCAAGAATTATGCAAAAACACATTTTATTTTAGTTATTTGAGATGTTATAATAGTTCTCTAATTGTGTTAAAATAGATCAAACAATAATTTAACAAATATAATATCTGTATAATAAACTGGGGGGGCCTGTCATCAGAGTGGGCGGGCCTGTGCCTGTCGGGCCTGTCCGCTGCCTACGCCTCGATCTCATCCAAGTGCAAACACAGTTAAAAAACTTAATGACTGGCTTAATGGCTTTTTTATGTACAGCAGTGGTGCTATATAGCACCTTAATCACTCCAAAGAACCGCTGAAGAACCACTGAAGAACCATGCAGGGGCTTAACAGTTTTTTTATACGGTAGTGGTGCTATATAGCACCTCAACATCCCCAAGGAACCACTGAAGAACCATTTTTTTAGAGTGTGCTGCAGCACCTTCATTCTTTTCAGTCATTCTGTTGTAGATCTGCTGCTGTGCTTGGGATCACTAATGGCCAAGCTTAAGCTGTAGGACGGATGGCCTCATATTTGACTCTAGAATATTCTGGTATACAGAGGAGCTCATGGTCGACTGTGGATACAGGTCCTGTGGCTACAAGACAAGCCAAAAATCATCAACCCTCCATCAGTATGTGTGACCTTTGGTATGAGGTGTTTATGCTGATATATTCTTTTGGCTTTAACCAAATGTGGCACTGTGTATTATGGCCAAACATCTCCACTTTGGTCTTGTCTGTTCAAAGGACATTGCTCTAGAAGTCTTATTGTTTGTTCAGATATAACTTTGCAAACCTATGCTATCCTGCAATGTTAATTTTAGAGAGAAGAAGCTTCATCTAGTAACCCTTCCTAACATGCCTTATTTGTCTGGGCTTTTTCTAATTGTCTTCATTGTTGTTCTTTTCTCATATAATATATATTTTTGTATATTAATAATGCAAGAACTTACTGTTCATTTAATTAATTTGTCTGTTTTTTATGAAATTAATTTGATTCTTTCCTTCTATTGATCCACAGTCATAATTATATACATTTTCTAAATATTATCATGAAACCGTGTTATGACATGAAAAATAGAGCCCTGGTGCTGCTTTTACTGTTTCTTCAGTGTACAGACTAAATAAAAACAGTGAAAATCTTCAGTCAAAGTGTAGCTAATCCATGCAAGAGAAAAGCAGACACTTAAGTGGAATTTGATTTGCCACATGATTTGTTTGCTTATTCAAGTGTGCATGTGTACTGTTGCCTAAGTGAGCATACCTGCTGGAAAGCTTTGATGGAGAAATGATATGGGAATGCCATTTTTCCTGAACATTCTTAGACAGAATGAATACATCGACAGTCACAGTGCAGACTGACCTCAGTCACCAATGAGGGAACATGTTTACAAGAAATTAAACATGAATCACAAACATAATATACTTTCTGTAAGAATCTTTTGCTCATATAGGTGCATTTGCACAGTGCATAAATAAGTCCTTTACAAATATGTGGTCAAGTTCCTTCATTATACCAACAATATCATTCAGATCAATCCGAATTGTCTCAAAACACAATTGTCCATTTAATAAGGTGGCTGAACTCTTTTTTGCCATGGAGATGGGTTCTTTGCAGGTTAAAGATCCCTATTGAATGGTCTCTCCTGTTCCACTGAACTCATATGGGGAAACTCCTGTTTACTGTGATACTGAAGACTTTGTTCACGGTCATGTAGTAGCACGAATAAATGCTTCAGCTCACCAAAAGGGGTGGAGTAGACTGCTATATAAGTTGGCTCTGAGTGATATGCATCAGAATTTTAAGAAGTAAGAAGCTCAAAGTCTGCTACTCCCTGTGCCATAGTGCCATATTTGTGACTCATTCTGGGTTCCCCTGCAAGCTTCAGATGGTCACAGTCGCTTGGGCCATGCCGACACTGAGGCTGCACTCACTGAGACAGACTGCTCTCACTGCAAGAGCAAAAGTCTCAACCCACTTCACTCATGGATCACCCTTCTTTAATGAAAACATATCAATGCCCTTCCCACTCTCCGGTTTCTTCCCTCCCAGCTGCACTTGGAAGAAGAAAGTTGCCTTCCTCAACTCCCCTGTCTTCCCCAATGGGGTTATTCGCCCACTGTGGACGTATTTGCAAAGTGCTTCACTGCAGAAGTCTTTACAGGTTATACACAACTTCCTGTCTAAGTGCTCCTGGTCGGCAGCTGGTTCAGGTAGCCCGAAGGCTTTGGTGTTGGACCCTGAGCCACAGAAGCTGTCTCAATCTCTATGCAGAGAGGAAAAAGAGGAGGGCCAGGTCCCACCAAGGCTGGACCACCCAAAAATAAGTATCATGCTCTCTTTCTAGTTCCCCGTTTAGTTCTGGGCGACCAAAGTGTTGTTCATCGCTTGCTTACCCCCTCGCTTCAGAGATGCTTTTTGAACTTCGGTACAAGACAACAATTTGCATAATCTCCGATCCGAAGTGGAAAGTCTGCTTGCAGAAGGAGCCATCTCTACTTAAAAGCCTTGTGTTTCCCAGCCAGCCCCTTGGAAAATCCCTTGCCTGTTTCAGACATGCGTCTCACTGACTGATGTCCAGATAGAAGGTAGTCATGACAGACACCTCGAACTCGGTTTGGGGAGTACTGTACAAGGGCAGTTCGGCTTGTGGTCTAACCTGGAGCAACACCTGCACATCAACTGCCTAGTAATGATAGTGGTTTTTCTAGCCCTTAAAACCTTCCTAACAGCTTTAAGAGGGCACCACATCCTGGTCCACTAGGACAACGTGACAGAGTTAGCCTTTATACAATTTTTGTCAAAATTTGACATACAGTTTGCAGTATGTATAAAATTTTATGGTAACACTTTACTTCGATAGTGTCACGATCATTAGCTGGAGTGCTCATGAACTTCAGTAGAGGGCACTCCACTCAGGACCATTCCACCCATCAACCACCAGATGTCACCATATCATCACTTGGACACTAGCACATCTCATACTGTTGCACCAAACCCGAACTACATCTCCTATGAGTCACTGCATCACAATCATCTTGCCACACCTGCACCTCATTCATCAGCCAATTTCCTTGCCACACCTGCACCTCATTTACACACACATATAAGCACCACAATCATTTTCACTCACTGCGAAGTCTTGTTTAGCCTGTCTAGCATTTCCGAGCATTTTCCCTTGTGTTTGATTATCACGTGTCTGATCTTGGATTGTGTATTTCAACTCTGATTCTCTGCTGCCTGCCCCGATTTGCTTGGTTCTGTTTTCGATTCTGGTTACCCCTGACATACCTGACGCCATGCCTGATTTCTGCCTGTCCGACCATTCTCTGAATAAAGTTCTGCACTTATTCTACTATCCCTATCCCTACCCTAACAGTCTACTCTGAGAGTTAATAGACATGTAGTTGCAAATTAATGAGAATTAGTTGACATGTAGTTGACATGTAGTTTTAAAGTTACTTATAGTTAGTAGAATGTCTAAAGTGGAATATCAAAATAAAATGTAACCAATGTTAATTATTTGACCAAAATAAGAGGGATCATACAAAATGCGTGTTATTTTTTATTTGACTATTTTATTTATCTGACCTGAATGAGATATAAATATACATTTAGTTCACAAGAGAAAAAAAATAGTTGAATTTATAAAAATGATCCCATTCAAAAGTTTACATACGCTTGATTCTTAATACTGTGTTGATGATCCACAGCTTTAATGTTTTTTTTTTTTTTTTTTTTTTGTGATAGTTGTTCATGAGTGCCTTTTTTTGTCCTGAACAGTTAAACTGCCTGCTGTTCTTCAGAAAAAAAAAATCCTTCAGGTCAAACAAATCATTTGGTTTTCCAGCATCTCTTGTGTATTTCAGCCCTTTCCAGCAATGACCATATGATTTAAAGATCCATCTTTTCACACTGAGGACAACTGATGAACTCAACTCTACAACTATTACAAAAGGTCAAATGGTCACTGATGCTCCAGAAGGAAAACACAATGCATTAAGAGCCTGGATATGAAAGCTTTTTGAATTTGAAGATCAGAGTAAATTTAACTTATTTTATCTTATGGGAAACATGTAAGCATCTTCTGTAGCTTCACATTAATGTGCATTGCCCCAGTAAACTAAACTAATAATATGCTTACCCTGTCATTTTTAAACTCATTATATGTAAGCATTTTCATTTATATTCTAACACTTTGAGTTACATTATGTTATAATTGCTTCAAGAACCTTAATGGGATAATTCATTATGCATTACATAACTACTGGCTGCCTCACAAATAATGTTTGTTCGATCAGTTCTCATGCTGAACAAAAATTTGAATGTAGAGAGGAATCCTTACATGTGTTTAAGATACATAAAAACAGGCACATTTAGTATTTTAGTCTGCAGGGCATAACAAACCCAGGGGTATACTATATTAGTAAAAATTGGGCATATTTGGATGTACACATCATATGTTTATTTATTTAAATCAATAAAAGTAATTTGAATACGTAGTGTGTTTCTTTCAACCCATGGTCAAGATAATTGCATTATACTAGTATCATCTTATCTGTGTTATACCTGCAAACAACTACACCTGAGATTAATCACCAAATACTCCACAAAGTCCACTTTGCAGGGAACCACCAGGCGATTGGAAACAAATTTGTACTTTGACATGGTTAGTCAGGTCTGCAAAAAAAAATTATATATATATATATATATATATATATATATATAAAGAGCACTTTTTTCTAGAACATGTTTAGTTCTAACTTCTCCTGACTTTCCTGATTTAAAGACTTTTACTATTACTATTCCCATCCTCTTTCTCTTCAATGTTTTTTTTTTATGTTTCTCAGTCTGGAAGGAACAGTGCTGGGCTCTTAAACTCCAGTCATCTTCTGAACAGCGATTTAACATGACTGCCTAAACCAACACAATGTTCTTCTAAATTAGTACTAAGGAGTATTTCAATAGTCTTGGCAAAGTCTCTGTTTTTACATGCAGTGCAGATGTCAGAACGCATGAGATTAATTTGCTTTGGCAACAGCACAAAAAAGAAAGGAACAAAAGACTGGAATGACAGACCTAGGAATGTGACCAGTTCAAGAAAACCTAGGAGACCCCCATGCCTTGCAGTTATAATTACTGTGTGTCCGTGTGTGTGCATAAATTTTGTGGTAGGTGAGGTTATCAAGTGGTGTCATATGTACCTTCTTTTTCAGGTGGAAGAGTTATAAAAATGATAATTGCTGCATGTACACAACTGTTTACAAAAAAAGGAAGGTCCCAGGAAATACATGAAACTATAAAATGTAGTGTGTTTCTTTAGATAAATGTGTTTTCCAAATGCATGCATGCAATTTTTCAATTTAATTAAAATTCAGTCCAACTGACTTCCTGTTTTTTTTTTTTTTTTTTTTTTTTTATCATACACACCCTTGCAAGTCCAACCAAATGGAGATATTATTATGCAGTTCTTTAGAGTCTGCACAGGTTTCAAAATAAACCTAAAACTGTTTTTCATAGAAAAAAATGAAATAAAAATGACAGTCAAAAAGTCCTAAATTCTTTCCTTTTCTTTGTTTCGTTTTCCTCAAGGTGAATGCCTTCCTGTCCTTTGTGGTTCCCATGGCATTGATCTCGGCATTAAATGGAGTCATAGCCAGTCAGCTACTGCGCATGTTTCGGGAGTCTGTTCAGGATAATCGCATCTGCATCATCGGAGGCAACGCTACAATGCTTAGTATTGCCGTTGAACCCAACCGTGCCCAATCAATACGCCATGGAGTCATGGTGCTGCGTGAGTACCTTTATGTTTATAAGTATATATATATATATATATGGCCTCCCCTAGAGACTGAAAAAAAATAAAAAAAATAAAAAAAATAAAAAATAAAAAAAAAATATTAATAATATTTTTCTACTCAAAAGTAAGTATGCATAAAATGCAGTTATTTCAACAAAACAAAGCCTAGACATAGATTTTATAATATAAACTGCTTAATCTGACAATTTCAGTAAAAGTTACTAAATTGTAAGTGTTGGTGTGCCTGCTATTGTGCATTTAACTCAAAAATGCCCAACAGATATCTATTTTAAAGCGATGAGTGAGAAATTCACTCCTTGATTTATTCTTGATTTAAAAGCCTACTTTGATATTCTGTTGTCAATATATTTATAGTGCATTATTTTCCATGTGTTTATTTCTAGCGCAGCAAAAATATACATTAATTCACGTGGGATGAATCTAGTTGCCATGACAACCTCAGCACTTGCTGCTGCTCTATGTATTCACAGTAAAGACATAGAGTGTGAATTTGTAAGTTTACTGTAGAAAAGCAAAAAATATATTTTAGTGTGTGACCAAATCGTCTGGGTTGGTTTTTGTGAATTGTGATTTCTGTTTCATTACAATGGCAAGTAGGGTTGTAAAGGGGTGGAAGGTTAGAACCAAAAAAAAAACGTGTCTGTACGGACGGCTCTGGAGTTGTTACACCAGGTTTTAGTTTGTGTGTGTCACTACACGTTGGATTATTTTAGGATTTTCTATTGTACCAAATATACTGTTGCACGAATCGTCTTTGTTTGAGTTCTCTCTCTTCACGTTCCTGACAGTAACAGCTGCTCTATGTGAAATCATGCACCTGATGGAATCTAACGGCGATTAGATAACCGGCTTTACTGACGAGATGCTCATTAATCATTGGCCGATATATATCGTGCACCCCTAATTACAACAATTCCGTGTCAGATATTTATGAAATATACATGCATGTCTGATAGATTTTGATAATTGAATTGATAAATTTGCATGTGATTGCTCACACAATGGGCCCTGTCATACTCCTGGTGCAATGCAGCATAAACATTCTTGCTAGTTTCAGCCTGATGCAGTTCTCATTTTCCCATCCTGCTCCATGTTGTTTAAATAGCAAATGCATTTGTGCCCAAATTTTGTCATTAATCACTTAAACCCATGTCGTTCCAAACCCGTAAAAGCTTAGTTTGTCTTCGGATCACAATTTAATATATTTTGGATGAATACAAAAGGTATTCTAATCACTTCATAACATTACGGTTGAACCACTGATGGCAGATGGGCAATTGTGATGATGCTTTTCATACTTTTCTGGACCGTTGTCAATGTAATTTACTTGGCAGTCTATGGGACAGTCACAAGCCTCCCAGTTTTCATCCAAAATATCTTAAATTGTGTTCTGAAGATGAACAAAGCTTTTAAAGGTTTGGAACGACATAGGAGTAAGTAATTAATGACAATTTTTATTGTATCCCTTTAAAGGGAATGGGAGATGAGACTCTGATAGGTTTATTGCATGTTATGCCCTAAAACACACCCAAAAGAATAGGGACAACCTTTTTAGACCAAAGCACGGCAGCACAGACAGTTTTTCCTGTCATCGAATCAGTGGATTCAAAAACGCCTGCGCCGTGCTCTTAAGACCATGCGCTTAGATCATTAAAACAGGGCCCAAGGAGTAGCTAAAGGCTCAGATGACCAAGGCGGAGGTGGGCCTCCGGAAGACCACGGTGTAGCCGGAGCAACTGAGGATAGAGCCAGAAAAAAGGAGGAGCCTGACAGAGCTAGAGGGACAGAGTGACAAGGCTAAGCCAGAGGAGTGGAGTCCCGAGGCGGCGGATGGTTGACGACTGACCAAAGTGGAGCCGGATGGATGAGGGAGCCAGGAGCCAAGGAGGAGCCAATGGGTTGGAGGGTCGAGGTGGGGTCCGGGTCTCAAAGGCTGGAGGCGGAGACAGGGGATCCTCTAACCCTGAGCTAGCTGGTGATAGGAAGTCCCGAAGCACAACCAACCCACTAGAAATGGAGTGCTGAAGGTGAGCTGAAGGGCTTTCCAGAGGCAGCAGAGACTGGGCTAATGGACTGGCTGGCTGGTATGGAGGAGGAGGGAGTGGGAGCCTTGGTGGGAACACAGGAGGACATGAACTGGGCATAACCAGCGGAGATGCAGGAGTTTCAGGGCTGGGCAGAACCAGCGGAAACCCAGGAGATTTAGGGCTGGGAGGAGACGCTGGAGATCCAGGGGCACATGGTAATACTTCTCCAAACCAGTCTATTAAGTCCATCTTAAAGAAATCCATAAGTTCCTTAGAATACATCCCAGAAACTGGCTGCAGCTCACCCTTAGTGGCGGGAGTGTGGGTGGGGTTTCCATCTAGGCCCTCAATCTCCACTAGTACTGCCATGGGGACGGGTGATGTTGCCAGCTCACAAACCTGGGCTGCATCCGAAAACATAGGCAGGTGACTTGCTGCCTCGCTGTCGTATTAGGTAATGACTTTGGAGGCAGCATTTTTGCATGAAGGCACCTCATTAAACTGATTTTGGACAGGCTTCTGAGGCACAGTTATGGTTTACTGATCTACAGCAAAATATAGAGAGCTTTGGTGGAAAACGTTGATCAAAAAAATACATTTACACATAAACTGATGACTGACTGCAACTTTCCAATGCCATCTGTATTTTTTGACTTAACTGTCAAAGAATGGAATGCACAGGATTGTGGGATATCAAAGGCAGCAAAGGATATATCTATTGTTGTGTCCGAAATCGCTCACTCATTGACTCATTCACTAATCCCTGCATAATGTATGGCAGTTGAGTTCACTATATCGGGAAGGAGTGAACAAATAAGTGAGCGGATTGGGACGGTGATGTATACACTGCACGTGAGACTTGAAGCTGTTGCAAAAACATTGCCATATGTACTTTTATAGTCAAGTCAAGTCAAATCACCTTTATTTATATAGCGCTTTAAACAAAATACATTGCGTCAAAGCAAACTGAACAGCATTCATTAGGAAAACAGTGTGTCAATAATGCAAAATGATAGTTAAAGGCAGTTCATCATTGAATTCAGTGATGTCATCTCTGTTCAGTTAAATAGTGTGTGTGCATTTATTTGCAATCAAGTCAATGATATCGCTGTAGATGAAGTGACCCCAACTAAGCAAGCCAGAGGCGACAGCGGCAAGGAACCGAAACTCCATCGGTGACGGAATGGAGAAAAAAACCTTGGGAGAAACCAGGCTCAGTTGGGGGGCCAGTTCTCCTCTGACCAGACGATACCAGTAGTTCTATTCCTGGCAGCAGCAAAGTCAGATTGTGCAGAAGAATCATCTGTTTCCTGTGGTCTTGTCCTGGTGGTCCTCTGATACAAGGTATTTACAGGTTATCTGTATTTGAGGCTCTAGTTGTCCTGGTCTCCGCTGTCTTTCAGGGCAGTAGAGGTCATTTCTAGGTGCTGATCCACCATCTGGTCTGGATACAGACTGGATCTGGTGGCTACGGTGACCTCGGAATAAGAGAGAAACAGACAAATATTAGCATAGATGCCGTTCTTCTAATGATGTAGCAAGTACATAGGGTGTTATGGGAAGTGTTCCCGATTCCGGTTTACCTAAATAATGCAGTCTAAAAATCCTTTAACGGATTTGGATATTAAAAGCATATTAGTATGTTATGTGTAAGCCAGGTTAAAGAGATGGGTCTTTAATCTAGATTTAAACTGCAAGAGTGTGTCTGCCTCCCGAACAATGTTAGGTAGGTTATTCCAGAGTTTAGGCACCAAATAGGAAAAGGATCTGCCGCCCACAGTTGATTTTGATATTCTAGGTATTATCAAATTGCCTGAGTTTTGAGAACTTAGCGGACGTAGAGGATTATAATGTAAAAGGAGCTCATTCAAATACTGAGGTGCTAAACCATTCAGGGCTTTATAAGTAATAAGCAATAGTTTAAAATCTATACAATGTTTGATAGGGAGCCAGTGCAGTGTTGACAGGACCGGGCTAATATGGTCATACTTCCTGGTTCTAGTAAGAACTCTTGCTGCTGCATTTAGGACTAGCTGTAGTTTGTTTACTAAGCATGCAGAACAACCACCCAATAAAGCATTACAATAATCTAACCTTGAGGTCATAAATGCATGGATTAACATTTCTACATTTGACATTGAGAGCATAGGCTGTAATTTAGATATATTTTTGAGATGGAAAAATGCAGTTTTACAAATGCTAGAAACGTGGCTTTCTAAGGAAAGATTGCGATCAAATAGCACACCTAGGTTCCTAACTGATGACGAAGAATTGACAGAGCCACCATCACCATTAGGTCCTATAATTAACACCTCTGTTTTTTTTTCAGAATTTAGCAGTAAGAAATTACCTGTCATCCAGTTTTTTATATCGACTATGCATTTCATTAGTTTTTCAAATTGGTGTGTTTCACCGGGCCACGAAGAAATATAGAGCTGAGTATCATCAGCATAACAGTGAAAGCTAACACCATGTTTCCTGATGATATCTCCCAAGGGTAACATATAAAGCGTGAAGAGTAGCGGCCCTAGTACTGAGCCTTGAGGTACTCCATACTGCACTTGTGATCGATATGATACATCTTCATTCACTGCCACGAACTGATGGCGGTCGTATAAGTACGATTTAAACCATGCTAATGCACTTCCATTAATGCCAACAAAGTGTTCAAGTCTATGCAAAAGAATGTTGTGGTCAATTGTGTCAAATGCAGCACTAAGATCCACTAAAACGAATAGAGATACACCCACGAGATGATAAGAGCAGATCATTTGTAACTCTAAGGAGAGCAGTCTCAGTACTATGATACGGTCTAAATCCTGACTGGAAATCCTCACATATACCATTTTTCTCTAAGAAGGAAAATAATTGTGAGGATACCACCTTTTCTAGAATCTTGGACAGAAAATATATATTATATTACATCTACCTTATTTTAGAAAATAATATTAATAGCAATAATATTCACAATGACTTTATATTGCAATTATACATACCTCCGTGTCAGCTTTGTGGTTTCATTGATGGTATATAATAATTTTTTTGTAATGCTTTTATGTTCATAATCATTAAATGCTATTAAAATACTGAGAACAAAAATAAACATATGTTCATAATTATGTATTTATTATTTTTAGTATCTTGACACTCGCTCAAGCACCGTTTTGAGCTCAGATAAGATGGTTGTAGAGTGTCCTGAGGCGACCGTTAATTTTACATCAGAATGAATATTCACTAAATTATCATCATTTTTGTAAGGTAACAACGATGCCACCAATTAGTAAAATATTAAACTGAGTTATTGTCAACATAACATGTTTTAATATAATGTATGAAATAAACGTTCAAGCAGAAATAATAAAGATGTAAATGTCATCTCTCATTTAAACTCGCTCGCTCCCACTCTCGCTTCCAGCTCGACGCTACTCCGTGTTGGATTGTGTGAAATAGTGCTTCAACGAGTGGACATTGGTTGTACAATCGAAATCAGAATGAATTGTGGGTAAAAAGTAGTGGACGAATGTAGGGAATGAAGTCGTTCACTCAGAATTCGGACAGCACTACAAAATGGCTGACACCCGATATAGTGCACTATATAGTGGATAGGGAGCGGTTTCAGACACAGCATATGCTGCCAAAAATCGGCCAGATGAAGGCATCTCAGGAGACATGAACTGAAGCTAAGATTGAATTCGGACGTGCCTTGATGCCTTCCTACCTTGGAATGCATCCTCTGAAGGCAGCATTTTGCAGTTTCCGGATGCAGCCCTGGTCAGAACATTCTTGAGGCTCGGGCTCTATAAGAGCTATAGCTTCAAATAAAGGAGATTTTTGTATGTGTTTGTGTGTGCCTGTGTCTGTGTCTGTGACCTTATTATCATGATAAGTGTTGTACAATGTCCCACTGATTGTGTTGATCAATGAACAGAACGTTATTAACAGCATGGTTGTTTCATTTAACCCAATGCAATCTCTCTATCGACCAAGTTTGGTCCTAGAGAGCCGCAGTAGTCAAGCAGAGTTCAGCTTCAGCCCTAATCAGACACACCTGAACAAGCCCATCAATGTCTTCAGGATTACTGAGGCTAAAGACAGGTGAGGGTTTTCTTTTTCAAGGTTGGAACTGAACTCTAGGGCCGAACTTGCCTACCCCTGCTATAGACAAACATAGCCATAAACTCTTCACAGTGAAACAGTTGAAAATCATTTCATTTATAAAATACAGGAGAAGGCTGAGTCACATGCATGTTTATCCCAAAAGATGTATATTATGTACTGCCTTTAACGAATATCCCTATATTATAACAACCACATTTTATTTCATTTTACAGGCAAATAAAAACTGAATATTGCATGTGTGTATTGCAAATTATGTTTACTCTCCACATTCTAAATCATAATGCTTTGTAATGCTTCAAGGAATTTGACTAACATACTAAAGAACATGTAAAGTACTTGATTATAATTTCAACTGTATTTTGTTATTTAATGTTATATTTATATTTAGGAAATGGAACTTCATTTCCCCATTGTTGCCCATTGTTTCAAATATATTTATAAACATGACATTAAAGTTCCAATAAAAATTAAATTTATATACATTTAATTTATCAAAATGATTGTCATTGCATTCAGTCAGTACATATTTTTAAAAGACAATATAATAAATTATTAAATGATAAAGATGTAGTTCAGTTAAAATGTTAACGGTAATATGTTTTCATTTAATTGCAATTAACAATTAAAATGCAATTAAACATCCAAAAATTAATATTCTTTTATTATCCATAAGTACTCTTTTTAAAAGTATGCTAAAAGGTACTTCTTTTTGGCAAGAATCCGCACACGCCATTATATCAGTTTTAAAATGCAGTCTGTGGATATAAGTATTAATGTATATAAAAGCTGGAATACACTACAAGACTTTGGATGAGTATATGCTAGTTGCTGAAAGTCAGAGCCAGTCTGCGGATTTGAGCTGACAGATTTATTAGAAAATCACATAGTGTATGATTAGTCACAGACTCTGATTTTTTTTTTTAGCTCCAGACTGATTCCATCCAGTCAGGGGATATCAAACATGTTTGAGTTTTTCAGCTAATTTTAAAACACACATTGTTTTCATTTGTCAAGCTTCTAGCAACAAGGCGTACATTTCTGCATGAGTTTGTTGTTGTAATCAGAATTAATTTATCTGATAGTGTAGCGTATCCTAGGT
Source organism: Carassius carassius (assembly GCF_963082965.1). Classification (NCBI taxonomy): domain Eukaryota; kingdom Metazoa; phylum Chordata; class Actinopteri; order Cypriniformes; family Cyprinidae; genus Carassius; species Carassius carassius. The sequence goes on from NC_081800.1 coordinate 11,170,129, forward strand.
AGTGTTTTAATACACTGTTTAGTGTATGATGGCCACTTTTCCTCTGTGACTATTTCCAAAGTCGGTAATTGTAGAATGCTTAGTGTATTAAAATCTGTTCAGATTTTAAAATAGTTTAGTGTATTCCAGCCTTAAGCATTTGTTTTTCCAAGTGAAATGTTTGTTCTCTCGCATTTGACCTTACTACAGTCAATTAATTCCACATCCCATTATAGGTAGTTCACCTTTTCTTTTCTCACTGTCTCCAATCATGCAGTGTCTAAATAGATCCCGCAGAGCTTGCTTAGAATCAAGCAGTTTGCCCCTAAAATACTTCATCTGTCAGAGTCACAGCGTGAGTGGGTGAGGTGATCCATAGTTGATGTAAGAGCCAGCAAATTGCTGACTGAAAGACTCTGCAGAGGACACTTTCTTTTGCCCGGCAGGTTCGTACAGGGTCAGAGAGTGTTGGGAGTGCTCTTATCTATTTTTCTAAATTTATATAATGTTCACTTCTACATCTGCTGAATTTGAATTTACATGGAGTGCTGTTAAAGATCAGAATCAGAATTACTCACTTTCATTCTTTAACTGGATCCAAAGGCACTAAGTGAAACATCTAGAGAAGTTCATAGCAGTAAATCTGCAGTTCTAATGATGTTCTGTATGCAAAGTTCTTAAATGAAAAATAATAAGAGAAAGACATCAGTTGGCCTAGTGAGTTTTGTAGGGACACAGAACCACAGTAAACATTTTTCCTTTTTTAAATCTAATACAATCAAGACAAGTGTGTGCTCATCTGTGTTTTTATTTTATCTTAAACTAATTTTTAATTGTCAAAATTAAATTAAATTAAATTAAAGAGATAAAAAGAGAAAGAAAAAGATAATAAGAAATTAGGGGTGTATATATATATATATATATACACACACTTTTTAATCTGTTGTGATGATCTAGACATTTTTCTGAATATTTATGATTAGTCTGCAACTACTTTGTTTTATTGTGTTGCACTCTTATAATTATCTGCCTAATTTATTAGCTAGTGTTACTTTTTGTCCTTGCCACAAAGAAGTGTGTGTCCCATATAAAGTTTCTCTGTTTCGTCTCATTCTTCCTGATGTCAAGTTAGGTTTAATGTGGATAAGATAATTTGTTTAATTTTAATTTTACAAAACTTTCACCCTTGATGGAATATCTCTTACCGTTCCTTCTAAGTGACTGTATATTTAAGAAAAAAATGTCTTAAGGATGGCATGTGACTACATGACAGCATTTAGGAGAGACAAAGTCAAACAGCAAGTAGAAAGACATCATTACTTGGACTCACATTTGAGAGAGAGTGAAATAGAGGAAGATCTATTCTCATTGGCTTGCAATGTAATTAGGTGCCCATTGACCCTGTGCAAGAACTGTGACAGGAAGTGTCTCTCTGACTGAGAAGAGGAATAACCATCTCTGGTCCTTTTCAGATGACAGTAATTGCTGCTCACAAGATAATACACACCATTTTGTATATCATTAGCTGTTCTTGCACAAAAATGCCTGACACAAGCTCCATGAATAATTAAAGTCTTAATCTGCTAAATGAGACTGACAATTAATGCAAGTGGGTTGGATGCAAAACTGAATGGACAGAATACTCAATAGCACAGTCTAATTACCATATTCGCAACCTAAAATAATAGAACTAATTAGTTTTTATCAAAGCACAGCACCAGGCAAGATTTTTGTCATTTGTGAATTTGTTAATGCATCTATTGAATTCAAAGGAAATCAGCACAGACTGGTACAGAAACATGAGATGGATAAACTAGTTTTTTGTTTCACACAGCTCCTGATACACATTGAAAATACAGCATTATTTTGTAGGCAGAGTGTGTTTGCATGCTGTACACATCATTTATTGTGTCCACAGCGCTGTCTGAGGCAGTCAGTGTGTTTGTTGCTGTGTAAAGACCATAATCCTCCTCTGTGTGATGCCACTGATCTATGTTTCTTTATAAATCCAAAGCAATTGGGAGGAGTGGAATCAGCCAGGCTTTGAGAATAAATATGTCTGACTGCCTTCTGAAACACACACACACACACATATATATACATATATCACATGCGTGTACCCAAATGCTTTCATTGAGCCTTTCATTTCAAAGTTAATCAGACAAAATTGTATTCATGATTGAATTTCTAGAATTTCATCCATTGCTGTTAGCCAACAGCATCATGAGGCATTAACATTCAGATACAGAGTGACTTACTCGTTAACTGCTCCATTAGTGATAAGATAAGGAGATAGACTGGTGGAATGAAGAGAAAATGAAATTCATCAAAGAAAACAAGATCATTTAAAGTGTTGAAGGATTTGAATTAACCGCAGTGAGTTACAGCCAAATTGCCTGAAGCAGTCAGCCATTTTGCTAAAGTGTGCTGAAATGAGCAGAGCAACCTTTACAAAAAATGTTACATAACCATATGAACTTTTTTACTTTGATAATGTGAGTACTGGGGGCAGAGACTTCTGATAAGCAAATTTGGCTTTCGTAATTATTTTACTGCTCAATATTTTTATGCATCTTAATAAATTATCAAAAGAAATCCAGCCAGCCTCAAAGCCTGTGCTGCTGTCCAGCTGTCATCCATTTTCACACTGATCTTCAAGAGATCCCTGGAGCTATGTGAAGTCCCCTCCTGCTTCAAATGTTCCACCATCATCCCTGTACCCAATAAACCAAAAATCTCATGACTTAATGACTACAGACCTGTTGCTTTAACATCTGTGGTCATGAAGTCATTTGAGATACTAGTGTTGGCCTACTTGAAGCAAATTAGTGGACCCTTGCTAGACCCTTCCAGTTTTGCTTACAGAGCAAACAGTTATGTGGATGATGCAGTCAATATGGGATTTCACTATACATCCTCCAACATCTGGACAAAACAGGGACTTATGCAAGGATCTTGTTGTGGACTTCAGCTACGCTTTCAACACCATCATCCCGGACACCCTTCAGAATAAACTGACCCTGTCTCTGAACCCACCTCCATTGTCCCTGTCTCTGAACCACCTCTCCCCATTCACCATCATGGACAGCACTGTGGCTGCAGTGGTGTCATTCAGGCTCCTGGGCTCAATCATCTCTCAGGACCTGAAGTGGGACATTCATATTGACTCCATTGTGAAAAAGCCACAGCAGAGGTTGTACTTCCTTCATCGGCTGAAAAAGTTTAATCTGCCACAGCCACAGATGACAGTTCTACTCAGCTGTTATTGAGTCAGTTCTGTGCTCTTCTGTAACTGTCTGGTTTGAGCCAGCCAGCAAATCAGATTTAAGAAGCGGACTATTAGGACAGCTGAAAGGATCATTGGTGTGCACCTCCCCAGTCTTCAGGACTTGTACAACTCTAGAGTTAAAAAATGGGCAGGTAACATCATCAAAGACCCCTCTCACCCCAGACACAACCTGTTTGCACTTCTCCCCTCAGGCAGATGCTACAGATCTCTCTGCACTAGAACATCTAGGCATAAAAAAAAATGTCCCCATCCCATCTCCAGCTTAAACAGCTAGCACAGGAATTATTACCTATGTTCTGTAATTAATTTCTGAAATTCATTCAACATGTTTAATTATTCCCTTCTCAAGGATTATGTAATAGTATCTCTTTATCTATACAGTTCTATATAGAGTAAAAAAAATCACAAATCTGTAAATAAATCAATCTACTGTTCCAGATTCATACACATTATTTATTGTTCTTACTATTTAAATGTTGTTGTTTTTTTGTTGTTGTTTTTTTTCTGTTCTCATGTCAGATGTGTATGTATGTATGTATGCATGCATGTATGTACCTGCATGTATAAATAAATTCCTTGTGTGTTTGCGCACACCTGGCAAATAAAGCTAATTCTGATTCTGATTCTTATAATGTGATTGCTGGTGGTGGAAACCCCTGATAACTGAGACAGATTGCCATTTCAAAAGAAACAAACTGAGGCCAATATTTATCTGTCTCTTGCTTCCTTCTCTTGGGGTTTATCTTTTAATTGCTTCTAGTCTCATATAAAGAAAAACTAATTCAATTTGGGTAACCAGAAGAACCCTGGACAAGATTTAATAATTCAAGAAAAGCCGAACAAAACACAAAGACTGTTGTTCATATAATTCACAAAAGTTGATATTATATAAATTGGCATTTCTGCTGACATTTCGAAGGGAAAAGGAATCCCTCCATGAATCTTTCTCTTTCATAGACAAACGCACACAATTATACACACACAAACATTTAAAACACCATCTGTGTGACAAATGGGTGACTAGTTTGATCCAGATAGAAAATTAAGGTGCAATAGGTGATTGTCTACCTACCTGCCTGTCAACATATATCTGCATACCTCTGCACACCCTGTTCACGCAGACAGAATATGTCATTACCGCATTCAAGCATGATGTGCAGACAGATCGAGAATGGCAGATAAACTAGGGATGCACTGAATCCAGGATTCGGATTCGGATTCCGCCGAATACTGGGCTTTTTGATGGGGTTCGGTTTCGGCCGAACCTTAGATTTTTTTTTCACCCGAACCGAACCCTGGGCTTGCGCTACGCTGGTTGACGTCACACGGCTGTTGATTACGTGATGGTGTACATGGTAATCAACGTGATGGTGTTTACATGAGGACCATTCTGTAGCAATACATACAGAGCCAGTTACATTGGGCGCTGACGTGGAGATAAGCGTTTTTCTCAGTGAGCCTTTGATTCCTCTTAGAGAGGACCCTCTTCAGTGGGGGAACACAAACCGGCAGCGATTTCCACTGGTGGCAAAAATGGCAAAGATCAACCTCTGTGTGCCACCAACATCTGTGCCAAGTGAAAGAATTTTCAGTACTGCTGGGGACATGCGTTCCCACACTCGCAACCGGCTGTCACCTGTTAATGGAGAGCGTCTTGTTTTTTTTTTAAAGGAAACTCATTTCATGTGAAAGGTTAGAGGTTTTACATTAATGTAATTATGACGCAGGAGATGTGTGTGATCTTCTGTAATATTTTTCGTAATATTTGTCTACTGTTCTAATCGTAGCCTTGTCTACTGTTATAAACGAAAACTGCCTACTATTCTCAGGGCCGGCCCTGACCAATTTGCTGCCCTAGGCAAGATTTTACCTGGCGCCTCATGCATCACAGCCCATTTCACCCTGTCATTGTGTTCATGACTTAGCATATATATATATATATATATATATATATATATATATATATATATATATATATATATATATATATATATATATATATATACACACACACACACACACACACACATTACAGCAGAACTGTTTCCAACACTCATAATAAATCATCATGTTAGAATGATTTCTAAAGGATCATGTGATAGACCGGATGTCACATGTGACACTGAAGAATGGAGTAATGATGCTGAAAATTCAGCTTTGCATCACAGAAATAAATGATAATTTAAAGTATAATAAATTGAAAACAAATTATTTTAAATTGTAATAATATATCACAATATTAAATTTTTTTCTGTATTTTTGATCAAATAAATGCAGGCTTGATGAGCAGAAGAAACTTCTTTCAAAAACATTAAAAATAGTAATGTTTCCAAACTTTTGGCCTGTACTGTATCCCCCCAAAACTGCACAACTGTAGAGTAAAACATTAATAAAAAAGTGATAATAAAAAATGCGTCTTAAAACTGACATGATTGTACAAAATCACAGTCTGGGGACTCAGAACTCAGAACAACTGCTAACATTAAGTTTAAGGTAAAAATAACTGCCATGAAATTATAGTATCTTACTCCTATGCAATAAAGTGTTCTTTCACTACATCTCTTTACCTCTGTCTTTATCCTCTTCTCTTCTTTTTGGCACTGTATCTATCGCAGACTATGCTCATTTATAATGTGTCATGTAAATTCGGCCTTCCGTCACAATCAGGAAACTTTCACCGTGTCTAGAACTGGCGCGAGCTGCCAGGCCCGTTTCTAAGAGCTGTGTGTTAACAAAAGCAGTGCTGTCTTGGATGCGGCGTCGGGCACGCTACACAACAAATTACCAACAACTGATCGTGCGCGCGCTCTGTTTCTGACGCACTTCACGCACTCGATGGACGGGGGAAGATTGAAGAGCCGGACTTTTTTTATTTTTTTTGCTTTATTTGGTAGTATTTCGAATTAATTTTTTAAATAGTAGCCTATTAAAAAAAAAAATACGTAAAAAAAAAAAAAATTCACTCGTTCACTCATTCTGACGCCCCTATGGATGAGTGGCGCCCTTAGCATTTGCCTATACCGCCTATGCCGCGGGCCGGCCCTGACTATTCTGGTTTAAAAAATAAAAGAATAACACTTTTCTTCGCATTGTTGCACATTTATTGAAAGGTTTTGGTTTGTACTTGGGTAAGCATAGGCTTATGGTAATTGTCAAAATAGTTTTTTCCCACTTGTCATCCTGGCATAATGTTTGCAAATCTTTTTTTTTTTTAATAAAATGAAATATACACTACTGTGAACGTTGTTTACTTCATTAATGTGTTTTACTGTGTTAATGGAATGAGGATGCGAGTAGGATTCAGTATTCGTATTCGGCCGAATCTTAAACAGTGGATTCGGCATTCGGCCAAACCCAAAAAAATCTGGATTCGGTGCATCCCTAAGATAAACGCAAATTCGAAGGGATGCCGCAAATTCGATCCAGCTGTACATGATTTATAATCTGCCATATTTGCATTAGGGTTTATTCATGAAACACAAGCAAAATAAATTGCTATGTGAAGCCATCTGTGTTTAAATTATCATATTTAACTAGTTTGACAATTTGCATACGAATGGCTGTTCACAGTGCTTACACAGAAATTCATTCTGCTTGTGGTTCTTGAATAAGGCATATTGTATAATGTTGAAGCTAACCAAAAAAAAAAAAAATGATATGGGCATAAATTGTGAGGAAACAGATTTAGGAAGCAAATGTGTTGTGTGCCACCACTGCCCCACACTATATGAGAGATCAATAGCCTTTCTCCTATAGTCAAAAGCCTCATACAAAGACACAACAGAGTTTAGTGAGTCAATCCCTGCTTGAGTTGGATCTGACCTGGAGGGGCGGATAAATTGAAATGGGATCAGTAAAGGATCAGCGAAAAATAAATGGCTCATGTTAAATTGGCAGATACGAATCCATTTCTGTCAGGATAAAAAAAATATGAGTCAAATGTGACTATTACATGCTGAAACCACCAGCAGAGCTCTTGAAATCTGTTAATTTACACATATTACTGCACAAAGGTGGAAACACTTCTTATTATCCCTATGTTTTACCTATTCTTTTTATTTTATTCTCCACAGGTGCTGTGGTCATTGCCTTTGTGGTGTGCTGGCTGCCATATCATGCCCGAAGACTTATGTACTGCTATGTCACTGATTGGACACCGTAAGTTTCAATTCAAAAACAACTGAAAAATCACAACATAAAATAAAACTGTAAAACTTTCTCTCAAATTTTCGATTTGCATTCTCTTACTGGACAAATGCACAAATGCTGAGCTTATAGATGAACAAGTGCAACTGCAATTCCAGAGAAAAGGTTGCTGAAGTCCAAGAGCTTCTCATAAATAACATACAAAGAAGCTTATAAAATAAAAGAATAGTTATAGCTAGCTCACCGTGAACTGTAGGTCTATATATATATCAATGCTTTGTTCTGGGCAGCACCAACCAAAAGCAGTGCACATAAATCATGGTGCATCTGGCTGTGGTAGTGATTTCTAGGAGTTTTCTTCAATAATTTAGGGTCAGATCTATATATCTCTGCCATGTTTTCATCATCGGTTGACTGCACACAGATTTATGCTGTGATGAGCTTCTTCAAGCATTGTCACGGTGCATGGTTCGGCTGTGTTCTCAGGTCCTGTGATTTGGTGTCTTTCATGTGGTTACATCATGCTCATTGGAATCAGCTGCTAATCAGTCCCCGCACCAGGTGTCTCACATTACCGTCAGCTACATATACTCACCTCATTCTCTCCTTTCTTGTCTGATAGTTGTTCCGGATGTTGGACTGTCTTGTTGGGTTGTCTTGGTCTTGTTCGTGTTGGATTGTTTATTTCGCCGTTGATCGTCACTGGATTGTATTCATCACGGGAGATTCACGCCACGTCATCACCAGCCATCAAGCCACTGCGCCACCCAGCCGAGAGATAACATCATCACCCACGGAGTTCATCATTGTCTTCACGGAGTTTGTGTTCACCGTATTTGTCGTCAATAAATATATGTTCACACTGCTTTTGCTTCCTATCACATTCATTACCATCACAGAACTATCAGACCACTTATGGAAGCAGCAGGCTCCACCCCACTCACGGCTGAGGAGGCTTTACGTTCCTGCATCTCTCGGCTGGAGACCCAGGAGAAGAGCTCGGCGGATACGGGAACAGCGATCCGAGCTCTTGTGGCGCAGGTATCTGAGCTCACCCAGCGGATGCAGAACTGGCAACAACCCACTGCGCCAACCCCACCACCCATGCCGCCCGCCCACCAGGAACCATCCGGGGCTGCCCAGTCACCCGAACCCCGCCTTCCCCCACCAGAGCTTTACAGCGGTGAGCCAAACTTCTGCCGGGCTTTCCTCACTAGATGCTCCATGCACTTTTCATTGCAACCTCGCACGTTTACCAGTGAGGTAAGCAAAGTGGCGTTCGCGCTCACACTGTTAACGGGGAAGGCGGCACTGTGGGGCACGGCGGTATGGGAGAACCAAGATCCGTGTTGTGCCTCGTTCTCGGCGCTCTCCGCCGAGATGAAGCGGGTGTTTGACCGCGCGGCCACTGGAAGAGAGGCCGCGCGGCGTTTGACGGATTTCAGACAGGGGGAGAGATCCGTCTCAGACTTTTCTATCGAGTTTCGCACCCTGGCGGCGGAGTGCCGATGGAACGAGGAGGCGCAGTGGGACATGTTCCTGCATGGGCTGGCTGACCGTGTCCAACGTGAGATCTACGCCCTGGATCTACCCGCTGATCTCAACGGCCTCATCGATCTGGCACTACGGGTAGACGCTCGACTCTCCCGAACCGAGCGGTGGTGTTTAACCGCTCGGTTTCCCCCTGGGGAGGGACCTCCAGTTCGAGCCAGTGGCAACGACGCGGTCGGCCCATTCCAGGATCACGAGCCCATACAGGTGGGTCGAGCTCGGTTGACTCGGGAGGAGAGGGAGAGGCGGAGATCTCACGGCCTTTGCCTGTACTGCGGGGCGGCGGGACATTTCGCCTTTAGCTGCCCGGTAAAAGGGCCAGCCCGGCAGTAAGGAAGGGGCTACTGTCGGGTGGGATCTCCGCTATCAAGTCCTCGTTCAGATCTACCTCCACGCTCCTCCCGGTCAGGCTTAGATGGCATCGTCTGGACCTGCACTGCACTGCACTGTTGGATTCAGGGGCTGAAGGTAACTTTATGGATTCTACTTTTGCGCATCAAAATCATGTTCCCCTCCTCCCCCTCACCAGTTCTATTGCAGTCCACGCACTCAATGGTCAGACGCTTCCCACCATCACCACCATCACGGAACCCATCACTCTCACAGTATCTGGTAACCACCGTGAGAGCATCTCCTTTTACATCCTGGACTCATCCCACGCACCCGTGGTCTTAGGACATCCCTGGCTCATCAAACACAACCCCCGGATTGATTGGCAGCTGAAATCGGTGTCTGAGTGGAGCATTAAATGTCATGAGTCTTGTCTTGTGTCTGCCTGTCCGTCTGTATCTGAGTCTGTGTTGCAGGAGAAGGCGGCGGATCTGTGTAACGTGCCCGCGGAGTACCTCGACCTGAAGGAAGTGTTCAGTAAGTCTCGGGCTGCTTCTCTCCCTCCTCATCGTCCCTATGACTGTGCTATAGAATTACTGCCAGGTACGTCTCCGCCTAAGGGCAAGTTATACTCACTTTCTATTCCTGAGAGAGAGGCTATGGAGAAATACATTTCTGATTCTCTAGCAGCCGGGTTCATTCGATCCTTCTCTTCTCCAGCGGGGGCGGGGTTCTTTTTTGTGGGGAAGAAAGATGGATCTCTGCGACCTTGTATTGATTACCGAGGGCTGAATAATATCACGATAAAGAATACTTATCCTTTGCCGTTGATATCTTCAGCCTTCGAGAGGTTGCAGGGAGCATCGATCTTCACTAAATTGGACTTAAGAAACGCTTATCATTTGGTTCGCATCAGGAGGGGAGATGAATGGAAGACTGCCTTTAATACCCCCAGGGGGCACTTTGAGTACTTGGTCATGCCCTTCGGCTTGTCCAACTCCCCAGGTGTCTTTCAGGCACTCGTTAATGATGTGTTGAGAGATATGGTCGATCAGTTCATATATGTCTACCTGGACGACATATTGATTTTTTCTTCTTCTCTCCAGGAACATGTTCAACACGTCAGACGAGTGCTTCAGAGGCTGTTAGAGAATGGGCTTTTTGTCAAGGCAGAGAAATGCGACTTTCATGCACAGTCTGTTCCTTTTCTAGGGTACATCGTGTCAGCCGAGGGTATGCGCATGGATCCCGAGAAGATCAAGGCTGTGGTAGATTAGCCAAGTCCAGATTCCCGTAAGGCCCTACAAAGGTTTCTGGGGTTCGCCAATTTTTACCGGCGTTTTATTCGCAATTACAGCCAACTAGCCGCGCCTCTGACTGCCTTGACCTCTCCCAGAACGGCGTTCAGGTGGTCAGACGCAGCGGAAGCAGCGTTTGCCAACCACAAACCCCGCTTTGTTTCGGCCCCCATCCTTGTTACCCCTGATCCGTCACGTCAGTTCGTGGTAGAGGTCGACGCGTCAGAGGTGGGGGTAGGTGCGGTGCTTTCACAGCGCTCACCCTCGGACGACAAGATGCATCCCTGCGCGTTTTTCTCTCATCGTTTGTCGCCAGCAGAGTCAAATTACGATATTGGTAACAGAGAGCTGTTGGCAGTCAAGCTGGCATTGGAGGAATGGCGTCATTGGTTGGAGGGGTCAGGGGTACCCTTCATGGTTTGGACCGATCATAAGAATCTAGAATACATCAGAACTGCCAAAAGACTAAACTCTAGGCAGGCTAGGTGGGCACTTTTTTTCGGACGTTTTGATTTTACACTTTCGTACCGCCCGGGTTCCAAAAACATCAAACCCGATTCTTTATCTCGAATTTTTGACCGCTCCGATCGCCCGTCCACTCCCGAGAGTATTTTTTCTGAGACACTTATTGTTTCTACTCTCAGTTGGGAGGTCGAATCGAAGGTAAAGACAGCCTTACATGGGGTAACGCCTCCGGCCGGTTGCCCACCTAACCGTTTGTTTGTGCCAGAAAGTCTTCGGTCCGAAGTTATCCAATGGGGTCATTGTTCCAATGTGGCATGTCATCCAGGGGTAAGTCGCACCTTACATTTGGTCAAGCAAAGATTTTGGTGGCCACTCATGGCTCGTGATGTTCGCAGTTTTGTTTTGGCTTGCTTAGTTTGTGCCACTGGTAAGACTTCTAACAGACCCCCAGATGGGCTCCTACAACCGCTGCCAATCCCTTCGAGACCCTGGTCCCACATTGCGCTAGATTTTGTCACCGCCCTCCCACCCTCTCTGGGTAACACGGTAGTTTTGACCGTGGTGGACCGGTTCTCGAAGGCGGTTCATTTCATCCCCTTGCCCAAATTACCTTCAGCCAAGGAGACAGCAGTAACAGTCATTGATCACGTCTTTCGGTTACATGGCCTCCCGATAGACGTGGTCTCTGACAGAGGACCCCAGTTTGTGTCCAAATTTTGGCGAGAGTTTTGTAAACTTCTGGGGGCCACTGTTAGTCTCTCTTCGGGGTTCCATCCTCAAAGCAATGGGCAAACTGAGAGAGCCAACCAAGATTTGGAGAGAACACTACGATGTATGGTCGCTCGAAATCCTTCCTCCTGGTGTCAGCAGCTGTCGATGGTGGAGTACGCACACAATTCCTTACCAGTGTCTGCCACGGGCCTGTCCCCATTTGAATGTAGTATAGGGTACCAGCCACCTATTTTTCCCAGTCTGGAATCCGAAGTCGCGGTCCCTTCCGCTCACGCCTTCGTCCAGAGGTGCCGTCGCACATGGACCAGACCCCGTGAGACTCTGGTCCAGGTGGTAGCGCGCACCAAGGCCAAAGCCGATCGCCACCGGTCGAGGCCTCCCGTATACGTCGTTGGTTCCAAAGTGTGGCTTTCTACCAAGAACATTCCTCTCCGATCCGTTGCTAATAAACTTGCTCCCAAATTTATTGGCCCGTTTTCTGTCACCAAGATCATTAGTCCGGTGGCAGTCCGCCTCAATCTTCCTCCAGCGTACAGGAGGATTCATCCCGCGTTCCATGTATCAAAAATTAAACCTGTATTTTTTGCTCGTATTAATCCGCCTGCCCCGGTTCCCCCACCGCCGCGGCTCGTAGACGGGGAACCAACCTATTCGGTCAATCGTATTCTGGACTCTAGACGGAGGGGACGCGGATTCCAGTACTTGGTGGACTGGGAAGGTTACGGTCCGGAGGAGAGAAGTTGGGTTCCTGCTAGAGATATATTGGATCACTCTCTTATTGATGATTTCAATCAACAGGTACAGGAGGCTGGGAACGTCAGGGGACGTTCCTAAGAGAGGGGGTACTGTCACGGTGCATGGATCGGCTGTGTTCTCAGGTCCTGTGATTTGGTGTCTTTCATGTGGTTACATCATGCTCATTGGAATCAGCTGCTAATCAGTCCCCGCACCAGGTGTCTCACATTACCGTCAGCTACATATACTCACCTCATTCTCTCCTTCCTTGTCTGATAGTTGTTCCGGATGTTGGACTGTCTTGTTGGGTTGTCTTGGTCTTGTTCGTGTTGGATTGTTTATTTCGCCGTTGATCGTCACTGGATTGTATTCATCACGGGAGATTCACGCCACGTCATCACCAGCCATCAAGCCACTGCGCCACCCAGCCGAGAGATAACATCATCACCCACGGAGTTCATCATTGTCTTCACGGAGTTTGTGTTCACCGTATTTGTCGTCAATAAATATATGTTCACACTGCTTTTGCTTCCTATCACATTCATTACCATAACAAGCATATGCTGATAAATTATGGTACGTTTTTATGTTTCATTGCACATATCATCTCATTGGAAGACCAGTGTCCAGAAAAACATGGCATTTGAACCCCTGCTGAAAAGTGCATAAGTTTTGATAATAATTACAACCAGATTTAGAAATGCGAGTGGTGCTTGCCCATTCAAAACTAGTTTAGATTAGACAGCTCAGACCCCTTTCTTTGTAATTCTAGAGGGTTTTAGAAAATAATTATATTGTTTGTTTTTTTTGTTATTGTTTGTTTTTTGTCATTCACAAGATAAAGAAACTTTTTGTTTCAGAAAGTAATACCCCTTTGCTTAGCAGGCCACACAATTTAGTTATTAAACCAAAGATGTAAGGCAGCTTATATGCCAAAAAGCAAATGCAACATATGCAAATTGCTCAAATCCTTAACCCTAAATATGAACAGTAACAGTAGTAATGCTTGTCCACAAAATGAAATACATGATTAAAGATAGGTATGAGATCTGTACATTTTGGGTGATGTATTGATTGCAAAGGTTATAAATGTTTTTATATATAGTGGAAGTCCATTAATATGTGCCAGTGAGATGAGGTAGTGCTTGATGTTTTAGGAAAGCAGAGAAAAAAACAAGATGAGGAGTGAAAATATTAGAGGAATCGAACATTCGCTGATGACTAAAAGTGAGTTTTGAGCTTAAATTATTTTAAAAAGTCTTTAATGCTGGAGTTAAAGCTGTTGTCTTTCTGAAATGATCCCGGCTGATGATCTCCAGACGCGGAGAAACTCCTCCTTTGTTCATAACCCCTCCTCTAGCCCCAGCTGGCCCGCTTTGGCCCAAGGTTTTCGTCGGGCCAAAAAACCCTGACCGTTGGCCCCAAGGAAGCCCTGACGAGGCACGATCAAGACCCGGAAGTGACAGTGGAAACGCGACTGGCCCTGAACGAATAGTTTTTTATATTTTAAATGCATGTACAGTATGAAGTCTCTTGTGAAGAGTGAATTTATGATAAAAGCATTACATTTTAAACAAATACAAATACAGTAAGTGTAAAATGCATATACTGTATATGGAGAGCAAAAGGGCATCAGTCTCATAAGTCATGTGATAGTTTTTGTTTTTTTCTGTCCTCTGCAGGGTTTCAGAAATATATCTAATGCTTTTTATTAGCAGATGAATGGGCAGATATTAAGTTGTTTTTACTGGCTTAGATGGCATGACCACAGACTGTTTATAAAATGTCTGATGTACTACAACCCGAATTCCGGAAAAGTTGGGACGTTTTTTACATTTTAATAAAATGAAAACTAAAAGACTTTCAAATCACATGAGCCAATATTTTATTCACAATAGAACATAGATAACATAGCAAATGTTTAAACTGAGAAAGTTTACAATTTTATGCACAAAATGAGCTCATTTCAATTTTGATTTCTGCTACAGGTCTCAAAATATTATTGGGACGGGGCATGTTTACCATGGTGTAGCATCTCCTTTTCTTTTCAAAACAGTTTGAAGACGTCTGGGCATTGAGGCTATGAGTTGCTGGAGTTTTGCTGTTGGAATTTGTTCCCATTCTTGCCTTATATAGATTTCCAGCTGCTGAAGAGTTCGTGGTCATCTTTGACGTATTTTTCATTTAATGATGCGCCAAATGTTCTCTATAGGTGAAAGATCTGGACTGCAGGCAGGCCAGGTTAGCACCCGGACTCTTCTACGACGAAGCCATGCTGTTGTTATAGCTGCAGTATGTGGTTTTGCATTGTCCTGCTGAAATAAACAAGGCCTTCCCTGAAATAGACGTTGTTTGGAGGGAAGCATATGTTGCTCTAAAACCTTTATATACCTTTCAGCATTCACAGAGCCTTCCAAAACATGCAAGCTGCCCATACCGTATGCACTTATGCACCCCCATACCATCAGAGATGCTGGCTTTTGAACTGAACGCTGATAAGATGCTGGAAGGTCTCTCTCCTCTTTAGCCATGAGGACACGGCGTCCGTGATTTCCAACAAGAATGTCAAATTTGGACTCGTCTGACCATAAAACACTATTCCACTTTGAAATAGTCAATTTTAAATGAGCCTTGGCCCACAGGACACGATGGCGCTTCTGGACCATGTTCACATATGGCTTCCTTTTTGCATGATAGAGCTTTAGTTGGCATCTGCTGATGGCACGGCGGATTGTGTTTACCGACAGTGGTTTCTGAAAGTATTCCTGGGCCCATTTAGTAATGTCATTGACACAATCATGCCGATGAGTGATGCAGTGTCGTCTGAGAGCCCGAAGACCACGGGCATCCAATAAAGGTCTCCGGCCTTGTCCCTTACGCACAGAGATATCTCCAGTTTCTCTGAATCTTTTGATGATGTTATGCACTGTAGATGATGAAATTTGCAAAGCCTTTGCAATTTGACGTTATGGAACATTGTTTTTAAAGTTTTCCACAATTTTTTTACGCAGTCTTTCACAGATTGGAGAGCCTCTGCCCATCTTTACTTCTGAGAGACTCTGCTTCTCTAAAACAAAGCTTTTATAGCTAATCATGTTACAGACCTGATATCAATTAACTTAATTAATCATTAGATGTTCTCCCAGCTGAATCTTTTCAAAACTGCTTGCTTTTTTAGCCATTTGTTGCCCCCGTGCCAACTTTTTTGAGACCTGTAGCAGGCATTAAATTTTAAATGAGCTAATTAAGTGGATAAAAGTGTAGAATTTCTCAGTTTAAACATTTGCTACGTTATCTATGTTCTATTGTGAATAAAATATTGGCTCATGTGATTTGAAATTCCTTTAGTTTTCATTTTATTAAAATTTAAAAAACGTCCCAACTTTTCCGGAATTCGGGTTGTATGTGTTGCACACACAAATCGCAAGAGCTTTAAAAAACATCAAGCCCTAATTTGATTGGCTGGGGTACAGATTTTTATCAGCCCCAAGGGAAAGTTGAAAGTTCCCATCTCGAGACTGCCGAGGCACGCTCTCGCGATTCATCCGCCAGTTTCGATGCTCTCTCGCCTCGCGCGGAAGCCCGCCCCGCGGCTTCTTCCGCACGAGTGGAGAGCCCGATGCTTGAGCTGTCGGCTTCCTCAGATGTAGGCTTCCCTTAGATGTGCTCAGCATTGAGGGCGGGGATTTTGGGGATGACTCGCCACCCCGTGTCCCCGCATATGAGGAGCTAGTAGAGGTTGTCTCTCATGCAGTGGCCCGTCTTAATATCAGTTGGCCACATGAGAAGCAGGAATCACTTATTAAAAGCAAGTTGGACGAGGATTTCCTGCAGCATAGAAAACATCGGGGTTTACCGTTTTTTCCAGATTTACACAACGAGTTGTGTAAATCGTGGAACAAACCTCATTCATCTCGCGTGTCCAACCCCCCTGTGTTAAAATATAGTAATATCTTGGGGGGGCGAGAGAACGGTTATGGGATGATGCCTCGGGTGGAACAGCCGCTGGCCACTTATTTAGCCCCCGAGTCTGCATCATCCCTAAAAACCCCGGTGCTGCCCACTAAACCGTGCCGTGATACATCTGCGTTAGTGGGCAGGCTTATATGGCTGCGGGTCGGGCTGGCGCTAGTCTGCATACAATGGCAGTACTATAGGCGTACCAGGCCGACCTTCTTAAGGATATTGATGAGGCGAGGGTCCAACTCCGGAAATTGTTGCGGAGTTGAGGAAGGCCGCAGATTTGTCTCTCCGAGTCACCAAGGAAACAGCCCGTGCTATCGGCCGTTCCATGGCGGCAATGGTGGTCTCCGAGAGACACTTATGGCTAAATTTGTCAGGCATTAAGGAGAAGGACAGGGCTTTCCTCCTTGAAGCCCCGATTTCACCCTCTGGCCTGTTCGGCGACTCAGTTAATATCGTCGTCGA
This sequence comes from Carassius carassius, assembly GCF_963082965.1. Classification (NCBI taxonomy): domain Eukaryota; kingdom Metazoa; phylum Chordata; class Actinopteri; order Cypriniformes; family Cyprinidae; genus Carassius; species Carassius carassius. The sequence continues at coordinate 11,187,082 of NC_081800.1, forward strand.
CAGGTTCCAGGAGGCAAAGAAACAGTCTGCAGCCTTTAAACAATACCTCCCTCGCCGCCTGAGATCTAAGAAGCCTGCCCCAGGCGGGCAGCCGCAGCCATCCGCCAGCTCCTCCGCGGAGCCCCGCACGTCACCTGTAGGAGAAAAAAAATCAATCCGTGGCGACGTTTTGCAATCCGTCCCCTCAGTTTATAAACCGTACTCACAAATTCATAAACTGTTCCCAGCTGTTTAACAAATGGTGCCCACGGATTCCCAATCCGTGCGATCAGATTTTGTAAACCGTTCCCTCGGTTTTTGAATCCGTACTCACGAATTCATAATCTGTGCGCACGCTTTCGCAATCCATTCCCACGGATTTGTAAACTGGCACGCATTTGTGGCCCCGCCCCCACCGGCAGATTCATTTCTGTTTATTAAACATTATTTTTCATAGTATCCAACGAGACCACGATCAGCATTCACAAAATAGTCTTCTTTTTAGCGTTTATTTTACATTAATCACCAATAGGATAAGACATAGTCGCCTGTGTTTTATGGCCAAAAAAATAAACGCTAAAAAGAAGAAAATAAGGGTAAAAAGCAATACAGAACAAATAATATGTCGGTTATGTTTTCATTCCTTTTCTCTCTAACTGAATGCAATGTTATTTTTGGCCTAATTATTTAATAATAACATTAACAGTGAAGCATGCATCTAACTCCAGCAGGTGGGGTGGGGTGGGGTGGATGGAGTTTAGTATAATAAAATCACAAAAATAAGTCTTCATGTTAAGAAAGAATTGTACACAAGCATTTCCAAAACTGTCAAAGGTTATTTAGAAATAAAGCAATTCATGAATTATTTTATGACAGACTTTTTTACTGTCTTGTAATAAATTATTTAGCCTACTAATTAAAATTATAAAAATAACTTTCTTTTTATTTTTATCATTATTATATATTATTATACAGGTTATGCATAAGAATCTTTTATCCAAAACAACTTACAAAAGAGGAAAACTAATTTCTCCAGAATCAGTCACAATGGCAAGTTTATTGTACAATAATAATCAAGTGCTATTATAAGATTATCACAAATTTAACAAGATTTTGATGCACATCTTTCATATTAAATCTTTGTATTCCACCTCGTACTACACTTGATAGAGAATCACTTAAGACACTTTGCTGTAGACCCATTCCACATAATAATATTCCTTAAAACTGTATGTTAACACGTAGGAGCTTGCTGCATGAATCTGAGTACGGTTTACAAATCCATGGGAATGGATTGCGAAAGTGTGCGCACGGATTATGAATTCGTGGGTAGCCTACAGATTAAAAAACCGAGGGTGCTGTTTACAAAATCTGAGCGCACGGATTGGAAATTCGTGGGCACAGTTTGTTAAACCGAAGGAACAGTTTATGAATTCGTGAGTACGGTTTATAAACTGAGGGGACGGATTGCAAAACCGTCGCCACGGATTGATTGTTTTTTCTCCTACAGGTGACGTGCGGGGCTCCGTAATATCCTCATCCCCTGCCTCGTTCCTCTTTTCGCCCGCAGAAATCTGTACCAACCACCGCCACATTTAGTTTAATCTTAATTTTTTTCTTTATTAGCTAACCCTCCTCTTTCAGTCTATGTTCCCTGCTCTGGCTCCATTGGTTCTTCTTCCTTGTGTTTTCTGATGGACGCTCTATTCGTTTCCATGTTTTTTCGCGCTGGTTTAACTGCAAACTGCGTGGAGCCAATGGGCATATGAAACGTCATCACGTAGCATTACAGCACAGTGTTCATGGGAAATGTAGGAAGTGCTGCCAGGGGGATAAATGACCGAGAACAGAGCCTCATGCCATGGATCACCAGCCAAACTGGCTAGTAAGTTTTAATTAACACCCGCCAAAATTAATTTTAACCCGCATTTGGCGGGTTGGCGGGTGTTAATTTAGAACCCTGCTTAGTTCCCAAGAAGGATGGGGGGGTTGCGTCCAATAATAGATCTCAGGCACTTGAATCGGTCTCTGAGGAGGTTCAGGTTCAAGATGCTCACTATTCCCATCATCGTGAACCAAATTCAATCCGAGGATTGGTTTGTCACGATAGATCTGAAGGACACATACTTCCACATTTCCATCCTTCCGTCTCACAGGAAGTTCCTGAGGTTCGCCTTCGGGGGCGAGACGTACCAATATCGGGTTCTTCCGTTTGGCCTAGCTCTCTCCCCTCGCACATTTACAAAATGTATGGATGCAGCTCTAGCACCACTGAGGCTTCAGGGTCTCAGGGTTCTCAATTATATCGACGACTGGCTGATTCTAGCCCAGTCACAAGAGCTGGCAGTTCGGCATCGAGATGTTGTCCTTGCCCACATCCAGAGCCTGGGATTGAGACTCAACACGAAAAAGAGCGTGTTGACACCAGCCCAGAGAACCACGTTCCTGGGAGTGGTGTGGGATTCGGTCTCGATGCGAGCACAATTGTCTCCTGCACGGATCGAATCCATCCTGGCCACGGTGACCAGGATAAAGCTAGGCCAGGCCATCACTGTAAAACATTTCCAGAGAGTGTTAGGTCTCATGGCAGCAGCATCCAATATCGTTCCATTCGGTCTCCTGCACATGAGGCCCTTGCAGTGGTGATTGAAAACCAAGGGGTTCTCCCCGAGGGGAAACCCATTTCGCATGATCAGGGTCACGCGCAGATGCCTTCGTTCCCTATCTATGTGGAAGAAAGCTTGGTTTCTGTCCCAAGGTCCCGTGTTGGGAGCGTCATGTCGGCGGAAAACCGTCTCGACGGACGCCTCCCTCACGGGCTGGGGCGCGGTCATGGACGGCCGCTTTTCGAGAGGTCCATGGCAGGACCATCATTCCTCCTGGCATATAAACTGCCTGGAAATGTTGGCGGTGTTCCGAGCTCTGAGGAGCTTCCTGCCGGATCTCAAGGGTCATCACATCCTTGTGAGGACGGACAATATGTCTGTGGTGGCTTACATAAACCATCAAGGGGGTCTGAGGTCTCGCCCTCTATGCAGACTGGTGCATCGGATCCTATTGTGGTCCCAGGGGAAATTGTTGTCTCTCAGAGCAACATACATCCCAGGGAATCAGAATCAGGGAGCAGACATCCTGTCGAGACAGGGGCTGAGGCCCGGGGAATGGAGACTCCATCCCGAGGTGGTGGAGTCCATATGTCAGAGGTTCAGCCCAGTGGAAGTGGATTTATTCGCGTCTCGAGAGATGACTCACTGTCCACTGTGGTTCTCTCTCACACATCCAGCCCCACTGGGGTTGGATGCCATGGTACAAACGTGGCCGAGGCTGCGTCTGTATGCCTTTCCCCCGATCGCTCTGCTCCCGGGAGTTCTAGAGAGGGTTCGTCGCAACGGCATCAGTTTATTATTGGTAGCCCCATTGTGGTCGGCCCGAGTATGGTTCTCAGACATAATATTACTCCTGGACGGCCCTCCGTGGGAGCTTCCCATCAGGAGGGACCTGCTGTCACAGGCAGAGGGATCAATTCTTCACCCTCGGCCCGAACTATGGAAACTATGGGTCTGGCCCCTGAGGGGGCACAGTACCGAGAAGCCGGCCTGTCAGCAGGAGTAGTGGAGACCATACTCAACTCTAGAGCTCCCTCCACAAGGAAATTGTACGGCCTAAAATGGAATGTTTTCACCGTTTGGTGCAGAGAGCGGGAGGTGGACCCAGTTAACTGCCCGGTCGCTTTAGTGCTGGAGTTCCTCCAAGATCGCTTCTCAGTTGGTCTTACCCCGTCCACTCTCAAGGTGTACGTGGCTGCCATTTCGGCTTTCCACGCTCCTCTGAGTGATGGGCCTCTGGGGAGACAGCCGTTGGTCGTACGTTTCCTCCGTGGGGCTTGGAGGATGAGACCTGCGGCTCGTACCAGGGTTCCCACTTGGGACCTAGCGGTGGTTCTCGGAGGGTTGGTTGAGGCCCCCTTCGAACCGCTGGAGTTGGCTGAGGCCAAGGACCTTTCCCTTAAGGTGGCTTTCTTGTTGGCCATTACTTCTCTGAGGAGGGTAGGAGATCTCCAGGCGCTCTCTATATCTCATGGGTGCCTGGAGTTTGCTCCAGGCGACATCAGGGCCATCCTACTTCCTAAGCCAAGCTATTTGCCCAAGGTGCCGTCTAATGTGGCACGGCCTACGGTTCTGCAGGCTTTTCATCCTCCACCTCACGTGATGGTGGATGAGGAGAGACTTCACTTGCTCTGCCCTGTCAGAGCTTTGAAAATATATATCCAGAGGTCCTCCTCATGGCGGAAGTCAGACCAGTTGTTAGTCTGTTTCGGGTCGCCCAAGAAGGGGCTTCCTGCTTCCAAACAGACCATTAGCAACTGGATTGTCCAAGCTATATCTATGGCCTACCAGGTGCGCAATTTGCCTTCACCTCTGGCCGTGAGGGCTCATTCTACTAGAGGCATGGCGTCCTCTAGAGCCCTCATCTCAGGGGCCCCCATCCAGGAGGTCTGCAATGCAGCAGGATGGGCCACCCCTCACACTTTTATTAGATTTTACAGCCTGGACATTCCATCGACTCCTGGCACCCTTGTGCTCTCGTCCTAAGTGTGCCTGTGCACAGCTTCACACTGGGACAGGCAGGGCTCGTTGTGGCATAGTGGGTACTCGTTCCCCCAAAGTGTCGTTCGACGCAGTTCGATGTTCCCTCGAAGGGGAACGTCTCGGGTTACGACTGTAACCCTTGTTCCCCGAGAAGGGGAACGAGAACTGCGTCTCGTCGCCACACCTCCCCCTGCCTGGGAGCGCTTCCTTCATCACATAAGCTATCTCTGTTGTGTGCCGGTGTCCTTTTTATAGCTTCCGCGTATGCCGTCACACATTACGTCATGACGCAACACCAATCAAGATTGGCTCAGTTTCATTCATACTTCAGAGGCGCTACGCTGAGGGGCTTCCCCCAAAGTGTCGTTCGACGCAGTTCTCATTCCCCTTCTCGGGGAACAAGGGTTACAGTCGTAACCCGAGACGTTTTGTTTACAAGGTCCCAGACTGCTGCAATGAGGACTATCGAGGAAAAACTAGTTGTAAAAGTTTTTAAGGATTGTGACATTGAATCTTAATACCGTTGCTGAGCTGATAGAGATTCATAGTGTTTCTGTTTTCTATGGATATGCTACATATCATAATCCTGATATGATCAAATATCACAAGGATAATAGATTATGAATATGACATCTATGTGAAGTGTAGTCAAAACACAGTTTCATTGTTTTGTGTGTGATGACGAGACAAGAGCCCAAGGGATATAATATTGTTCATGAGATTGCACTTGGGCAGGTCAAACACATTCTTCATTTGAAGCATTTCACATTAATATTACTCACATACACTTAAATCACTATTCAACATTTTCTTTTTTTCTAACTTTCTCTTAAAAGTCATCACAAACAAGCAGATTAACATGGGACATAGCATATAAAGAAACATTTTATATACAAAAATTTGGGGGTTAAAATTAGTGAGATATTTTGTTTCAATGTATTTGAAAGAATGTCACATATACTCACAAAGAATGCATTTATGTGAAATATTTTTTTTCTCACAATGTAAATGTCTTTATATTGTAACTTTTGATCAATGTTATGCATCCTTGCTGAATAAAAGTATTAATTAAAAAATATTATATGGCATAACAAATTTCTGAATGTTGTAGGAAAATTAAGACAGAGAGAAAAAGCATGTTTTAGGGGAAAGATAAAATACATATGAACTAACCAAGAGTCATACAGACATTAGCAAAAATTGCTTTCGGCTTAATAAAAGTTGTTTATCTGCAACATGTAGTGCAATAATGGAGAGAGAAGTAAAACGGAACACTGAGATTTGAAGATCATTGTCATCATGTTTGTTTATACTAGGACTGTCAATAGATTAAAATTTGAAAATTCAATAAATTAAAAAGATTAATCGCACACTTCATGAAATTATAGATCATTTATCTTGTTTCAAATGTTTATTTTGTCATTATTTGCCATTTCAAGCAAAGTAAATAAAAAAAAGATAAATTTGGATGTCTTTCCAAATAAGGACACTTAGAAACTCCAAAAGGACAGCAAAGAACCAAATGATGAGGAGCCCATAAGCACATATGAAAAAAAAAGAAGAATTAAAAAGAAAAAAAAAAAATTCCACATCGTATAGTATGTATAGTATAGGTACAGTGGAACAGCAAAGGGCTTTTTTACATTTAAGAGAAGTCAAGTTGCGATACCGAACAGGACCACATGGAGATGCCAGTAACTCCTAAACCAACCCTCTGCTGACTGCAGATATCTACTACGGTACACGGATGGATTCAGAATAACTAAATACAGCAAAATACAGCATAATTAACTAAATACAGCATTATTCTGAATGTGTGTGGTAACAACATGAATTTACGGAAGTGCCTGTGCATAACTACAATCTGCAATCAGTGAGTCAAGAGCACTCATACACACATTAATATAACGGACACACGCATGCTTACTGTACGACTGTACGGACTCCTGTATGTCACCGCAATCGTCTTTACCTTGATTGCTAGTCCATCAAAACTACTAGCGACACACTGTTTATCCAGTCGCATCTCATCTCGCTATACAGTGGTGGGATGTGTTGACATTCTGTTCAGTCTGTACTTCACACAGCGTGACATGTGAGGGCTTGCACTCTTCAGATACAATAACAGAATATGACTGAGCTCCTGTTTTAAAGCCAAACACTTTACAAATTGTAACAGAATTTAAAATTTTGGATAAACCATTACCTTTACATTGTTTTACAATAATATATTGATTTGGTAACACATTTTATTCACAAAATTCTGATTATGGTTCAGATAAAAAAAATAAAATCTGCAAAAAAAGAATTAAATGCATGATAATGCTGCACTAACAAACTTTTTCTTCTTCTTCTTCTTCCACAGTGCTCTCTTCGATTTCTACCACTATTTCTACATGTGCACCAATGTGCTCTTTTATGTCAGCTCGGCCATCAACCCCATCCTGTACAACCTTGTCTCAGCCAATTACCGGCAAATTTTTTTTTCCACACTTCGCTACTTAATCCTGCCATGCCGCCATAGGAAACAGAAGCGTGTTCTTACCAGACACTCTATCAGCATCTGCAGCAACCAGACCTTCTCCACCAATGTCATTAAAGAAACCATTTACTGAATGCTGTCAAGATTCAGCCATTCCATTCCTCTGTTTCACTCAGCCAAGGAGAGACCACTGAAGTGAAGACTGTGAAGACTTCATACTGAGTTATTATTACAAGAATTCATTATGTCCATGCAACTGAATCACCATATGGAGCTTATAAATGTTGCAGAACTGGCACCGGAGACAATTATTATGTTTATGGAAGGAATTGTACTACCAAATACACACAAAAAAACAATGTGCCGAAACAGTGTAAAAAATAAAAGAAAAAGGATAATCTATATCCAGATTATTTCTCATTCAAAATATGAAATATGTCTATCTTTGGCAGTTTAAAGAGTGAAAAGAGAAAAACACAATGAAGGGAACAGACTGCAAACAGTCACCATTGTATACACAGAGTCTTTATATCCATGTTATGTGTAAAAAAGGCAGCACTCTTGTGTGCAAACTGGAGAAGAGTGCAGGATGATGGGCATAAATGACTCTCTAATTCTAACGTAGCTTCATTTAAACACTGCCCTGTTCTGTAATTTGCACAGAGAGAAGGGAGAGTCTTCAGATTGCAATGACAGAATGTGTAACAGACTCACTGGAAAAATTTACCTTTACCTAAACCAAGAATTCACTGCAGTTTCCAGCTGAAATGAACACTAGCGGCAGTAAAACAACAACTCTGTTTTACACAAATTATGATTACTGGGGCAGATTATTTCACAAATGCTTTTGATAACTTTATCAGTTAGGTTTAGGGCTTAATAAAAGCTTTTTATCTGCAACAATTAGTGCAGTAATGGAGAAATAACTAAAGCTGAACACTGTGATTTCTTAGAGAGCTGAGCAGCAAACTGAATCTACAAATAGTTTGAATTTACTCATACACACCATAGAGATGTGTGTTTGACATTTCACTATGATTATGCCACAAAAAGGTCAAGAGGTTACATAATATAATTTTGCAAACACGAGTACGGATTTTCAATGAGCCTTGGTTGAGAATATGTGTGGCTTAATGAAAATGGAAAAGCAGCACAAAATAAAAGTTCAGCTCATCTCTTATAAACTCTGTTCAGACTTGTGGACACTTTTGTTTTGAGCTTTTTCCATTTAGAGAGAGATGAATAGACCAGAATAGTAGATAGAGGGCCGGTGACAATGATAATAATAATATAATGAATAATAATGGATAATGGAATGTGATAATACTGAAGAAAGACAAAAAAAAATGGGAAATTCGAGACTGCTGCTTTTTTCTAGTGCCTTAGAGGTGAGGATGAGGAAGACAAGGAAGCTCTCTAGTGCATTGAGCAGGAAAGATAACTGAATTCCCATAATATCATGCTGATAAAAAGTTTGACAAAAAAAAAAGGCAGAAAGTTTGTTTAATGCTCCTTTAATTGTCCTGGACTTGCAGTCTACCTGATACCTAGTGGTGTGGATGAATTATTTTGTAAAAGTAATTTTCTGTTACTGATACCATTGGCCAGTTACAAGTAATTTAATCCAGTGAAAGTGAAAGTATTCTATCTGGTCATGTGAATGCAACATGGTTGCCCCATGATTTGACCAGTTCCATGTAAAATAAAGCTTTTGTTGGGCTCCTGATTTGACTGGAGATGTGTGTGTGTGTGTGTGTGTGTGTGTGTGTGTGTGTGTGTGAAATCTTGAAAATCCATCATCATGAGTGAACTCTGAAACACATGGTGGATATTCACAGCAGGGAGGAAGTTGAGCACTTGAGTGTAGTAGTAGACCGGTGTGTTGAAGTATACTGAATGGAAAAAGAGTGCATAACTTGCGGGTGTGATGGCCAGGGCTGTAAGGGCACAGCAAGCAACATAAAAAGAAGGAAATGAGAAAGTGAACGGTATGAGAGACCACCAGCTTAGGCTGTAGAGAAAACAAGACCAACACAGAGAGAAAGGTTAAAATGTTTGCTTGATGGCTCTCCTGATGAGGTATCCTGATAAATAACAGCCAATTTTGTTTGGATGATCTAGATCATCGTCGCTATGACTTTTAGTGTAATTTTATTGTTGTTGCCTTCAAATCGATACCTTTTCAATGTGAGCCTGAAAAAGTCTGCACTGTAACTAATTTTTATGCTGTTAAACTAACTTTTGCAGTGTTTTAGATCAGTAGTTATCAGATTCACAATTTACATGCCTTTAGACTGTGCCTCCATGCTCATAGTGTCATAAATAAAATAAATGAATTCGAAACCCATCTAAATTAATGTTGAATTAATCAATATAATGTACATCCCCAAAGTTGATGTTAACTAATGTTAATGTTGTGGTGTTGAAAATAATGTGTATTGGTGTTGATGTGTATCATTATTATTTCTTTAAGTCTAAAACTCTGATTTTTATTATGTATTTATTTTAGGTGAATAATTCTGAATAATAAATTGTTCTAAAGGTTTTTCTTATTCATCACACTATAAATGTTTTTTTTTTTTTTGTAATGTTTAATAATGGATTTCTGCCAATCCATTATAATACACTAAAATTAAATGAGTTTGTTTTGCAAATAATTGAATCAAAATTAAATTATGTTTCTCTTGTGACTCAGTTTTTATTAGTCAGATCATTAAAAGAAGTAGATTATTTTCTCAGTGTATTATGATACATTTCTGTGTAAATACTGTAGTATTCCATTTACAACTAATTACAGAGTCATTATAGATACATGAAATGTGAGACATGCTAAGACTTTGCAATTCATTTGAGTCTAATCACACAACCATGCAAACAAATGGCTGACATGGTTGACCTTATCAGACTGTCCTAAGGTAATACCCAGTCTGGATGTTGTCTAAGGTCTGTGATGAATGTGATTGTTGAGGTGGTTAGATCCCAAAGGCTGGAGCAGTACTGAGAAGCAGTCAAACATAATTGAGCTGTTCGATCACTCCTGAGATCCTGCTCTGATGCTGGGGCATCCTCATATCCCTGATAAAAATAAACCTCTGACTTTCTAAACGGTTTGACATTCACAATTGGGAGAATTCAAGGATGCATTCAATGATCAATTGATTAATTTGAATTTTATTTTCCATATGTGAACACTTTACAACAAGGTTAAATTTTTTAACATTGGTTAATGACCTAGCGTTCTTGAACAAACAATGAACAACACCTTTAAAGCATTTAAACATCTTTTATCATTGATTTTTGCAGCAGTGGACAGTTTAAACTGTTTTACTTTTAGTTTGTTGGATATGAAAATGATGTTGGATGGGAACATGGTTTCTAACATTCACAGATAAATAAAACATTTTTCTCTGTCAGTGTTTTTCAAATTACACCCACTTTGGTGATCTCCTTAAATCTCCATCTGTGCATCCAATGAAACCATATGATTGTTTACCTTACTACATTTACAGACCATTTCATTGATATAATGATCCTCTCTGCAACTACTTAATTGACCTATTGCTAAGCCCCTTATCTCAAATGCTGATGAGTCAATGGCAGTCGAGTATCAGTTGCACAGGGAGATGAACTTAGACTTTGTTTCAGCGCCATAGAAAAACACTTGAAGAACCGAAGCTTTCATCGGTTTGATGGAGTTTATGCTACGAATAGGAAAAATGCCCGTGGTACTTGTAACACTGATTCCTGGTATTCTGAGAGGATGGGCAATATAATTTATTTTATTACATTTCCTGAACCCTAACAAAACAGAACAAAATGTCCCTAAGCATTCAGCCCCAAGACAAAAACGTTCATTTTCTGGTTCTTTCATTAAGTTACAATTTTTATCTGCTCAAGAAGAACGTTATTATCATCTTACATTTCAGCAAGGTATCTATCTCTGGCTAAAACCAGCTAAAAGCTTTTTGCTACATATCAGCACTGAGCATATTTCCATAAGGTCTAGCAGATCTCATTATTTGTTTACTGATTTAATTCAATGATCCATAAAACCATGATGTGAAACACTGGCCTAATGCCCGCCTACAGTTCATTAAATGTCTAATTTCATCCTCTCTATAAGCAATTATATTATGCAAATATGAGTACAAATTCCTATCTCTTGAAGCACTGAACTCTGTTATATTAATATAGTTTGTCTTAATTTACTCATTGGCGTATGTCACATGGCACCAGGACTGTAATAATCATCATTTTCATTTGTATTGTAATCCAATAAATAAGTCAGTCTTGTTTGTACACTTGTTATCACTGAAGATGCATCTGTTTTGATCCATCCAGACAGCTCTATGACTCAAATAAGCGAGACAACCAAAAGACCACTAGTCCTGTGTGACCACTGTTTTGTTCCATGTTCTCATCATCCTCAGGAAACCCTAATGTCACTGAAAAAATTTGGAGTGACATTTAACCAGCCCCGCTGCACGAATATGACATTTTCCATTTTTAGAAGCAATGGATTTACTATTAAATCACAGGGGAGAGGGAAATCTCAACTTCAAGTTTGACTGTGAGAGCCCTTAAAATCAATATCAAATCTAAATTTACTCTTTATGAGAATGTAAATTATTAGCCAAATAGTAATGTAGGCACCGTTTTAAGAAGCTCAGTAAGAATTTGGTCTGGCTCTGTTCTATTAACACCCACTTTTCAACAGTGTTCATTTCGTCAATGAAGACGAGGACAAAAAATATTTGTTAACAAACATTTTTTCATGTGACTAAGACATGAAGTTGACGAGCTAAAACTAGTATCTAATGATAAAAACTATGAATTTATGCCGCATCTTGGTTAACATGACAAGACAGGACTATAATGTTATTTGAGGACTAACGGACATTCAAAATGTGTGTCTCTGTCAATTGGATTGCAATCGGATAAGGGGCGTTCGCACATCGAGTCTTGGTATGGCAGCCACGGTGGATGGATAGACTACCAAAACGTGAACAAACGATCTGAAACAATGATCTCAGCTCCCGAAGGGGTAGGGATAAGGTGACCAGACATCCGTTATTTCCCTGGAGTCACAATTAGCTGTCGATTAGTTTAAAGTTAGTGAAGGCAGGATAGGTGAAATCATGCTGATAGAAGTGCTCACTCTCGTGCACTCTCAATTTCTTCAGTTCTCATATATAGCGCGCGATCAGTTCTCAGTGCTCAAATACACACAAAGCAGTCCAGATGTCTGTCGTGTGTCGAGTATCTCACGTAAATACAGTTTGTTATGGATTAAATGAACGTTTAATTGAACATACAAGAGCTTAAACATTAACCCCCCGGAGCTTGGAAATACATGAAAATTAAGACACTTAATGTCTTTAAAAGCAAATAGTTGTAATGGTGTAGATTTGGCAGTGGGATTCATTCATATAATGGATTATTAAGGCTGGTAAGCAATTACAATTTTGAATCTAATTAATTACATGATGTGGTGATTAATTAATCTAACTAATCGCACATCAAATTTGGAGAAATTACTTTGAAAAGATTATTTAAAGTCATTGTTGTGCAAAGCATCAAAAAGAGATTGCAAAAAGTAGGTTCAGCAAGAAATATTTTGTTACATATACTCTTTTGGATCATGTGAGTAAATGATGACAGAATTGTCATTTTTGGTTGGATGAACTATAACTTCAATAATTTATTTTCTTAATTTTATTATTATTACTATGAAAATATTAAATTATTTCTTTAATGAAATGATACTATAAATAATAAACTAAAACTGCCAGTAGGTGGTGGTAAATGTCTTATTGATTAAAGGGTTGGTTCACCCAAATATTTAAAATTATGTCATTAATGACTCACCATCATGCCGTTCCAAACCCGTGAGACCTCCGTTCATCTTCGGGACACAGTTTAAGATATTTTAGATTTAGTCCAAGAGCTCTCAGTCCCTCCATTGAAGCTGTGTATACGGTCTACTGTCCATGTCCAGAAAGGTAAGAAAAACATCATCAGAGTAGTCCATGTGACATCAGAGGGTCAGTTAGAATTTTTTGAAGCATCGAAAATACATTTTGGTCCAAAAATAGCAAAAACTATGACTTTATTCAGCATTGTCTTCTCCTCCGTGTCTGTTGTGAGAGAGAGTTCAAAACTCTGCAGTGTATTGATATCCGGTTCACGAACGAATCATTCGATGTAACTGGATCTTTTTGAACCAGTTCACCAAATATAACTGAATCGTTTTAAACAGTTCGCGCAGTTCCCAATACGCATTAATCCAAAAATGACTTAAGCTGTTAACTTTTTTATTGTGGCTGACACTCCCTTTGAGTTAAAACAAACCAATATCCCAGAGTAATTAATGTACTCAAACAGTACACTGACTGAACTGCTGTGAAGAGAGAACTGAAGATGAACACCGAGCCAAGCCAGATAATGAACTAAAGATTGACTCATTCTCAAGTCAAGAACCGTTTCTGTCAGACGTGTCCGATTCATGAACCGAGGAGCTGATGATACTGCGCATGTGTGATTCAGCGTGAAGCAGACTGACACACAGAGCATCTGAACCGAACTGATTCCTTTGATGATTGATTCTGAACTGATTCTGTGCTAATGTTATGAGCCCAGGTAAACCGAAGGCTTGAATCAAGGGCAATCATCGCCAATTACGTTGAGCGCAAAAGAACCGGTGAACCGTTTTCTTCAACCGGTTTATTGAATCGAACTGTCTGAAAGAACTACTGGTGATCCGAAAACTGATGCAACCGGTTCTTGTCTCTAGAACGAGTCAATCTTTAGTTCATTATCTGGCTCGGCTCGGGGTTCATCTTCAGTTATCTCTTCACAGCAGTTCAGTCAGTGTACTGTTTGAGTACATGAATTCCTCCGGGATATTGGTTTGTTTTAACTCAGAGGGACTGTCAGCCACATTAAAAAGTTAACAGCTTAAGTCATTTGTGGATTAATGCTTATTGGAGACCAGACCTGTTTTAAATGATTCAGGTAGATTTGGTGAACTGGTTCAAGAAGATCTGGTTACATCGAATGATTCATTCGCGAACCGAATATCACTACACTGCAGAGTTTTGAACTCTCTCACAACAGACCCGGAAGAGAAGACAATGATGAATGAAGTCGTAGTTTTTGCTATTTTTGGACCAAAATGTATTTTCGATGCTTCAAAAAATTCTAACTGACCCTCTGATGTCACATGGACTACTTTGATGATGTTTTTCTTACCTTTCTGGACATGGACAGTATACCGTTCACACAGTTTCAATGGAGGGACAGAAAGCTCTCGGACTAAATCTAAAATATCTTAAACTGTGTTCCGAAGATAAACGGAGGTCTCACGGGTTTGGAATGATATGATGGTGAGTTATTAATTACATAATTTTGATTATTGGGTTAACTAACCCTTTAAGTCATCGTGTCATTTATTCATTCATTTGATTCGTTCAAATGACTGATTCATTCAGAAGTGAAGTAAATGTTTTTTTTCTGAATGGTTCTTTGAATCATTAGGCTTGTTCGACTTGAAGAGGGTCATTGCCATCAGACCGACCAGTGTGTGACATCAAAGTACTGCAAGAGCTTAGAAAACAGGAGACTTGTGCTTTTGAATCGCTCTCACAGTACTTTGATGTCATACACCGATCGGTCTGTGCAGCACCAATTCAAAGCAAATGCGACCAATGGTTCAACACACAAAATGTTTCACCCAATTCATTCAAAACGTGGATTAAAAAAATGAAATGCTGCTGTGGGTTGCTCGGGGATGAACAGTTCTGATTTGTCTTTATATTTTGGTTGGCAAAATTGAGCAAAGCAGACAACATTGTGTGTAAAATATAACAATATTAACGTCTTAATGAAATGTTGTATAAGATGAGTAACACATTTGCACTCGTGTGATATTGCACTTAGCCTACTGCTCGTGTGATATTTCTTAACTATGTGATGTAAATATGAGACAAAATTTCAAACATTTTGAATTTTAGGAATATTCTCTAGGCTCCATCATGCAGTAAGTTGTTTCCCTGCCTCATATTAGTCATTAATCGACTGTATGAAATGGCAGAGGATCCACATAGGTCTTTGGCGGGGCAAGTGCGTTAAATGAATTAATAAATTGAACACGCTATTTTTCTCCATAATTAATTAATCTAATTAACACATTAAATGAACAGCCCTAATAGTAAGATAGCCTTGTTTGAAATGGGTTTGGCTAAAAGAAATTTTTTGTTTCGTCTATACTACTAGGTAGTATTGACTGAGTTAAATAAAATGGCATTAAAAGAGACTAAAATACAATTTAGACTAAATGTCATCAGTTTTCATCGACTAAAACTAGACTAAAATATCACCAGTTATCGTTGACTAAAACTAGACTAAACTAAAAAGAGTATGAACGTGACTACAACTAATAAAAAATTAAATGACAGATTCACACAAAGACTAGACTTAAACTAAAATTAAAACAGGCCATCAAAAACAACACTATTGTATATGAACAATAGCCAGAAATATATAAAAAAAAAGCATTAGGTGATGTCGAGAGGATTTGTCATTTCCAATTAATTAATTTAATTATTACCATTGCTATTATCATTATTGTTATTATTATTACATTTATAGGTTTACTAAAATTAATTTGCCCTGCATCCAAACTCAAACTTAGTCTCCACTTTCCGCACAAACATTTGAATATGTGGCAAATAGCACTCATTTATTGAATGTTTAACCTAACATTGTGATATGCTTTAAGTATTTTATATCTATAGATATTATTTCCGGCCAGTCATAATTACAGCATTGTATGACATCGTTTCATATGATGCTCATTCCCTGTTTGAGAGTTTCTGCCCAATAAATGGATGACCTTAGCACACGTGTATTTCTGTTTACAAAGTCTGGTTCACTTGCAAAAAGGGCAGTGTAAAAGCAAACCGCACTAACCAAAAAAAATCAACACTGTATTTGGTCCGGACCAAAGCAAGTGAACTACTGGACATTCCTGATGTGAATACACCCTAAGTCGAGCGTACCTAATGCCATCTGCAGGACCAAACGCGCTCATTATTGGGTGTACATATAGTTTTATTTTCATCACCTGCAGACTCACAAGGACCTCATTAAAGGCACTTTACCACATTGCTGCTGCATGTTTGCCCTCTGGTCATTTGGTTTTGGTTACACCATGTCATCAAATCATGCAGAATTCACACATGCTCAAACGAACCACACTAACAGAGCAATAGCACCAGAGTTTGTTTTAACCGAACCAAACATGCCAAGTGCGAACGCACCCTTATTTGATGTATTATTGAAGCAAAATGCTTAAGAATTTAAGAATACTCACTGTGTTTCAAGCTCACAGAAGAGCGAAACTACTTTCAGTTTCTAGAGTTTTACTAAAACCAGCGCATTTAAACTCTGTTAATAAATGTCCATTAAAAATTGCAGTCCACCATCTGAAAGAGTATCATGCTGAGGTCAGTGCCCTAATTTTATCTGAAGAACCCTTGTAAGTGCCTGAGCAAGCCAGAATCAATAATCTGAGTCTAAGATGGAAATAATTGTTAGTGGATTTGATGGGAATAATGCTAAAGAATGTGTGTGTGTGTCGAGAAGTTAAAGCAGGTAAAGCATATTTTGCTCGTTTTGCTCTCCATTTCTATTGACTAATGTGGAACTGAGTCCAAATTAAATATTTCATATATCCCTCTTCATGCTGAACTTGGAACAAATAAATAATGCACTAAAACAGAAAACCAAATGTCACAGTTAAATTATCTGATCTTCACCGTGCCCTATCCTTGGCACAAAAATCTAATTTTATTGAAGAGCTGTTCAGCAGAAAGTGATATTTATATTGTCAAAATGATATTTCTATTGATTTATAAAGGTGGCACATGAAAATAAATGTCCCAAAGACACCCGTGTATATCCCCAAAGAGAAAATCAAAATGAATTTCATGTAAAATTATGTGTAAATGAGTGTGTTTTGTCATTTAAAAAATATACTAAATTATCTTGATCTGTAATGTGAGAAGGGTGCCACCATGTTTATTTACGCTGCAGTTCAGGAAGTTCTGTCAATTGGATTTACAGCACATGAATTCAAGTAATAAGTGGCCGAAGAAATGGGCGAAGAATAGAGTGAACTTTTAGTTACTTACACTATGTGTATCTGATATGAATAAAACACATCTGCAAATTATATTTGAATGGATTGTTACTGTTGCTTCTATAGAAATCTCTGTGTATTTTACAAGCTCCAAATGTTTTGTTTTACTAGTACTTATGAGCACTTAAACATCTGAAATCTAAAATAAATATTATGTGGTTTAAAACACTGCATACTTGTGATAATATGACAAGCGCAGTGCATTTCTCTCTCTGATTCGGTGCCAGATAAAGCACCAAAGCTCAGTTTTAATTTAGTTGCTATGTGACATCAATGAACATTCTAAATCCCATATATGGGACTGTACTCCTGGGGGTACGTAAATAGTGGGTCAAAGGGTTAAGTTAGACTATGGGTCAAAGGGTTAAGTTAGACTAGTCTTTCACGACTTCCAGTGAACTTTCCTCTAACTGAGCGGTTCTCAATTCCAGTCCTTGCAGCCCCTGCTCTGCACATTTTGTATGTTACGCTTATCACTTCAGACATTTGTTCTATTCCAACGTAAGTGTCCAACGTAAGTGTCCAGCGAAGTGGACATCACAGGATATCCAGTGTTGTGCCAGTTCATACTTAAAAAGAACTAGCTCAAAGTTCAGTTCACACAGATGATAATGAACTAGTTCATGTTCATAGTTCTTTTTTTTTTTTAAATGAACTAAGTTCACATATCTAAAAACGAACTAGTTCACGTTCATTTGTATCATTATAATATTTTAACAAATATGAAATGCGCTTTTTTTAATGGCTACAACATTATAGTATGCCTACATAGCCTACTCTCTATTTGTACAAATTTCTGCACATAAATTTAATTCTGAATTTTGCACACACAAGTTGAAAGGCATTTGTTCAAATCAAGTTCACGGATAATTGTGCCTGCATTTATTAGCCTAATTATGATACTAAAATCCTAACAAATAGGCTATGCTATGTACAAAAAAATCAGATGAGCCCATAATATGAACGGTTAAGCATTTTCCTCCCATAGAAAACCATTATAAGAACGCTCAATGTGGCTTAATGCAGATTAGAATGTCCCCTTATTATGTCGAAATAACGAGATATCGATACTAGGCTACTGTGTCCACCGTGGCCTCCTTTTTGATCAGCGGAAACCATTTTTGCTTGTTTGGGATCTGACAGTCCAGCGTATTTGAAAAAGTTAAGCAAACTTTCCTGTCTTTTTTACATTTTTCCCCTGCGTGAAACGATCGAGGCTAACAGCAATCTCAACTAGTACAACAAGCGCGCAAGTCATGTGTCACAAACATTGAACACTACACAAACAGTAATTTTTTTTTCATTTAGGCAATTAATTTTAGTGACACAGGAGGTGCCGGATCCAATGTAGGAGGTGACGGAACATGTTCCGGCTCAAATTAAGCCCTGGTAAAACCTGACTTTTCAAATGAGCGTGAACGTGAACTGCGCGTGCTGTTCATTCCTGCCAGAGTGAGCGCCGCTCTCGTTCACGTTCATTGTATGAAAAGTGATTCGTTCAGTTCAGCGTTCGGTGAAAATATGAACGCATTCAGTGAATGCGTTCAGTGAACGTCGTTCATTGAACGCGTTCATGCACAACACTGAGGATATCCCACCATGATTCCAGTTCGAAGCGAACTTATATGTTCCATTCAAAGTGCAGTGGTGTGTGAGAAGTTATTTTAATTTGTATTTATTTACAGAGGTATATGATGTCACACTTGTCCATGTGTGAGAACATAGCGCAGTGCAACTCTGTGAATAAATGTTCCAAAGTGAAGTAAACTTCAACAGATTTCCCCTGCTCAGGGAGTGGGGAGCAATGAACACTGTGTAGGGTCCATGTCAATCAGAACAGTTCATGCACAAAGCTCACTACTAACAAGCTGATTATCTGAAACAGTTGTTCAAATTCCAAACACCATGCCCTTTAGACTTATCATTCAACTTGGGGCTCGAGGACTGGAATTGGGAACCGCTGTTCTAACTGATTACAGCAATCTGTTTATATTATCCCATGCACTCTGTAGCTACTGAAATGCTTCTTGTTTTTTAAAGCATTGCTCCAGGTGAGGCTCAAACTCATAACCTCAGCACTACTCTGCTTCCTTACAAGTACCAGGCACTGACCAATTGCGCCACTGAAGCAACCGCATTAACAAACACCATGTTCTTTAGTTAGACTTATCATTCAAATTGTTCCATTAGTTTTCTTCTAACTGATCTAAGCAATCTGGGCCCGTATTATATAAAGATTCTAAGAATCCTCTCAGAAAACTCTTAATTTAGCTTAAAAACTTTTACGTAGGAGTCTTAGCTTAAGAGCGATTCGAGATCTGAGAGCAACTCTGAATAAGGAAAAGACAAAAACTTTCATCTTAGTGAGGAGGCGGGGTTGACTCCGTTGCTTTGTATGACACAATCTTTTGAAGACTGTGATTGGTTGGTTGTCAAAGAAGGAAAAAAAAAGTGATTTTAAGTATAGACGGTTTCAACGACAACAACATAAACAAACGTTACTGCACATGCGCGCTTTTGTGGACCTAACTTAACCTCCGGTAGACTTCCAAATAGAATCAATAACAACAGCCAAGTCCCTCTAGAGTAGATATTTTTTGATAACAAACAAAATATGTTTGCCGCGTGAATCAGGCGGACTTAATGAAAATGCAAATTAATTCTATGCCAGCAGGAGATGTTTTAAAGCATAGACATAAAGCGCGAGAAATAGAGGTTTCCCCAGTAACAGCTGTAAACAAAGCAGAGCTGGTACGCTCACATGCTGCTTTATCAGGCACATGCAAGTCTTCCTTCAGAAATACAGCGATATAAAAACACCTGTGCCTCGTTTTGATATTTAAACATATAAATGTAAGGAATTATTATTATTAAACATGCAGTACGAAATGTTACTCATGTTTATTCAACGAAGCCTTTTTGAAAATCGATCAGTTTTAAAATTGTGGCGAGTCTCCAAAAATAAATAAATGTATGGGAAACACATCCCGCAGCACAACCACCTGACCCCAACTTCAGTCTACTCATCACCTTGACTTTAACTGTGTTTGTAAAAGGCACTGCAGCCAGACCAATATACACAACACAGACCGGAAGTTAACTTAGGCCCAGGCACGTGCGCCCGATGAAACCGTCTATAGGGTCTATTCTAATTCTCACTTTGAATTTACATGCTTAATTTTTCCTATTTGACCGTTCTCTCTCACACACACACACACACACACACACACACACACACACACACACACACACACACACTATATGTGTGTATATAAATCCTTTTTTTATTTACCATGCTTTTAATGTCCTATAAGGTATTTGATTGGCTTAGAATGATAAAAATTGTTCCACTCTTTCCAATTACAGTTATTGCTGTCCTATTTAAGTGGCAGTTTGAATGTTGGTTTTAATGTATCAAGCATGGTATCAAAAGAAGGGCGAGAAAACCAAACTGGACAGAGGAACAGTGTTTACTTTTAGCCCAGTTAGTGGATGAACACAAGGCCATTCTTAAAAGAAAATTTGGGCCGGGTGTCACAGCAAGGGACAAGAAGCAGACATGGGAGCGTATAGCACAAACTATTAACGGTTCATTCCCCCTGCTTGTGCGCACCTATAAGCCTGCTATATTCATAAATGCAGTTTTTTGTGCCTGCAAGGTGGGAATGTCCAGTGGAAACGAAATGAACTGCGACACAATAAGATGTTCTGAAAGTGCTGTAATTGTTTGTATGATCACTCTGCTTACAGAAGGTTGTGACAGACCCAAATCATCACTATTGCATTGTTGCATTTCCCAGTTACCAAATATTGTAATGTAGTGATTACTTTATTTTCTGGCGCTATGGCATTTCTGCGCTGTGTCTGAGATGTTAGCACATCTCTAATAAGACCAGTCACAAACATGATCCCTGCAAGATCTAATCTATAGCGTCTTATTAACTCAATGTCATCCATTGTTTTTGCATTAAGATTCTTTATGAAAACGGGCCCTGGGGCCTGTTGCACAAAACTAGGATAAGGGATTAAGTCAGGATATCTTGGTGATCCTGGCTCAATTGATCCGTAATCCGGTTGCACTAAAGCTGGATAGGGGGCAGGAGGATATGTTATGGTATAAATTACCATGGAGATTTATTCTGTGGAGCTAGCCTGCTCCAGACCAGGCTAAATTCCAGGATCTATTTAATCTCATCCTTAATGTCAGTCAGCAGTCACCACAAATGGAAACCAATAGTTATTTCACTGCTCACTATACATTGTTATCACATATAACTAGACCCACTGTCATTATTTAAACGTTTGTGATCATTAATTTCAATCATTTTGGATAAATAATGATTTTTAGATGATGTTGCTCTCATTAGATAATTTACAGTTTCCCATAGACTATAAGGCTATATATAAAATGATAGAATATTAGGGCCACAGAGGGAAAAAAAAGACAAGTCATAATATTGTAACCAGTTGTTTTAAAGGAGGACAGTTGTTAAAATGACAGATGTGGGGCATTTCGTGAAATTGTACTTCAGTATGGTTTCATAAACAAAGACATGCTGATGTGCCAGAATATTAAGTATCTCATTGTCATAAGTATCAAAACTGTAAAAAGAATATGTAGCTTTTCTGCAGAAAGAACCAGCCTCATAAATTTATGACTATCCTTTTTCCTCAGTGTGGCCCTAGTAAAACAAAGCAGGTAAACCATCAGCTCCTTTCGAAACTGAAGTCACAGTGACTCTACAAGATGGAAAGCACAGAATCAAAGCATATTATACAAAATGATACATACACATTCAAAGGTCTGTATATAACACACCCTGCATGTCTGCACACTAAAATAAATGCAGGACAAATCCATACACATCAACTGAACAGACAAATGAATGGATGCAGTAGCCTCCCTGCAGCCTTGTATTACACACAGTATACCGCACAAACATCATAAGAGGCCAAATTCGTAACAAAACGAACCCAAAAAAACCCAAATTCCTCTGCCACCGCAGGACATATTTAACCAAAATTGAAAGCACACATACTAACTAAAATAATTCAACACATATTGGTCCCTCAGCAGCCGACCACTGTCGTCATCAGGGAAGATTGCCGGATTGTCCCAGTCCATGGCTGGTGGCACTCTGGGGGCCCTCTCCTTCCTCAGGCAGGCCACATTGTGGAGGACAGCACAAGCCACAGTAATATCACATGCCCTAACAGGGCTGACCCTTAATTTGTGAAGGCAGTGAAAGCGTGCTTTCAGGAGGCCAAAGGTCATTTCAACTCTGGCCCTGGTCCTGGCATGGGCATGGTTGTAGGCCTGCTGTGCTTCCTGGGGGTCTGTGAAAGGTGTCAGGAGAAAAGGCTGGCAGCCATACCCCCTGTCTCCCAGCAACACACCAGAGAATTCACCTGTCAACACAAAATCTCATCATTACTACCTCATAAACACAGTGATATTCTTGACACAGCCATGATGGTTATAAATAGGGGTTGTGTGGCTTACCTTGTGATAGGCACTGATAGATTTCAGAGGCCCGAAAGATTCTGGAGTCATGGACTGAGCCAGGCCATTTTGCCACAACATTGCTGATCACACAGTCAGCATTGCAGACCATCTGAAATCATAAGATGAGGAATATTACACCAATCAATGCACATCACTGGCAATGCAGAGTGTTCGTCAATGGACAATATCAAAAAGTTATGTTCACCTGAACATTAATGCTGTGAAAGGATTTCCTATTCACAAAATCGGCCCCATGGGCACCTGAGGGGGCTTTTATCCTTATGTGTGTGCAGTCCACCGCACCAATGACATTGGGGAAACCTGTCACACAAAGTAATGAGTATCCTACTATGTGTTAACAGTTGTCCTGTAATTTGTAGATCCTCTTACCTGCAATCCTATAGAACTCCTCTTTGATGTCACAGAGTCTTCTGTGGCCAGGGAAGGAGATGAAGAAATCTGCTAATGCTTTGATAGCCAGACACACACTCCTTATTGTGCGGCAAATTGTGGCCTTGTTCAGCTGTTCTGCATCCCCCACAGTACAGGAAGGCTCCACTAGCAAAAAAGCGCAAGGCCACACAAACCATTTGCTCCACACTCAGTGCATGGCTCCGTGCAGTGCGGTGCTTAATCCTGGGACCCAGTAGTCTGCATAGATACCTGATGCCATCTGCAGAAAACCTGTATCTTTCATATAGATGGTCATCAGGGAAGGCCAGTGGGTCCAACCGGTCCCTGAAGACCCTTTCTCGCCTGAAGGCTCTCCTCAGCACAAGTGCTTCTTCATCCACCACATCTCGCAAGAATGGGCATGCCATTGTCAGAGCAGAAAGGAACACACAATTTTGGGCCTTCATATAGGCTAGTGGCCACACCTGGTGCTTGGGGGTGGGCAAAAGAGGCCGGTGCCTTATAACGATGACTTGGTTGTACTGATTGCTGGGAAAATAAAAAAAACCTTAGAAAGATGCCACCGTCCTGTGTGCTCACAATAAGAGCTCATATGTCATGGCTCACTTGACTTTACGAGAATTTACCTAATTTTTATTTTGAGCTGTGTCATCTTCTTGGAGCTGGGGGAGGAAAGAAAAATAATGATTAATACATTTGTGTTACAGTTAGCATACAGTGTACATTGAAGGCATATCTCACCTCCCTCTCAAGTTTTTTTATTTCAAGGTCCAGTTTCCTAATTGTCCTGTTTTTTATTTCGGACTCCAGTGCAAGATTTTCCATCTTTTTCTTCTTGTACTGAATGTCTATGTCTGCCAGTTCTATTTGGCGCCGGAGGTGGTTGCCATACTTCTTTCTGATAGCTTGTGAGCTCTGTGAACACAATACAATTAGCGCAGCTGGAATTTGGCAGGATGTGGTGTCCTTTTATTAATACGCACTATGTTGCCAGGCTGGTTTTCCCACTGTATAGCATCTGGGTCCTGTAAAAGAAATTAGATTTTTTGATTTTGATGAGGACTCCTCACCATTGTAGAGTAAATAGTACTTTCACAGTCTTAACATGATACCTCATGCCTTCTGGAATCCAGAGAGATGGTCTCCTCCTCATCATCGTCTCCATCATGTGCTGTTGCTGCTGCACTGGGGCTTTCACCCTATCACATTTAATATTGAAGCTAGTAGACAAGACATGCCAGGCCTACAGTATGCCTTTGATGGAGTACTCACTGGATCAGCATCGTCTGGTGCTTGTGCTGGTGGCTCTAACAGGAACACAGTGCTGCCAGACACTGCAAGGCAATAGGTAAACCAAAGTCAGACAGTCCAAATTGATTCAATATGAATGTGGTTGTATCCCAAAAAAATAAAAAAAATCTGTCAATATAATAAGAAAAATTCTCTTGAAATAAGTTAACTTTCATAATTACAGTACAACTGCGTTTTTGGAGATGTGAATTAAATATTTGAATTGTAATTGTGATGTTTCAGCGGAGCGGTGAGTGTGTAATTGTGCACTACTTACGCATTCAGGCAGTCTGCAATACTTTGCCACGCTTTTTCTCTTTGCTTTATCACTGTGGCGGTGTTGCCTTTCTTCTTAATTATATCTTTCACCTCCTCGTATGCCTCCATGAGGATTTGTGCTTCCGACGGGGAAGCGGCTCTAGTTGCCATGGTAAATCAGTTAATCTGTGATCTGTGGTGGGGTCTATTTGAGTGAGCCGTGAGCGCGCACCTATCCAGGATTGGTTTCACCTGGCTTAATGAATCCGTGTCTGCTCATCCTGGCTTGGTCTTTGTGCAACCAATTAAGCCTGGACGCACATGTTTTGGCTTCATTGAGCTCAGCTGAGTCATTTATCCCGGATGTCTTAATTCTACTTTTGTGCAACAGGCCTCTGGTTTCCAACAGATAGTTTTTATTATCCCATGCACTCTGTAGCTACTGAAATGCTTCTTGCTTTCTAAAACTTTGCTCCAGGTGAGGCTCGAACTCACAACCTCGGCATTGCTCTGCTACGTACTGTCTTATAAGTACTGCGCACTAACCGATTGCGCCACTGGAGCTATTAAATCTTGAAAAAATTCCAAACACCATCGTCTTTAGTTAGATCTATCATTCAAGTTGTTCCATGAATTTTTTCTTATTACAGCAGTGATCCTCAAATCTGGCTCGGGAGATCCACTTTCCTGCAGAGTTTAGCTCCAACCCTAATCAAACAAAACTACCTGTGATTTTCTATTGATCCTGAAGACATTGATTAGCAATTCAGATGTCTTTGATTAGGGTTATGGCTAAACACAGCAGGAAAGTTGATCTCGCCAGCTGAATTTGAGGATCACTGGATTACAGCAATCTTGTATACAACAGATCTTTTATATTATCCAATGAACTTTGAGCCTACTGAAATGCTTCATGCTTGTCTCTTGACACACCGCGGCCACGATAACACTGTATGACACATGGATCGCACGAAGCTCACTACTAACAAGCTGATTATCTGAAACAGTTGTGTTAATAAATAGAGACATGCAAAACACACAAAGATGGGGGGCTCGCGGACTGGAATTGGGAACCGCTGTTCTAACTGATTACAGCAATCTGTTTATATTATCCCATGTAGCTATTTGCTTTCTAAAGCCTTGCTCCAGGTGAGGCTCAAACTCATAACCTCAGCACTGTTCTGCTATTTTACAAGTACCAGGCACTGACTGATTGCGCCACAACCGCATTAACAACACCGTGTTCTTTAGTTAGACTTATCATTCAAGTTGTTCCATTAGTTTTCTTCTAACTGATCTAAGCAATCTGGTTTCCAACAGATCTTTTTTACAGTTTTTCTCGATTGTTTACACACATTTTCTGAAAGCATGCCTCATATTCTCAAAACTCTACACACAAATCCAAAAACACACACAATGGGCAAAACCCCTCAATGCTCCTGCAAAAAGAAACTTTACATTCAAAACAATGTTATTTCTTCTCAAAATGGTATTTTGTTTTCAAATGACACACACAAACCATCATATGAATAGACATTTATAAGAACCATTTGAACACTGATGTGCTCAGTGTAAAACACTATGATGAATGGAAAACACTTATTCTCCATTCATCATAATCAGTGTTACACTTACTACAGACAGTACATACATAAGTGTGTTGTAAAATATTTGAGAATATTGTTTTTACAGAACACACAAATACACGGTAACGAATATATTTAATTTTTCCCACAAAAACAATGTACACAGTGTACATCCCAACCAACACAAAGTAGGACATACAGTGGTCTACATACAAAACAACAGAACAATTTACTGTATTCAGTTACAGTAATACTGTAAAAAAAAAAACACTATGCTGCATCCTCTCTTCTGTTGCGGTCTGGCCACAGCACCTCATCCACATCACAAGCAATGTTTTCCCTGGCCAAGCATGGCGATTCCAGCCATGAAAAGCATCAGCTGCTATATCTTCACATGCGTCCTCCATAGCTTGGAGAAGAGGTATACGCGTTTGAGGATTTCGGTCATACACTTTCCATCTCCAGGCAGAAAAAAATTCCTCAATAGGATTGAGGAATGGAGAATATGGAGGGAGATAAACAACTAAAATGCGTGGGTGGGCAGTGAACCAGTTACGAACCAGAGCAGCCCTGTGGAAACTTACGTTGTCCCAAATGACAACGTACCTGAGCTGCTCTGGGCCATCTACCTGATCTGGTGGAATGAGTGTGTTGTGTAGGGTGTCCAGGAATGTGATCAGATGGGCGGTGTTGTAGGGGCCAAGGGTAGCATGGTGATGGATGACGCCGTGATGGGTAATCGCTGCACACATTGTGATGTTCCCTCCGCGCTGGCCAGGGACTTCAACAATGGCACGCTGGCCGATTATATTCCATCCCCTCTATCGTCTTTTTGTGAGGTTGAACCCAACCTCATCAATGAAGATGAACTGGTGCTCCACTGCAGCCACCTCTAGCTCAAGGACTCTCTGAAACACACATGACAATATCAGAAATAGACATGGAGTGGTCACTATTGTGAAGCTCAATCATTATGATTACAATATTGAAATATGTATAATTTACAGCAATGTATACAGTGTTGAGAGTATGCATCAATTGTGGGACTCACTTGCACATAGTTATGTCGCAATTCTTTGACTCTTTCTGAATTGCGTTCAAATGGCACCCTGTAGACCTGCTTCATCCTGAGATGATTTCTGCGCAAGACACGGTCCAGTGTTGATAAGCTTACCCTATCAATATTTTGAAATATGTCATTGTTTTCTATTATCTTTCTTTGTATTTGCCGTAATGTTATGGCATTGTTTTCTAGGACCATGTTAATGATTTGAGTTTCCTGTTCAGGAGACAGAACACGTTCCCGACCGCCTTGTGTTGGTAATCTTTCAGTTCTGCCAAACAAAAACATAGTAAAATAGTGTAAATACAAAGTAGGTATACATTTCCTATATACATGAAGCATACTTTACAGCATTTTTACAGTCCTACAGAACAGTCCACAGGCAATACTGTACTACTGTACTCATTGAATACTGTATTTATATGTAGTACTGCAATTTTCTAGTGAGAGTAGATTTCTTACCTATTCTCATTTCGGAAAGTCCGGATGATGGATGCCACAGTGTACCTGCTCAAATTTGGCTGTACTCTTTGCCCAGCCTCCCTTATTGTTAGACCATGGTTGACCACATGATCAACTAAAGTGTCTTGGATCTCATCAGAGATTATGTTCCTTGGCCTTCCTCGTCCTCGTATTCGTCCCCGTCCCCGTCCTCATCCCCGTCCTCCTCCTCCTCCTCCTCCTCCTCCTCCTCCTCCTCCTACTCCTCCTCCTCCTCCTCCTCCTCCTCCTACTCCTCCTCCTCCTCCTCCTACTCTCACTTCTCTGGCTCTGCCTCTGTTTCCAATGTTGGCATCCATTGTTCCATTGAAGAGCTCACCTGTTGCCCTTTTATGCTAAAGCTCTGATTGCTAATTGTAAAACTGTGTGACGGGTGTTTGCCCATGTGATGAGTCAGTGTGCATATCTGAATGGCAGTGTGTTCCTTGTAAAAACAATAAATTTTCCGCATGAATATTGTGCCTAAAGCAGAGAATTGTGTGTAGTGGCATTGCTCTGCTACGTACTGTCTTATAAGTACCGCGCGCTAACCGATTGCGCCACTGGAGCTATTAAATCTTGAAAAAATTCCAAACACCATCGTCTTTAGTTAGATCTATCATTCAAGTTGTTCCATGAATTTTTTCTGATTACAGCAGTGATCCTCAAATCTGGCTCGGGAGATCCACTTTCCTGCAGAGTTTAGCTCCAACCCTATTCAAACAAAACTACCTGTGATTTTCTATTGATCCTGAAGACATTGATTAGCAAATTCAGATGTCTTTGATTAGGGTTAGAGCTAAACACTGCAGGAAAGTTGATCTCGCCAGCTGAATTTGAGGATCACTGGATTACAGCAATCTTGTATACAACAGATCTTTTATATTATCCATTGATCCTCAAATCTGGCTCGGGAGATCCACTTTCCTGCAGAGTTTAGCTCCAACCCTAATCAAACAAAACTACCTGTGATTTTCTATTGATCCTGAAGACATTGATTAGCAAATTCAGATGTGTTTGATTATGGTTAAAGCTAAACACTGCAGGAAAGTTGATCTCGCCAGCTGAATTTGAGGATCACTGGATTACAGCAATCTTGTATACAACAGATGTTTTATATTATCCAATGAACTTTGAGCCTACTGAAATGCTTCATGCTTGTCTCTTGACACACCGCAGCAACGATAACACTGTATGACACATGGATCACATGAAATTCATGCACGAAGCACACTACTAACAAGCTGATTATCTGAAACAGTTGTGTTAATAAATAGAGACATGCAAAACACACAAAGATGGGGGGCTCGCGGACTGGAATTGGGAACCGCTGTTCTAACTGATTACAGCAATCTGTTTATATTATCCCATGTAGCTACTTGCTTTCTAAAGCCTTGCTCCAGGTGAGGCTCAAACTCATAACCTCAGCACTGTTCTGCTGTTTTACAAGTACCAGGCACTGACTGATTGCGCCACAACCGCATTAACAACACCGTGTTCTTTAGTTAGACTTATCATTCAAGTTGTTCCATTAGTTTTCTTCTAGCTGATCTAAGCAATCTGGTTTCCAACAGATCTTTTTTATTATCCCCTGTACTCTCAATAGCTACTGAAATGCTTCTTGCTTTCTAAAATTTTGTTCAAGGTGAGGCTCGAACTCACAACCTCGGCATTGCTCTGCTATGTACTGTCTTATAAGTACCACGCGTTAACCAATTGCGCCCTAACCAATTGCGCCACTGGAGCTATTAAATCTTGAAAAAATTCCAAACACCATCGTCTTTAGTTAGATCTATCATTCAAGTTGTTCCATGAATTTTTTTCTGATTACAGCAGTGATCCTCAAATCTGGCTCGGGAGATCCACTTTCCTGCAGAGTTTAGCTCCAACCCTAATCAAACAAAACTACCTGTGATATTCTATTGATCCTGAAGACATTGATTAGCAAATTCAGATGTGTTTGATTAGGGTTAGAGCTAAACACTGCAGGAAAGTTGATCTTGCCAGCTGAATTTGAGGATCACTGGATTACAGCAATCTTGTATACAACAGATCTTTTATATTATCCAATGAACTTTGAGCCTACTGAAATGCTTCATGCTTGTCTCTTGACACACCGTGGCCACGATAACACTGTATGACACATGGATCGCGTGAGGTTCATGCACGAAGCACACTACTAACAAGCTGATTATCTGAAACAGTTGTGTTAATAAATAGAGACATGCAAAACACACAAAGATGGGGGGCTCGCGGACTGGAATTGGGAACCGCTGTTCTAACTGATTACAGCAATCGGTTTGTATTATCCCATGTAGCTACTTGCTTTCTAAAGCCTTGCTCCAGGTGAGGCTCAAACTCATAACCTCAGCACTGTTCTGCAAGTACCAAGCACTGACTGATTGCGCCACAACCGCATTAACAACACCATGTTCTTTAGTTAGACTTATCATTCAAGTTGTTCCATTAGTTTTTTCTTCTAACTGATCTAAGCAATCTGGTTTCCAACAGATCTTTTTTATTATCCCCTGTACTCTCATTAGCTACTGAAATGCTTCTTGCTTTCTAAAATTTTGTTCCAGGTGAGGCTCGAACTCACAACCTCGGCATTGCTCTGCTATGTACTGTCTTATAAGTACCGCGCACTAACCGATTGCGCCACTGGAGCTAATAAATCTTGAAAAAATTCCAAACACCATCGTCTTTAGTTAGATCTATCATTAAAGTTGTTCCATGAATTTTTTCTGATTACAGCAGTGATCCTCAAATCTGGCTCGGGAGATCCACTTTCCTGCAGAGTTTAGCTCCAACCCTAATCAAACAAAACTACCTGTGATTTTCTATTGATCCTGAAGACATTGATTAGCAAATTCAGATGTGTTTGATTAGGGTTAGAGCTAAACACTGCAGGAAAGTTGATCTTGCCAGCTGAATTTGAGGATCACTGGATTACAGCAATCTTGTATACAACAGATGTTTTATATTATCCAATGAACTTTGAGCCTACTGAAATGCTTCATGCTTGTCTCTTGACACACCGCGGCAACGATAACACTGTATGACACATGGATCACATGAAATTCATGCACGAAGCACACTACTAACAAGCTGATTATCTGAAACAGTTGTGTTAATAAATTGAGACATGCAAAACACACAAAGATGGGGGGCTTGCGGACTGGAATTGGGAACCGCTGTTCTAACTGATTACAGCAATCTGTTTATATTATGCCATGTAGCTACTTGCTTTCTAAAGGCTTGCGTCAAACTCATAACCTCAGCACTGCTCTGCTGTTTTACAAGAACCAGGCACTGACTGATTGCGCCACAACCGCATTAACAACACCGTGTTCTTTAGTTAGACTTATCATTCAAGTTGTTCCATTAGTTTTCTTCTAACTGATCTAAGCAATCTGGTTTCCAACAGATCTTTTTTATTATCCCCTGTACTCTCATTAGCTACTGAAATGCTTCTTGCTTTCTAAAATTTTGTTCCAGGTGAGGCTCGAACTCACAACCTCGGCATTGCTCTGCTATGTACTGTCTTATAAGTACCGCGCGCTAACCGATTGCGCCACTGGAGCTATTAGATCTTTAAAAAATTCCAAACACCATCGTCTTTAGTTAGATCTATCATTCAAGTTGTTCCATGAATTTTTTTCTGATTACAGCAGTGATCCTCAAATCTGGCTCGGGAGATCCACTTTCCTGCAGAGTTTAGCTCCAACCCTAATCAAACAAAACTACCTGTGATTTTCTATTGATCCTGAAGACATTGATTAGCAAATTCAGATGTGTTTGATTAGGGTTAGAGCTAAACACTGCAGGAAAGTTGGTCTTGCCAGCTGAATTTGAGGATCACTGGATTACAGCAATCTTGTATACAACAGATGTTTTATATTATCCAATGAACTTTGAGCCTACTGAAATGCTTCATGCTTGTCACTTGACACACTGCGGCAACGATAACACTGTATGACACATGGATCATATGAAATTCATGCACGAAGCACACTACTAACAAGCTGATTATCTGAAACAGTTGTGTTAATAAAGAGAGACATGCAAAACACACAAAGATGGGGGGCTCGGGGACTGGAATTGGGAACCGCTGTTCTAACTGATTACAGCAATCTGTTTATATTATCCCATGTAGCTATTTGCTTTCTAAAGCCTTGCTCCAGGCGAGGGCTCAAACTCATAACCTCAGCACTGCTCTGCTGTTTTACAAGTACCAGGCAATGACTGATTGCGCCACAACCGCATTAACAACATGTTCTTTAGTTAGACTTATCATTCACGTTGTTCCATTAGTTTTCTTCTAACTGATCTAAGCAATCTGGTTTCCAACAGATCTTTTTTATTATCCCCTGTACTCTCATTAGCTACTGAAATGCTTCTTGCTTTCTAAAATTTTGTTCCAGGTGAGGCTCGAACTCACAACCTCGGCATTGCTCTGCTATGTACTGTCTTATAAGTACCACGCGCTAACCGATTGCGCCACTGGAGCTATTAAATCTTGAAAAAATTCCAAACACCATCGTCTTTAGTTAGATCTATCATTCAAGTTGTTCCATGAATTTTTTCTGATTACAGCAGTGATCCTCAAATCTGGCTCGGGAGATCCACTTTCCTGCAGAGTTTAGCTCCAACCCTAATCAAACAAAACTACCTGTGATTTTCTATTGATCCTGAAGACATTGATTAGCAAACTCAGATGTGTTTGATTAGGGTTAGAGCTAAACACTGCAGGAAAGTTGATCTTGCCAGCTGAATTTGAGCATCACTGGATTACAGCAATCTTGTATACAACAGATGTTTTATATTATCCAATGAACTTTGAGCCTACTGAAATGCTTCATGCTTGTCTCTTGACACACCGCGGCAACGATAACACTGTATGACACATGGATCACATGAAATTCATGCACGAAGCACACTACTAACAAGCTGATTATCTGAAACAGTTGTGTTAATAAATAGAGACATGCAAAACACACAAAGATGGGGGGCTCGCGGACTGGAATTGGGAACCGCTGTTCTAACTGATTACAGCAATCTGTTTATATTATCCCATATAGCTACTTGCTTTCTAAAGGCTTGCTCCAGGTGAGGCTCAAACTCATAACCTCAGCACTGCTCTGCTGTTTTACAAGTACCAGGCACTGACTGATTGCGCCACAACCGCATTAACAACACCGTGTTCTTTAGTTAGACTTATCATTCAAGTTGTTCCATTAGTTTTCTTCTAACTGATCTAAGCAATCTGGTTTCCAACAGATCTTTTTTTATTATCCCCTGT
The DNA here is from genome assembly GCF_963082965.1 of Carassius carassius. NCBI lineage: Eukaryota > Metazoa > Chordata > Actinopteri > Cypriniformes > Cyprinidae > Carassius > Carassius carassius. The sequence goes on from NC_081800.1 coordinate 11,220,232, forward strand.
ACTCTCATTAGCTACTGAAATGCTTCTTGCTTTCTAAAATTTTGTTCCAGGTGAGGCTCGAACTCACAACCTCGGCATTGCTCTGCTATGTACTGTCTTATAAGTACCGCGCGCTAACCGATTGCGCAACTGGAGCTATTAAATCTTGAAAAAATTCCAAACACCATCGTCTTTAGTTAGATCTATCATTCAAGTTGTTCCATGAATTTTTTCTGATTACAGCAGTGATCCTCAAATCTGGCTCAGGAGATCCACTTTCCTGCAGAGTTTAGCTCCAACCCTAATCAAACAAAACTACCTGTGATTTTTCATTGATCCTGAAGACATTGATTAGCAAATTCAGATGTGTTTGATTAGGGTTAGAGCTAAACACTGCAGGAAAGTTGATCTTGCCAGCTGAATTTGAGGATCACTGGATTACAGCAATCTTGTATACAACAGATCTTTTATATTATCCAATGAACTTTGAGCTTACTGAAATGCTTCATGCTTGTCTCTTGACACACCGCGGCCACGATAACACTGTATGACACATGGATCGCGTGAAGTTCATGCACGAAGCACACTACTAACAAGCTGATTATCTGAAACAGTTGTGTTAATAAATAGAGACATGCAAAACACACAAAGATGGGGGGCTCGCGGACTGGAATTGGGAACCGCTGTTCTAACTGATTACAGCAATCTGTTTATATTATCCCATATAGCTACTTGCTTTCTAAAGGCTTGCTCCAGGTGAGGCTCAAACTCATAACCTCAGCACTGCTCTGCTGTTTTACAAGTACCAGGCACTGACTGATTGCGCCACAACCGCGTTAACAACACCGTGTTCTTTAGTTAGACTTATCATTCAAGTTGTTCCATTAGTTTTCTTCTAACTGATCTAAGCAATCTGGTTTCCAACAGATCTTTTTTTATTATCCCCTGTACTCTCATTAGCTACTGAAATGCTTCTTGCTTTCTAAAATTTTGTTCCAGGTGAGGCTCGAACTCACAACCTCGGCATTGCTCTGCTATGTACTGTCTTATAAGTACCGCGCGCTAACCGATAGCGCCACTGGAGCTATTAAATCTTGAAAAAATTCCAAACACCATCGTCTTTAGTTAGATCTATCATTCAAGTTGTTCCATGAATTTTTTTCTGATTACAGCAGTGATCCTCAAATCTGGCTCGGGAGATCCACTTTCCTGCAGAGTTTAGCTCCAACCCTAATCAAACAAAACTACCTGTGATTTTCTATTGATCCTGAAGACATTGATTAGCAAATTCAGATGTGTTTGATTAGGGTTAGAGCTAAACACTGCAGGAAAGTTGGTCTTGCCAGCTGAATTTGAGGATCACTGGATTACAGCAATCTTGTATACAACAGATGTTTTATATTATCCAATGAACTTTGAGCCTACTGAAATGCTTCATGCTTGTCACTTGACACACTGCGGCAACGATAACACTGTATGACACATGGATCATATGAAATTCATGCACGAAGCACACTACTAACAAGCTGATTATCTGAAACAGTTGTGTTAATAAAGAGAGACATGCAAAACACACAAAGATGGGGGGCTCGGGGACTGGAATGGGGAACCGCTGTTCTAACTGATTACAGCAATCTGTTTATATTATCCCATGTAGCTATTTGCTTTCTAAAGCCTTGCTCCAGGTGAGGGCTCAAACTCATAACCTCAGCACTGCTCTGCTGTTTTACAAGTACCAGGCAATGACTGATTGCGCCACAACCGCATTAACAACATGTTCTTTAGTTAGACTTATCATTCAAGTTGTTCCATTAGTTTTCTTCTAACTGATCTAAGCAATCTGGTTTCCAACAGATCTTTTTTATTATCCCCTGTACTCTCATTAGCTACTGAAATGCTTCTTGCTTTCTAAAATTTTGTTCCAGGTGAGGCTCGAACTCACAACCTCGGCATTGCTCTGCTATGTACTGTCTTATAAGTACCGCGCGCTAACCGATTGCGCCACTGGAGCTATTAGATCTTGAAAAACTTCCAAACACCATCGTCTTTAGTTAGATCTATCATTCAAGTTGTTCCATGAAATTTTTTCTGATTACAGCAGTGATCCTCAAATATGGCGCGGGAGATCCACTTTCCTGCAGAGTTTAGCTCCAACCCTAATCAAACAAAACTACCTGTGATTTTTCATTGATCCTGAAGACATTGATTAGCAAATTCAGATGTGTTTGATTAGGGTTAGAGCTAAATACTGCAGGAAAGTTGATCTCGCCAGCTGAATTTGAGGATCACTGGATTACAGCAATCTTGTATACAACAGATCTTTTATATTATCCAATGAACTTTGAGCTTACTGAAATGCTTCATGCTTGTCTCTTGACACACCGCGGCCACAATAACACTGTATGACACATGGATCGTGTGAAGTTCATGCACGAAGCACACTACTAACAAGCTGATTATCTGAAACAGTTGTGTTAATAAATAGAGACATGCAAAACACACAAAGATGGGGGGCTTGCGGACTGGAATTGGGAACCGCTGTTCTAACTGATTACAGCGATCTGTTTATATTATGCCATGTAGCTACTTGCTTTCTAAAGGCTTGCTCCAGGTGAGGCTCAAACTCATAACCTCAGCACTGCTCTGCTGTTTTACAAGTACCAGGCACTGACTGATTGCGCCACAACCGCATTAACAACACCGTGTTCTTTAGTTAGACTTATCATTCAAGTTGTTCCATTAGTTTTCTTCTAACTGATCTAAGCAATCTGGTTTCCAACAGATCTTTTTTATTATCCCCTGTACTCTCATTAGCTACTGAAATGCTTCTTGCTTTCTAAAATTTTGTTCCAGGTGAGGTTCGAACTCACTACCTCGGCATTGCTCTGCTATGTACTGTCTTATAAGTACCGCACGCTAACCGATTGCGCCACTGGAGCTATTAAATCTTGAAAAAATTCCAAACACCATCGTCTTTAGTTAGATCTATTATTCAAGTTGTTCCATGAATTTTTTCTGATTACAGCAGTGATCCTCAAATCTGGCTCGGGAGATCCACTTTCCTGCAGAGTTTAGCTCCAACCCTAATCAAACAAAACTACCTGTGATTTTTCATTGATCCTGAAGACATTGATTAGCAATTTCAGATGTGTTTCATTAGGGTTAGAGCTAAACACTGCAGGAAAGGTGATCTCGCCAGCTGAATTTGAGGATCACTGGATTACAGCAATCTTGTATACAACAGATCTTTTATATTATCCAATGAACTTTGAGCCTACTGAAATGCTTCATGCTTGTCTCTTGACACACCGTGGCCACGATAACACTGTATGACACATGGATCGCGTGAGGTTCATGCACGAAGCACACTACTAACAAGCTGATTATCTGAAACAGTTGGGTTAATAAATAGAGACATGCAAAACACACAAAGATGGGGGGCTTGCGGACTGGAATTGGGAACCGCTGTTCTAACTGATTACAGCAATCTGTTTATATTATGCCATGTAGCTACTTGCTTTCTAAAGACTTGCTCCAGGTGAGGCTCAAACTCATAACCTCAGCACTGCTCTGCTGTTTTACAAGAACCAGGCACTGACTGATTGCACCACAACCGCATTAACAACACCGTATTTTTTAGTTAGACTTATCATTCAAGTTGTTCCATTAGTTTTCTTGTAACTGATCTAAGCAATCTGGTTTCCAACAGATCTTTTTTATTATCCCCTGTACTCTCATTAGCTACTGAAATGCTTCTTGCTTTCTAAAATTTTGTTCCAGGTGAACCTCGGCATTGCTCTGCTATGTACTGTCTTATAAGTACTGCGCGCTAACCGATTGCGCCACTGGAGCTATTAAATTTTGAAAAAATTCCAAACACCATCGTCTTTAGTTAGATCTATCATTCAAGTTGTTCCATGATTTTTTTCTGATTACAGCAGTGATCCTCAAATCTGGCTCGGGAGATCCACTTTCCTGCAGAGTTTAGCTCCAACCCTAATCAAACAAAACTACCTGTGATTTTCTATTGATCCTGAAGACATTGATTAGCAAATTCAGATGTGTTTGATTAGGGTTAGAGCTAAATACTGCAGGAAAGTTGATCTTGCCAGCTGAATATGAGGACCACTGGATTACAGCAATCTTGTATACAACAGATGTTTTATATTATCCAATGAACTTTGAGCCTACTGAAATGCTTCATGCTTGTCTCTTGACACACCGCGGCAACGATAACACTGTATGACACATGGATCACATGAAATTCATGCACGAAGCACACTACTAACAAGCTGCTTATCTGAAACAGTTGTGTTAATAAAGAGAGACATGCAAAACACACAAAGATGGGGGGCTCGCGGACTGGAATTGGGAACCGCTGTTCTAACTCATTACAGCAATCTGTTTATATTATCCCATGTAGCTATTTGCTTTCTAAAGCCTTGCTCCAGGTGAGGCTCAAACTCATAACCTCAGCACTGCTCTGCTGTTTTACAAGTACCAGGCAATGACTGATTGCGCCACAACCACATTAACAACACCGTGTTCTTTAGTTAGACTTATCATTCAAGTTGTTCCATTAGTTTTCTTCTAACTGATCTAAGCAATCTGGTTTCCAACAGATCTTTTTTATTATCCCCTGTACTCTCATTAGCTACTGAAATGCTTCTTGCTTTCTAATATTTTGTTCCAGGTGAGGCTCGAACTCACAACCTCGGCATTGCTCTGCTATGTACTGTCTTATAAGTACCGCACGCTAACCGATTGCGCCACTGGAGCTATTAGATCTTGAAAAAATTCCAAACACCATCGTCTTTAGTTAGATCTATCATTCAAGTTGTTCCATGATTTTTTTCTGATTACAGCAGTGATCCTCAAATCTGGCTCGGGAGATCCACTTTCCTGCAGAGTTTAGCTCCAACCCTAATCAAACAAAACTACCTGTGATTTTTCATTGATCCTGAAGACATTGATTAGCAAATTCAGATGTGTTTGATTAGGGTTAGAGCTAAACACTGCAGGAAAGTTGATCTCGCCAGCTGAATTTGAGGATCACTGGATTACAGCAATCTTGTATACAACAGATCTTTTATATTATCCAATGAACTTTGAGCCTACTGAAATGCTTCATGCTTGTCTCTTGACACACCGCGGCCACGATAACACTGTATGACACATGGATCGCGTGAGGTTCATGCACGAAGCACACTACTAACAAGCTGATTATCTGAAACAGTTGTGTTAATAAATAGAGACATGCAAAACACACAAAGATGGGGGGCTCGCGGACTGGAATTGGGAACCGCTGTTCTAACTGATTACAGCAATCTGTTTATATTATCCCATGTAGCTATTTGCTTTCTAAAGCCTTGCTCCAGGTGAGGCTCAAACTCATAACCTCAGCACTGCTCTGCTGTTTTACAAGTACCAGGCAATGACTGATTGTGCCACAACCACATTAACAACACTGTGTTCTTTAGTTAGACTTATCATTCAAGTTGTTCCATTAGTTTTCTTCTAACTGATCTAAGCAATCTGGTTTCCAACTGATCTTTTTTATTATCCTCTGTACTCTCATTAGCTACTGAAATGCTTCTTGCTTTCTAAAATTTTGTTCCAGGTGAGGCTCGAACTCACAACCTCGGCATTGCTCTGCTATGTACTGTCTTATAAGTACCGCGCGCTAACCGATTGCGCCACTGGAGCTATTAGATCTTTAAAAAATTCCAAACACCATCGTCTTTAGTTAGATCTATCATTCAAGTTGTTCCATGAATTTTTTTCTGATTACAGCAGTGATCCTCAAATCTGGCTCGGGAGATCCACTTTCCTGCAGAGTTTAGCTCCAACCCTAATCAAACAAAACTACCTGTGATTTTCTATTGATCCTGAAGACATTGATTAGCAAATTCAGATGTGTTTGATTAGGGTTAGAGCTAAACACTGCAGGAAAGTTGGTCTTGCCAGCTGAATTTGAGGATCACTGGATTACAGCAATCTTGTATACAACAGATGTTTTATATTATCCAATGAACTTTGAGCCTACTGAAATGCTTCATGCTTGTCACTTGACACACTGCGGCAACGATAACACTGTATGACACATGGATCATATGAAATTCATGCACGAAGCACACTACTAACAAGCTGATTATCTGAAACAGTTGTGTTAATAAAGAGAGACATGCAAAACACACAAAGATGGGGGGCTCGGGGACTGGAATTGGGAACCGCTGTTCTAACTGATTACAGCAATCTGTTTATATTATCCCATGTAGCTATTTGCTTTCTAAAGCCTTGCTCCAGGCGAGGGCTCAAACTCATAACCTCAGCACTGCTCTGCTGTTTTACAAGTACCAGGCAATGACTGATTGCGCCACAACCGCATTAACAACATGTTCTTTAGTTAGACTTATCATTCAAGTTGTTCCATTAGTTTTCTTCTAACTGATCTAAGCAATCTGGTTTCCAACAGATCTTTTTTATTATCCCCTGTACTCTCATTAGCTACTGAAATGCTTCTTGCTTTCTAAAATTTTGTTCCAGGTGAGGCTCGAACTCACAACCTCGGCATTGCTCTGCTATGTACTGTCTTATAAGTACCACGCGCTAACCGATTGCGCCACTGGAGCTATTAAATCTTGAAAAAATTCCAAACACCATCGTCTTTAGTTAGATCTATCATTCAAGTTGTTCCATGAATTTTTTCTGATTACAGCAGTGATCCTCAAATCTGGCTCGGGAGATCCACTTTCCTGCAGAGTTTAGCTCCAACCCTAATCAAACAAAACTACCTGTGATTTTCTATTGATCCTGAAGACATTGATTAGCAAACTCAGATGTGTTTGATTAGGGTTAGAGCTAAACACTGCAGGAAAGTTGATCTTGCCAGCTGAATTTGAGGATCACTGGATTACAGCAATCTTGTATACAACAGATGTTTTATATTATCCAATGAACTTTGAGCCTACTGAAATGCTTCATGCTTGTCTCTTGACACACCGCGGCAACGATAACACTGTATGACACATGGATCACATAAAATTCATGCACGAAGCACACTACTAACAAGCTGATTATCTGAAACAGTTGTGTTAATAAATAGAGACATGCAAAACACACAAAAATGGGGGGCTCGCGGACTGGAATTGGGAACCGCTGTTTTAACTGATTACAGCAATCTGTTTATATTATCCCATATAGCTACTTGCTTTCTAAAGGCTTGCTCCAGGTGAGGCTCAAACTCATAACCTCAGCACTGCTCTGCTGTTTTACAAGTACCAGGCACTGACTGATTGCGCCACAACCGCATTAACAACACCGTGTTCTTTAGTTAGACTTATCATTCAAGTTGTTCCATTAGTTTTCTTCTAACTGATCTAAGCAATCTGGTTTCCAACAGATCTTTTTTTATTATCCCCTGTACTCTCATTAGCTACTGAAATGCTTCTTGCTTTCTAAAATTTTGTTCCAGGTGAGGCTCGAACTCACAACCTCGGCATTGCTCTGCTATGTACTGTCTTATAAGTACCGCGCGCTAACCGATTGCGCAACTGGAGCTATTAAATCTTGAAAAAATTCCAAACACCATCGTCTTTAGTTAGATCTATCATTCAAGTTGTTCCATGAATTTTTTCTGATTACAGCAGTGATCCTCAAATCTGGCTCAGGAGATCCACTTTCCTGCAGAGTTTAGCTCCAACCCTAATCAAACAAAACTACCTGTGATTTTTCATTGATCCTGAAGACATTGATTAGCAAATTCAGATGTGTTTGATTAGGGTTAGAGCTAAACACTGCAGGAAAGTTGATCTTGCCAGCTGAATTTGAGGATCACTGGATTACAGCAATCTTGTATACAACAGATCTTTTATATTATCCAATGAACTTTGAGCTTACTGAAATGCTTCATGCTTGTCTCTTGACACACCGCGGCCACGATAACACTGTATGACACATGGATCGCGTGAAGTTCATGCACGAAGCACACTACTAACAAGCTGATTATCTGAAACAGTTGTGTTAATAAATAGAGACATGCAAAACACACAAAGATGGGGGGCTCGCGGACTGGAATTGGGAACCGCTGTTCTAACTGATTACAGCAATCTGTTTATATTATCCCATATAGCTACTTGCTTTCTAAAGGCTTGCTCCAGGTGAGGCTCAAACTCATAACCTCAGCACTGCTCTGCTGTTTTACAAGTACCAGGCACTGACTGATTGCGCCACAACCGCGTTAACAACACCGTGTTCTTTAGTTAGACTTATCATTCAAGTTGTTCCATTAGTTCTCATACGAGAGCTCTCTCGTACTGCGTCTTAGCTAAGACGCTACGGGAAAAGTCTCTTTTCACGAAATACTGAAGCAAAAAATTATCCTTAATTTTGTATTTTTGTAAAGCGCATTTGCAGCAGTACACAGCCATAGGCGAGACGGCTCGTTCGCTCATTGGCTTGTTCTGCGGCAACTGCACAGCCTATCGAGCGCGGGCTGATGCAACATCAGACCAATAAGGGCGCTTCGCGCCCTTCTTGCCACTTCCCGCCGAAACGGGTGTGGCCCAACCTATAAAAGGAGCTCGAAAAGGCTGACTCACCTGATTTTTCATCTCTTCAGCGAAGCTCACGCATCGCTGGATCACGGAGGAAGCAAGCGCCGTCTGAGAAAGCACATCAGCAGGACGAGCCATTCTGAAGCTGCTGGCATCGCCGCCTTCCATTGCCGTTCCTGCTGCGCTATCCGGCGCCTATATCCTTTCAATCCTGTTATATACAAGCTGTTCTTTATGTGTGTGTGTGTGTTCGCCCTGCGACACACACTCGTAAAAGAGCTCGCGTCTTTTTTAAGATGCCTTCCTGCGGCTCGTCAGAGCCCCACTCAGCGAGGGAGACCGGTACGTCATCTGTGTCTCCTGCCTGGGTGAAGATCATGCAGCGCTCGCTCGCTGACGGCGGATGCCCCCACTGCGAGCTGTTGCCATGGTGACTCTGAGGACTCGCCTGGCCTTTTTCTCTGAGCCTGCATTCTCCGCTGCGCTGAGGCGCCGTAAAAGCATCGCTTCCAGCGGATTCCGGAACCGTCTTCAGCTCAACCGAGCTCGCCGGTTCGCCCTGCTTCACCGGCCCCCCCCTGCATCGCTTCCCGGTGGGCAGCGCCCGCTGTTTGCCGGCGCGTCGTCCGAGGAAGTCGATCTCAGGGCCGCGTCGGGGGAAGAGGACACGCGCTCTCTGCTGGCTTCGGGCAGTGATGGCTGGGCGAGCTCCGAGGATCTCGCGCCTTCTGCTCAGAAGCCCAGCAGACGAGCTGACATCGAGAAGGAGCCGGGGCGAATGCTCGTGTTGGCCGCGATGTGTCTCGGCCGCGAGTGGTTTGCACCAGCGCCCCCCCTCTCGTTCCCGGCTGGATGGTATTTCCCTTTCGGATGAGCGTACTTCTCAAAGCCCGCCTCATTTCTTCCTGAGCTTCACGAAGAGGTGGCGAAGGCTTGGAACGCTCCATATTCAGCACGAACTCGTTCGTCTGTCTCACTAGCATTCTCCACACTGATGATGCTAAAAACAGGAACTACCACTCACTTCCGCCGGTGGAACAGGCGATAGCGACGCACCTTTGTCCGCCCTCTGCTGGACGGCGGCAAAAGCGGTGTTGCCATCTAAAGCCTCCTGTGTGACGCTGCGTCGGCACTACTAACGATGGCTGCTTCATCGAAGCGCAGGTGTACGAGTTCCGCTGTGGCCGAGCTCTCACCCAAGCGCGCCGCTGTTTCAGTTCCAGGAATTGTGACTGTCTCAGCGTTTTCTGCAATGCGCAAGCCTGCACAGTTGCCCGCTTGCCTGCACACAAAAGCCGTTATCACAACAGCTTCAGCAACGCAGCTCGAGACCCCCGTTCTCGCTCTACTGGCCGTCGCCCCGCGCCGCGGGGACCGCGGCAGAGGATTACGGTGAGGCCGGGAGCCCCGAAGCCATCCTGGGAAAGCCATCTACGCATGCTGCATGACGCTGCGTCGGCACTACACACGATGGCTGCTTCATCGAAGCGCCGGTGTACGAGTTCCGCTGCGGCCGGGCTGTCACCGAAGCGCGCCGCTGTTTCAGTTTCCAGAGATTGTGACTGTTTCAGCGTTGTTTGCAATGCGCAAGCCTGTACGGTTGCCCGCTTGCCTGCACACGAAAACCGTTATCACGGCTACCCAGATATTTCCCGAAAAAGGTGTAATTTCTGGTGTCCCGGCCACGGCCGATGGTGCTATAAATGTAGTGACGATGCCCACTGCTCAGTGCCCATCTCCGCATATAAGCACAGCCCTTCACACAGGGCTCGCGCCTATAAAAGCGACTCAAGTCGATCACGCGCACTACATAGTAGACGTGCCCACTCCTCAGTGCCCACAATCACTATGTCACACGCGTCATGTGGTTTCTGTAAAAATGAAACCCGTGCACGTTCGTCCGGCCACGGCCGATGGTGCTATAAATGTAGTGACGATGCCCACTCCTCAGTGCCCATCTCCACATGTAAGCATAGCCCTGCACACAGGGCCTGCGCCCATAATGTCGACTCAAGTCGGTCGCGCACACTGCATAGTAAACGTGCCCACCCCTCAGTGCCCACAATTATTATGTCACACACGTCATGTGGTTTCTGTAAAAACGAAACCCGTGCATGCTCGTCCGGCCACGGCCGATGGTGCTATAAATGCAGTGACGATGCCCACTACCCAGTGCCCATCTCCACATGTAAGCACAGCCCTGCACACAGGGCTAGCGCACATAAGATCGACACAGATCGGTCGAGCGCGCCGCATAGTAAACGTGCCCACTTCCCAGTGCCCACATACACTATGTCACATACGGCGCGGGGCTTCTGTAAAAATGAGACCCGTGCACGTACATTCTGCACAGGCAGACAGCGAGTTAAAAGTGGTAAAAGTGCACACATGCAGCCCACGGTTACTCGCAGATATATCGAGTCCCACGGGACCCGCTCAGCCTCCCTCCAGTCGGTTAAGCGCCGGAACGGGGTCGAGGAAGAGCGATCTGCCCGCTGTGATCAGCGCGCTCCCCGCCTCAGATGCGCAGCACACTCGAGCGCCGCCGTTGCCCAGTCAACAGAGCGCGTTTCGCATCCAGCCCTTAGCCATTCATGCAGATGCATGGTCAGTGCTTCCAGGGGTTTCGGATTGGGTGCTAGGCATTATAAAGAGAGGCTACTCGCTACAGTTTTCTCGACGCCCACCGTGCTTTTCAGCGCGCGTCAAAACTACGGTCAAAACAGAAGTAGCACACATACTTCGGGCCGAAATATCAAAACTGTTGAGCAAAGGGGCTGTAGAGCCTGTGTCTCAAAGCGAGGGGGGGCTGTACAGCAGATACTTTCTGGTGCCCAAGAGAGACGGGGGTCTCCGGCCCATACTGGATCTAAGACAGCTGAACAGGCATTGATGAAACACAGTTTCAAAATGTTCACGACCAGGAAGCTCCTCGCGCAGATTCGCAGAGGGGACTGGTTCATGTCAATAGATCTGAAGGATGCGTATTTTCAAATACAGATAGCGTCAAACCACAGGCGATATTTGAGATTCGCCTTCGAGGGCCAGGCATACCAGTTTGCAGTCCTGCCATTCGGCTTGTCCGTAGCTCCTCGTACGCTTACGAGGTGCATGGATGCAGCGCTCGCTCCTCTTAGACTCAGAGGCACACGAGTGCTGAATTATTTGGACGACTGGCTGGTTCTGGCCCGATCATGAGCGGAGCTCATGGACCACAGAGCCGTTTTACTCGATCACCTCGAGAAGCTCGGCCTCAGTGTCAATTGGGTGAAGAGTTCGCTGAACCCCAGTCAGACGATCCTGTTTCTGGGTATAGTTCTGAACTCGTGTTCCATGACGGCGCGGCTGTCACCACAGCGCGCGATGAGCATTCAGCGTGCAGCGAGTTCTTTCCGCTGTGGCGCGACTGTGTCGCTCAAACACTGTCAAAAGATGCTGGGTTTCATGGCCTCAGCATCTCCGGTTCTGCGGCTGGGCCTGCTCCGCATGCGCCCCCTGCAGTTCTGGCTGAAGGCTCGAGTGCCGCGCAGAGCGTGGGCGTCTGGCCGGCTGCATTTCAAGGTCGATCAGAGCTGTGTTGCGGCTCTAGCACCTTGGACAGCGAACGGCTGGTACCGATCAGGTGTAAGCCTGGGGACTTCCCCGAGTGTGAAAATGGTGTCGACGGACGCCTCCACTTCGGGATGGGGAGCGCTGCTCGAAGGCAGACCGTCCTTTGGCCTATGGTCAGAACGGGAAAAGCTCCATCATATCAACTGCCTGGAAATGCTGGCAGTGGAGAATGCGCTGACGCGCTTTTGTCCCCATATCAAGGATCACCACGTCGTAGTCCGTTCGGACAACATGTCCGTGGTGTCCTACATAAATCGCCAGGGCGGTCTCGGGTCCCGAAACCTGTACAGGCTGACGGAACGCCTCCTGATTTGGGCTCAACGCAACGTGCGCTCGCTGAGAGCGGTGCATGTGCCTGGACTGCAGAATCTGGGTCCAGACAGGCTGTCCAGAGGCAATGTCCCTACGGGAGAATGGTCTCTACACCCGCAAACAGTTCGGCTGTTGTGGGAGAGATTTGGCATGGCGGAGGTGGACCTCTTTGCGTCCCACGGAAACGCTCACTGCCCCACATTCTTTTCCAAGAACGAAAGCGCGCTGTCACGGAAATGGCCGTGCTGCCCGCTTTATGCGTTCCCTCCCGTCTCCCTCCTTCCGCAGGTGATAGAACGGGTGAGAGAAACGAGATGTTCAATACTGCTTGTGGCACCTCTTTGGAAGAACCATCCATGGTTCCCAGATTTGATGCAATTAGCAGATGTCGCCCCATGGCCGGTACCGTTGAGGAGAGATCTCCTCTCGCAGGCCAGGGGCTCGATTTGGCACCCTCGACCGGAGTTGTGGTCCCTCCATGTATGGGCACTCAACGGTTACCCGCTGATCTCGCAGGGGGAGTGCTAAATACCATCACTCAGGCTAGAGCTCCGTCGACACGACGTCTGTATGCCTCGAAGTGGTCGGTGTTCTCCAGCTGGTGCACAGCTCGAGGTTATTCACCCCTTAGTTGTGAGGTGACGGAGGTCCTCTCCTTCCTACAGGAGCTGTTGGATAAGGGCAGAGCCCCATCCACGCTCAAAGTTTATGTGGCGGCCATCGCGGCGTTTTCTGAAACGGCGTCCGGTCAGTCAATAGGAAGGAACGATTTAGTCATCCGGTTCCTCAGAGGAGCTAGGAGGCTGAATCCTCCCAGACATCCGTCAGTCCCTATGTGGGACCTCGCGGCGGTTTTGGAGGCCTTGAAGGGTCCCCCTTTTGAGCCTATCCAATCGGTTAGCCTTCAGCATCTGTCGTTCAAGACAGTATTCTTGTTGGCTCTCGCTTCTGTGAAGCGTGTGGGTGATTTGCACGCGCTCTCGGTGAGCCAGTCGTGCTTGGAGTTTGGGCCCAATGACTCAAGGGTCATACTCAAACCTAGGCACGGTTATGTGCCGAAATCCCTCAACACACCGTTTCGGGCTCAGGTTATTGCCCTGTCTGCCCTGCCGGTGTCAGGGGAGGATGGAGACTCGAGTCTTCTTTGCCCTGTCAGGGTTTTAAGAGCTTATGTGTCTCGCTCTGCTGCCTCTCGGCAGACGGAGCAGCTATTTGTCTCGTTCGGTGGACGTTCCAAAGGAATGGCTGTTTCGAGACAGACTCTATCCAGATGGATAGTTGACGCCATAGCGTTAGCTTACGCTTCCAGGGGCCTTCAGTGCCCATTGGGCGTCAGAGCACACTCCACAAGAGGCGTCGCCTCGTCGTGGGCGTGGTCTACTGGGATCTCCTTGCAGGATATATGTATGGCGGCGGGTTGGGCCTCGCCGTCTACATTTATCAGGTTCTATAACCTGGAGGTTCCCGCCTTGCAAGCAAGGCTGCTGTCGGTATAGAAGAATCAGGGCCCTGAGGGGAATTCTGAATTCATGAGCGCTAGGCGCTGCCGACTGTTATATGGGCAGTATTGCGTAAGACCCGCATTGCCACATTGGTCAGGCCTTGCCTCGGCTGTGTGATGTCATATTGCCGCATCTACGGATGCTGCTAGATATGGGACGGAGGGTTTTTCCCCCTTTTTTCTGTCCCGGACTCTCTGTGAGTCCCTCAGGTGACTGTGCACTGTAAATCCTGGGCGTTGCTTCAGGTTTATCGGTGTGTGATCCCTGCGCGCACGGCGTTTTACATCGGGTTCCCGTAGCGTCTTAGCTAAGACGCAGTACGAGAGAGCTCTCGTAAGAGAACGTACTCGGTTACTAAACGTAACCTCGGTTCTCTCTAGAAGAGCGAACGAGTACTGCGTTCTCTGCCGTGCGTACGATTCACTCTGGTTCGCTTCGGCGATGAAATAAATCAGGTGAGTCAGCCTTTTCGAGCTCCTTTTATAGGTTGGGCCACACCCGTTTCGGCGGGAAGTGGCAAGAAGGGCGCGAAGCGCCCTTATTGGTCTGATGTTGCATCAGCCCGCGCTCGATAGGCTGTGCAGTTGCCGCAGAACAAGCCAATGAGCGAACGAGCTGTCTCGCCTATGGCTGTGTACTGCTGCAAATGCGCTTTACAAAAATACAAAATTAAGGATAATTTTTTGCTTCAGTATTTCGTGAAAAGAGACTTTTCCCGTAGCGTCTTAGCTAAGACGCAGTACTCGTTCGCTCTTCTAGAGAGAACCGAGGTTACGTTTAGTAACCGAGTACGTTTTCTTCTAACTGATCTAAGCAATCTGGTTTCCAACAGATCTTTTTTTATTATCCCCTGTACTCTCATTAGCTACTGAAATGCTTCTTGCTTTCTAAAATTTTGTTCCAGGTGAGGCTCGAACTCACAACCTCGGCATTGCTCTGCTATGTACTGTCTTATAAGTACCGCGCGCTAACCGATAGCGCCACTGGAGCTATTAAATCTTGAAAAAATTCCAAACACCATCGTCTTTAGTTAGATCTATCATTCAAGTTGTTCCATGAATTTTTTTCTGATTACAGCAGTGATCCTCAAATCTGGCTCGGGAGATCCACTTTCCTGCAGAGTTTAGCTCCAACCCTAATCAAACAAAACTACCTGTGATTTTCTATTGATCCTGAAGACATTGATTAGCAAATTCAGATGTGTTTGATTAGGGTTAGAGCTAAACACTGCAGGAAAGTTGGTCTTGCCAGCTGAATTTGAGGATCACTGGATTACAGCAATCTTGTATACAACAGATGTTTTATATTATCCAATGAACTTTGAGCCTACTGAAATGCTTCATGCTTGTCACTTGACACACTGCGGCAACGATAACACTGTATGACACATGGATCATATGAAATTCATGCACGAAGCACACTACTAACAAGCTGATTATCTGAAACAGTTGTGTTAATAAAGAGAGACATGCAAAACACACAAAGATGGGGGGCTCGGGGACTGGAATGGGGAACCGCTGTTCTAACTGATTACAGCAATCTGTTTATATTATCCCATGTAGCTATTTGCTTTCTAAAGCCTTGCTCCAGGTGAGGGCTCAAACTCATAACCTCAGCACTGCTCTGCTGTTTTACAAGTACCAGGCAATGACTGATTGCGCCACAACCGCATTAACAACATGTTCTTTAGTTAGACTTATCATTCAAGTTGTTCCATTAGTTTTCTTCTAACTGATCTAAGCAATCTGGTTTCCAACAGATCTTTTTTATTATCCCCTGTACTCTCATTAGCTACTGAAATGCTTCTTGCTTTCTAAAATTTTGTTCCAGGTGAGGCTCGAACTCACAACCTCGGCATTGCTCTGCTATGTACTGTCTTATAAGTACCGCGCGCTAACCGATTGCGCCACTGGAGCTATTAGATCTTGAAAAACTTCCAAACACCATCGTCTTTAGTTAGATCTATCATTCAAGTTGTTCCATGAAATTTTTTCTGATTACAGCAGTGATCCTCAAATATGGCGCGGGAGATCCACTTTCCTGCAGAGTTTAGCTCCAACCCTAATCAAACAAAACTACCTGTGATTTTTCATTGATCCTGAAGACATTGATTAGCAAATTCAGATGTGTTTGATTAGGGTTAGAGCTAAATACTGCAGGAAAGTTGATCTCGCCAGCTGAATTTGAGGATCACTGGATTACAGCAATCTTGTATACAACAGATCTTTTATATTATCCAATGAACTTTGAGCTTACTGAAATGCTTCATGCTTGTCTCTTGACACACCGCGGCCACAATAACACTGTATGACACATGGAACGTGTGAAGTTCATGCACGAAGCACACTACTAACAAGCTGATTATCTGAAACAGTTGTGTTAATAAATAGAGACATGCAAAACACACAAAGATGGGGGGCTTGCGGACTGGAATTGGGAACCGCTGTTCTAACTGATTACAGCGATCTGTTTATATTATGCCATGTAGCTACTTGCTTTCTAAAGGCTTGCTCCAGGTGAGGCTCAAACTCATAACCTCAACACTGCTCTGCTGTTTTACAAGTACCAGGCACTGACTGATTGCGCCACAACCGCATTAACAACACCGTGTTCTTTAGTTAGACTTATCATTCAAGTTGTTCCATTAGTTTTCTTCTAACTGATCTAAGCAATCTGGTTTCCAACAGATCTTTTTTATTATCCCCTGTACTCTCATTAGCTACTGAAATGCTTCTTGCTTTCTAAAATTTTGTTCCAGGTGAGGTTCGAACTCACTACCTCGGCATTGCTCTGCTATGTACTGTCTTATAAGTACCGCACGCTAACCGATTGCGCCACTGGAGCTATTAAATCTTGAAAAAATTCCAAACACCATCGTCTTTAGTTAGATCTATTATTCAAGTTGTTCCATGAATTTTTTCTGATTACAGCAGTGATCCTCAAATCTGGCTCGGGAGATCCACTTTCCTGCAGAGTTTAGCTCCAACCCTAATCAAACAAAACTACCTGTGATTTTTCATTGATCCTGAAGACATTGATTAGCAATTTCAGATGTGTTTCATTAGGGTTAGAGCTAAACACTGCAGGAAAGTTGATCTCGCCAGCTGAATTTGAGGATCACTGGATTACAGCAATCTTGTATACAACAGATCTTTTATATTATCCAATGAACTTTGAGCCTACTGAAATGCTTCATGCTTGTCTCTTGACACACCGTGGCCACGATAACACTGTATGACACATGGATCGCGTGAGGTTCATGCACGAAGCACACTACTAACAAGCTGATTATCTGAAACAGTTGGGTTAATAAATAGAGACATGCAAAACACACAAAGATGGGGGGCTTGCGGACTGGAATTGGGAACCGCTGTTCTAACTGATTACAGCAATCTGTTTATATTATGCCATGTAGCTACTTGCTTTCTAAAGACTTGCTCCAGGTGAGGCTCAAACTCATAACCTCAGCACTGCTCTGCTGTTTTACAAGAACCAGGCAC
Source organism: Carassius carassius (assembly GCF_963082965.1). Taxonomy (NCBI): domain Eukaryota; kingdom Metazoa; phylum Chordata; class Actinopteri; order Cypriniformes; family Cyprinidae; genus Carassius; species Carassius carassius. The sequence continues at coordinate 11,237,692 of NC_081800.1, forward strand.
TGACTGATTGCACCACAACCGCATTAACAACACCGTATTTTTTAGTTAGACTTATCATTCAAGTTGTTCCATTAGTTTTCTTGTAACTGATCTAAGCAATCTGGTTTCCAACAGATATTTTTTATTATCCCCTGTACTCTCATTAGCTACTGAAATGCTTCTTGCTTTCTAAAATTTTGTTCCAGGTGAACCTCGGCATTGCTCTGCTATGTACTGTCTTATAAGTACTGCGCGCTAACCGATTGCGCCACTGGAGCTATTAAATATTGAAAAAATTCCAAACACCATCGTCTTTAGTTAGATCTATCATTCAAGTTGTTCCATGATTTTTTTCTGATTACAGCAGTGATCCTCAAATCTGGCTCGGGAGATCCATTTTCCTGCAGAGTTTAGCTCCAACCCTAATCAAACAAAACTACCTGTGATTTTCTATTGATCCTGAAGACATTGATTAGCAAATTCAGATGTGTTTGATTAGGGTTAGAGCTAAATACTGCAGGAAAGTTGATCTTGCCAGCTGAATATGAGGACCACTGGATTACAGCAATCTTGTATACAACAGATGTTTTATATTATCCAATGAACTTTGAGCCTACTGAAATGCTTCATGCTTGTCTCTTGACACACCGCGGCAACGATAACACTGTATGACACATGGATCACATGAAATTCATGCACGAAGCACACTACTAACAAGCTGCTTATCTGAAACAGTTGTGTTAATAAAGAGAGACATGCAAAACACACAAAGATGGGGGGCTCGCGGACTGGAATTGGGAACCGCTGTTCTAACTCATTACAGCAATCTGTTTATATTATCCCATGTAGCTATTTGCTTTCTAAAGCCTTGCTCCAGGTGAGGCTCAAACTCATAACCTCAGCACTGCTCTGCTGTTTTACAAGTACCAGGCAATGACTGATTGCGCCACAACCACATTAACAACACCGTGTTCTTTAGTTAGACTTATCATTCAAGTTGTTCCATTAGTTTTCTTCTAACTGATCTAAGCAATCTGGTTTCCAACAGATCTTTTTTATTATCCCCTGTACTCTCATTAGCTACTGAAATGCTTCTTGCTTTCTAATATTTTGTTCCAGGTGAGGCTCGAACTCACAACCTCGGCATTGCTCTGCTATGTACTGTCTTATAAGTACCGCACGCTAACCGATTGCGCCACTGGAGCTATTAGATCTTGAAAAAATTCCAAACACCATCGTCTTTAGTTAGATCTATCATTCAAGTTGTTCCATGATTTTTTTCTGATTACAGCAGTGATCCTCAAATCTGGCTCGGGAGATCCACTTTCCTGCAGAGTTTAGCTCCAACCCTAATCAAACAAAACTACCTGTGATTTTTCATTGATCCTGAAGACATTGATTAGCAAATTCAGATGTGTTTGATTAGGGTTAGAGCTAAACACTGCAGGAAAGTTGATCTCGCCAGCTGAATTTGAGGATCACTGGATTACAGCAATCTTGTATACAACAGATCTTTTATATTATCCAATGAACTTTGAGCCTACTGAAATGCTTCATGCTTGTCTCTTGACACACCGCGGCCACGATAACACTGTATGACACATGGATCGCGTGAGGTTCATGCACGAAGCACACTACTAACAAGCTGATTATCTGAAACAGTTGTGTTAATAAATAGAGACATGCAAAACACACAAAGATGGGGGGCTCGCGGACTGGAATTGGGAACCGCTGTTCTAACTGATTACAGCAATCTGTTTATATTATCCCATGTAGCTATTTGCTTTCTAAAGCCTTGCTCCAGGTGAGGCTCAAACTCATAACCTCAGCACTGCTCTGCTGTTTTACAAGTACCAGGCAATGACTGATTGTGCCACAACCACATTAACAACACTGTGTTCTTTAGTTAGACTTATCATTCAAGTTGTTCCATTAGTTTTCTTCTAACTGATCTAAGCAATCTGGTTTCCAACTGATCTTTTTTATTATCCTCTGTACTCTCATTAGCTACTGAAATGCTTCTTGCTTTCTAAAATTTTGTTCCAGGTGAGGCTCGAACTCACAACCTCGGCATTGCTCTGCTATGTACTGTCTTATAAGTACCGCGCGCTAACCGATTGCGCCACTGGAGCTATTAGATCTTGAAAAAATTCCAAACACCATCGTCTTTAGTTAGATCTATCATTCAAGTTGTTCCATTAATTTTTTCTGATTACAGCAGTGATCCTCAAATCTGGCTCGGGAGATCCACTTTCCTGCAGAGTTTAGCTCCAACCCTAATCAAACAAAACTACCTGTGATTTTTCATTGATCCTGAAGACATTGATTAGCAAATTCAGATGTGTTTGATTAGGGTTAGACCTAAACACTGCAGGAAAGTTGATCTCGCCAGCTGAATTTGAGGATCACTGGATTACAGCAATCTTGTATACAACTGATCTTTTATATTATCCAATGAACTTTGAGCCTACTGAAATGCTTCATGCTTGTCTCTTGACACACCGCGGCCACGATAACACTGTATGACACATGGATCGCGTGAGGTTCATGCACGAAGCACACTACTAACAAGCTGATTATCTGAAACAGTTGTGTTAATAAATAGAGACATGCAAAACACACAAAGATGGGGGGCTCGCGGACTGGAATTGGGAACCGCTGTTCTAACTGATTACAGCAATCTGTTTATATTATCCCATGTAGCTATTTGCTTTCTAAAGCCTTACTCCAGGTGAGGCTCAAACTCATAACCTCAGCACTGCTCTGCTGTTTTACAAGTACCAGGCAATGACTGATTGCGCCACAACCACATTAACAACACCGTGTTCTTTAGTTAGACTTATCATTCAAGTTGTTCCATTAGTTTTCTTCTAACTGATCTAAGCAATCTGGTTTCCAACAGATCTTTTTTATTATCCCCTGTACTCTCATTAGCTACTGAAATGCTTCTTGCTTTCTAAAATTTTGTTCCAGGTGAGGCTCGAACTCACAACCTCGGCATTGCTCTGCTATGTACTGTCTTATAAGTACCGCGCGCTAACCGATAGCGCCACTGGAGCTATTAAATCTTGAAAAAATTCCAAACACCATCGTCTTTAGTTAGATCTATCATTCAAGTTGTTCCATGAATTTTTTTCTGATTACAGCAGTGATCCTCAAATCTGGCTCGGGAGATCCACTTTCCTGCAGAGTTTAGCTCCAACCCTAATCAAACAAAACTACCTGTGATTTTCTATTGATCCTGAAGACATTGATTAGCAAATTCAGATGTGTTTGATTAGGGTTAGAGCTAAACACTGCAGGAAAGTTGGTCTTGCCAGCTGAATTTGAGGATCACTGGATTACAGCAATCTTGTATACAACAGATGTTTTATATTATCCAATGAACTTTGAGCCTACTGAAATGCTTCATGCTTGTCACTTGACACACTGCGGCAACGATAACACTGTATGACACATGGATCATATGAAATTCATGCACGAAGCACACTACTAACAAGCTGATTATCTGAAACAGTTGTGTTAATAAAGAGAGACATGCAAAACACACAAAGATGGGGGGCTCGGGGACTGGAATGGGGAACCGCTGTTCTAACTGATTACAGCAATCTGTTTATATTATCCCATGTAGCTATTTGCTTTCTAAAGCCTTGCTCCAGGTGAGGGCTCAAACTCATAACCTCAGCACTGCTCTGCTGTTTTACAAGTACCAGGCAATGACTGATTGCGCCACAACCGCATTAACAACATGTTCTTTAGTTAGACTTATCATTCAAGTTGTTCCATTAGTTTTCTTCTAACTGATCTAAGCAATCTGGTTTCCAACAGATCTTTTTTATTATCCCCTGTACTCTCATTAGCTACTGAAATGCTTCTTGCTTTCTAAAATTTTGTTCCAGGTGAGGCTCGAACTCACAACCTCGGCATTGCTCTGCTATGTACTGTCTTATAAGTACCGCGCGCTAACCGATTGCGCCACTGGAGCTATTAGATCTTGAAAAACTTCCAAACACCATCGTCTTTAGTTAGATCTATCATTCAAGTTGTTCCATGAAATTTTTTCTGATTACAGCAGTGATCCTCAAATATGGCGCGGGAGATCCACTTTCCTGCAGAGTTTAGCTCCAACCCTAATCAAACAAAACTACCTGTGATTTTTCATTGATCCTGAAGACATTGATTAGCAAATTCAGATGTGTTTGATTAGGGTTAGAGCTAAATACTGCAGGAAAGTTGATCTCGCCAGCTGAATTTGAGGATCACTGGATTACAGCAATCTTGTATACAACAGATCTTTTATATTATCCAATGAACTTTGAGCTTACTGAAATGCTTCATGCTTGTCTCTTGACACACCGCGGCCACAATAACACTGTATGACACATGGAACGTGTGAAGTTCATGCACGAAGCACACTACTAACAAGCTGATTATCTGAAACAGTTGTGTTAATAAATAGAGACATGCAAAACACACAAAGATGGGGGGCTTGCGGACTGGAATTGGGAACCGCTGTTCTAACTGATTACAGCGATCTGTTTATATTATGCCATGTAGCTACTTGCTTTCTAAAGGCTTGCTCCAGGTGAGGCTCAAACTCATAACCTCAACACTGCTCTGCTGTTTTACAAGTACCAGGCACTGACTGATTGCGCCACAACCGCATTAACAACACCGTGTTCTTTAGTTAGACTTATCATTCAAGTTGTTCCATTAGTTTTCTTCTAACTGATCTAAGCAATCTGGTTTCCAACAGATCTTTTTTATTATCCCCTGTACTCTCATTAGCTACTGAAATGCTTCTTGCTTTCTAAAATTTTGTTCCAGGTGAGGTTCGAACTCACTACCTCGGCATTGCTCTGCTATGTACTGTCTTATAAGTACCGCACGCTAACCGATTGCGCCACTGGAGCTATAAAATCTTGAAAAAATTCCAAACACCATCGTCTTTAGTTAGATCTATTATTCAAGTTGTTCCATGAATTTTTTCTGATTACAGCAGTGATCCTCAAATCTGGCTCGGGAGATCCACTTTCCTGCAGAGTTTAGCTCCAACCCTAATCAAACAAAACTACCTGTGATTTTTCATTGATCCTGAAGACATTGATTAGCAATTTCAGATGTGTTTCATTAGGGTTAGAGCTAAACACTGCAGGAAAGTTGATCTCGCCAGCTGAATTTGAGGATCACTGGATTACAGCAATCTTGTATACAACAGATCTTTTATATTATCCAATGAACTTTGAGCCTACTGAAATGCTTCATGCTTGTCTCTTGACACACCGTGGCCACGATAACACTGTATGACACATGGATCGCGTGAGGTTCATGCACGAAGCACACTACTAACAAGCTGATTATCTGAAACAGTTGGGTTAATAAATAGAGACATGCAAAACACACAAAGATGGGGGGCTCGCAGACTGGAATCCACTGTTCTAACTGATTACAGCAATCTGTTTATATTATCCCATGTAGCTATTTGCTTTCTAAAGCCTTGCTCCAGGTGAGGCTCAAACTCATAACCTCAGCACTGCTCTGCTGTTTTACAAGTACCAGGCAATGACTGATTGCACCACAACCACATTAACAACACCGTGTTCTTTAGTTAGACTTATCATTCAAGTTGTTCCATTAGTTTTCTTCTAACTGATCTAAGCAATCTGGTTTCCAACAGATCTTTTTTATTATCCCCTGTACTCTCATTAGCTACTGAAATGCTTCTTGCTTTCTAAAATTTTGTTCCAGGTGAGGCTCGAACTCATAACCTCGGCATTGCTCTGCTATGTACTGTCTTATAAGTACCGCGCGCTAACCGATTGCGCCACTGGAGCTATTAGATCTTGAAAAACTTCCAAACACCATCGTCTTCAGTTAGATCTATCATTCAAGTTGTTCCATGAAATTTTTTCTGATTACAGCAGTGATCCTCAAATCTGGCTCGGGAGATCCACTTTCCTGCAGAGTTTAGCTCCAACCCTAATCAAACAAAACTACCTGTGATTTTTCATTGATCCTGAAGACATTGATTAGCAAATTCAGATGTGTTTGATTAGGGTTAGAGCTAAATACTGCAGGAAAGTTGATCTCGCCAGCTGAATTTGAGGATCACTGGATTACAGCAATCTTGTATACAACAGATCTTTTATATTATCCAATGAACTTTGAGCTTACTGAAATGCTTCATGCTTGTCTCTTGACACACCGCGGCCACAATAACACTGTATGACACATGGATCGCGTGAAGTTCATGCACGAAGCACACTACTAACAAGCTGATTATCTGAAACAGTTGTGTTAATAAATAGAGACATGCAAAACACACAAAAGTGGGGGGCTTGCGGACTGGAATTGGGAACCGCTGTTCTAACTGATTACAGCGATCTGTTTATATTATGCCATGTAGCTACTTGCTTTCTAAAGGCTTGCTCCAGGTGAGGCTCAAACTCATAACCTCAGCACTGCTCTGCTGTTTTACAAGTACGAGGCACTGACTGATTGCGCCACAACCGCATTAACAACACCGTGTTCTTTAGTTAGACTTATCATTCAAGTTGTTCCATTAGTTTTCTTCTAACTGATCTAAGCAATCTGGTTTCCAACAGATCTTTTTTATTATCCCCTGTACTCTCATTAGCTACTGAAATGCTTCTTGCTTTCTAAAATTTTGTTCCAGGTGAGGTTCGAACTCACTACCTCGGCATTGCTCTGCTATGTACTGTCTTATAAGTGCCGCGCGCTAACCGATTGCGCCACTGGAGCTATTAAATCTTGAAAAAATTCCAAACACCATCGTCTTTAGTTAGATCTATTATTCAAGTTGTTCCATGATTTTTTTCTGATTACAGCAGTGATCCTCAAATCTGGCTCGGGAGATCCACTTTCCTGCAGAGTTTAGCTCCAACCCTAATCAAACAAAACTACCTGTGATTTTTCATTGATCCTGAAGACATTGATTAGCAAATTCAGATGTGTTTGATTAGGGTTAGAGCTAAACACTGCAGGAAAGTTGGTCTCGCCAGCTGAATTTGAGGATCACTGGATTACAGCAATCTTGTATACAACAGATCTTTTATATTATCCAATGAACTTTGAGCTTACTGAAATGCTTCATGCTTGTCTCTTGACACACCGCGGCCACGATAACACTGTATGACACATGGATCGCGTGAGGTTCATGCATGAAGCACACTACTAACAAGCTGATTATCTGAAACAGTTGTGTTAATAAATAGAGACATGCAAAACACACAAAGATGGGGGGCTTGCGGACTGGAATTGGGAACCGCTGTTCTAACTGATTACAGCAATCTGTTTATATTATGCCATGTAGCTACTTGCTTTCTAAAGACTTGCTCCAGGTGAGGCTCAAACTCATAACCTCAGCACTGCTCTGCTGTTTTACAAGAACCAGGCAATGACTGATTGCACCACAACCACATTAACAACACCGTGTTCTTTAGTTAGACTTATCATTCAAGTTGTTCCATTAGTTTTCTTCTAACTGATCTAAGCAATCTGGTTTCCAACAGATCTTTTTTATTATCCCCTGTACACTCATTAGCTACAGAAATGCTTCTTGCTTTCTAAAAGTTTGCTCCAGGTGAGGCTCGAACTCACAACCTCGGCATTGCTCTGCTATGTACTGTCTTATAAGTACCGCGCACTAACCGATTGCGCCACTGGAGCTATTAGATCTTGAAAGAATTCCAAACACCATCGTCTTTAGTTAGATCTATCATTCAAGTTGTTCCATTAATTTTTTCTGATTACAGCAGTGATCCTCAAATCTGGCTCGGGAGATCCACTTTCCTGCAGAGTTTAGCTCCAACCCTAATCAAACAAAACTACCTGTGATTTTTCATTGATCCTGAAGACATTGATTAGCAATTTCAGATGTGTTTGATTAGGGTTAGAGCTAAACACTGCAGGAAAGTTGATCTCGCCAGCTGAATTTGAGGATCACTGGATTACAGCAATCTTGTATACAACAGATCTTTTATATTATCCAATGAACTTTGAGCCTACTGAAATGCTTCATGCTTGTCTCTTGACACACCGCGGCAACGATAACACTGTATGACACATGGATCACATGAAATTCATGCACGAAGCACACTACTAACAAGCTGATTATCTGAAACAGTTGTGTTAATAAATAGAGACATGCAAAACACACAAAGATGGGGGGCTTGCGGACTGGAATTGGGAACCGCTGTTCTAACTGATTACAGCAATCTGTTTATATTATGCCATGTAGCTACTTGCTTTCTAAAGACTTGCTCCAGGTGAGGCTCAAACTCATAACCTCAGCACTGCTCTGCTGTTTTACAAGAACCAGGCAATGACTGATTGCACCACAACCACATTAACAACACCGTGTTCTTTAGTTAGACTTATCATTCAAGTTGTTCCATTAGTTTTCTTCTAACTGATCTAAGCAATCTGGTTTCCAACAGATCTTTTTTATTATCCCCTGTACTCTCATTAGCTACAGAAATGCTTCTTGCTTTCTAAAAGTTTGCTCCAGGTGAGGCTCGAACTCACAACCTCGGCATTGCTCTGCTATGTACTGTCTTATAAGTACCGCGCGCTAACCGATTGCGCCACTGGAGCTATTAGATCTTGAAAGAATTCCAAACACCATCGTCTTTAGTTCGATCTATCATTCAAGTTGTTCCATTAATTTTTTCTGATTACAGCAGTGATCCTCAAATCTGGCTCGGGAGATCCACTTTCCTGCAGAGTTTAGCTCCAACCCTAATCAAACAAAACTACCTGTGATTTTTCATTGATCCTGAAGACATTGATTAGCAATTTCAGATGTGTTTGATTAGGGTTAGAGCTAAACACTGCAGGAAAGTTGATCTCGCCAGCTGAATTTGAGGATCACTGGATTACAGCAATCTTGTATACAACAGATCTTTTATATTATCCAATGAACTTTGAGCCTACTGAAATGCTTCATGCTTGTCTCTTGACACACCGCGGCAACGATAACACTGTATGACACATGGATCACATGAAATTCATGCACGAAGCAGACTACTAACAAGCTGCTTATCTGAAACAGTTGTGTTAACAAAGAGAGACATGCAAAACACACAAAGATGGGGGGCTCGCGGACTGGAATCCGCTGTTCTAACTGATTACAGCAATCTGTTTATATTATCCCATGTAGCTATTTGCTTTCTAAAGCCTTGCTCCAGGTGAGGCTCAAACTCATAACCTCAGCACTGCTCTGCTGTTTTAGAAGTACCAGGCAATGACTGATTGCACCACAACCACATTAACAACACCGTGTTCTTTAGTTAGACTTATCATTCAAGTTGTTCCATTAGTTTTCTTCTAACTGATCTAAGCAATCTGGTTTCCAACAGATCTTTTTTATTATCCCCTGTACTCTCATTAGCTACTGAAATGCTTCTTGCTTTCTAAAATTTTGTTCCAGGTGAGGCTCGAACTCACAACCTCGGCATTGCTCTGCTATGTACTGTCTCATAAGTACCGCGCGCTAACCGATTGCGCCACTGGAGCTATTAGATCTTGAAAAAATTCCAAACACCATCGTCTTTAGTTAGATCTATCATTCAAGTTGTTCCATGATTTTTTTCTGATTACAGCAGTGATCCTCAAATCTGGCTCGGGAGATCCACTTTCCTGCAGAGTTTAGCTCCAACCCTAATCAAACAAAACTACCTGTGATTTTTCATTGATCCTGAAGACATTGATTAGCAAATTCAGATGTGTTTGATTAGGGTTAGAGCTAAACACTGCAGGAAAGTTGATCTCGCCAGCTGAATTTGAGGATCACTGGATTACAGCAATCTTGTATACAACAGATCTTTTATATTATCCAATGAACTTTGAGCCTACTGAAATGCTTTATTCTTGTCTCTTGACACACCGCGGCCACGATAACACTGTATGACACATGGATCGCGTGAAGTTCATGCACGAAGCACCCTACTAACAAGCTGATTATCTGAAACAGTTGTGTTAATAAATAGAGACATGCAAAACACACAAAGATGGGGGGCTTGCGGACTGGAATTGGGAACCGCTGTTCTAACTGATTACAGCAATCTGTTTATATTATGCCATGTAGCTACTTGCTTTCTAAAGACTTGCTCCAGGTGAGGCTCAAACTCATAACCTCAGCACTGCTCTGCTGTTTTACAAGAACCAGGCACTGACTGATTGCACCACAACCGCATTAACAACACCGTATTTTTTTGTTAGACTTATCATTCAAGTTGTTCCATTAGTTTTCTTGTAACTGATCTAAGCAATCTGGTTTCCAACAGATCTTTTTTATTATCCCCTGTACTCTCATTAGCTACTGAAATGCTTCTTGCTTTCTAAAATTTTGTTCCAGGTGAGGCTCGAACTCACAACCTCGGCATTGCTCTGCTATGTACTGTCTTATAAGTACCGCGCGCTAACCGATTGCGCCACTGGAGCTATTAGATCTTGAAAAAATTCCAAACACCATCGTCTTTAGTTAGATCTATCATTCAAGTTGTTCCATGATTTTTTTCTGATTACAGCAGTGATCCTCAAATCTGGCTCGGGAGATCCACTTTCCTGCAGAGTTTAGCTCCAACCCTAATCAAACAAAACTACCTGTGATTTTTCATTGATCCTGAAGACATTGATTAGCAAATTCAGATGTGTTTGATTAGGGTTAGAGCTAAACACTGCAGGAAAGTTGGTCTCGCCAGCTGAATTTGAGGATCACTGGATTACAGCAATCTTGTATACAACAGATCTTTTATATTATCCAATGAACTTTGAGCTTACTGAAATGCTTCATGCTTGTCTCTTGACACCGCGGCCACGATAACACTGTATGACACATGGATCGCGTGAGGTTCATGCATGAAGCACACTACTAACAAGCTGATTATCTGAAACAGTTGTGTTAATAAATAGAGACATGCAAAACACACAAAGATGGGGGGCTTGCGGACTGGAATTGGGAACCGCTGTTCTAACTGATTACAGCAATCTGTTTATATTATGCCATGTAGCTACTTGCTTTCTAAAGACTTGCTCCAGGTGAGGCTCAAACTCATAACCTCAGCACTGCTCTGCTGTTTTACAAGAACCAGGCAATGACTGATTGCACCACAACCACGTTAACAACACCGTGTTCTTTAGTTAGACTTATCATTCAAGTTGTTCCATTAGTTTTCTTCTAACTGATCTAAGCAATCTGGTTTCCAACAGATCTTTTTTATTATCCCCTGTACACTCATTAGCTACAGAAATGCTTCTTGCTTTCTAAAAGTTTGCTCCAGGTGAGGCTCGAACTCACAACCTCGGCATTGCTCTGCTATGTACTGTCTTATAAGTACCGCGCGCTAACCGATTGCGCCACTGGAGCTATTAGATCTTGAAAGAATTCCAAACACCATCGTATTTAGTTAGATCTATCATTCAAGTTGTTCCATTAATTTTTTCTGATTACAGCAGTGATCCTCAAATCTGGCTCGGGAGATCCACTTTCCTGCAGAGTTTAGCTCCAACCCTAATCAAACAAAACTACCTGTGATTTTTCATTGATCCTGAAGACATTGATTAGCAATTTCAGATGTGTTTGATTAGGGTTAGAGCTAAACACTGCAGGAAAGTTGATCTCGCCAGCTGAATTTGAGGATCACTGGATTACAGCAATCTTGTATACAACAGATCTTTTATATTATCCAATGAACTTTGAGCCTACTGAAATGCTTCATGCTTGTCTCTTGACACACCGCGGCAACGATAACACTGTATGACACATGGATCACATGAAATTCATGCACAAAGCACACTACTAACAAGCTGATTATCTGAAACAGTTGTGTTAATAAATAGAGACATGCAAAACACACAAAGATGGGGGGCTTGCGGACTGGAATTGGGAACCGCTGTTCTAACTGATTACAGCAATCTGTTTATATTATGCCATGTAGCTACTTGCTTTCTAAAGACTTGCTCCAGGTGAGGCTCAAACTCATAACCTCAGCACTGCTCTGCTGTTTTACAAGAACCAGGCAATGACTGATTGCACCACAACCACATTAACAACACCGTGTTCTTTAGTTAGACTTATCATTCAAGTTGTTCCATTAGTTTTCTTCTAACTGATCTAAGCAATCTGGTTTCCAACAGATCTTTTTTATTATCCCCTGTACTCTCATTAGCTACAGAAATGCTTCTTGCTTTCTAAAAGTTTGCTCCAGGTGAGGCTCGAACTCACAACCTCGGCATTGCTCTGCTATGTACTGTCTTATAAGTACCGCGCGCTAACCGATTGCGCCACTGGAGCTATTAGATCTTGAAAGAATTCCAAACACCATCGTCTTTAGTTAGATCTATCATTCAAGTTGTTCCATTAATTTTTTCTGATTACAGCAGTGATCCTCAAATCTGGCTCGGGAGATCCACTTTCCTGCAGAGTTTAGCTCCAACCCCAATCAAACAAAACTACCTGTGATTTTTCATTGATCCTGAAGACATTGATTAGCAATTTCAGATGTGTTTGATTAGGGTTAGAGCTAAACACTGCAGGAAAGTTGATCTCGCCAGCTGAATTTGAGGATCACTGGATTACAGCAATCTTGTATACAACAGATCTTTTATATTATGCAATGAACTTTGAGCCTACTGAAATGCTTCATGCTTGTCTCTTGACACACCGCGGCAACGATAACACTGTATGACACATGGATCACATGAAATTCATGCACGAAGCAGACTACTAACAAGCTGCTTATCTGAAACAGTTGTGTTAACAAAGAGAGACATGCAAAACACACAAAGATGGGGGGCTCGCGGACTGGAATCCGCTGTTCTAACTGATTACAGCAATCTGTTTATATTATCCCATGTAGCTATTTGCTTTCTAAAGCCTTGCTCCAGGTGAGGCTCAAACTCATAACCTCAGCACTGCTCTGCTGTTTTAGAAGTACCAGGCAATGACTGATTGCACCACAACCACATTAACAACACCGTGTTCTTTAGTTAGACTTATCATTCAAGTTGTTCCATTAGTTTTCTTCTAACTGATCTAAGCAATCTGGTTTCCAACAGATCTTTTTTATTATCCCCTGTACTCTCATTAGCTACTGAAATGCTTCTTGCTTTCTAAAATTTTGTTCCAGGTGAGGCTCGAACTCACAACCTCGGCATTGCTCTGCTATGTACTGTCTCATAAGTACCGCGCGCTAACCGATTGCGCCACTGGAGCTATTAGATCTTGAAAAAATTCCAAACACCATCGTCTTTAGTTAGATCTATCATTCAAGTTGTTCCATGATTTTTTTCTGATTACAGCAGTGATCCTCAAATCTGGCTCGGGAGATCCACTTTCCTGCAGAGTTTAGCTCCAACCCTAATCAAACAAAACTACCTGTGATTTTTCATTGATCCTGAAGACATTGATTAGCAAATTCAGATGTGTTTGATTAGGGTTAGAGCTAAACACTGCAGGAAAGTTGATCTCGCCAGCTGAATTTGAGGATCACTGGATTACAGCAATCTTGTATACAACAGATCTTTTATATTATCCAATGAACTTTGAGCCTACTGAAATGCTTTATTCTTGTCTCTTGACACACCGCGGCCACGATAACACTGTATGACACATGGATCGCGTGAAGTTCATGCACGAAGCACCCTACTAACAAGCTGATTATCTGAAACAGTTGTGTTAATAAAGAGAGACATGCAAAACACACAAAGATGAGGGGCTCGCGGACTGGAATTGGGAACCGCTGTTCTAACTGATTACAGCAATCTGTTTATATTATCCCATGTAGCTATTTGCTTTCTAAAGCCTTGCTCCAGGTGAGGCTCAAACTCATAACCTCAGCACTGCTCTGCTGTTTTACAAGTACCAGGCAATGACTGATTGCGCCACAACCGCATTAGCAACACCGTGTTCTTTAGTTAGACTTATCATTCAAGTTGTTCCATTAGTTTTCTTCTAACTGATCTAAGCAATCTGGTTTCCAACAGATCTTTTTTATTATCCCCTGTACTCTCATTAGCTACTGAAATGCTTCTTGCTTTCTAAAATTTTGTTCCAGGTGAGGCTCGAACTCATAACCTTGGCATTGCTCTGCTATGTACTGTCTTATAAGTACCGCGCGCTAACCGATTGCGCCACTGGAGCTATTAGATATTGAAAAAATTCCAAACACCATCGTCTTTAGTTAGATCTATCATTCAAGTTGTTCCATTAGTTTTTTCTGATTACAGCAGTGATCCTCAAATCTGGCTCGGGAGATCCACTTTCCTGCAGAGTTTAGCTCCAACCCTAATCAAACAAAACTACCTGTGATTTTTCATTGATCCTGAAGACATTGATTAGCAAATTCAGATGTGTTTGATTAGGGTTAGAGCTAAACACTGCAGGAAAGTTGGTCTCGCCAGCTGAATTTGAGGATCACTGGATTACAGCAATCTTGTATACAACAGATCTTTTATATTATCCAATGAACTTTGAGCTTACTGAAATGCTTCATGCTTGTCTCTTGACACCGCGGCCACGATAACACTGTATGACACATGGATCGCGTGAGGTTCATGCATGAAGCACACTACTAACAAGCTGATTATCTGAAACAGTTGTGTTAATAAATAGAGACATGCAAAACACACAAAGATGGGGGGCTTGCGGACTGGAATTGGGAACCGCTGTTCTAACTGATTACAGCAATCTGTTTATATTATGCCATGTAGCTACTTGCTTTCTAAAGACTTGCTCCAGGTGAGGCTCAAACTCATAACCTCAGCACTGCTCTGCTGTTTTACAAGAACCAGGCAATGACTGATTGCACCACAACCACGTTAACAACACCGTGTTCTTTAGTTAGACTTATCATTCAAGTTGTTCCATTAGTTTTCTTCTAACTGATCTAAGCAATCTGGTTTCCAACAGATCTTTTTTATTATCCCCTGTACACTCATTAGCTACAGAAATGCTTCTTGCTTTCTAAAAGTTTGCTCCAGGTGAGGCTCGAACTCACAACCTCGGCATTGCTCTGCTATGTACTGTCTTATAAGTACCGCGCGCTAACCGATTGCGCCACTGGAGCTATTAGATCGTGAAAGAATTCCAAACACCATCGTCTTTAGTTAGATCTATCATTCAAGTTGTTCCATTAATTTTTTCTGATTACAGCAGTGATCCTCAAATCTGGCTCGGGAGATCCACTTTCCTGCAGAGTTTAGCTCCAACCCTAATCAAACAAAACTACCTGTGATTTTTCATTGATCCTGAAGACATTGATTAGCAATTTCAGATGTGTTTGATTAGGGTCAGAGCTAAACACTGCAGGAAAGTTGATCTCGCCAGCTGAATTTGAGGATCACTGGATTACAGCAATCTTGTATACAACAGATCTTTTATATTATCCAATGAACTTTGAGCCTACTGAAATGCTTCATGCTTGTCTCTTGACACACCGCGGCAACGATAACACTGTATGACACATGGATCACATGAAATTCATGCACAAAGCACACTACTAACAAGCTGATTATCTGAAACAGTTGTGTTAATAAATAGAGACATGCAAAACACACAAAGATGGGGGGCTTGCGGACTGGAATTGGGAACCGCTGTTCTAACTGATTACAGCAATCTGTTTATATTATGCCATGTAGCTACTTGCTTTCTAAAGACTTGCTCCAGGTGAGGCTCAAACTCATAACCTCAGCACTGCTCTGCTGTTTTACAAGAACCAGGCAATGACTGATTGCACCACAACCACATTAACAACACCGTGTTCTTTAGTTAGACTTATCATTCAAGTTGTTCCATTAGTTTTCTTCTAACTGATCTAAGCAATCTGGTTTCCAACAGATCTTTTTTATTATCCCCTGTACTCTCATTAGCTACAGAAATGCTTCTTGCTTTCTAAAAGTTTGCTCCAGGTGAGGCTCGAACTCACAACCTCGGCATTGCTCTGCTATGTACTGTCTTATAAGTACCGCGCGCTAACCGATTGCGCCACTGGAGCTATTAGATCTTGAAAGAATTCCAAACACCATCGTCTTTAGTTAGATCTATCATTCAAGTTGTTCCATTAATTTTTTCTGATTACAGCAGTGATCCTCAAATCTGGCTCGGGAGATCCACTTTCCTGCAGAGTTTAGCTCCAACCCCAATCAAACAAAACTACCTGTGATTTTTCATTGATCCTGAAGACATTGATTAGCAATTTCAGATGTGTTTGATTAGGGTTAGAGCTAAACACTGCAGGAAAGTTGATCTCGCCAGCTGAATTTGAGGATCACTGGATTACAGCAATCTTGTATACAACAGATCTTTTATATTATGCAATGAACTTTGAGCCTACTGAAATGCTTCATGCTTGTCTCTTGACACACCGCGGCAACGATAACACTGTATGACACATGGATCACATGAAATTCATGCACGAAGCAGACTACTAACAAGCTGCTTATCTGAAACAGTTGTGTTAACAAAGAGAGACATGCAAAACACACAAAGATGGGGGGCTCGCGGACTGGAATCCGCTGTTCTAACTGATTACAGCAATCTGTTTATATTATCCCATGTAGCTATTTGCTTTCTAAAGCCTTGCTCCAGGTGAGGCTCAAACTCATAACCTCAGCACTGCTCTGCTGTTTTAGAAGTACCAGGCAATGACTGATTGCACCACAACCACATTAACAACACCGTGTTCTTTAGTTAGACTTATCATTCAAGTTGTTCCATTAGTTTTCTTCTAACTGATCTAAGCAATCTGGTTTCCAACAGATCTTTTTTATTATCCCCTGTACTCTCATTAGCTACTGAAATGCTTCTTGCTTTCTAAAATTTTGTTCCAGGTGAGGCTCGAACTCACAACCTCGGCATTGCTCTGCTATGTACTGTCTCATAAGTACCGCGCGCTAACCGATTGCGCCACTGGAGCTATTAGATCTTGAAAAAATTCCAAACACCATCGTCTTTAGTTAGATCTATCATTCAAGTTGTTCCATGATTTTTTTCTGATTACAGCAGTGATCCTCAAATCTGGCTCGGGAGATCCACTTTCCTGCAGAGTTTAGCTCCAACCCTAATCAAACAAAACTACCTGTGATTTTTCATTGATCCTGAAGACATTGATTAGCAAATTCAGATGTGTTTGATTAGGGTTAGAGCTAAACACTGCAGGAAAGTTGATCTCGCCAGCTGAATTTGAGGATCACTGGATTACAGCAATCTTGTATACAACAGATCTTTTATATTATCCAATGAACTTTGAGCCTACTGAAATGCTTTATTCTTGTCTCTTGACACACCGCGGCCACGATAACACTGTATGACACATGGATCGCGTGAAGTTCATGCACGAAGCACCCTACTAACAAGCTGATTATCTGAAACAGTTGTGTTAATAAAGAGAGACATGCAAAACACACAAAGATGGGGGGCTCGCGGACTGGAATTGGGAACCGCTGTTCTAACTGATTACAGCAATCTGTTTATATTATCCCATGTAGCTATTTGCTTTCTAAAGCCTTGCTCCAGGTGAGGCTCAAACTCATAACCTCAGCACTGCTCTGCTGTTTTACAAGTACCAGGCAATGACTGATTGCGCCACAACCGCATTAGCAACACCGTGTTCTTTAGTTAGACTTATCATTCAAGTTGTTCCATTAGTTTTCTTCTAACTGATCTAAGCAATCTGGTTTCCAACAGATCTTTTTTATTATCCCCTGTACTCTCATTAGCTACTGAAATGCTTCTTGCTTTCTAAAATTTTGTTCCAGGTGAGGCTCGAACTCATAACCTTGGCATTGCTCTGCTATGTACTGTCTTATAAGTACCGCGCGCTAACCGATTGCGCCACTGGAGCTATTAGATATTGAAAAAATTCCAAACACCATCGTCTTTAGTTAGATCTATCATTCAAGTTGTTCCATTAGTTTTTTCTGATTACAGCAGTGATCCTCAAATCTGGCTCGGGAGATCCACTTTCCTGCAGAGTTTAGCTCCAACCCTAATCAAACAAAACTACCTGTGATTTTTCATTGATCCTGAAGACATTGATTAGCAATTTCAGATGTGTTTGATTAGGGTTAAAGCTAAACACTGCAGGAAAGTTGATCTCTCCAGCTGAATTTGAGGATCACTGGATTACAGCAATCTTGTATACAACAGATCTTTTATATTATCCAATGAACTTTGAGCCTACTGAAATGCTTCATGCTTGTCTCTTGACACACCGTGGCCACGATAACACTGTATGACACATGGATCGTTTGAGGTTCATGCACGAAGCACACTACTAACAAGCTGATTATCTGAAACAGTTGTGTTAATAAATAGAGACATGCAAAACACACAAAGATGGGGGGCTTGCGGACTGGAATTGGGAACCGCTGTTCTAACTGATTACAGCAATCTGTTTATATTATGCCATGTAGCTACTTGCTTTCTAAAGACTTGCTCCAGGTGAGGCTCAAACTCATAACCTCAGCACTGCTCTGCTGTTTTACAAGAACCAGGCACTGACTGATTGCACCACAACCGCATTAACAACACCGTATTTTTTTGTTAGACTTATCATTCAAGTTGTTCCATTAGTTTTCTTGTAACTGATCTAAGCAATCTGGTTTCCAACAGATCTTTTTTATTATCCCCTGTACTCTCATTAGCTACTGAAATGCTTCTTGCTTTCTAAAATTTTGTTCCAGGTGAGGCTCGAACTCACAACCTCGGCATTGCTCTGCTATGTACTGTCTTATAAGTACCGCGCGCTAACCGATTGCGCCACTGGAGCTATTAGATCTTGAAAAAATTCCAAACACCATCGTCTTTAGTTAGATCTATCATTCAAGTTGTTCCATGATTTTTTTCTGATTACAGCAGTGATCCTCAAATCTGGCTCGGGAGATCCACTTTCCTGCAGAGTTTAGCTCCAACCCTAATCAAACAAAACTACCTGTGATTTTTCATTGATCCTGAAGACATTGATTAGCAAATTCAGATGTGTTTGATTAGGGTTAGAGCTAAACACTGCAGGAAAGTTGATCTCGCCAGCTGAATTTGAGGATCACTGGATTACAGCAATCTTGTATACAACAGATCTTTTATATTATCCAATGAATTTTGAGCCTACTGAAATGCTTTATTCTTGTCTCTTGACACACCGCGGCCACGATAACACTGTATGACACATGGATCGCGTGAAGTTCATGCACGAAGCACCCTACTAACAAGCTGATTATCTGAAACAGTTGTGTTAATAAAGAGAGACATGCAAAACACACAAAGATGGGGGGCTCGCGGACTGGAATTGGGAACCGCTGTTCTAACTGATTACAGCAATCTGTTTATATTATCCAATGTAGCTATTTGCTTTCTAAAGCCTTGCTCCAGGTGAGGCTCAAACTCATAACCTCAGCACTGCTCTGCTGTTTTACAAGTACCAGGCAATGACTGATTGCGCCACAACCACATTAACAACACCGTGTTCTTTAGTTAGACTTATCATTCAAGTTGTTCCATTCGTTTTCTTCTAACTGATCTAAGCAATCTGGTTTCCAACAGATCTTTTTTATTATCCCCTGTACTCTCATTAGCTACTGAAATGCTTCTTGCTTTCTAAAATTTTATTCCAAACACCATCGTCTTTAGTTAGATCTATCATTCAAGTTGTTCCATTAATTTTTTCTGATTACAGCAGTGATCCTCAAATCTGGCTCGGGAGATCCACTTTCCTGCAGAGTTTAGCTCCAACCCTAATCAAACAAAACTACCTGTGATTTTTCATTGATCCTGAAGACATTGATTAGCAAATTCAGATGTGTTTGATTAGGGTTAGAGCTAAACACTGCAGGAAAGTTGGTCTCGCCAGCTGAATTTGAGGATCACTGGATTACAGCAATCTTGTATACAACAGATCTTTTATATTATCCAATGAACTTTGAGCTTACTGAAATGCTTCATGCTTGTCTCTTGACACACCGCGGCCACGATAACACTGTATGACACATGGATCGCGTGAGGTTCATGCACGAAGCACACTACTAACAAGCTGATTATCTGAAACAGTTGTGTTAATAAATAGAGACATGCAAAACACACAAAGATGGGGGGCTTGCGGACTGGAATTGGGAACCGCTGTTCTAACTGATTACAGCAATCTGTTTATATTATGCCATGTAGCTACTTGCTTTCTAAAGACTTGCTCCAGGTGAGGCTCAAACTCATAACCTCAGCACTGCTCTGCTGTTTTACAAGAACCAGGCAATGACTGATTGCACCACAACCACATTAACAACACCGTGTTCTTTAGTTAGACTTATCATTCAAGTTGTTCCATTAGTTTTCTTCTAACTGATCTAAGCAATCTGGTTTCCAACAGATCTTTTTTATTATCCCCTGTACTCTCATTAGCTACAGAAATGCTTCTTGCTTTCTAAAAGTTTGCTCCAGGTGAGGCTCGAACTCACAACCTCGGCATTGCTCTGCTATGTACTGTCTTATAAGTACCGCGCGCTAACCGATTGCGCCACTGGAGCTATTAGATCTTGAAAGAATTCCAAACACGATCGTCTTTAGTTAGATCTATCATTCAAGTTGTTCCATTAATTTTTTCTGATTACAGCAGTGATCCTCAAATCTGGCTCGGGAGATCCACTTTCCTGCAGAGTTTAGCTCCAACCCTAATCAAACAAAACTACCTGTGATTTTTCATTGATCCTGAAGACATTGATTAGCAATTTCAGATGTGTTTGATTAGGGTTAGAGCTAAACACTGCAGGAAAGTTGATCTCGCCAGCTGAATTTGAGGATCACTGGATTACAGCAATCTTGTATACAACAGATCTTTTATATTATCCAATGAACTTTGAGCCTACTGAAATGCTTCATGCTTGTCTCTTGACACACCGTGGCCACGATAACACTGTATGACACATGGATCGCGTGAAGTTCATGCACGAAGCACACTACTAACAAGCTGATTATCTGAAACAGTTGTGTTAATAAATAGAGACATGCAAAACACACAAAGATGGGGGGCTTGCGGACTGGAATTGGGAACCGCTTTTCTAACTGAATACAGCAATCTGTCTATATTATGCCATGTAGCTACTTGCTTTCTAAAGGCTTGCTCCAGGTGAGGCTCAAACTCATAACCTCAGCACTGCTCTGCTGTTTTACAAGTACCAGGCACTGACTGATTGCGCCACAACCGCATTAACAACACCGTGTTCTTTAGTTAGACCTATCATTCAAGTTGTTCCATTAGTTTTCTTCTAACTGATCTAAGCAATCTGGTTTCCAACAGATCTTTTTTATTATCCCCTGTACTCTCATTAGCTACTGAAATGCTTCTTGCTTTCTAAAATTTTATTCCAGGTGAGGCTCGAACTCACAACCTCAGCACTGCTCTGCTGTTTTACAAGTACCAGGCAATGACTGATTGCGCCACAACCACATTAACAACACCGTGTTCTTTAGTTAGACTTATCATTCAAGTTGTTCCATTCGTTTTCTTCTAACTGATCTAAGCAATCTGGTTTCCAACAGATCTTTTTTATTATCCCCTGTACTCTCATTAGCTACTGAAATGCTTCTTGCTTTCTAAAATTTTATTCCAAACACCATCGTCTTTAGTTAGATCTATCATTCAAGTTGTTCCATTAATTTTTTCTGATTACAGCAGTGATCCTCAAATCTGGCTCGGGAGATCCACTTTCCTGCAGAGTTTAGCTCCAACCCTAATCAAACAAAACTACCTGTGATTTTTCATTGATCCTGAAGACATTGATTAGCAAATTCAGATGTGTTTGATTAGGGTTAGAGCTAAACACTGCAGGAAAGTTGGTCTCGCCAGCTGAATTTGAGGATCACTGGATTACAGCAATCTTGTATACAACAGATCTTTTATATTATCCAATGAACTTTGAGCTTACTGAAATGCTTCATGCTTGTCTCTTGACACACCGCGGCCACGATAACACTGTATGACACATGGATCGCGTGAGGTTCATGCACGAAGCACACTACTAACAAGCTGATTATCTGAAACAGTTGTGTTAATAAATAGAGACATGCAAAACACACAAAGATGGGGGGCTTGCGGACTGGAATTGGGAACCGCTGTTCTAACTGATTACAGCAATCTGTTTATATTATGCCATGTAGCTACTTGCTTTCTAAAGACTTGCTCCAGGTGAGGCTCAAACTCATAACCTCAGCACTGCTCTGCTGTTTTACAAGAACCAGGCAATGACTGATTGCACCACAACCACATTAACAACACCGTGTTCTTTAGTTAGACTTATCATTCAAGTTGTTCCATTAGTTTTCTTCTAACTGATCTAAGCAATCTGGTTTCCAACAGATCTTTTTTATTATCCCCTGTACTCTCATTAGCTACAGAAATGCTTCTTGCTTTCTAAAAGTTTGCTCCAGGTGAGGCTCGAACTCACAACCTCGGCATTGCTCTGCTATGTACTGTCTTATAAGTACCGCGCGCTAACCGATTGCGCCACTGGAGCTATTAGATCTTGAAAGAATTCCAAACACGATCGTCTTTAGTTAGATCTATCATTCAAGTTGTTCCATTAATTTTTTCTGATTACAGCAGTGATCCTCAAATCTGGCTCGGGAGATCCACTTTCCTGCAGAGTTTAGCTCCAACCCTAATCAAACAAAACTACCTGTGATTTTTCATTGATCCTGAAGACATTGATTAGCAATTTCAGATGTGTTTGATTAGGGTTAGAGCTAAACACTGCAGGAAAGTTGATCTCGCCAGCTGAATTTGAGGATCACTGGATTACAGCAATCTTGTATACAACAGATCTTTTATATTATCCAATGAACTTTGAGCCTACTGAAATGCTTCATGCTTGTCTCTTGACACACCGTGGCCACGATAACACTGTATGACACATGGATCGCGTGAAGTTCATGCACGAAGCACACTACTAACAAGCTGATTATCTGAAACAGTTGTGTTAATAAATAGAGACATGCAAAACACACAAAGATGGGGGGCTTGCGGACTGGAATTGGGAACCGCTTTTCTAACTGAATACAGCAATCTGTCTATATTATGCCATGTAGCTACTTGCTTTCTAAAGGCTTGCTCCAGGTGAGGCTCAAACTCATAACCTCAGCACTGCTCTGCTGTTTTACAAGTACCAGGCACTGACTGATTGCGCCACAACCGCATTAACAACACCGTGTTCTTTAGTTAGACCTATCATTCAAGTTGTTCCATTAGTTTTCTTCTAACTGATCTAAGCAATCTGGTTTCCAACAGATCTTTTTTATTATCCCCTGTACTCTCATTAGCTACTGAAATGCTTCTTGCTTTCTAAAATTTTATTCCAGGTGAGGCTCGAACTCACAACCTCGGCATTGCTCTGCTATGTACTGTCTTATAAGTACCGCGCGCTAACCGATTGCGCCACTGGAGCTATTAGATCTTGAAAAAATTCCAAACACCATCGTCTTTAGTTAGATCTATCATTCAAGTTGTTCCATGAATTTTTTCTGATTACAGCAGTGATCCTCAAATCTGGCTCGGGAGATCCACTTTCCTGCAGAGTTTAGCTCCAACCCTAATCAAACAAAACTACCTGTGATTTTTCATTGATCCTGAAGACATTGATTAGCAAATTCAGTTGTGTTTGATTAGGGTTAGAGCTAAATACTGCAGGAAAGTTGATCTCGCCAGCTGAATTTGAGGATCACTGGATTACAGCAATCTTGTATACAACAGATCTTTTATATTATCCAATGAACTTTGAGCTTACTGAAATGCTTCATGCTTGTCTCTTGACACACCGCGGCCACAATAACACTGTATGACACATGGATCGCGTGAAGTTCATGCACGAAGCACACTACTAACAAGCTGATTATCTGAAACAGTTGTGTTAATAAATAGAGACATGCAAAACACACAAAGATGGGGGGCTTGCGGACTGGAATTGGGAACCGCTTTTCTAACTGAATACAGCAATCTGTCTATATTATGCCATGTAGCTACTTGCTTTCTAAAGGCTTGCTCCAGGTGAGGCTCAAACTCATAACCTCAGCACTGCTCTGCTGTTTTAGAAGTACCAGGCAATGACTGATTGCACCACAACCACATTAACAACACCGTGTTCTTTAGTTAGACTTATCATTCAAGTTGTTCCATTAGTTTTCTTCTAACTGATCTAAGCAATCTGGTTTCCAACAGATCTTTTTTATTATCCCCTGTACACTCATTAGCTACAGAAATGCTTCTTGCTTTCTAAAAGTTTGCTCCAGGTGAGGCTCGAACTCACAACCTCGGCATTGCTCTGCTATGTACTGTCTTATAAGTACCGCGCGCTAACCGATTGCGCCACTGGAGCTATTAGATCTTGAAAGAATTCCAAACACCATCGTCTTTAGTTAGATCTATCATTCAAGTTGTTCCATTAATTTTTTCTGATTACAGCAGTGATCCTCAAATCTGGCTCGGGAGATCCACTTTCCTGCAGAGTTTAGCTCCAACCCTAATCAAACAAAACTACCTGTGATTTTTCATTGATCCTGAAGACATTGATTAGCAAATTCAGATGTGTTTGATTAGGGTTAGAGCTAAACACTGCAGGAAAGTTGATCTCGCCAGCTGAATTTGAGGATCACTGGATTACAGCAATCTTGTATACAACAGATCTTTTATATTATCCAATGAACTTTGAGCCTACTGAAATGCTTTATTCTTGTCTCTTGACACACCGCGGCCACGATAACACTGTATGACACATGGATCGCGTGAAGTTCATGCACGAAGCACCCTACTAACAAGCTGATTATCTGAAACAGTTGTGTTAATAAAGAGAGACATGCAAAACCACAAAGATGGGGGGCTCGCGGACTGGAATTGGGAACCGCTGTTCTAACTGATTACAGCAATCTGTTTATATTATCCCATGTAGCTATTTGCTTTCTAAAGCCTTGCTCCAGGTGAGGCTCAAACTCATAACCTCAGCACTGCTCTGCTGTTTTACAAGTACCAGGCAATGACTGATTGCGCCACAACCGCATTAGCAACACCATGTTCTTTAGTTAGACTTATCATTCAAGTTGTTCCATTAGTTTTCTTCTAACTGATCTAAGCAATCTGGTTTCCAACAGATCTTTTTTATTATCCCCTGTACTCTCATTAGCTACTGAAATGCTTCTTGCTTTCTAAAATTTTGTTCCAGGTGAGGCTCGAACTCATAACCTCGGCATTGCTCTGCTATGTACTGTCTTATAAGTACCGCGCGCTAACCGATTGCGCCACTGGAGCTATTAGATATTGAAAAAATTCCAAACACCATCGTCTTTAGTTAGATCTATCATTCAAGTTGTTCCATTAGTTTTTTCTGATTACAGCAGTGATCCTCAAATCTGGCTCGGGAGATCCACTTTCCTGCAGAGTTTAGCTCCAACCCTAATCAAACAAAACTACCTGTGATTTTTCATTGATCCTGAAGACATTGATTAGCAATTTCAGATGTGTTTGATTAGGGTTAAAGCTAAACACTGCAGGAAAGTTGATCTCGCCAGCTGAATTTGAGGATCACTGGATTACAGCAATCTTGTATACAACAGATCTTTTATATTATCCAATGAACTTTGAGCCTACTGAAATGCTTCATGCTTGTCTCTTGACACACCGTGGCCACGATAACACTGTATGACACATGGATCGTTTGAGGTTCATGCACGAAGCACACTACTAACAAGCTGATTATCTGAAACAGTTGTGTTAATAAATAGAGACATGCAAAACACACAAAGATGGGGGGCTTGCGGACTGGAATTGGGAACCGCTGTTCTAACTGATTACAGCAATCTGTTTATATTATGCCATGTAGCTACTTGCTTTCTAAAGACTTGCTCCAGGTGAGGCTCAAACTCATAACCTCAGCACTGCTCTGCTGTTTTACAAGAACCAGGCACTGACTGATTGCACCACAACCGCATTAACAACACCGTATTTTTTTGTTAGACTTATCATTCAAGTTGGTCCATTAGTTTTCTTGTAACTGATCTAAGCAATCTGGTTTCCAACAGATCTTTTTTATTATCCCCTGTACTCTCATTAGCTACTGAAATGCTTCTTGCTTTCTAAAATTTTGTTCCAGGTGAGGCTCGAACTCACAACCTCGGCATTGCTCTGCTATGTACTGTCTTATAAGTACCGCGCGCTAACCGATTGCGCCACTGGAGCTATTAGATCTTGAAAAAATTCCAAACACCATCGTCTTTAGTTAGATCTATCATTCAAGTTGTTCCATGATTTTTTTCTGATTACAGCAGTGATCCTCAAATCTGGCTCGGGAGATCCACTTTCCTGCAGAGTTTAGCTCCAACCCTAATCAAACAAAACTACCTGTGATTTTTCATTGATCCTGAAGACATTGATTAGCAAATTCAGATGTGTTTGATTAGGGTTAGAGCTAAACACTGCAGGAAAGTTGATCTCGCCAGCTGAATTTGAGGATCACTGGATTACAGCAATCTTGTATACAACAGATCTTTTATATTATCCAATGAACTTTGAGCCTACTGAAATGCTTTATTCTTGTCTCTTGACACACCGCGGCCACGATAACACTGTATGACACATGGATCGCGTGAAGTTCATGCACGAAGCACCCTACTAACAAGCTGATTATCTGAAACAGTTGTGTTAATAAAGAGAGACATGCAAAACACACAAAGATGGGGGGCTCGCGGACTGGAATTGGGAACCGCTGTTCTAACTGATTACAGCAATCTGTTTATATTATCCCATGTAGCTATTTGCTTTCTAAAGCCTTGCTCCAGGTGAGGCTCAAACTCATAACCTCAGCACTGCTCTGCTGTTTTACAAGTACCAGGCAATGACTGATTGCGCCACAACCACATTAACAACACCGTGTTCTTTAGTTAGACTTATCATTCAAGTTGTTCCATTCGTTTTCTTCTAACTGATCTAAGCAATCTGGTTTCCAACAGATCTTTTTTATTATCCCCTGTACTCTCATTAGCTACTGAAATGCTTCTTGCTTTCTAAAATTTTGTTCCAGGTGAGGCTCGAACTCACAACCTCGGCATTGCTCTGCTATGTACTGTCTTATAAGTACCGCGCGCTAACCGATTGCGCCACTGGAGCTATTAGATCTTGAAAAAATTCCAAACACCATCGTCTTTAGTTAGATCTATCATTCAAGTTGTTCCATTAATTTTTTCTGATTACAGCAGTGATCCTCAAATCTGGCTCGGGAGATCCACTTTCCTGCAGAGTTTAGCTCCAACCCTAATCAAACAAAACTACCTGTGATTTTTCATTGATCCTGAAGACATTGATTAGCAAATTCAGATGTGTTTGATTAGGGTTAGACCTAAACACTGCAGGAAAGTTGATCTCGCCAGCTGAATTTGAGGATCACTGGATTACAGCAATCTTGTATACAACTGATCTTTTATATTATCCAATGAACTTTGAGCCTACTGAAATGCTTCATGCTTGTCTCTTGACACACCGCGGCCACGATAACACTGTATGACACATGGATCGCGTGAGGTTCATGCACGAAGCACACTACTAACAAGCTGATTATCTGAAACAGTTGTTAATAAATAGAGACATGCAAAACACACAAAGATGGGGGGCTCGCGGACTGGAATTGGGAACCGCTGTTCTAACTGATTACAGCAATCTGTTTATATTATCCCATGTAGCTATTTGCTTTCTAAAGCCTTACTCCAGGTGAGGCTCAAACTCATAACCTCAGCACTGCTCTGCTGTTTTACAAGTACCAGGCAATGACTGATTGCGCCACAACCACATTAACAACACCGTGTTCTTTAGTTAGACTTATCATTCAAGTTGTTCCATTAGTTTTCTTCTAACTGATCTAAGCAATCTGGTTTCCAACAGATCTTTTTTATTATCCCCTGTACTCTCATTAGCTACTGAAATGCTTCTTGCTTTCTAAAATTTTGTTCCAGGTGAGGCTCGAACTCACAACCTCGGCATTGCTCTGTTATGTACTGTCTTATAAGTACCTCGCGCTAACCGATTGCGCCACTGGAGCTATTAGATCTTGAAAAAATTCCAAACACCATCGTCTTTAGTTAGATCTATCATTCAAGTTGTTCCATTAATTTTTTCTGATTACAGCAGTGATCCTCAAATCTGGCTCGGGAGATCCACTTTCCTGCAGAGTTTAGCTCCAACCCTAATCAAACAAAACTACCTGTGATTTTTCATTGATCCTGAAGACATTGATTAGCAAATTCAGATGTGTTTGATTAGGGTTAGACCTAAACACTGCAGGAAAGTTGATCTCGCCAGCTGAATTTGAGGATCACTGGATTACAGCAATCTTGTATACAACTGATCTTTTATATTATCCAATGAACTTTGAGCCTACTGAAATGCTTCATGCTTGTCTCTTGACACACCGCGGCCACGATAACACTGTATGACACATGGATCGCGTGAGGTTCATGCACGAAGCACACTACTAACAAGCTGATTATCTGAAACAGTTGTTAATAAATAGAGACATGCAAAACACACAAAGATGGGGGGCTCGCGGACTGGAATTGGGAACCGCTGTTCTAACTGATTACAGCAATCTGTTTATATTATCCCATGTAGCTATTTGCTTTCTAAAGCCTTACTCCAGGTGAGGCTCAAACTCATAACCTCAGCACTGCTCTGCTGTTTTACAAGTACCAGGCAATGACTGATTGCGCCACAACCACATTAACAACACCGTGTTCTTTAGTTAGACTTATCATTCAAGTTGTTCCATTAGTTTTCTTCTAACTGATCTAAGCAATCTGGTTTACAACAGATCTTTTTTATTATCCCCTGTACTCTCATTAGCTACTGAAATGCTTCTTGCTTTCTAAAATTTTGCTCCAGGTGAGGCTCGAACTCACAACCTCAGCATTGCTCTGCTATGTACTGTCTTATAAGTACCGCGCGCTAACCGATTGCGCCACTGGAGCTATTAGATCTTGAAAAAATTCCAAACACCATCGTCTTTAGTTAGATCTATCATTCAAGTTGTTCCATGATTTTTTTTCTGATTATAGCAGTGATCCTCAAATCTGGCTCGGGAGATCCACTTTCCTGCAGAGTTTAGCTCCAACCCTAATCAAACAAAACTACCTGTGATTTTCTATTGATCCTGAAGACATTGATTAGCAAATTCAGATGTGTTTGATTAGGGTTAGAGCTAAATACTGCAGGAAAGTTGATCTTGCCAGCTGAACTTGAGGACCACTGGATTACAGCAATCTTGTATACAACAGATGTTTTATATTATCCAATGAACTTTGAGCCTACTGAAATGCTTCATGCTTGTCTCTTGACACACCGCGGCAACGATAACACTGTATGACACATGGATCACATGAAATTCATGCACGAAGCAGACTACTAACAAGCTGCTTATCTGAAACAGTTGTGTTAACAAAGAGAGACATGCAAAACACACAAAGATGGGAGGCTCGCGGACTGGAATCCACTGTTCTAACTGATTACAGCAATCTGTTTATATTATCCCATGTAGCTATTTGCTTTCTAAAGCCTTGCTCCAGGTGAGGCTCAAACTCATAACCTCAGCACTGCTCTGCTGTTTTACAAGTACCAGGCAATGACTGATTGCACCACAACCACATTAACAACACCGTGTTCTTTAGTTAGACTTATCATTCAAGTTGTTCCATTAGTTTTCTTCTAACTGATCTAAGCAATCTGGTTTCCAACAGATCTTTTTTATTATCCCCTGTACTCTCATTAGCTACTGAAATGCTTCTTGCTTTCTAAAATTTTGTTCCAGGTGAGGCTCGAACTCACAACCTCGGCATTGCTCTGCTATGTACTGTCTCATAAGTACCGCGCGCTAACCGATTGCGCCACTGGAGCTATTAGATCTTGAAAAAATTCCAAACACCATCGTCTTTAGTTAGATCTATCATTCAAGTTGTTCCATGATTTTTTTCTGATTACAGCAGTGATCCTCAAATCTGGCTCGGGAGATCCACTTTCCTGCAGAGTTTAGCTCCAACCCTAATCAAACAAAACTACCTGTGATTTTTCATTGATCCTGAAGACATTGATTAGCAAATTCAGATGTGTTTGATTAGGGTTAGAGCTAAACACTGCAGGAAAGTTGATCTCGCCAGCTGAATTTGAGGATCACTGGATTACAGCAATCTTGTATACAACAGATCTTTTATATTATCCAATGAACTTTGAGCCTACTGAAATGCTTTATTCTTGTCTCTTGACACACCGCGGCCACGATAACACTGTATGACACATGGATCGCGTGAAGTTCATGCACGAAGCACCCTACTAACAAGCTGATTATCTGAAACAGTTGTGTTAATAAAGAGAGACATGCAAAACCACAAAGATGGGGGGCTCGCGGACTGGAATTGGGAACCGCTGTTCTAACTGATTACAGCAATCTGTTTATATTATCCCATGTAGCTATTTGCTTTCTAAAGCCTTGCTCCAGGTGAGGCTCAAACTCATAACCTCAGCACTGCTCTGCTGTTTTACAAGTACCAGGCAATGACTGATTGCGCCACAACCACATTAACAACACCGTGTTCTTTAGTTAGACTTATCATTCAAGTTGTTCCATTAGTTTTCTTCTAACTGATCTAAGCAATCTGGTTTCCAACAGATCTTTTTTATTATCCCCTGTACTCTCATTAGCTACTGAAATGCTTCTTGCTTTCTAAAATTTTGTTCCAGGTGAGGCTCGAACTCATAACCTCGGCCTTGCTCTGCTATGTACTGTCTTATAAGTACCGCGCGCTAACCGATTGCGCCACTGGAGCTATTAGATATTGAAAAAATTCCAAACACCATCGTCTTTAGTTAGATCTATCATTCAAGTTGTTCCATTAATTTTTTCTGATTACAGCAGTGATCCTCAAATCTGGCTCGGGAGATCCACTTTCCTGCAGAGTTTAGCTCCAACCCTAATCAAACAAAACTACCTGTGATTTTTCATTGATCCTGAAGACATTGATTAGCAAATTCAGATGTGTTTGATTAGGGTTAGAGCTAAACACTGCAGGAAAGTTGGTCTCGCCAGCTGAATTTGAGGATCACTGGATTACAGCAATCTTGTATACAACAGATCTTTTATATTATCCAATGAACTTTGAGCTTACTGAAATGCTTCATGCTTGTCTCTTGACACACCGCGGCCACGATAACACTGTATGACACATGGATCGCGTGAGGTTCATGCACGAAGCACACTACTAACAAGCTGATTATCTGAAACAGTTGTGTTAATAAATAGAGACATGCAAAACACACAAAGATGGGGGGCTTGCGGACTGGAATTGGGAACCGCTGTTCTAACTGATTACAGCAATCTGTTTATATTATGCCATGTAGCTACTTGCTTTCTAAAGACTTGCTCCAGGTGAGGCTCAAACTCATAACCTCAGCACTGCTCTGCTGTTTTACAAGAACCAGGCAATGACTGATTGCACCACAACCACATTAACAACACCGTGTTCTTTAGTTAGACTTATCATTCAAGTTGTTCCATTAGTTTTCTTCTAACTGATCTAAGCAATCTGGTTTCCAACAGATCTTTTTTATTATCCCCTGTACTCTCATTAGCTACAGAAATGCTTCTTGCTTTCTAAAAGTTTGCTCCAGGTGAGGCTCGAACTCACAACCTCGGCATTGCTCTGCTATGTACTGTCTTATAAGTACCGCGCGCTAACCGATTGCGCCACTGGAGCTATTAGATCTTGAAAGAATTCCAAACACGATCGTCTTTAGTTAGATCTATCATTCAAGTTGTTCCATTAATTTTTTCTGATTACAGCAGTGATCCTCAAATCTGGCTCGGGAGATCCACTTTCCTGCAGAGTTTAGCTCCAACCCTAATCAAACAAAACTACCTGTGATTTTTCATTGATCCTGAAGACATTGATTAGCAATTTCAGATGTGTTTGATTAGGGTTAGAGCTAAACACTGCAGGAAAGTTGATCTCGCCAGCTGAATTTGAGGATCACTGGATTACAGCAATCTTGTATACAACAGATCTTTTATATTATCCAATGAACTTTGAGCCTACTGAAATGCTTCATGCTTGTCTCTTGACACACCGTGGCCACGATAACACTGTATGACACATGGATCGCGTGAAGTTCATGCACGAAGCACACTACTAACAAGCTGATTATCTGAAACAGTTGTGTTAATAAATAGAGACATGCAAAACACACAAAGATGGGGGGCTTGCGGACTGGAATTGGGAACCGCTTTTCTAACTGAATACAGCAATCTGTCTATATTATGCCATGTAGCTACTTGCTTTCTAAAGGCTTGCTCCAGGTGAGGCTCAAACTCATAACCTCAGCACTGCTCTGCTGTTTTACAAGTACCAGGCACTGACTGATTGCGCCACAACCGCATTAACAACACCGTGTTCTTTAGTTAGACCTATCATTCAAGTTGTTCCATTAGTTTTCTTCTAACTGATCTAAGCAATCTGGTTTCCAACAGATCTTTTTTATTATCCCCTGTACTCTCATTAGCTACTGAAATGCTTCTTGCTTTCTAAAATTTTATTCCAGGTGAGGCTCGAACTCACAACCTCGGCATTGCTCTGCTATGTACTGTCTTATAAGTACCGCGCGCTAACCGATTGCGCCACTGGAGCTATTAGATCTTGAAAAAATTCCAAACACCATCGTCTTTAGTTAGATCTATCATTCAAGTTGTTCCATGAATTTTTTCTGATTACAGCAGTGATCCTCAAATCTGGCTCGGGAGATCCACTTTCCTGCAGAGTTTAGCTCCAACCCTAATCAAACAAAACTACCTGTGATTTTTCATTGATCCTGAAGACATTGATTAGCAAATTCAGTTGTGTTTGATTAGGGTTAGAGCTAAATACTGCAGGAAAGTTGATCTCGCCAGCTGAATTTGAGGATCACTGGATTACAGCAATCTTGTATACAACAGATCTTTTATATTATCCAATGAACTTTGAGCTTACTGAAATGCTTCATGCTTGTCTCTTGACACACCGCGGCCACAATAACACTGTATGACACATGGATCGCGTGAAGTTCATGCACGAAGCACACTACTAACAAGCTGATTATCTGAAACAGTTGTGTTAATAAATAGAGACATGCAAAACACACAAAGATGGGGGGCTTGCGGACTGGAATTGGGAACCGCTTTTCTAACTGAATACAGCAATCTGTCTATATTATGCCATGTAGCTACTTGCTTTCTAAAGGCTTGCTCCAGGTGAGGCTCAAACTCATAACCTCAGCACTGCTCTGCTGTTTTAGAAGTACCAGGCAATGACTGATTGCACCACAACCACATTAACAACACCGTGTTCTTTAGTTAGACTTATCATTCAAGTTGTTCCATTAGTTTTCTTCTAACTGATCTAAGCAATCTGGTTTCCAACAGATCTTTTTTATTATCCCCTGTACACTCATTAGCTACAGAAATGCTTCTTGCTTTCTAAAAGTTTGCTCCAGGTGAGGCTCGAACTCACAACCTCGGCATTGCTCTGCTATGTACTGTCTTATAAGTACCGCGCGCTAACCGATTGCGCCACTGGAGCTATTAGATCTTGAAAGAATTCCAAACACCATCGTCTTTAGTTAGATCTATCATTCAAGTTGTTCCATTAATTTTTTCTGATTACAGCAGTGATCCTCAAATCTGGCTCGGGAGATCCACTTTCCTGCAGAGTTTAGCTCCAACCCTAATCAAACAAAACTACCTGTGATTTTTCATTGATCCTGAAGACATTGATTAGCAAATTCAGATGTGTTTGATTAGGGTTAGAGCTAAACACTGCAGGAAAGTTGATCTCGCCAGCTGAATTTGAGGATCACTGGATTACAGCAATCTTGTATACAACAGATCTTTTATATTATCCAATGAACTTTGAGCCTACTGAAATGCTTTATTCTTGTCTCTTGACACACCGCGGCCACGATAACACTGTATGACACATGGATCGCGTGAAGTTCATGCACGAAGCACCCTACTAACAAGCTGATTATCTGAAACAGTTGTGTTAATAAAGAGAGACATGCAAAACCACAAAGATGGGGGGCTCGCGGACTGGAATTGGGAACCGCTGTTCTAACTGATTACAGCAATCTGTTTATATTATCCCATGTAGCTATTTGCTTTCTAAAGCCTTGCTCCAGGTGAGGCTCAAACTCATAACCTCAGCACTGCTCTGCTGTTTTACAAGTACCAGACAATGACTGATTGCGCCACAACCGCATTAGCAACACCATGTTCTTTAGTTAGACTTATCATTCAAGTTGTTCCATTAGTTTTCTTCTAACTGATCTAAGCAATCTGGTTTCCAACAGATCTTTTTTATTATCCCCTGTACTCTCATTAGCTACTGAAATGCTTCTTGCTTTCTAAAATTTTGTTCCAGGTGAGGCTCGAACTCATAACCTCGGCATTGCTCTGCTATGTACTGTCTTATAAGTACCGCGCGCTAACCGATTGCGCCACTGGAGCTATTAGATATTGAAAAAATTCCAAACACCATCGTCTTTAGTTAGATCTATCATTCAAGTTGTTCCATTAGTTTTTTCTGATTACAGCAGTGATCCTCAAATCTGGCTCGGGAGATCCACTTTCCTGCAGAGTTTAGCTCCAACCCTAATCAAACAAAACTACCTGTGATTTTTCATTGATCCTGAAGACATTGATTAGCAATTTCAGATGTGTTTGATTAGGGTTAAAGCTAAACACTGCAGGAAAGTTGATCTCGCCAGCTGAATTTGAGGATCACTGGATTACAGCAATCTTGTATACAACAGATCTTTTATATTATCCAATGAACTTTGAGCCTACTGAAATGCTTCATGCTTGTCTCTTGACACACCGTGGCCACGATAACACTGTATGACACATGGATCGTTTGAGGTTCATGCACGAAGCACACTACTAACAAGCTGATTATCTGAAACAGTTGTGTTAATAAATAGAGACATGCAAAACACACAAAGATGGGGGGCTTGCGGACTGGAATTGGGAACCGCTGTTCTAACTGATTACAGCAATCTGTTTATATTATGCCATGTAGCTACTTGCTTTCTAAAGACTTGCTCCAGGTGAGGCTCAAACTCATAACCTCAGCACTGCTCTGCTGTTTTACAAGAACCAGGCACTGACTGATTGCACCACAACCGCATTAACAACACCGTATTTTTTTGTTAGACTTATCATTCAAGTTGGTCCATTAGTTTTCTTGTAACTGATCTAAGCAATCTGGTTTCCAACAGATCTTTTTTATTATCCCCTGTACTCTCATTAGCTACTGAAATGCTTCTTGCTTTCTAAAATTTTGTTCCAGGTGAGGCTCGAACTCACAACCTCGGCATTGCTCTGCTATGTACTGTCTTATAAGTACCGCGCGCTAACCGATTGCGCCACTGGAGCTATTAGATCTTGAAAAAATTCCAAACACCATCGTCTTTAGTTAGATCTATCATTCAAGTTGTTCCATGATTTTTTTCTGATTACAGCAGTGATCCTCAAATCTGGCTCGGGAGATCCACTTTCCTGCAGAGTTTAGCTCCAACCCTAATCAAACAAAACTACCTGTGATTTTTCATTGATCCTGAAGACATTGATTAGCAAATTCAGATGTGTTTGATTAGGGTTAGAGCTAAACACTGCAGGAAAGTTGATCTCGCCAGCTGAATTTGAGGATCACTGGATTACAGCAATCTTGTATACAACAGATCTTTTATATTATCCAATGAACTTTGAGCCTACTGAAATGCTTTATTCTTGTCTCTTGACACACCGCGGCCACGATAACACTGTATGACACATGGATCGCGTGAAGTTCATGCACGAAGCACCCTACTAACAAGCTGATTATCTGAAACAGTTGTGTTAATAAAGAGAGACATGCAAAACACACAAAGATGGGGGGCTCGCGGACTGGAATTGGGAACCGCTGTTCTAACTGATTACAGCAATCTGTTTATATTATCCCATGTAGCTATTTGCTTTCTAAAGCCTTGCTCCAGGTGAGGCTCAAACTCATAACCTCAGCACTGCTCTGCTGTTTTACAAGTACCAGGCAATGACTGATTGCGCCACAACCACATTAACAACACCGTGTTCTTTAGTTAGACTTATCATTCAAGTTGTTCCATTCGTTTTCTTCTAACTGATCTAAGCAATCTGGTTTCCAACAGATCTTTTTTATTATCCCCTGTACTCTCATTAGCTACTGAAATGCTTCTTGCTTTCTAAAATTTTGTTCCAGGTGAGGCTCGAACTCACAACCTCGGCATTGCTCTGCTATGTACTGTCTTATAAGTACCGCGCGCTAACCGATTGCGCCACTGGAGCTATTAGATCTTGAAAAAATTCCAAACACCATCGTCTTTAGTTAGATCTATCATTCAAGTTGTTCCATTAATTTTTTCTGATTACAGCAGTGATCCTCAAATCTGGCTCGGGAGATCCACTTTCCTGCAGAGTTTAGCTCCAACCCTAATCAAACAAAACTACCTGTGATTTTTCATTGATCCTGAAGACATTGATTAGCAAATTCAGATGTGTTTGATTAGGGTTAGACCTAAACACTGCAGGAAAGTTGATCTCGCCAGCTGAATTTGAGGATCACTGGATTACAGCAATCTTGTATACAACTGATCTTTTATATTATCCAATGAACTTTGAGCCTACTGAAATGCTTCATGCTTGTCTCTTGACACACCGCGGCCACGATAACACTGTATGACACATGGATCGCGTGAGGTTCATGCACGAAGCACACTACTAACAAGCTGATTATCTGAAACAGTTGTTAATAAATAGAGACATGCAAAACACACAAAGATGGGGGGCTCGCGGACTGGAATTGGGAACCGCTGTTCTAACTGATTACAGCAATCTGTTTATATTATCCCATGTAGCTATTTGCTTTCTAAAGCCTTACTCCAGGTGAGGCTCAAACTCATAACCTCAGCACTGCTCTGCTGTTTTACAAGTACCAGGCAATGACTGATTGCGCCACAACCACATTAACAACACCGTGTTCTTTAGTTAGACTTATCATTCAAGTTGTTCCATTAGTTTTCTTCTAACTGATCTAAGCAATCTGGTTTCCAACAGATCTTTTTTATTATCCCCTGTACTCTCATTAGCTACTGAAATGCTTCTTGCTTTCTAAAATTTTGTTCCAGGTGAGGCTCGAACTCACAACCTCGGCATTGCTCTGTTATGTACTGTCTTATAAGTACCGCGCGCTAACCGATTGCGCCACTGGAGCTATTAGATCTTGAAAAAATTCCAAACACCATCGTCTTTAGTTAGATCTATCATTCAAGTTGTTCCATTAATTTTTTCTGATTACAGCAGTGATCCTCAAATCTGGCTCGGGAGATCCACTTTCCTGCAGAGTTTAGCTCCAACCCTAATCAAACAAAACTACCTGTGATTTTTCATTGATCCTGAAGACATTGATTAGCAAATTCAGATGTGTTTGATTAGGGTTAGACCTAAACACTGCAGGAAAGTTGATCTCGCCAGCTGAATTTGAGGATCACTGGATTACAGCAATCTTGTATACAACTGATCTTTTATATTATCCAATGAACTTTGAGTCTACTGAAATGCTTCATGCTTGTCTCTTGACACACCGCGGCCACGATAACACTGTATGACACATGGATCGCGTGAGGTTCATGCACGAAGCACACTACTAACAAGCTGATTATCTGAAACAGTTGTTAATAAATAGAGACATGCAAAACACACAAAGATGGGGGGCTCGCGGACTGGAATTGGGAACCGCTGTTCTAACTGATTACAGCAATCTGTTTATATTATCCCATGTAGCTATTTGCTTTCTAAAGCCTTACTCCAGGTGAGGCTCAAACTCATAACCTCAGCACTGCTCTGCTGTTTTACAAGTACCAGGCAATGACTGATTGCGCCACAACCACATTAACAACACCGTGTTCTTTAGTTAGACTTATCATTCAAGTTGTTCCATTAGTTTTCTTCTAACTGATCTAAGCAATCTGGTTTACAACAGATCTTTTTTATTATCCCCTGTACTCTCATTAGCTACTGAAATGCTTCTTGCTTTCTAAAATTTTGCTCCAGGTGAGGCTCGAACTCACAACCTCAGCATTGCTCTGCTATGTACTGTCTTATAAGTACCGCGCGCTAACCGATTGCGCCACTGGAGCTATTAGATCTTGAAAAAATTCCAAACACCATCGTCTTTAGTTAGATCTATCATTCAAGTTGTTCCATGATTTTTTTTCTGATTATAGCAGTGATCCTCAAATCTGGCTCGGGAGATCCACTTTCCTGCAGAGTTTAGCTCCAACCCTAATCAAACAAAACTACCTGTGATTTTCTATTGATCCTGAAGACATTGATTAGCAAATTCAGATGTGTTTGATTAGGGTTAGAGCTAAATACTGCAGGAAAGTTGATCTTGCCAGCTGAACTTGAGGACCACTGGATTACAGCAATCTTGTATACAACAGATGTTTTATATTATCCAATGAACTTTGAGCCTACTGAAATGCTTCATGCTTGTCTCTTGACACACCGCGGCAACGATAACACTGTATGACACATGGATCACATGAAATTCATGCACGAAGCAGACTACTAACAAGCTGCTTATCTGAAACAGTTGTGTTAACAAAGAGAGACATGCAAAACACACAAAGATGGGAGGCTCGCGGACTGGAATCCGCTGTTCTAACTGATTACAGCAATCTGTTTATATTATCCCATGTAGCTATTTGCTTTCTAAAGCCTTGCTCCAGGTGAGGCTCAAACTCATAACCTCAGCACTGCTCTGCTGTTTTACAAGTACCAGGCAATGACTGATTGCACCACAACCACATTAACAACACCGTGTTCTTTAGTTAGACTTATCATTCAAGTTGTTCCATTAGTTTTCTTCTAACTGATCTAAGCAATCTGGTTTCCAACAGATCTTTTTTATTATCCCCTGTACTCTCATTAGCTACTGAAATGCTTCTTGCTTTCTAAAATTTTGTTCCAGGTGAGGCTCGAACTCACAACCTCGGCATTGCTCTGCTATGTACTGTCTCATAAGTACCGCGCGCTAACCGATTGCGCCACTGGAGCTATTAGATCTTGAAAAAATTCCAAACACCATCGTCTTTAGTTAGATCTATCATTCAAGTTGTTCCATGATTTTTTTCTGATTACAGCAGTGATCCTCAAATCTGGCTCGGGAGATCCACTTTCCTGCAGAGTTTAGCTCCAACCCTAATCAAACAAAACTACCTGTGATTTTTCATTGATCCTGAAGACATTGATTAGCAAATTCAGATGTGTTTGATTAGGGTTAGAGCTAAACACTGCAGGAAAGTTGATCTCGCCAGCTGAATTTGAGGATCACTGGATTACAGCAATCTTGTATACAACAGATCTTTTATATTATCCAATGAACTTTGAGCCTACTGAAATGCTTTATTCTTGTCTCTTGACACACCGCGGCCACGATAACACTGTATGACACATGGATCGCGTGAAGTTCATGCACGAAGCACCCTACTAACAAGCTGATTATCTGAAACAGTTGTGTTAATAAAGAGAGACATGCAAAACCACAAAGATGGGGGGCTCGCGGACTGGAATTGGGAACCGCTGTTCTAACTGATTACAGCAATCTGTTTATATTATCCCATGTAGCTATTTGCTTTCTAAAGCCTTGCTCCAGGTGAGGCTCAAACTCATAACCTCAGCACTGCTCTGCTGTTTTACAAGTACCAGGCAATGACTGATTGCGCCACAACCACATTAACAACACCGTGTTCTTTAGTTAGACTTATCATTCAAGTTGTTCCATTAGTTTTCTTCTA
Source organism: Carassius carassius (assembly GCF_963082965.1). Lineage (NCBI taxonomy): Eukaryota > Metazoa > Chordata > Actinopteri > Cypriniformes > Cyprinidae > Carassius > Carassius carassius. Next base: position 11,277,597 of record NC_081800.1, read on the forward strand.
ACTGATCTAAGCAATCTGGTTTCCAACAGATCTTTTTTATTATCCCCTGTACTCTCATTAGCTACTGAAATGCTTCTTGCTTTCTAAAATTTTGTTCCAGGTGAGGCTCGAACTCATAACCTCGGCCTTGCTCTGCTATGTACTGTCTTATAAGTACCGCGCGCTAACCGATTGCGCCACTGGAGCTATTAGATATTGAAAAAATTCCAAACACCATCGTCTTTAGTTAGATCTATCATTCAAGTTGTTCCATTAATTTTTTCTGATTACAGCAGTGATCCTCAAATCTGGCTCGGGAGATCCACTTTCCTGCAGAGTTTAGCTCCAACCCTAATCAAACAAAACTACCTGTGATTTTTCATTGATCCTGAAGACATTGATTAGCAATTTCAGATGTGTTTGATTAGGGTTAGAGCTAAACACTGCAGGAAAGTTGATCTCGCCAGCTGAATTTGAGGATCACTGGATTACAGCAATCTTGTATACAACAGATCTTTTATATTATCCAATGAACTTTGAGCCTACTGAAATGCTTCATGCTTGTCTCTTGACACACCGTGGCCACGATAACACTGTATGACACATGGATCGTTTGAGGTTCATGCACGAAGCACACTACTAACAAGCTGATTATCTGAAACAGTTGTGTTAATAAATAGAGACATGCAAAACACACAAAGATGGGGGGCTTGCGGACTGGAATTGGGAACCGCTGTTCTAACTGATTACAGCAATCTGTTTATATTATGCCATGTAGCTACTTGCTTTCTAAAGACTTGCTCCAGGTGAGGCTCAAACTCATAACCTCAGCACTGCTCTGCTGTTTTACAAGAACCAGGCACTGACTGATTGCACCACAACCGCATTAACAACACCGTATTTTTTTGTTAGACTTATCATTCAAGTTGTTCCATTAGTTTTCTTGTAACTGATCTAAGCAATCTGGTTTCCAACAGATCTTTTTTATTATCCCCTGTACTCTCATTAGCTACTGAAATGCTTCTTGCTTTCTAAAATTTTGTTCCAGGTGAGGCTCGAACTCACAACCTCGGCATTGCTCTGCTATGTACTGTCTTATAAGTACCGCGCGCTAACCGATTGCGCCACTGGAGCTATTAGATCTTGAAAAAATTCCAAACACCATCGTCTTTAGTTAGATCTATCATTCAAGTTGTTCCATGATTTTTTTCTGATTACAGCAGTGATCCTCAAATCTGGCTCGGGAGATCCACTTTCCTGCAGAGTTTAGCTCCAACCCTAATCAAACAAAACTACCTGTGATTTTTCATTGATCCTGAAGACATTGATTAGCAAATTCAGATGTGTTTGATTAGGGTTAGAGCTAAACACTGCAGGAAAGTTGATCTCGCCAGCTGAATTTGAGGATCACTGGATTACAGCAATCTTGTATACAACAGATCTTTTATATTATCCAATGAACTTTGAGCCTACTGAAATGCTTTATTCTTGTCTCTTGACACACCGCGGCCACGATAACACTGTATGACACATGGATCGCGTGAAGTTCATGCACGAAGCACCCTACTAACAAGCTGATTATCTGAAACAGTTGTGTTAATAAAGAGAGACATGCAAAACACACAAAGATGGGGGGCTCGCGGACTGGAATTGGGAACCGCTGTTCTAACTGATTACAGCAATCTGTTTATATTATCCCATGTAGCTATTTGCTTTCTAAAGCCTTGCTCCAGGTGAGGCTCAAACTCATAACCTCAGCACTGCTCTGCTGTTTTACAAGTACCAGGCAATGACTGATTGCGCCACAACCACATTAACAACACCGTGTTCTTTAGTTAGACTTATCATTCAAGTTGTTCCATTCGTTTTCTTCTAACTGATCTAAGCAATCTGGTTTCCAACAGATCTTTTTTATTATCCCCTGTACTCTCATTAGCTACTGAAATGCTTCTTGCTTTCTAAAATTTTGTTCCAGGTGAGGCTCGAACTCATAACCTCGGCATTGCTCTGCTATGTACTGTCTTATAAGTACCGCACGCTAACCGATTGCGCCACTGGAGCTATTAGATACTGAAAAAATTACAAACACCATCGTCTTTAGTTAGATCTATCATTCAAGTTGTTCCATTAATTTTTTCTGATTACAGCAGTGATCCTCAAATCTGGCTCGGGAGATCCACTTTCCTGCAGAGTTTAGCTCCAACCCTAATCAAACAAAACTACCTGTGATTTTTCATTGATCCTGAAGACATTGATTAGCAATTTCAGATGTGTTTGATTAGGGTTAGAGCTAAACACTGCAGGAAAGTTGATCTCGCCAGCTGAATTTGAGGATCACTGGATTACAGCAATCTTGTATACAACAGATCTTTTATATTATCCAATGAACTTTGAGCCTACTGAAATGCTTCATGCTTGTCTCTTGACACACCGTGGCCACGATAACACTGTATGACACATGGATCGTTTGAGGTTCATGCACGAAGCACACTACTAACAAGCTGATTATCTGAAACAGTTGTGTTAATAAATAGAGACATGCAAAACACACAAAGATGGGGGGCTTGCGGACTGGAATTGGGAACCGCTGTTCTAACTGATTACAGCAATCTGTTTATATTATGCCATGTAGCTACTTGCTTTCTAAAGACTTGCTCCAGGTGAGGCTCAAACTCATAACCTCAGCACTGCTCTGCTGTTTTACAAGAACCAGGCACTGACTGATTGCACCACAACCGCATTAACAACACTGTATTTTTTTGTTAGACTTATCATTCAAGTTGTTCCATTAGTTTTCTTGTAACTGATCTAAGCAATCTGGTTTCCAACAGATCTTTTTTATTATCCCCTGTACTCTCATTAGCTACTGAAATGCTTCTTGCTTTCTAAAATTTTGTTCCAGGTGAGGCTCGAACTCACAACCTCGGCATTGCTCTGCTATGTACTGTCTTATAAGTACCGCACGCTAACCGATTGCGCCACTGGAGCTCTTGAAAAACTTCCAAACACCATCGTCTTTAGTTAGATCTATCATTCAAGTTGTTCCATGAAATTTTTTCTGATTACAGCAGTGATCCTCAAATCTGGCTCGGGAGATCCACTTTCCTGCAGAGTTTAGCTCCAACCCTAATCAAACAAAACTACCTGTGATTTTTCATTGATCCTGAAGACATTGATTAGCAAATTCAGATGTGTTTGATTAGGGTTAGAGCTAAATACTGCAGGAAAGTTGATCTCGCCAGCTGAATTTGAGGATCACTGGATTACAGCAATCTTGTATACAACAGATCTTTTATATTATCCAATGAACTTTGAGCTTACTGAAATGCTTCATGCTTGTCTCTTGACACACCGCGGCCACAATAACACTGTATGACACATGGATCGCGTGAAGTTCATGCACGAAGCACACTACTAACAAGCTGATTATCTGAAACAGTTGTGTTAATAAATAGAGACATGCAAAACACACAAAGATGGGGGGCTTGCGGACTGGAATTGGGAACCGCTGTTCTAACTGATTACAGCAATCTGTTTATATTATGCCATGTAGCTACTTGCTTTCTAAAGGCTTGCTCCAGGTGAGGCTCAAACTCATAACCTCAGCACTGCTCTGCTGTTTTACAAGAACCAGGCAATGACTGATTGCACCACAACCACATTAACAACACCGTGTTCTTTAGTTAGACTTATCATTCAAGTTGTTCCATTAGTTTTCTTCTAACTGATCTAAGCAATCTGGTTTCCAACAGATCTTTTTTATTATCCCCTGTACTCTCATTAGCTACAGAAATGCTTCTTGCTTTCTAAAAGTTTGCTCCAGGTGAGGCTCGAACTCACAACCTCGGCATTGCTCTGCTATGTACTGTCTTATAAGTACCGCGCGCTAACCGATTGCGCCACTGGAGCTATTAGATCTTGAAAGAATTCCAAACACGATCGTCTTTAGTTAGATCTATCATTCAAGTTGTTCCATTAATTTTTTCTGATTACAGCAGTGATCCTCAAATCTGGCTCGGGAGATCCACTTTCCTGCAGAGTTTAGCTCCAACCCTAATCAAACAAAACTACCTGTGATTTTTCATTGATCCTGAAGACATTGATTAGCAATTTCAGATGTGTTTGATTAGGGTTAGAGCTAAACACTGCAGGAAAGTTGATCTCGCCAGCTGAATTTGAGGATCACTGGATTACAGCAATCTTGTATACAACAGATCTTTTATATTATCCAATGAACTTTGAGCCTACTGAAATGCTTCATGCTTGTCTCTTGACACACCGTGGCCACGATAACACTGTATGACACATGGATCGCGTGAAGTTCATGCACGAAGCACACTACTAACAAGCTGATTATCTGAAACAGTTGTGTTAATAAATAGAGACATGCAAAACACACAAAGATGGGGGGCTTGCGGACTGGAATTGGGAACCGCTTTTCTAACTGAATACAGCAATCTGTCTATATTATGCCATGTAGCTACTTGCTTTCTAAAGGCTTGCTCCAGGTGAGGCTCAAACTCATAACCTCAGCACTGCTCTGCTGTTTTACAAGTACCAGGCACTGACTGATTGCGCCACAACCGCATTAACAACACCGTGTTCTTTAGTTAGACCTATCATTCAAGTTGTTCCATTAGTTTTCTTCTAACTGATCTAAGCAATCTGGTTTCCAACAGATCTTTTTTATTATCCCCTGTACTCTCATTAGCTACTGAAATGCTTCTTGCTTTCTAAAATTTTATTCCAGGTGAGGCTCGAACTCACAACCTCGGCATTGCTCTGCTATGTACTGTCTTATAAGTACCGCGCGCTAACCGATTGCGCCACTGGAGCTATTAGATCTTGAAAAAATTCCAAACACCATCGTCTTTAGTTAGATCTATCATTCAAGTTGTTCCATGAATTTTTTCTGATTACAGCAGTGATCCTCAAATCTGGCTCGGGAGATCCACTTTCCTGCAGAGTTTAGCTCCAACCCTAATCAAACAAAACTACCTGTGATTTTTCATTGATCCTGAAGACATTGATTAGCAAATTCAGTTGTGTTTGATTAGGGTTAGAGCTAAATACTGCAGGAAAGTTGATCTCGCCAGCTGAATTTGAGGATCACTGGATTACAGCAATCTTGTATACAACAGATCTTTTATATTATCCAATGAACTTTGAGCTTACTGAAATGCTTCATGCTTGTCTCTTGACACACCGCGGCCACAATAACACTGTATGACACATGGATCGCGTGAAGTTCATGCACGAAGCACACTACTAACAAGCTGATTATCTGAAACAGTTGTGTTAATAAATAGAGACATGCAAAACACACAAAGATGGGGGGCTTGCGGACTGGAATTGGGAACCGCTTTTCTAACTGAATACAGCAATCTGTCTATATTATGCCATGTAGCTACTTGCTTTCTAAAGGCTTGCTCCAGGTGAGGCTCAAACTCATAACCTCAGCACTGCTCTGCTGTTTTACAAGTACCAGGCACTGACTGATTGCGCCACAACCGCATTAACAACACCGTGTTCTTTAGTTAGACCTATCATTCAAGTTGTTCCATTAGTTTTCTTCTAACTGATCTAAGCAATCTGGTTTCCAACAGATCTTTTTTATTATCCCCTGTACTCTCATTAGCTACTGAAATGCTTCTTGCTTTCTAAAATTTTATTCCAGGTGAGGCTCGAACTCACAACCTCGGCATTGCTCTGCTATGTACTGTCTTATAAGTACCGCGCGCTAACCGATTGCGCCACTGGAGCTATTAGATCTTGAAAAAATTCCAAACACCATCGTCTTTAGTTAGATCTATCATTCAAGTTGTTCCATGAATTTTTTCTGATTACAGCAGTGATCCTCAAATCTGGCTCGGGAGATCCACTTTCCTGCAGAGTTTAGCTCCAACCCTAATCAAACAAAACTACCTGTGATTTTTCATTGATCCTGAAGACATTGATTAGCAAATTCAGTTGTGTTTGATTAGGGTTAGAGCTAAATACTGCAGGAAAGTTGATCTCGCCACCTGAATTTGAGGATCACTGGATTACAGCAATCTTGTATACAACAGATCTTTTATATTATCCAATGAACTTTGAGCTTACTGAAATGCTTCATGCTTGTCTCTTGACACACCGCGGCCACGATAACACTGTATGACACATGGATCGCGTGAAGTTCATGCACGAAGCACACTACTAACAAGCTGATTATCTGAAACAGTTGTGTTAATAAATAGAGACATGCAAAACACACAAAGATGGGGGGCTTGCGGACTGGAATTGGGAACCGCTGTTCTAACTGATTACAGCGATCTGTTTATATTATGCCATGTAGCTACTTGCTTTCTAAAGGCTTGCTCCAGGTGAGGCTCAAACTCATAACCTCAGCACTGCTCTGCTGTTTTACAAGTACCAGGCACTGACTGATTGCGCCACAACCGCATTAACAACACCGTGTTCTTTAGTTAGACTTATCATTCAAGTTGTTCCATTAGTTTTCTTCTAACTGATCTAAGCAATCTGGTTTCCAACAGATCTTTTTTATTATCCCCTGTACTCTCATTAGCTACTGAAATGCTTCTTGCTTTCTAAAATTTTGTTCCAGGTGAGGTTCGAACTCACTACCTCGGCATTGCTCTGCTATGTACTGTCTTATAAGTACCGCGCGCTAACCGATTGCGCCACTGGAGCTATTAAATCTTGAAAAAATTCCAAACACCATCGTCTTTAGTTAGATCTATTATTCAAGTTGTTCCATGAATTTTTTCTGATTACAGCAGTGATCCTCAAATCTGGCTCGGGAGATCCACTTTCCTGCAGAGTTTAGCTCCAACCCTAATCAAACAAAACTACCTGTGATTTTTCATTGATCCTGAAGACATTGATTAGCAAATTCAGATGTGTTTGATTAGGGTTAGAGCTAAACACTGCAGGAAAGTTGATCTCGCCAGCTGAATTTGAGGATCACTGGATTACAGCAATCTTGTATACAACAGATCTTTTATATTATCCAATGAACTTTGAGCTTACTGAAATGCTTCATGCTTGTCTCTTGACACACCGCGGCCACGATAACACTGTATGACACATGGATCGCGTGAGGTTCATGCACGAAGCACACTACTAACAAGCTGATTATCTGAAACAGTTGTGTTAATAAATAGAGACATGCAAAACACACAAAGATGGGGGGCTTGCGGACTGGAATCCGCTGTTCTAACTGATTACAGCAATCTGTTTATATTATGCCATGTAGCTACTTGCTTTCTAAAGACTTGCTCCAGGTGAGGCTCAAACTCATAACCTCAGCACTGCTCTGCTGTTTTACAAGAACCAGGCAATGACTGATTGCACCACAACCACATTAACAACACCGTGTTCTTTAGTTAGACTTATCATTCAAGTTGTTCCATTAGTTTTCTTCTAACAGATCTAAGCAATCTGGTTTCCAACAGATCTTTTTTATTATCCCCTGTACTCTCATTAGCTACAGAAATGCTTCTTGCTTTCTAAAATTTTGCTCCAGGTGAGGCTCGAACTCACAACCTCGGCATTGCTCTGCTATGTACTGTCTTATAAGTACCGCGCGCTAACCGATTGCGCCACTGGAGCTATTAGATCTTGAAAAAATTCCAAACACCACCGTCTTTAGTTAGATCTATCATTCAAGTTGTTCCATTAATTTTTTCTGATTACAGCAGTGATCCTCAAATCTGGCTCGGGAGATCCACTTTCCTGCAGAGTTTAGCTCCAACCCTAATCAAACAAAACTACCTGTGATTTTTCATTGATCCTGAAGACATTGATTAGCAATTTCAGATGTGTTTGATTAGGGTTAGAGCTAAACACTGCAGGAAAGTTGATCTCGCCAGCTGAATTTGAGGATCACTGGATTACAGCAATCTTGTATACAACAGATCTTTTATATTATCCAATGAACTTTGAGCCTACTGAAATACTTCATGCTTGTCTCTTGACACACCGTGGCCACGATAACACTGTATGACACATGGATCGCGTGAAGTTCATGCACGAAGCACACTACTAACAAGCTGATTATCTGAAACAGTTGTGTTAATAAATAGAGACATGCAAAACACACAAAGATGGGGGGCTTGCGGACTGGAATTGGGAACTGCTTTTCTAACTGATTACAGCAATCTGTCTATATTATGCCATGTAGCTACTTGCTTTCTAAAGGCTTGCTCCAGGTGAGGCTCAAACTCATAACCTCAGCACTGCTCTGCTGTTTTACAAGTACCAGGCACTGACTGATTGCGCCACAACCGCATTAACAACACCGTGTTCTTTAGTTAGACCTATCATTCAAGTTGTTCCATTAGTTTTCTTCTAACTGATCTAAGCAATCTGGTTTCCAACAGATCTTTTTTATTATCCCCTGTACTCTCATTAGCTACTGAAATGCTTCTTGCTTTCTAAAATTTTGTTCCAGGTGAGGCTCGAACTCACAACCTCGGCATTGCTCTACTATGTACTGTCTTATAAGTACCGCGCGCTAACCGATTGCGCCACTGGAGCTATTAGATCTTGAAAAAATTCCAAACACCATCGTCTTTAGTTAGATCTATCATTCAAGTTGTTCCATGAATTTTTTCTGATTACAGCAGTGATCCTCAAATCTGGCTCGGGAGATCCACTTTCCTGCAGAGTTTAGCTCCAACCCTAATCAAACAAAACTACCTGTGATTTTTCATTGATCCTGAAGACATTGATTAGCAAATTCAGATGTGTTTGATTAGGGTTAGAGCTAAACACTGCAGGAAAGTTGATCTCGCCAGCTGAATTTGAGGATCACTGGATTACAGCAATCTTGTATACAACAGATCTTTTATATTATCCAATGAACTTTGAGCTTACTGAAATGCTTCATGCTTGTCTCTTGACACACCGCGGCCACGATAACACTGTATGACACATGGATCGCGTGAAGTTCATGCACGAAGCACCCTACTAACAAGCTGATTATCTGAAACAGTTGTGTTAATAAATAGAGACATGCAAAACACACAAAGATGGGGGGCTTGCGGACTGGAATTGGGAACCGCTGTTCTAACTGATTACAGCGATCTGTTTATATTATGCCATGTAGCTACTTGCTTTCTAAAGGCTTGCTCCAGGTGAGGCTCAAACTCATAACCTCAGCTGTTTTACAAGTACCAGGCACTGACTGATTGCACCACAACCGCATTAACAACACCGTGTTCTTTAGTTAGACTTATCATTCAAGTTGTTCCATTAGTTTTCTTCTAACTGATCTAAGCAATCTGGTTTCCAACAGATCTTTTTTATTATCCCCTGTACTCTCATTAGCTACTTAAAATGCTTCTTGCTTTCTAAAATTTTGTTCCAATTAAGGCTCGAACTCACAACCTCGGCATTGCTCTGCTATGTACTGTCTTATAAGTACCGCGCGCTAACCGATTGCGCCACTGGAGCTATTAAATCTTGAAAAAATTCCAAACACCATCGTCTTTAGTTAGATCTATCATTCAAGTTGTTCCATGAATTTTTTCTGATTACAGCAGTGATCCTCAAATCTGGCTCGGGAGATCCACTTTCCTGCAGAGTTTAGCTCCAACCCTAATCAAACAAAACTACCTGTGATTTTTCATTGATCCTGAAGACATTGACTAGCAAATTCAGATGTGTTTGATTAGGGTTAGAGCTAAACACTGCAGGAAAGTTGATCTCGCCAGCTGAATTTGAGGATCACTGGATTACAGCAATTTTGTATACAACAGATCTTTTATATTATCCAATGAACTTTGAGCCTACTGAAATGCTTCATGCTTGTCTCTTGACACACCGTGGCCACGATAACACTGTATGACACATGAATCGCGTGAGGTTCATGCACGAAGCACACTACTAACAAGCTGATTATCTGAAACAGTTGTGTTAATAAAGAGAGACATGCAAAACACACAAAGATGGGGGGCTCGCGGACTGGAATTGGGAACCGCTGTTCTAACTGATTACAGCAATCTGTTTATATTATCCCATGTAGCTATTTGCTTTCTAAAGCCTTGCTCCAGGTGAGGCTCAAACTCATAACCTCAGCTGTTTTACAAGTACCAGGCAATGACTGATTGCGCCACAACCGCATTAACAACACCGTGTTCTTTAGTTAGACTTATCATTCAAGTTGTTCCATTAGTTTTCTTCTAACTGATCTAAGCAATCTGGTTTCCAACAGATCTTTTTTATTATCCCCTGTACTCTCATTAGCTACTGAAATGCTTCTTGCTTTCTAAAATTTTGTTCCAGGTGAGGCTCGAACTCACAACCTCGGCATTGCTCTGCTATGTACTGTCTTATAAGTACCGCGCGCTAACCGATTGCGCCACTGGAGCTATTAAATCTTGAAAAAATTCCAAACACCATCGTCTTTAGTTAGATCTATCATTCAAGTTGTTCCATGAATTTTTTCTGATTACAGCAGTGATCCTCAAATCTGGCTCGGGAGATCCACTTTCCTGCAGAGTTTAGCTCCAACCCTAATCAAACAAAACTACCTGTGATTTTTCATTGATCCTGAAGACATTGATTAGCAAATTCAGATGTCTTTGATTAGGGTTAGAGCTAAACACTGCAGGAAAGTTGATCTCGCCAGCTGAATTTGAGGATCACTGGATTACAGCAATCTTGTATACAACAGATCTTTTATATTATCCATTGATCCTCAAATCTGGCTCGGGAGATCCACTTTCCTGCAGAGTTTAGCTCCAACCCTAATCAAACAAAACTACCTGTTATTTTCTATTGATCCTGAAGACATTGATTAGCAAATTCAGATGTGTTTGATTAGGGTTAAAGCTAAACACTGCAGGAAAGTTGATCTCGCCAGCTGAATTTGAGGATCACTGGATTTCAGCAATCTTGTATACAACAGATGTTTTATATTATCCAATGAACTTTGAGCCTACTGAAATGCTTCATGCTTGTCTCTTGACACACCGCTGCAACGATAACACTGTATGACACATGGATCGCGTTAGGTTCATGCACGAAGCACACTACTAACAAGCTGATTATCTGAAACAGTTGTGTTAATAAATAGAGACATGCAAAACACACACATATGGGGGGCTCGTGGACTGGAACTGGGAACCGCTGTTCTAACTGATTAAAAAAATCTGTTTATATTATCCCATGTAGCTATTTGCTTTCTAAAGCCTTGCTCCAGGTGAGGCTCAAACTCATAACCTCAGCTGTTTTACAAGTACCATGCAATGACTGATTGCGCCACAACCACATTAACAACACCGTGTTCTTTAGTTAGACTTATCATTCAAGTTGTTCCATTAGTTTTCTTCTAACTGATCTAAGCAATCTGGTTTCCAACAGATCTTTTTTATTATCCCCTGTACTCTCATTAGCTACTGAAATGCTTCTTGCTTTCTAAAATTTTGTTCCAGGTGAGGCTCGAACTCACAACCTCGGCATTGCTCTGCTATGTACTGGCTTATAAGTACCGCACGCTAACCGATTGCGCCACTGGAGCTATTAGATCTTGAAAAAATTCCAAACACCATCGTCTTTAGTTAGATCTATCATTCAAGTTGTTCCATGAATTTTTTCTGATTACAGCAGTGATCCTCAAATCTGGCTCGGGAGATCCACTTTCCTGCAGAGTTTAGCTCCAACCCTAATCAAACAAAACTACCTGTGATTTTTCATTGATCCTGAAGACATTGATTAGCAAATTCAGATGTGTTTGATTAGGGTTAGAGCTAAACACTGCAGGAAAGTTGATCTCGCCAGCTGAATTTGAGGATCACTGGATTACAGCAATCTTGTATACAACAGATCTTTTATATTATCCAATGAACTTTGAGCTTACTGAAATGCTTCATGCTTGTCTCTTGACACACCGCGGCCACGATAACACTGTATGACACATGGATCGCGTGAGGTTCATGCACGAAGCACACTACTAACAAGCTGATTATCTGAAACAGTTGTGTTAATAAATAGAGACATGCAAAACACACAAAGATGGGGGGCTTGCGGACTGGAATTGGGAACCGCTGTTCTAACTGATTACAGCAATCTGTTTATATTATGCCATGTAGCTACTTGCTTTCTAAAGACTTGCTCCAGGTGAGGCTCAAACTCATAACCTCAGCACTGCTCTGCTGTTTTACAAGAACCAGGCAATGACTGATTGCACCACAACCACATTAACAACACCGTGTTCTTTAGTTAGACTTATCATTCTAGTTGTTCCATTAGTTTTCTTCTAACTGATCTAAGCAATCTGGTTTCCAACATATCTTTTTTATTATCCCCTGTACTCTCATTAGCTACAGAAATGCTTCTTGCTTTCTAAAATTTTGCTCCAGGTGAGGCTCGAACTCACAACCTCGGCATTGCTCTGCTATGTACTGTCTTATAAGTACCGCACGCTAACCGATTGCGCCACTGGAGCTATTAGATCTTGAAAAATTCCAAACACCATCGTCTTTAGTTAGATCTAACATTCAAGTTGTTCCATTAATTTTTTCTGATTACAGCAGTGATCCTCAAATCTGGCTCGGGAGATCCACTTTCCTGCAGAGTTTAGCTCCAACCCTAATCAAACAAAACTACCTGTGATTTTTCATTGATCCTGAAGACATTGATTAGCAATTTCAGATGTGTTTGATTAGGGTTAGAGCTAAACACTGCAGGAAAGTTGATCTCGCCAGCTGAATTTGAGGATCACTGGATTACAGCAATCTTGTATACAACAGATCTTTTATATTATCCAATGAACTTTGAGCTTACTGAAATGCTTCATGCTTGTCTCTTGACACACCGCGGCCACGATAACACTGTATGACACATGGATCGCGTGAGGTTCATGCACGAAGCACACTACTAACAAGCTGATTATCTGAAACAGTTGTGTTAATAAATAGAGACATGCAAAACACACAAAGATGGGGGGCTTGCGGACTGGAATTGGGAACCGCTGTTCTAACTGATTACAGCAATCTGTTTATATTATGCCATGTAGCTACTTGCTTTCTAAAGACTTGCTCCAGGTGAGGCTCAAACTCATAACCTCAGCACTGCTCTGCTGTTTTACAAGAACCAGGCAATGACTGATTGCACCACAACCACATTAACAACACCGTGTTCTTTAGTTAGACTTATCATTCAAGTTGTTCCATTAGTTTTCTTCTAACTGATCTAAGCAATCTGGTTTCCAACAGATCTTTTTTATTATCCCCTGTACTCTCATTAGCTACAGAAATGCTTCTTGCTTTCTAAAATTTTGCTCCAGGTGAGGCTCGAACTCACAACCTCGGCATTGCTCTGCTATGTACTGTCTTATAAGTACCGCGCGCTAACCGATTGCGCCACTGGAGCTATTAGATCTTAAAAAAATTCCAAACACCATCGTCTTTAGTTAGATCTATCATTCAAGTTGTTCCATTAATTTTTTCTGATTACAGCAGTGATCCTCAAATCTGGCTCGGGAGATCCACTTTCCTGCAGAGTTTAGCTCCAACCCTAATCAAACAAAACTACCTGTGATTTTTCATTGATCCTGAAGACATTGATTAGCAATTTCAGATGTGTTTGATTAGGGTTAGAGCTAAACACTGCAGGAAAGTTGATCTCGCCAGCTGAATTTGAGGATCACTGGATTACAGCAATCTTGTATACAACAGATCTTTTATATTATCCAATGAACTTTGAGCCTACTGAAATGCTTCATGCTTGTCTCTTGACACACCGTGGCCACGATAACACTGTATGACACATGGATCGCGTGAGGTTCATGCACGAAGCACACTACTAACAAGCTGATTATCTGAAACAGTTGTGTTAATAAATAGAGACATGCAAAACACACAAAGATGGGGGGCTTGCGGACTGGAATTGGGAACCGCTGTTCTAACTGATTACAGCAATCTGTTTATATTATGCCATGTAGCTACTTGCTTTCTAAAGACTTGCTCCAGGTGAGGCTCAAACTCATAACCTCAGCACTGCTCTGCTGTTTTACAAGAACCAGGCACTGACTGATTGCACCACAACCGCATTAACAACACCGTATTTTTTAGTTAGACTTATCATTCAAGTTGTTCCATTAGTTTTCTTGTAACTGATCTAAGCAATCTGGTTTCCAACAGATCTTTTTTATTATCCCCTGTACTCTCATTAGCTACTGAAATGCTTCTTGCTTTCTAAAATTTTGTTCCAGGTGAGGCTCGAACTCACAACCTCGGCATTGCTCTGCTATGTACTGTCTTATAAGTACCGCGCGCTAACCGATTGCGCCACTGGAGCTATTAGATCTTGAAAAACTTCCAAACACCATCGTCTTTAGTTAGATCTATCATTCAAGTTGTTCCATGAAATTTTTTCTGATTACAGCAGTGATCCTCAAATCTGGCTCGGGAGATCCACTTTCCTACAGAGTTTAGCTCCAACCCTAATCAAACAAAACTACCTGTGATTTTTCATTGATCCTGAAGACATTGATTAGCAAATTCAGATGTGTTTGATTAGGGTTAGAGCTAAATACTGCAGGAAAGTTGATCTCGCCAGCTGAATTTGAGGATCACTGGATTACAGCAATCTTGTATACAACAGATCTTTTATATTATCCAATGAACTTTGAGCTTACTGAAATGCTTCATGCTTTTCTCTTGACACACCGCGGCCACAATAACACTGTATGACACATGGATCGCGTGAAGTTCATGCACGAAGCACACTACTAACAAGCTGATTATCTGAAACAGTTGTGTTAATAAATAGAGACATGCAAAACACACAAAAATGGGGGGCTTGCGGACTGGAATTGGGAACCACTGTTCTAACTGATTACAGTGATCTGTTTATATTATGCCATGTAGCTACTTGCTTTCTAAAGACTTGCTCCAGGTGAGGCTCAAACTCATAACCTCAGCACTGCTCTGCTGTTTTACAAGAACCAGGCAATGACTGATTGCACCACAACCACATTAACAACACCGTGTTCTTTAGTTAGACTTATCATTCAAGTTGTTCCATTAGTTTTCTTCTAACTGATCTCAGCAATCTGGTTTCCAACAGATCTTTTTTTATTATCCCCTGTACTCTCATTAGCTACTGAAATGCTTCTTGCTTTCTAAAATTTTGTTCCAGGTGAGGCTCGAACTCACAACCTCGGCATTGCTCTGCTATGTACTGTCTTATAAGTACCGCGCGCTAACCGATTGCGCCACTAGAGCTATTAAATCTTGAAAAAATTCCAAACACCATCGTCTTTAGTTAGATCTATCATTCAAGTTGTTCCATGATTTTTTTCTGATTACAGCAGTGATCCTCAAATCTGGCTCGGGAGATCCACTTTCCTGCAGAGTTTAGCTCCAACCCTAATCAAACAAAACTACCTGTGATTTTTCATTGATCCTGAAGACATTGATTAGCAAATTCAGATGTGTTTGATTAGGGTTAGAGCTAAACACTGCAGGAAAGTTGATCTCGCCAGCTGAATTTGAGGATCACTGGATTACAGCAATCTTGTATACAACAGATCTTTTATATTATCCAATGAACTTTGAGCCTACTGAAATGCTTCATTCTTGTCTCTTGACACACCGCGGCCACGATAACACTGTATGACACATGGATCGCGTGAAGTTCATGCACGAAGCACCCTACTAACAAGCTGATTATCTGAAACAGTTGTGTTAATAAAGAGAGACATGCAAAACACACAAAGATGGGGGGCTTGCGGACTGGAATTGGGAACCGCTGTTCTAACTGATTACAGCAATCTGTTTATATTATGCCATGTAGCTACTTGCTTTCTAAAGACTTGCTCCAGGTGAGGCTCAAACTCATAACCTCAGCACTGCTCTGCTGTTTTACAAGAACCAGGCACTGACTGATTGCACCACAACCGCATTAACAACACCGTATTTTTTAGTTAGACTTATCATTCAAGTTGTTCCATTAGTTTTCTTGTAACTGATCTAAGCAATCTGGTTTCCAACAGATCTTTTTTATTATCCCCTGTACTCTCATTAGCTACTGAAATGCTTCTTGCTTTCTAAAATTTTGTTCCAGGTGAGGCTCGAACTCACAACCTCGGCATTGCTCTGCTATGTACTGTCTTATAAGTACCGCGCGCTAACCGATTGCGCCACTGGAGCTATTAGATCTTGAAAAACTTCCAAACACCATCGTCTTTAGTTAGATCTATCATTCAAGTTGTTCCATGAAATTTTTTCTGATTACAGCAGTGATCCTCAAATCTGGCTCGGGAGATCCACTTTCCTACAGAGTTTAGCTCCAACCCTAATCAAACAAAACTACCTGTGATTTTTCATTGATCCTGAAGACATTGATTAGCAAATTCAGATGTGTTTGATTAGGGTTAGAGCTAAATACTGCAGGAAAGTTGATCTCGCCAGCTGAATTTGAGGATCACTGGATTACAGCAATCTTGTATACAACAGATCTTTTATATTATCCAATGAACTTTGAGCTTACTGAAATGCTTCATGCTTGTCTCTTGACACACTGCGGCCACGATAACACTGTATGACACATGGATCGCGTGAAGTTCATGCACGAAGCACCCTACTAACAAGCTGATTATCTGAAACAGTTGTGTTAATAAATAGAGACATGCAAAACACACAAAGATGGGGGGCTTGCGGACTGGAATTGGGAACCGCTGTTCTAACTGATTACAGCGATCTGTTTATATTATGCCATGTAGCTACTTGCTTTCTAAAGGCTTGCTCCAGGTGAGGCTCAAACTCATAACCTCAGCTGTTTTACAAGTACCAGGCACTGACTGATTGCACCACAACCGCATTAACAACACCGTGTTCTTTAGTTAGACTTATCATTCAAGTTGTTCCATTAGTTTTCTTCTAACTGATCTAAGCAATCTGGTTTCCAACAGATCTTTTTTATTATCCCCTGTACTCTCATTAGCTACTTAAAATTCTTCTTGCTTTCTAAAATTTTGTTCCAGGTAAGGCTCGAACTCACAACCTCGGCATTGCTCTGCTATGTACTGTCTTATAAGTACCGCGCGCTAACCGATTGCGCCACTGGAGCTATTAAATCTTGAAAAAATTCCAAACACCATCGTCTTTAGTTAGATCTATCATTCAAGTTGTTCCATGAATTTTTTCTGATTACAGCAGTGATCCTCAAATCTGGCTCGGGAGATCCACTTTCCTGCAGAGTTTAGCTCCAACCCTAATCAAACAAAACTACCTGTGATTTTTCATTGATCCTGAAGACATTGACTAGCAAATTCAGATGTGTTTGATTAGGGTTAGAGCTAAACACTGCAGGAAAGTTGATCTCGCCAGCTGAATTTGAGGATCACTGGATTACAGCAATTTTGTATACAACAGATCTTTTATATTATCCAATGAACTTTGAGCCTACTGAAATGCTTCATGCTTGTCTCTTGACACACCGTGGCCACGATAACACTGTATGACACATGAATCGCGTGAGGTTCATGCACGAAGCACACTACTAACAAGCTGATTATCTGAAACAGTTGTGTTAATAAAGAGAGACATGCAAAACACACAAAGATGGGGGGCTCGCGGACTGGAATTGGGAACCGCTGTTCTAACTGATTACAGCAATCTGTTTATATTATCCCATGTAGCTATTTGCTTTCTAAAGCCTTGCTCCAGGTGAGGCTCAAACTCATAACCTCAGCTGTTTTACAAGTACCAGGCAATGACTGATTGTGCCACAACCACATTAACAACACCGTGTTCTTTAGTTAGACTTATCATTCAAGTTGTTCCATTAGTTTTCTTCTAACTGATCTAAGCAATCTGGTTTCCAACAGATCTTTTTTATTATCCCCTGTACTCTCATTAGCTACTGAAATGCTTCTTGCTTTCTAAAATTTTGTTCCAGGTGAGGCTCGAACTCACAACCTCGGCATTGCTCTGTTATGTACTGTCTTATAAGTACCGCGCGCTAACCGATTGCGCCACTGGAGCTATTAGATCTTGAAAAAATTCCAAACACCATCGTCTTTAGTTAGATCTATCATTCAAGTTGTTCCATGAATTTTTTCTGATTACAGCAGTGATCCTCAAATCTGGCTCGGGAGATCCACTTTCCTGCAGAGTTTAGCTCCAACCCTAATCAAACAAAACTACCTGTGATTTTTCATTGATCCTGAAGACACTGATTAGCAAATTCAGATGTGTTTGATTAGGGTTAGAGCTAAACACTGCAGGAAAGTTGATCTCGCCAGCTGAATTTGAGGATCACTGGATTACAGCAATCTTGTATACAACAGATCTTTTATATTATCCAATGAACTTTGAGCTTACTGAAATGCTTCATGCTTGTCTCTTGACACACCGCGGCCACGATAACACTGTATGACACATGGATCGCGTGAAGTTCATGCACGAAGCACCCTACTAACAAGCTGATTATCTGAAACAGTTGTGTTAATAAATAGAGACATGCAAAACACACAAATATGGGGGGCTTGCGGACTGGAATTGGGAACCGCTGTTCTAACTGATTACAGCGTTCTGTTTATATTATGCCATGTAGCTACTTGCTTTCTAAAGGCTTGCTCCAGGTGAGGCTCAAACTCATAACCTCAGCTGTTTTACAAGTACCAGGCACTGACTGATTGCACCACAACCGCATTAACAACACCGTGTTCTTTAGTTAGACTTATCATTCAAGTTGTTCCATTAGTTTTCTTCTAACTGATCTAAGCAATCTGGTTTCCAACAGATCTTTTTTATTATCCCCTGTACTCTCATTAGCTACTGAAATGCTTCTTGCTTTCTAAAATTTTGTTCCAGGTGAGGCTCGAACTCACAACCTCGGAATTGCTCTGCTATGTACTGTCTTATAAGTACCTCGCGCTAACCGATTGCGCCACTGGAGCTATTAAACCTTGAAAAAATTCCAAACACCATCGTCTTTAGTTAGATCTATCATTCAAGTTGTTCCATGAATTTTTTCTGATTACAGCAGTGATCCTCAAATCTGGCTCGGGAGATCCACTTTCCTGCAGAGTTTAGCTCCAACCCTAATCAAACAAAACTACCTGTGATTTTTCATTGATCCTGAAGACATTGATTAGCAAATTCAGATGTGTTTGATTAGGGTTAGAGCTAAACACTGCAGGAAAGTTGATCTCGCCAGCTGAATTTGAGGATCACTGGATTACAGCAATCTTGTATACAACAGATCTTTATATTATCCAATGAACTTTGAGCTTACTGAAATGCTTCATGCTTGTCTCTTGACACACCGCGGCCACGATAACACTGTATGACACATGGATCGCGTGAAGTTCATGCACGAAGCCCCCTACTAACAAACTGATTATCTGAAACAGTTGTGTTAATAAATAGAGACATGCAAAACACACAAAGATGGGGGGCTTGCGGACTGGAATTGGGAACCGCTGTTTTAACTGATTACAGCGATCTGTTTATATTATGCCATGTAGCTACTTGCTTTCTAAAGGCTTGCTCCAGGTGAGGCTCAAACTCATAACCTCAGCTGTTTTACAAGTACCAGGCACTGACTGATTGCACCACAACCGCATTAACAACACCGTGTTCTTTAGTTAGACTTATCATTCAAGTTGTTCCATTAGTTTTCTTCTAACTGATCTAAGCAATCTGGTTTCCAACAGATCTTTTTTATTATCCCCTGTACTCTCATTAGCTACTTAAAATGCTTCTTGCTTTCTAAAATTTTGTTCCAGGTGAGGCTCGAACTCACAACCTCGGCATTGCTCTGCTATGTACTGTCTTATAAGTACCGCGCGCTAACCGATTGCGCCACTGGAGCTATTAAATCTTGAAAAAATTCCAAACACCATCGTCTTTAGTTAGATCTATCATTCAAGTTGTTCCATGAATTTTTTCTGATTACAGCAGTGATCCTCAAATCTGGCTCGGGAGATCCACTTTCCTGCAGAGTTTAGCTCCAACCCTAATCAAACAAAACTACCTGTGATTTTTCATTGATCCTGAAGACATTGATTAGCAAATTCAGATGTGTTTGATAAGGGTTAGAGCTAAACACTGCAGGAAAGTTGATCTCGCCAGCTGAATTTGAGGATCACTGGATTACAGCAATCTTGTATACAACAGATCTTTTATATTATCCAATGAACTTTGAGCTTACTGAAATGCTTCATGCTTGTCTCTTGACACACCGCGGCCACGATAACACTGTATGACACATGGATCGCGTGAAGTTCATGCACGAAGCACACTACTAACAAGCTGATTATCTGAAACAGTTGTGTTAATAAATTGAGACATGCAAAACACACAAAGATGGGGGGCTTGCGGACTGGAATTGGGAACCGCTGTTCTAACTGATTACAGCAATCTGTTTATATTATGCCATATAGCTACTTGCTTTCTAAAGGCTTGCTCCAAGTGAGGCTCAAACTCATAACCTCAGCACTGCTCTGCTGTTTTACAAGTAACAGGCACTGACTGATTGCGCCACAACCGCATTAACAACACCGTGTTCTTTAGTTAGACTTATCATTCAAGTTGTTCCATTAGTTTTCTTCTAACTGATCTAAGCAATCTGGTTTCCAACAGATCTTTTTTATTATCCCCTGTACTCTCATTAGCTACTGAAATGCTTCTTGCTTTCTAAAATTTTGTTCCAGGTGAGGCTCGAACTCACAACCTCGGCATTGCTCTGCTATGTACTGTCTTATAAGTACCGCGCGCTAACCGATTGCGCCACTGGAGCTATTAAATCTTGAAAAAATTCCAAACACCATCGTCTTTAGTTAGATCTATCATTCAAGTTGTTCCATGAATTTTTTCTGATTACAGCAGTGATCCTCAAATCTGGCTCGGGAGATCCACTTTCCTGCAGAGTTTAGCTCCAACCCTAATCAAACAAAACTACCTGTGATTTTTCATTGATCCTGAAGACATTGATTAGCAAATTCAGATGTCTTTGATTAGGGTTAGAGCTAAACACTGCAGGAAAGTTGATCTCGCCAGCTGAATTTGAGGATCACTGGATTACAGCAATCTTGTATACAACAGATCTTTTATATTATCCATTGATCCTCAAATCTGGCTCGGGAGATCCACTTTCCTGCAGAGTTTAGCTCCAACCCTAATCAAACAAAACTACCTGTTATTTTCTATTGATCCTGAAGACATTGATTAGCAAATTCAGATGTGTTTGATTAGGGTTAAAGCTAAACACTGCAGGAAAGTTGATCTCGCCAGCTGAATTTGAGGATCACTGGATTTCAGCAATCTTGTATACAACAGATGTTTTATATTATCCAATGAACTTTGAGCCTACTGAAATGCTTCATGCTTGTCTCTTGACACACCGCTGCAACGATAACACTGTATGACACATGGATCGCGTTAGGTTCATGCACGAAGCACACTACTAACAAGCTGATTATCTGAAACAGTTGTGTTAATAAATAGAGACATGCAAAACACACACAGATGGGGGGCTCGTGGACTGGAACTGGGAACCGCTGTTCTAACTGATTAAAAAAATCTGTTTATATTATCCCATGTAGCTATTTGCTTTCTAAAGCCTTGCTCCAGGTGAGGCTCAAACTCATAACCTCAGCTGTTTTACAAGTACCATGCAATGACTGATTGCGCCACAACCACATTAACAACACCGTGTTCTTTAGTTAGACTTATCATTCAAGTTGTTCCATTAGTTTTCTTCTAACTGATCTAAGCAATCTGGTTTCCAACAGATCTTTTTTATTATCCCCTGTACTCTCATTAGCTACTGAAATGCTTCTTGCTTTCTAAAATTTTGTTCCAGGTGAGGCTCGAACTCACAACCTCGGCATTGCTCTGCTATGTACTGGCTTATAAGTACCGCGCGCTAAGCGATTGCGCCACTGGAGCTATTAGATCTTGAAAAAATTCCAAACACCATCGTCTTTAGTTAGATCTATCATTCAAGTTGTTCCATGAATTTTTTCTGATTACAGCAGTGATCCTCAAATCTGGCTCGGGAGATCCACTTTCCTGCAGAGTTTAGCTCCAACCCTAATCAAACAAAACTACCTGTGATTTTTCATTGATCCTGAAGACATTGATTAGCAAATTCAGATGTGTTTGATTAGGGTTAGAGCTAAACACTGCAGGAAAGTTGATCTCGCCAGCTGAATTTGAGGATCACTGGATTACAGCAATCTTGTATACAACAGATCTTTATATTATCCAATGAACTTTGAGCTTACTGAAATGCTTCATGCTTGTCTCTTGACACACCGCGGCCACGATAACACTGTATGACACATGGATCGCGTGAAGTTCATGCACGAAGCCCCCTACTAACAAGCTGATTATCTGAAACAGTTGTGTTAATAAATAGAGACATGCAAAACACACAAAGATGGGGGGCTTGCGGACTGGAATTGGGAACCGCTGTTTTAACTGATTACAGCGATCTGTTTATATTATGCCATGTAGCTACTTGCTTTCTAAAGGCTTGCTCCAGGTGAGGCTCAAACTCATAACCTCAGCTGTTTTACAAGTACCAGGCACTGACTGATTGCACCACAACCGCGTTAACAACACCGTGTTCTTTAGTTAGACTTATCATTCAAGTTGTTCCATTAGTTTTCTTCTAACTGATCTAAGCAATCTGGTTTCCAACAGATCTTTTTTATTATCCCCTGTACTCTCATTAGCTACTTAAAATGCTTCTTGCTTTCTAAAATTTTGTTCCAGGTGAGGCTCGAACTCACAACCTCGGCATTGCTCTGCTATGTACTGTCTGATAAGTACCGCGCGCTAACCGATTGCGCCACTGGAGCTATTAAATCTTTAAAAAATTCCAAACACCATCGTCTTTAGTTAGATCTATCATTCAAGTTGTTCCATGAATTTTTTCTGATTACAGCAGTGATCCTCAAATCTGGCTCGGGAGATCCACTTTCCTGCAGAGTTTAGCTCCAACCCTAATCAAACAAAACTACCTGTGATTTTTCATTGATCCTGAAGACATTGATTAGCAAATTCAGATGTCTTTGATTAGGGTTAGAGCTAAACACTGCAGGAAAGTTGATCTCGCCAGCTGAATTTGAGGATCACTGGATTACAGCAATCTTGTATACAACAGATCTTTTATATTATCCAATGAACTTTGAGCTTACTGAAATGCTTCATGCTTGTCTCTTGACACACCGCGGCCACGATAACACTGTATGACACATGGATCGCGTGAAGTTCATGCACGAAGCACACTACTAACAAGCTGATTATCTGAAACAGTTGTGTTAATAAATTGAGACATGCAAAACACACAAAGATGGGGGGCTTGCGGACTGGAATTGGGAACCGCTGTTCTAACTGATTACAGCAATCTGTTTATATTATGCCATATAGCTACTTGCTTTCTAAAGGCTTGCTCCAGGTGAGGCTCAAACTCATAACCTCAGCACTGCTCTGCTGTTTTACAAGTAACAGGCACTGACTGATTGCGCCACAACCGCATTAACAACACCGTGTTCTTTAGTTAGACTTATCATTCAAGTTGTTCCATTAGTTTTCTTCTAACTGATCTAAGCAATCTGGTTTCCAACAGATCTTTTTTATTATCCCCTGTACTCTCATTAGCTACTGAAATGCTTCTTGCTTTCTAAAATTTTGTTCCAGGTGAGGCTCGAACTCACAACCTCGGCATTGCTCTGCTATGTACTGTCTTATAAGTACCGCGCGCTAACCGATTGCGCCACTGGAGCTATTAAATCTTGAAAAAATTCCAAACACCATCGTCTTTAGTTAGATCTATCATTCAAGTTGTTCCATGAATTTTTTCTGATTACAGCAGTGATCCTCAAATCTGGCTCGGGAGATCCACTTTCCTGCAGAGTTTAGCTCCAACCCTAATCAAACAAAACTACCTGTGATTTTTCATTGATCCTGAAGACATTGATTAGCAAATTCAGATGTCTTTGATTAGGGTTAGAGCTAAACACTGCAGGAAAGTTGATCTCGCCAGCTGAATTTGAGGATCACTGGATTACAGCAATCTTGTATACAACAGATCTTTTATATTATCCAATGAACTTTGAGCTTACTGAAATGCTTCATGCTTGTCTCTTGACACACCGCGGCCACGATAACACTGTATGACACATGGATCGCGTGAAGTTCATGCACGAAGCACCCTACTAACAAGCTGATTATCTGAAACAGTTGTGTTAATAAATAGAGACATGCAAAACACACAAAGATGGGGGGCTTGCGGACTGGAATTGGGAACTGCTGTTCTAACTGATTACAGCGATCTGTTTATATTATGCCATGTAGCTACTTGCTTTCTAAAGGCTTGCTCCAGGTGAGGCTCAAACTCATAACCTCAGCTGTTTTACAAGTACCAGGCACTGACTGATTGCACCACAACCGCATTAACAACACCGTGTTCTTTAGTTAGACTTATCATTCAAGTTGTTCCATTAGTTTTCTTCTAACTGATCTAAGCAATCTGGTTTCCAACAGATCTTTTTTTATTATCCCCTGTACTCTCATTAGCTACTTAAAATGCTTCTTGCTTTCTAAAATTTTGTTCCAGGTGAGGCTCGAACTCACAACCTCGGCATTGCTCTGCTATGTACTGTCTTATAAGTACCGCGCGCTAACCGATTGCGCCACTGGAGCTATTAAATCTTGAAAAAATTCCAAACACCATCGTCTTTAGTTAGATCTATCATTCAAGTTGTTCCATGAATTTTTTCTGATTACAGCAGTGATCCTCAAATCTGGCTCGGGAGATCCACTTTCCTGCAGAGTTTAGCTCCAACCCTAATCAAACAAAACTACCTGTGATTTTTCATTGATCCTGAAGACATTGACTAGCAAATTCAGATGTGTTTGATTGGGGTTAGAGCTAAACACTGCAGGAAAGTTGATCTCGCCAGCTGAATTTGAGGATCACTGGATTACAGCAATTTTGTATACAACAGATCTTTTATATTATCCAATTAACTTTGAGCCTACTGAAATGCTTCATGCTTGTCTCTTGACACACCGTGGCCACGATAACACTGTATGACACATGAATCGCGTGAGGTTCATGCACGAAGCACACTACTAACAAGCTGATTATCTGAAACAGTTGTGTTAATAAAGAGAGACATGCAAAACACACAAAGATGGGGGGCTCGCGGACTGGAATTGGGAACCGCTGTTCTAACTGATTACAGCAATCTGTTTATATTATCCCATGTAGCTATTTGCTTTCTAAAGCCTTGCTCCAGGTGAGGCTCAAACTCATAACCTCAGCTGTTTTACAAGTACCAGGCAATGACTGATTGCGCCACAACCACATTAACAACACCGTGTTCTTTAGTTAGACTTATCATTCAAGTTGTTCCATTAGTTTTCTTCTAACTGATCTAAGCAATCTGGTTTCCAACAGATCTTTTTTATTATCCCCTGTACTCTCATTAGCTACTGAAATGCTTCTTGCTTTCTAAAATTTTGTTCCAGGTGAGGCTCGAACTCACAACCTCGGCATTGCTCTGCTATGTACTGTCTTATAAGTACCGCGCGCTAACCGATTGCGCCACTGGAGCTATTAAATCTTGAAAAAATTCCAAACACCATCGTCTTTAGTTAGATCTATCATTCAAGTTGTTCCATGAATTTTTTCTGATTACAGCAGTGATCCTCAAATCTGGCTCGGGAGATCCACTTTCCTGCAGAGTTTAGCTCCAACCCTAATCAAACAAAACTACCTGTGATTTTTCATTGATCCTGAAGACATTGATTAGCAAATTCAGATGTCTTTGATTAGGGTTAGAGCTAAACACTGCAGGAAAGTTGATCTCGCCAGCTGAATTTGAGGATCACTGGATTACAGCAATCTTGTATACAACAGATCTTTTATATTATCCATTGATCCTCAAATCTGGCTCGGGAGATCCACTTTCCTGCAGAGTTTAGCTCCAACCCTAATCAAACAAAACTACCTGTTATTTTCTATTGATCCTGAAGACATTGATTAGCAAATTCAGATGTGTTTGATTAGGGTTAAAGCTAAACACTGCAGGAAAGTTGATCTCGCCAGCTGAATTTGAGGATCACTGGATTTCAGCAATCTTGTATACAACAGATGTTTTATATTATCCAATGAACTTTGAGCCTACTGAAATGCTTCATGCTTGTCTCTTGACACACCGCTGCAACGATAACACTGTATGACACATGGATCGCGTTAGGTTCATGCACGAAGCACACTACTAACAAGCTGATTATCTGAAACAGTTGTGTTAATAAGTAGAGACATGCAAAACACACACAGATGGGGGGCTCGTGGACTGGAACTGGGAACCGCTGTTCTAACTGATTAAAAAAATCTGTTTATATTATCCCATGTAGCTATTTGCTTTCTAAAGCCTTGCTCCAGGTGAGGCTCAAACTCATAACCTCAGCTGTTTTACAAGTACCATGCAATGACTGATTGCGCCACAACCACATTAACAACACCGTGTTCTTTAGTTAGACTTATCATTCAAGTTGTTCCATTAGTTTTCTTCTAACTGATCTAAGCAATCTGGTTTCCAACAGATCTTTTTTATTATCCCCTGTACTCTCATTAGCTACTGAAATGCTTCTTGCTTTCTAAAATTTTGTTCCAGGTGAGGCTCGAACTCACAACCTCGGCATTGCTCTGCTATGTACTGTCTTATAAGTACCGCGCGCTAACCGATTGCGCCACTGGAGCTATTAAATCTTGAAAAAATTCCAAACACCATCGTCTTTAGTTAGATCTATCATTCAAGTTGTTCCATGAATTTTTTCTGATTACAGCAGTGATCCTCAAATCTGGCTCGGGAGATCCACTTTCCTGCAGAGTTTAGCTCCAACCCTAATCAAACAAAACTACCTGTGATTTTTCATTGATCCTGAAGACATTGATTAGCAAATTCAGATGTGTTTGATTAGGGTTAGAGCTAAACACTGCAGGAAAGTTGATCTCGTCAGCTGAATTTGAGGATCACTGGATTACAGCAATCTTGTATACAACAGATCTTTTATATTATCCAATGAACTTTGAGCTTACTGAAATGCTTCATGCTTGTCTCTTGACACACCGCGGCCACGATAACACTGTATGACACATGGATCGCGTGAAGTTCATGCACGAAGCACCCTACTAACAAGCTGATTATCTGAAACAGTTGTGTTAATAAATAGAGACATGCAAAACACACAAAGATGGGGGGCTTGCGGACTGGAATTGGGAACTGCTGTTCTAACTGATTACAGCGATCTGTTTATATTATGCCATGTAGCTACTTGCTTTCTAAAGGCTTGCTCCAGGTGAGGCTCAAACTCATAACCTCAGCTGTTTTACAAGTACCAGGCACTGACTGATTGCACCACAACCGCATTAACAACACCGTGTTCTTTAGTTAGACTTATCATTCAAGTTGTTCCATTAGTTTTCTTCTAACTGATCTAAGCAATCTGGTTTCCAACAGATCTTTTTTTATTATCCCCTGTACTCTCATTAGCTACTTAAAATGCTTCTTGCTTTCTAAAATTTTGTTCCAGGTGAGGCTCGAACTCACAACCTCGGCATTGCTCTGCTATGTACTGTCTTATAAGTACCGCGCGCTAACCGATTGCGCCACTGGAGCTATTAAATCTTGAAAAAATTCCAAACACCATCGTCTTTAGTTAGATCTATCATTCAAGTTGTTCCATGAATTTTTTCTGATTACAGCAGTGATCCTCAAATCTGGCTCGGGAGATCCACTTTCCTGCAGAGTTTAGCTCCAACCCTAATCAAACAAAACTACCTGTGATTTTTCATTGATCCTGAAGACATTGACTAGTAAATTCAGATGTGTTTGATTGGGGTTAGAGCTAAACACTGCAGGAAAGTTGATCTCGCCAGCTGAATTTGAGGATCACTGGATTACAGCAATTTTGTATACAACAGATCTTTTATATTATCCAATTAACTTTGAGCCTACTGAAATGCTTCATGCTTGTCTCTTGACACACCGTGGCCACGATAACACTGTATGACACATGAATCGCGTGAGGTTCATGCACGAAGCACACTACTAACAAGCTGATTATCTGAAACAGTTGTGTTAATAAAGAGAGACATGCAAAACACACAAAGATGGGGGGCTCGCGGACTGGAATTGGGAACCGCTGTTCTAACTGATTACAGCAATCTGTTTATATTATCCCATGTAGCTATTTGCTTTCTAAAGCCTTGCTCCAGGTGAGGCTCAAACTCATAACCTCAGCTGTTTTACAAGTACCAGGCAATGACTGATTGCGCCACAACCACATTAACAACACCATGTTCTTTAGTTAGACTTATCATTCAAGTTGTTCCATTAGTTTTCTTCTAACTGATCTAAGCAATCTGGTTTCCAACAGATCTTTTTTATTATCCCCTGTACTCTCATTAGCTACTGAAATGCTTCTTGCTTTCTAAAATTTTGTTCCAGGTGAGGCTCAAACTCACAACCTCCGCATTGCTCTGCTATGTACTGTCTTATAAGTACCGCGCGCTAACAGATTGCACCACTGGAGCTATTAGATCTTGAAAAAATTCCAAACACCATCGTCTTTAGTTAGATCTATCATTCAAGTTGTTCCATGAATTTTTTCTGATTACAGCAGTGATCCTCAAATCTGGCTCGGGAGATCCACTTTCCTGCAGAGTTTAGCTCCAACCCTAATCAAACAAAACTACCTGTGATTTTTCATTGATCCTGAAGACATTGATTAGCAAATTCAGATGTGTTTGATTAGGGTTAGAGCTAAACACTGCAGGAAAGTTGATCTCGCCAGCTGAATTTGAGGATCACTGGATTACAGCAATCTTGTATACAACAGATCTTTTATATTATCCAATGAACTTTGAGCTTACTGAAATGCTTCATGCTTGTCTCTTGACACACCGCGGCCACGATAACACTGTATGACACATGGATCGCGTGAAGTTCATGCACGAAGCACCCTACTAACAAGCTGATTATCTGAAACAGTTGTGTTAATAAATAGAGACATGCAAAACACACAAAGATGGGGGGCTTGCGGACTGGAATTGGGAACCGCTGTTCATGGCATTGCACTTCATCCTGCAACATCTGGACAAAACAGGGACTTATGTGAGGATCCTGTTTGTGGACTTTAGTTCGGCTTTCAACACCATCATCCCAACAACCCTCCAAACCAAACTGACCCAGCTCTCTGTTCCTAGCTCTATCTGTCAGTGGATAACCAGCTTTCTGACAGATAGGCAACAGTTAGTGAGACTGGGGAAATTCATGTCAAACAGCTGCTCCACCAACACTGGTGCCCCTCAGGGATGTGTTCTCTCCCCTCTGCTCTTCTCCCTGTACACCAACGACTGCACCTCTAAAGACCCCTCTGTCAAGCTCCTGAAGTTTGCAGACGATACTACAGTCATCGGCCTCATCCAGGACGGTGACGAGTCTGCTTACAGACAGGAGGTTGAGCAGCTGGCTGTCTGGTGCAGTCTTAACAACCTGGAGCTGAACACGCTCAAAACAGTGGAGATGACTGTGGACTTTAGGAGAAACCCCCCTGCACTTTCCCCACTCACCATCATGAACAGCACTGTGACTGCAGTGGAGTCATTCAGATTCCTGGGAACCACCATCTCTCAGGACCTGAAGTGGGACAATCACATTGGCTCCATTGTGAAAAAAGCCCAACAAAGGTTGTACTTCCTTCGCCAGCTGAGGAAGTTTAACCTGCCACAGGAGCTGCTGAAACAGTTCTACTCAGCCGTCATTGAGTCAGTCCTGTGTACTTCAATTACTGTCTGGTTCAGCTACAAAATCAGATATCAGAAGACTACAGAGAACTGTTCGGACTGCCGAAAGGATTATTGGTGCTATTATAGCAAATTCAGATGTGTTTGATTAGGGTTAGAGCTAAACACTGCAGGAAAGTTGATCTCGCCAGCTGAATTTGAGGATCACTGGATTACAGCAATCTTGTATACAACAGATCTTTTATATTATCCAATGAACTTTGAGCTTACTGAAATGCTTCATGCTTGTCTCTTGACACACCGCGGCCACGATAACACTGTATGACACATGGATCGCGTGAAGTTCATGCACGAAGCACCCTACTAACAAGCTGATTATCTGAAACAGTTGTGTTAATAAATAGAGACATGCAAAACACACAAAGATGGGGGGCTTGCGGACTGGAATTGGGAACCGCTGTTCATGGCATTGCACTTCATCCTGCAACATCTGGACAAAACAGGGACTTATGTGAGGATCCTGTTTGTGGACTTTAGTTCGGCTTTCAACACCATCATCCCAACAACCCTCCAAACCAAACTGACCCAGCTCTCTGTTCCTAGCTCTATCTGTCAGTGGATAACCAGCTTTCTGACAGATAGGCAACAGTTAGTGAGACTGGGGAAATTCATGTCAAACAGCTGCTCCACCAACACTGGTGCCCCTCAGGGATGTGTTCTCTCCCCTCTGCTCTTCTCCCTGTACACCAACGACTGCACCTCTAAAGACCCCTCTGTCAAGCTCCTGAAGTTTGCAGACGATACTACAGTCATCGGCCTCATCCAGGACGGTGACGAGTCTGCTTACAGACAGGAGGTTGAGCAGCTGGCTGTCTGGTGCAGTCTTAACAACCTGGAGCTGAACACGCTCAAAACAGTGGAGATGACTGTGGACTTTAGGAGAAACCCCCCTGCACTTTCCCCACTCACCATCATGAACAGCACTGTGACTGCAGTGGAGTCATTCAGATTCCTGGGAACCACCATCTCTCAGGACCTGAAGTGGGACAATCACATTGGCTCCATTGTGAAAAAAGCCCAACAAAGGTTGTACTTCCTTCGCCAGCTGAGGAAGTTTAACCTGCCACAGGAGCTGCTGAAACAGTTCTACTCAGCCGTCATTGAGTCAGTCCTGTGTACTTCAATTACTGTCTGGTTCAGCTACAAAATCAGATATCAGAAGACTACAGAGAACTGTTCGGACTGCCGAAAGGATTATTGGTGCTCCCCTGCCCACCCTCCAAGAACTGTACACATCCAGAGTGAGGAAAAGGACTCAGAAAATCACTCTGGATCCCTCACATCCAAGTCACCCCATCTTTGAACTTTTGCCATCTGGCCGGCGCCTCAGAGCCGCAAATACAAGAACAGCAAGGCACAAGAATAGTTTCTTCCCCCAGGCAATCTACCTCATGAACAGTTAAATGTTTCCCACTTAAACGTATGCTTATGCAAAAATGTGCAATATCCTTATATTTATTTGTTACCCCTCCATCCTAGAACATTCCTGCATCTCACTCAATCCTATTCCATTATCATTTATAGCACAATTGTTTATACACTTATTTATTTGCCAATTTGTAATTCTCCTGTAATTTTTTTTTTTTTTTTTTTTTTGTCTGTGTGTTGTTGTCTCTGTTTACTGTAAGCTTATGTCACTAAAACAAATTCCTTGTATGCGCAAGCATACTTGGCAATAAAGCTCTTTCTGATTCTGATTCTGTTCTAACTGATTACAGCGATCTGTTTATATTATGCCATGTAGCTACTTGCTTTCTAAAGGCTTGCTCCAGGTGAGGCTCAAACTCATAACCTCAGCTGTTTTACAAGTACCAGGCACTGACTGATTGCACCACAACCGCATTAACAACACCGTGTTCTTTAGTTAGACTTATCATTCAA
Source organism: Carassius carassius (assembly GCF_963082965.1). Classification (NCBI taxonomy): domain Eukaryota; kingdom Metazoa; phylum Chordata; class Actinopteri; order Cypriniformes; family Cyprinidae; genus Carassius; species Carassius carassius. The sequence goes on from NC_081800.1 coordinate 11,309,304, forward strand.
GTTGTTCCATTAGTTTTCTTCTAACTGATCTAAGCAATCTGGTTTCCAACAGATCTTTTTTATTATCCCCTGTACTCTCATTAGCTACTTAAAATGCTTCTTGCTTTCTAAAATTTTGTTCCAGGTGAGGCTCGAACTCACAACCTCGGCATTGCTCTGCTATGTACTGTCTTATAAGTACCGCGCGCTAACCGATTGCGCCACTGGAGCTATTAAATCTTGAAAAAATTCCAAACACCATCGTCTTTAGTTAGATCTATCATTCAAGTTGTTCCATGAATTTTTTCTGATTACAGCAGTGATCCTCAAATCTGGCTCGGGAGATCCACTTTCCTGCAGAGTTTAGCTCCAACCCTAATCAAACAAAACTACCTGTGATTTTTCATTGATCCTGAAGACATTGACTAGCAAATTCAGATGTGTTTGATTGGGGTTAGAGCTAAACACTGCAGGAAAGTTGATCTCGCCAGCTGAATTTGAGGATCACTGGATTACAGCAATTTTGTATACAACAGATCTTTTATATTATCCAATTAACTTTGAGCCTACTGAAATGCTTCATGCTTGTCTCTTGACACACCGTGGCCACGATAACACTGTATGACACATGAATCGCGTGAAGTTCATGCACGAAGCACACTACTAACAAGCTGATTATCTGAAACAGTTGTGTTAATAAATTGAGACATGCAAAACACACAAAGATGGGGGGCTTGCGGACTGGAATTGGGAACCGCTGTTCTAACTGATTACAGCAATCTGTTTATATTATGCCATATAGCTACTTGCTTTCTAAAGGCTTGCTCCAGGTGAGGCTCAAACTCATAACCTCAGCACTGCTCTGCTGTTTTACAAGTAACAGGCACTGACTGATTGCGCCACAACCGCATTAACAACACCGTGTTCTTTAGTTAGACTTATCATTCAAGTTGTTCCATTAGTTTTCTTCTAACTGATCTAAGCAATCTGGTTTCCAACAGATCTTTTTTATTATCCCCTGTACTCTCATTAGCTACTGAAATGCTTCTTGCTTTCTAAAATTTTGTTCCAGGTGAGGCTCGAACTCACAACCTCGGCATTGCTCTGCTATGTACTGTCTTATAAGTACCGCGCGCTAACCGATTGCGCCACTGGAGCTATTAAATCTTTAAAAAATTCCAAACACCATCGTCTTTAGTTAGATCTATCATTCAACTTGTTCCAGGCCTCCCTGCCGCCCTAGTGGCAGGAAGCATGTCAAGGAATGGGCGTGTGGAGATAGTAGGAGCCTCGTTGAGCCCCTCCTGGTGGGGTCCCTCCACTCCCCGGGCGGGGCCTCGAGCCCTGGCTGGATCCTCTGTTCCCATCCTCCAATAGGGGGGCGGCCCTCGGTGACCCAGCAAACTGGGTCCTGGGAGCTGGAATGGGTATAGGGGAAGAGGAAGAGAGAAGGACAGGGGACGAAAGAGAGAGAGAGAGAGAGAGAGATAGATGGGATGGGTTCGCCAACCCCGGAGCATTCCGCCAGCTGGTCCTCAGACAGTTGGATGGCCAGATCCAGTGACGCCGGCTGGTGGCACTGAACCAACTGGGCCATCCTCCTCAGCAGACAGGAGACGAACTGCTCTAGTACCACCTTGTTGAGGATGGACTCTGCGTCGCTTCCTCCAGCCAACAGTGATTTGCAGCACGAGTCTCAGAGCTGCTGTGCTAAGACAAAGGATCATCCTGCTTCTGTCAGTTCCAACGATCGGAAGCATTGCCGGTGCTGTTTGGGACTGAGGCCGACCCACTGGATGATTGCTCATTTTAGGTCCGCGTACACCAGGAGGTTCGGGACGGGCAGTTGTTGGGCAGCCTTCTGGGCTTCCCCCGACAGCAGCGGAATCAACCGTGCCTCGGCCGTCCCCTCAAAGAGATCCAGAAATGCCTCTGGGTCATCCACAGGCCCCATTTTGGTAAGGGACATGTGAGCAATGGGGATAGAACTGGGGGAAGCCGACCTCGCCTGAACCTCCCGGTCCAGCAAGCTCCGGAACAGCTCACGGTCCTCCTGCTAGGCTTGCATCATGGCTTGGAACCGATGGACCTGGTCCGCCTGCAAGTCCAGCAGGGCTTGGTGGTTTCTTGATGTAGACGCCCGAGCAATGTGATGATCTCCGCAAATGGTGAACCCGATGTTCCTGACGGAGTTTGCATTGTGGTGGCGTCGTTCTCCTTCCAATCTGTGATGACTGGGTGAAGGGGGACCTGTAACCAAGTGCGAGTTAAACAGTTTAATCAATATGAAACAAACAAACAAGGGTACAACACGATGCTGGGAAGACGACAATCCAAGACGGCGGTGAGGCAGTGAGGAATCCGGATGGTGATGGTGAGAAGGCAGCAGGAGAGGATGGCACAGGAACTGCGGGGAATCTAGCCGAAGGTAAGTCATGATGCTTTGTGGAAGTGCGGAGAGTGGATGAGGTTCCGGGGGTAGACACGGACATCCAACGCAAACAACACAGAAGCAAGAGACAGAGATTAGACATGAAACAACGTTCTCACAAACACAAGACGTGAGACAAGCCGATATATAGGGAGTGTGTAATGAGTGACAGCTGCTGCTGATGACACTTAACGGAGACGCCCACAAACTAATCAGTGCATACGCGAAACACACAGACTTCACCACAAAGTGCAAATCCCAGAGATCACGGTTTACCAACCGTGACAGTACCCCCCCCTCTAAGAACTCCTCTTGGAGTTCCCAGAAGGGCCTACCTGCTGATTGTAATCATCAATAAGGGAGTGATCCAATATGTCCCTAGCTGGTACCCAACTCCTCTCCTCCGGACCGTAACCTTCCCAGTCCACCGGGTACTGGAATCCTCATCCCCTCCGTCTCGAGTCCAGAATACGATTAACCGAATAAGTCGGTTCCCCATCTACTAGACGCGGCGGCAGGGGAACCGGAGTAGGCAGATTAATATGTGCATAAAACACGGGTTTAATTTTGGACACATGAAAGGCGGGGTGTATCCTCCTGTACGCTGGAGGTAGTTTGAGGCGGACTGTCACCGGACTAATGATCTTGGTGATAGTAAACGGGCCAATAAATTTGGGAGCTAATTTATTAGATACGGAACGCAGAGGATGTTACTGGTAGAAAGCCACACCTTTTGACCCACGACGTAAACGGGAGGCTTTGACCGGTGGCGATCGGCCTTGGCCTTAGTGCGCTCCCTCATCCGGAGCAGAGTCTCGCGGGCTCTGGTCCAGGTGCGGTGGCACTTCTGGACAAACACGTGAGCGGAGGGGACCGCGACTTCAGATTCCAGACTGGGAAAAACTGGTGGCTGGTATCCTAAACTGCACTGGAACGGAGAAAGGCCCGTAGCTGACACTGGTTACGAATTGTGAGCGTACTCCACCATAGAGAGTTGTTGACTCCAGGAGGAAGGATTCTTGGAGACCAAACATCGCAACGTCCTCTCTTAATCTTGGTTGGCTCGCTCAGACTGTCCGTTACTTTGGGGATGATAACCCGAAGACAAGCTAACTGACGCTCCTAGCAATTTACAAAACTCTTTCCAAAATTTGGATATAAATTGAGATCCTCTGTCAGAAACCACGTCTACCGGGAGGCCATGAAGCCGAAAGACGTGATCTAGGACAGTGACAGCTGTTTCCTTAGCTGTCGGTAATTTGGGCAAGGGAATGAAATGTGCCGCCTTCGAGAACCGGTCCACTACGGTCAAAACGACTGTCATGCCATTAGAGGGCGGGAGGGCGGTAACAAAATCTAGTGCGATGTGGGACCAGGGTCTCGAAGGGACAGACAGCGGTTGAAGGAGCCCATCAGGAGGTCGGTTAGATGACATCCCGCGGACGTCCCGAGCCATACGTGGCCACCAGAATCGTTGTTTAACCAACCCATTAGTTCGACTTATCCCTGGGTGACAAGCCACGTTAGAGCAGTGACCCCACTGGACGACTTCGGACCTTAACCCCTCCGGCACAAGTAAACAGTTCGGTGGACAACCGGGCGGAGGCGTTACCCCTTGTAAGGCCGTCTTGACCTTCGATTCGACCACCCATTCGAGTGCTGAGACCACTAATTTCTCAGGTAAAATACACTCGGGAGTCACCGGGTGGGCGGAGGGATCAAAAAGACGTGATAAAGAATCAGGCTTGACTTTTTGGAACCCGGGCGGTACGATAAAGTAAAATCAAAGCGACCGAAAAAAAGTGCCCACCGAGCCTGCCTGGAATTGAGTCTTTTGGCAGTTCTAATGTATTCTAAATTATTATGATCGGTCCAAACAATGAAAGGTACCCCTGAGCCTTCCAGCCAGTGACGCCACTCCTCTAAAGCTAATTTGACTACCAACAACTCTCTGTTACCAATGTCATAATTGCGTTCAACAGGAGATAATCGATGGGAAAAAATGCGCAAGGATGTACCTTATCGTCCGAGATAGCACGTTGGGACAACACTGCTCCAACCCCCACCTCTGACGCGTCGACCTCCACCATGAACTGCCGTGTGGGATCAGGGGCCACAAGGATGGGAGCCGAAACGAAGCGGCTTTTGAGGTTAGTGAACGCAGTCTCAGCTGCGTCCGACCACCTGAACGGAGTACTGGGAGAGGTCAAGGCTGTCAGAGGTGAGGCTAGTTGGCTGAAATTGCGAATGAAACGTCAATAGAAATTGGCGAACCCCAGAAACCGCTGTAGGGCCTAACGGGAATCTGGAGATGGCCAATCTATCACAGCCTTAACTTTGTCAGGGTCCATACGTATTCCCTCGGACGAGACGATATACCCTAGGAAGGGAACAGACTGTGCATGGAATACGCATTTCTCCGCCTTGACAAAAAGCCCATTCTCAAGTAACCTCTGGAGCACTTGTCTGACGTGTTGAACGTGTTCCTGGAGAGATGAAGAAAAAATCAGTATGTCATCCAGTTAAACATATATAAACTGATCTACCATATCTCTCAACACATCATTAACGAGTGCTTGGAAAACCCCTGGCAAGTTGGAGATCCCGAACGGCATCACCAAGTATTCAAAGTGCCCTCTGAGGGTATTAAAGGCGGTTTTCCATTTTTCCCCCTTCCTGATGCGGACCAAATAATAAGCATTACGTAAATCCAATTTTGTGAATACGGATGCTCCCTGTAACCTCTTGAAAGCTGAAGACGTGAGTGGTAACGGATAAGTGTTCTTTATCGTAATGTTGTTCAGCTCTCGGTAATCAATACAAGGTCGAAGAGAACCATCCTTCTTACCCACAAAAAAGAATCCTGCCCCCGCTGGAGAAGAGGAAGGATGGATGAAACCAGATGCTAAGGAATCAGAAATGTATTTCTCCATGGCCTCCCTCTCAGGAATAGAAAGAGAGTATAACTTGCCTTTAGGCGGAGACTTACCTGGCACTAAATATATGGCACAGTCGTAGGGACGATGCGGAGGCAGAGAAGCAGCACGGGACTTACTGAACACCTCTTTCAGGTCCAGATACTCTGCGGGCACGTTTGGCAAAACCATGTTCTCCTTCTGAAAGACAGAAACAGGGACAACAGGACAAGCAGAAACCAGACAAGACTCATGACAACTTTCACTCCACAATGTGACTGTATTGGAACCCCACTCCACTCGTGGATTATGTTTTATTAACCAGGGGTGACCTAACACAATGGGAGCTACAGGGGAGTCCATGAGGAAAAAGGATATGGTTTCACAATGATTGCCAGAGGTGAGCAGAGTGATGGTTCTGTGTAGTGTGTGATGTGAGGCAGTTCCTGGCCGCTGAGTGCGGTGACATGGATGGGAAGAGACACAGGCAGGACAGGAATGTTCAGGTGACGTGCAAGGAGTGAATCGATAAAATTACCTTCGGCTCCGGAGTCCAGAAGGGCGTGACAGTCATGAGTGTGATTCTCCCACCGCAGATTCACCGGAAGGAGAGTCGATGATGTTGTTGAGGACTTCCCAGTGGAGATCCCACCTGATAGTAGCCTCAAGTTTATTACCGGGCTGGCTCTTTTACCGGGCAGGTGAAGATGGTATGTCCTGAGCCTCCACAGTACAGGCATAGTCCTTGGGACCTCCGCCGTTCTCTCTCCCTCCGGGACAGCCGAGCTCTACCCACCTGCATGGGTTCGTGGTCGTCGACGGGACCGACCACGTTCTCTCGACTCGAGTGCCCCCTGTCCGGAGAGATGGTATGGCGCTTAGGACTGGTCTGACGACCCAGGCGATTAATCCGGGCATCAACTCGTAAGGCTAAGTCAATAAGACCGTTGAGTGTGGTGGGCAGCTCGAGGAGGTAGATCTCCTTTTGAACACGGTCGGCCAGCCCATGCAGGAATCGATCCCACTGCGCCGCCTCGTTCCACTGGCACGCGGCTGCCAGGGTGCGGAACTGAATGGAGTAATCCGTGACCGAAGAGGTTCCCTGATGTAAGTCTGAGAGCTGGTGAGCGGCTTCCCTGCCGGCCGCGGCTCGATCGAATACCCTCCTCATTTCCTCCGAGAGGGAGTGGAACAAGGCGCAACACGGATGTTGATTTTCCCACACCGCCGTCCCCCATAGGGCGGCCTTGGCCGACAGTAGAGTGAGCGTGAACACCACTTTATTTCTTGGTGCCGAAGGTGAAGGCCACTTTATTCCTCGGTGGCGAAGGTGCGGGGCTGCAAGGCAAAGTGCATGGAACATTTATTTAGAAAAGTTCTGCAGAAAGCTGGCTCACCGGAGTAGTTTTCTGGTGCCGGAAGTCGCGGCTCTGGCCGGAAGTTGTGCTGGGGGGTCTCCCGGGGGACGGGCGGCACAGGCGGTGCGATGGGTGCAGTGGGAGAAGTGAGCTGATGGATCTGCTGGGTGAGCTCGGACATCTGTGCCACCAGAGCTTTGATAGCGCGTCCGGTGTTAGAGATGCTCTCCTGCTGCTGATCCATGCGTTTGACACTGTGGTGCATAAAGTCTGTTAGAGTGTTGGTGCTCGCTGCTTCCATGATGGTGAGAACGTTCTGTGACGACTGGGTGAAGGAGGAGCTGGAAACAAGTGCAAGTTAAACAGTTTAATGAATATGAAACAAACAAACAAGGGTACAACACGATGCTGGGAAGACGACAATCCAAGACGGCGTTGAGGCGGTGAGGAATCCAGATGGTGACGGTGAGAAGGCAGCAGGAGAGGATGGCACAGGAACTGCAGGGAATCGAGCCAAAGATAAGTCGTGATGCTTTGTGGAAGTGCGGAGAGTGGATGAGGTTCCGGGGGAAGACACGGACATCCTACGCAAACAACACAGAAGCAAGAGACAGAGATCAGACATGAAACAACGCGCTCACAAACAAAAGACGTGAGACAAGCCAATATATAGGGAGTGTGTAATTAGTGACAGCTGCTGCTGATGACAATTAACGGAGACGCCCACAAACTAATCAGTGCAGACGCGAAACACACAGACTTCACCACAAAATGCAAAACCCAGAGATCACGGTTTACCAACCGTGACACAATCCTAGGTTTCGGCACCAGTGTTGTGTTTCCCTTATTCATTTGCATGTGAAGGAAGAAAACCGGGGCCGGCTGTCTGATGCTCGTGGGTATTTTTATTTACAAAATAAAACAAAACAATAGCGCCACATACGCACACACACAATCACTATCTCACAACACTCCTCTGGCTTCCGGTTTCAGTTCCCATGAGTCCTCAGCTCTCTCGCTTCTCGCCATCATCCGACTGGCTTATATACCGTTTCCCCACGCCAGTTACTGCAACGAGACCAAGGTGTTAGTACTTTGGCACTTGACCCACTTACCGCCACTCATCGCAGACCTCGCTGAACCACACCTCCCCGGCCAAAAAGTGTTTCATATTTATTCATTTTATAAAGTGTAGTGAATTTGGAATGAATAATATTTAATAATGATGATTATTAAATAATAATCACAATATTTATTTGAATAAAAACAGTTAAACTAGATGTTACTACATGAAGCACATAAGCTGCCTCATTAAAAAAAATCTGTTTTACAGTATTGCCCGTGTGATAAGGGGAACCCAATAAATGCAACTAGTAGAAAAAATGGCCAGATTATGTTGGTGTGTTTCTCACTGCTACTACCAGCTTAGGTCACTTTCAAAACAGGTTTTATTGTCTACCTCTCCATCTCCTCTGGCTTCTATCTCTGTCAAGCTTAGACGATTGAAAGTAAAAAATTAAATATGATCAGTAGGATTCAGTGGTGGCAGATGGATGAGCTAGTGTCTAGTCAGGTGAACATATGAGATTGGAGGCAACAGGAGGAGTTGAGCTCCATGATTTAAAGATGAGTGTTAAAAGAGGATTCCAAGAATTCAATTTTATTCTCCTGAGATATCCCTTATTATTGCATTGTCAGTAACAACACCTGGGAACAAAAATACAGTACTTTTGAAGCTGTACAAGGGACAGACATAAAAAAGCGAGAGTGGGGAGGGGAAACTACTTATTTTAACATAGAAAGAAATACAAGGCACAAACTTGGACACAGATCTTAAAACACACGACTTGAATTCTAATAACAATCCATAAGCAATGGACATGTTGGCATAGTTCACTGCAGATTGCCACCTTATTACCAGCACACATGTACAGAATGCTCAATAGCTCATCTAACCTCTGGGTCATCTAATAGCCACTTTCTCTGAAAGCAAAGACGGCTGGCCTCCTGCTGCTTCAAACTTCTCTGAGAGAAATACCAATTACCAACCGCATCAGCGTCCATATCACAATGCTGTCGAGACCCCAAGCTTTATGACATCAGTATGTTAACTCCATTCTCCATTTCTTTCCACGATACCACAGGCTACACAAGCACACACATAAAGCACACACTACCAAAGATGCCATGTTCATGATACTATTGTGACCCGGGGTCTTAATGAACCCTTCAAAAGCATGCATGCAAACGGCCGGGGAGGGAAGGAATTAGAGCAGGCAGCACAGAGGTATTTCATCCCCCATGTTTCAAAGCCCTATCATCCTTTGAATTTAATCTAGTTTTAGGAAGTTTTTGAAGTATCATCTGAATATATATATATATATATATATATATATATATATATATATAAACTGTATATATATAGCTCCGTTTCATCTCGGAGACGCGTTCTGTCTTTGCGCTTGCCAAATTCAGCCGTGTAAATAGCAAATCTATCATGGCACGAGCGCAAATGTCTCTTAAAGGGAATGGAAAATGAGACTCTGATTGGTTTGAATCATGCGATGCACGTTACGCCCCAAAAACACCTGTTACTCATTAAGAAAATAGGGACAACTCGCCCCAACCGTTTTTCCATCGTTAAAATAGAAAACGTGGATTTGGACACGCCCTGAGTGTACCTGCGCCATGTGCTTTACACTTTGCGTTTAGATCATTAAAATAGGGCCCTTAATCTCATTTTAGTTCCTGAAGCTTTCTGTTGGCAGACAATGATCAACAACATTAGACAGCCACAATTAACCAGTGACCCAAAGAGGATCAAAGTATTCTTACAATTTCCTGTCAGCTCTTGAGGCTGACAAAAGAGTTCAGTACATTGTCACCCACTCTCTGGCACTCCATGTTTGACCTGAAAAGCTTATGTGAAGCACATAAATGTACCCAGTACTTTCAAAATGTCACTGAGTGATTGCCTAACTATGTTATAGCCCTGTTCTTTCCTAGCACCACTTTTCCAACATTTCTGCCTGTGATTCAGTGGGAATGCTTTTCAGCCCACCACTCAAGAGAACAATGCTACATTTTAGCCTATTTTTATTCATAGCCAAGTGTTTCTATGCTGGGGTTCTGCAGTGTATTCAAGATCTGACCATGTGCAAACATTTGAAAAAGAAGTTTGAATGTCTGCATGTCACCACCTCGATCAGGCTTTGTGCTGGGAATCAGAAGAGCGATTTCATTCTGCTATTTCATATTAAACTAGCTAATCAGACATCAGAAGACTACAGAGAATGGTTCGGATTGCTGAAAGGATTATTGGTGCTCCCCTGCCCACCCTTCAAGAACTGTATACATCCAGAGTGAGGAAAAGGGCTCAGAAAATCTCTCTGGATCCCTCACATCCAAGGTACCCCATCTTTGAACATTTGCCACCTGGCCTGTGCTTCAGAGCCGCAAATACCAGGACAGTCAGGCACAAGAACAGTTTCTTCCCCCAGGCAATCTACCTCATGAACAGTTAAATGTTCCCTACTTATGCAATAAAAATGTGCAGTATCCTTATATTTATAGGTTACCCCTCCATCCTAGTACATCCCTGCATCTTACTTAATCCTATTCCATTATCATTTATAGCACAATTGTTTATACACTTATTTATCTGCAAGGTTTCTTTTTGTGTCTTTTTTTTTTGTCTGTGTGTTGTTGCCTCTGTGTACTGGAAGCTTATGTCACTAAAACAAATTCCTTGTATGCGCAAGCATACTTGGCAATAAAGCTCTTTCTGATTCTGATTCTGATCTGCTCTAATTCTCCTTCCTTTTCTTGTAAACTTCAGTGCTTCTTTAACCCTTTAACAGGTCTCTCAAGTATTGGGTTAAGTACATTTGAGTTTTTGTATAATATTAGCTTTTTTACAACCTGTCCTCCAACCAATACGCCCGTATGGGTTGTTTGTCCAAATCCCTGAAATACGACCCATCAGAGCGTATACTACAATTGCGCCCCTATTGGCAAAAGGTCGTTTTCATATTAATGTTTTGTACTCTTTTATTTGCACTCTGATTTGCGTTTCGTGTTGCTCAGTTGGTAGATCATTGCGCTATACATTGATAGGTAATCATGCTATCATGGGTTCGATCCCAGGGAATGGATGTGCACGAAAATGTATATGCTCAATAAATCATAATTTAGCATGATTTCTGTGAGGGTTAGGTTTAGGGGTGGGGTTAGGTGTGGTCATTCGAACGAATAAGCCACCTAGTAAAATATGTAGGAAATAATGTGAGATCGGTGTAAAAAGCCCACACATTGCATTTAAATAAACGTGCGTTTTGATTGGTAATGACGTTATATGTCATTTCATGACGACAGACGCAACGCGATACTGTCATTATTTTTACGCCCGCTAGAGGGCGCTTAACTTTAAAACGTAAATATAGGTCGTAATAAGGTGCTTGCACAAACGACCTATATGGTCGTTTTTTGTTGGAGGACAGGCTCCTTTTTTAGGAGGTTTTTTTTTTTAACTCTGGAGTTGTACAAGTCCTGAAGACTGGGCAGGTGCACACCAATGATCCTTTCTGCTGTCCTAACAGTCCTAACAGTCCGTTGCAGTCTTCTTAAATCTGATTTGCTGGCTGACCCAAACCAGAGAGTTATAGAAGAGCACAGAACCAACTCAATAATAACACAGTAAAACTGTGTCATCTGTGCCTCTGGCAGGTTTAACTTTTACAGCTGATGAAGGAAGTACAACCTCGGCTGGGGCTTTTTCACAATGTAGTCAATGTGAATGTCCTACTTCAGGTCCTGAGAGATAGTTGTGCCCAGGAACCTGAATGAATTTTGAATTTTGAATTTTGTTTTTTTTAATCCACTTTTGTGAAAAAAACTAATGCAATATTTAAAATATTAAAGAAAAAAACACCACAAGGTTCTAGTCGATTAATGTTTATTACTTAAACTTAAATTCCTCTAAATTATGCACAAGTTAGAAAGGTAAAGCATGTAAAGCTCTACATATTGCCTGGTTTCTGAATCTTTAAAAGCTTGATGCAAATAGTCCAGTGAAATAATTTAAGAAAGTTACTAATAATGAATGACGTGACAGCTATTTGGTTTGGTTTTATTATTATATATTTTAAAAAGAAAACACTGAAAGTAATTTATGGGGAGATAAAAACAAGTAAGCTGACAGATTAAACCATATTTCTTGTTTTTAAGAAAATCACATCACTGTTTTTCTGGCTTTTATTATATTTAAGTAATGCATTCAATTATATAGATCTTATTCTCCAAATAAAACAGTAGAAATGCTGACTAATTTCAAATAAACTCTTAGCTCCAATGAACCACACTTTCACAACTAAGTGATAAACGCTTGTTGAATACAGTTTATAAATGCTAAGTGATAAATGCTTTTTGAAAACACTGAATGAAATCCTTCAAATGTTGATTACCATCTGCTGGTTAAAGTAGTATATTACAAGAAAAGCTCACTTGCCAACCATCAAATCTTAAAATAGGGATAAGGACAAACAAACATAATAATGCAGAAATGATGCATTAAGAATACAGTGTTACAGAAATTATGCTATTTCAGAATAATTTGTTACTTAAAGCTGTGTGATTTAATTTCCCTATTTAACTGAATGTTGCATGATTTGTAGTTGCAAGCACTATGTTTTTAGAGCAGTCTGTGTGCCGGTCCTGTCAAATTCAATTTGATAGTGTGAGCACAGGGTTATACTGTCCATTCTCTATTTTCTGCCATTAATATATTGCAAAAATAATCTCATTGTCTTAATCTATTGCATAAAAAAATAGTAAGTAAATTTTATTCATAAAGCACATTTACAAATTCAGCATTACACTGACAAAAGTGCTGAACAAAACCAATAATAAAATACAGCAAATTCTAAAATATAGTAACATTTTAAATTACAACAATAATAATAATAAAATTGTAATATCGACAACTACAACCGTTTCCATTCAAAAAATACCAGGTGTCAGATGGCAAATGATTGCACAGATGTGGAGCTGACTCCTTTTAATTTAAGTCCTTACTGAGGGACATGTAATAGAGCTTTATTAACGGATCTGTGAGACTTAAGAGTTAAATGCATATAAATAAGACCAGAAATATAAGATGGGGCTTGTCCATTAAGAGCTTTGAAAACAATAATTAAAATTTTAAACTGAATTCTAAAAAAAAAGACAAAAAGCCAATGAAGGGACACAATTTTTTCTTTTATTTATTTTTTTATGCCAGTTAACAATCTGCATTCTGAACCATCTACAGCCGTGCCAATGAAGATTGTGGAAGACAATAATCCAGGTGTGATGTGATAAATGCATGAATGATTTTTTTCCAGATCTTGAAAGTGTTGATTTAAATTTGGAGATGATCCTCAGCTGATAATAACTATTTTTAACAACTGAGCTTATTTGTTTTTCAGACAAAGCTCAGAGTCAAAGATAACACCTATATTTTTTACATGAGACTTAACATATGGAGTCAGGTTTTCTAAATTCCCAGCAACAGAATTTTCAGTTTTAGAGGGACCAAAAAGAATCACCTCAGTTTTATCATTGTTGAGCTGCAGGAAGTTAATTATAGATTTTAATTTATGCTGATTTAAAAACAGAAATCAATGCATCCATTCTGCTAATTAAAATTATAAATGTTTTAATGCTTATAATTAGTTTGAATCTCTCTTTTATAGCTGTTCATGCTGCACAAGAAGAGCAGCCTAGACCAGATTTATATCTGTGTTGCACACAGTAAAAGATAAAATAACCATTTTAAAATAAATGTTCATTTTGAAGCATCTAATGTACCTAAGACTAATAGATATTTATTATGTTATAGAAGCCATTTCATTATGGCCCAATTATGTGCAGGGGCCTTAATAATAATAATAATAAATAATAATAATTCCTTACATTTATATAGCGCTTTTCTAGGCACTCAGAGCACTTTACATTGTCGGGGGGTATCTCCTCATCCACCACCACCAGTGTGCAGCATCCACCTGGATGATGCGACAGCAGCCATAGAATCAGAATCAGAATCAGAATCAGAATGAGCTTTATTGCCAGGTATGTTCACACATACGAGGAATTTGTTTTCGTGACAGAGCTCCGCAGTGCAACATAACAGCGACAGAACAAAAAACACAATAAGGAATAAAAATACAAAAAAATACAAATAGGTGGGTAAGGATTGACAATATACAAATTGACAATGTATGGCAGGTATATTAAAATGAGCATTTATGTATGTACATGTATATTATGTGGAAAAGTTTTAACTGTACGCTAAATATGTGTGTTGGATAAATAAGTGTATGTGTATATAAATATAAATATAAGTAGTGTAGTGTGTTCCATGTATGTACATGTATACTATGTGCAAAAGATATAAGTGTGCGCTAAGTATGTGTGTTGGATAAAAAGTGTAGTGTATATAAATAGTGTAGTGTGTCCCACAGTTATTATCAGCTGTTCATAAGATGGATTGCCTGAGGGAAGAAACTGTTCCTGTGTCTGGTCGTTCTGGTGCTCAGTGCTCTGTAGCGTCGACCAGATGGCAACAGTTCAAAGAGGGAGTGTGCTGGATGTGAGGGGTCCAGAGTGATTTTAACAGCCCTTTTGCTCACTCTGGATAAGTACAGTTCTTGAATAGATGGGAGGGTTGTACCGATAATTCTCTCTGCAGTCCGGACTACCCTCTTTAGTCTTCTGAGGTCAGATTTAGAAGCTGAGCTGAACCAGACAGTTACTGAAGTGCAGAGGATGGATTCGATGATGGTGGAGTAGAACTGTTTCAGCAGATCCTGTGGCAGGTTAAACTTCCTCAGCTGGCGAAGGAAGTACAACCTCTGCTGGGCCTTTTTCACAATGGAGTCAATGTGAATGTCCCACTTCAGGTCCTGAGAGATAGTGGTGCCCAGGAACCTGAATGACTCCACTGCAGTCACAGTGCTGTTCATGATGGTGAGTGGGGGGAGTGCAGGGGGGTTTCTCCTGAAGTCCACAGTCATCTCCACTGTTTTGAGCGTGTTAAGCTCCAGGTTGTTGAGAGTGCACCAGACAGCCAGCTCTTTAACCTCCTGTCTGTAAGCAGACTCGTCACCGTCCTGAATGAGGCAGATGAGTGAGGTGTCATCTGCAAACTTCAGGAGCTTGACAGAGGGGTCCTTAGATATGCAGTCATTAGTGTACAGGGAGAAGAGCAGTGGGGAGAGAACACAGCCCTGGGGAGCTCCGGTCCTGATTGTACGGGTGCTGGATGTGTATTTTCCCAGCCTCACTAGCTGCTGCCTGTCTGTCAGGAAGCTGTTGATCCACTGACAGACGGAGGTGGGCACGGAGAGCTGAGTTAGTTTGGGCAAGAGGAGGTTTGGGATGATCGTGTTGAAGGCAGAGCTGAAGTCCACAAACAGGATCCTCACATAGGTCCCCGGTCTGTCTAGGTGTTGCAGAACATAATGCAGTCCGATGTTTACTGCATCGTCCACAGACCTGTTTGCTCTGTAGGCAAACTGAAGAGGATCTAGCAAGGGTCCAGTGATGTCTTTCAGGTGGGCCAGCACCAGTTTTTCAAATGACTTCATGACTACAGACGTTAGAGCCACAGGCCTGTAGTCATTTAGTCCTGTAATTTTGGATTTCTTTGGGATAGGGATGATGGTGGAGCGTTTGAAGCATGAAGGGACTTCGCACAGTTCCAGCGATCTGTTGAAGATCTTTGTGAAGATGGGGGCCAGCTGGTCAGCACAGGATTTCAGACAGGCTGGTGTAACACAATCTGGGCCTGGTGCTTTTTTTCTTAATAGTGCGCCAGAACGCCCACCACACACCAGCTTACTGGTGGAGACCTTAAAATCATAGACTACTGTACTTGTGGAAGTGCTTAAGTGGTAGTCGTGGTCTAGTGGTAAAGTGAGGGTTAGGTTTTCTAACCCTCACTTTTAATTACCCACGTATTTTGGCTTCCTGTTGTTTCCCGCCAAAATAACAGTTAAGAAATTTAAGAAATTACATTTAGTAGAAATTCTATATATTGCTATATAAATTTAATAGACAAGAAAATTATAATTTAATTAATTAAAGTATAGCAGATCATCTATTTGTGGCAGATCATGAACAGAACATTTAAAATAAATAAAAGAACATTCTGTTCCAAGGGGTTTTTTTTGTTGTTGTTTTTTTTTTTTTTTTTGTCTTTTACTTATTTTTTTATTTTATTATTTGTTTGCTTCGGTACTTTACAACAACAACAACAAACAAGCTTAATCGCCATCTGTCCTATTGGGAGTATACAACCCTTGAGAAGAGATTGGAGAGTGCTGTCCGTGGTGCTGAAAAGGCGACTCTCAGTTTTTCCTGTTACTCTAATGCCCATAGACTGGCATTAGGATACATGATTTCTTATTAGGCGGACGTAAAGCAATCTAGAGTCCCGTGGGAATGTAATGTAATGCCTGGAAAATCTGTGCTTATTATTTTTAGATTGGGTGGTTCTTTTAAGGGTTACCTTGATTACAAACGCACTGTCAAAAATGATTCCAGCGTTTCAGTAAACACAAACCATTTTCGAAATTATCGTTTGATGCTTGAGAGCTTTCCGTTCAAAATGTTAATATATATATATATATTCTAGATTTTCGAAGATTTTAGAATTTTTATATTTACAGTTTTGACGGTGGACGTTTCGGTGACTGGGCGTGAAAAAGACAATTCGGTTGCGCGTCACATTATCTGAACATTACTGACAACAATTCCTTTAAAATGTTAAACCTCGGAAATAATTAAACGGAACATAATACCGCATGTCCTCGCAACTTAAAGTGGTCTGGTCCCCTTTAAGGAGATCGTCGTAATATCACGTATCTGCTTTCGTATCAACCCTCGTCCTCCCTCACTAGGCTCTCAAACAAACCTCACGCTCCAGAATCCCTCTCATTGTCAGCAGCACCCGCCCCGTCGACTCGCCCTCCCGAGCAGCGGAGCACCGCTGTGGCGGAGTCCTTGACGGGGACGTGCACCGGGGTAATAACGACAACAAACTGCTGTTTACATTAATACAAGCTGATTCTCTACGGTTTGCTGCAACCAGGTAAATGACGAATATTTTGCATTGCAGACAGTGTGACGTGCGAATCCTGTATCGTTGTAGAGAAGGACTTCTGCATTTCCCGTGTGCAGGATAAACCAAGGACTGTGACGCCCCAGGCACAGGGTTTATATTATATCTGAATGCACAGAGCAAAAAGATATTTCACATTCGCAAGTTAAATGTTGTTTATTTGCACCGTCTGTATCGCACACATTTAGGGTCTCGGTGTTTCGACGTGCGCGCGCACAGCAGATCTTTCCCTGCAGCGAGCATGCGTGTGCTTCTGATTTTGTTTTGGTATTGCGCTTTCATACTATTCTAATCTAGGGCTGTGTTTTTTCATAACTCATCATTTGTCATTCTCTAGCCCTGAGAAATGCTTTATTACTGATTCGGTTTCTGAGTCGTGACAGGTACAGTGTAGTTTTAGGGCCTAGGGTGCAGTATGACCTTGCATCCCTGTAAGGACTTGAGGACTGCAGAGAAAGTGTCCTTAAAAGTGGATTTGTGAAGGTCTAAAAAGACCATCGTGTGTAGTCTTTATCACAACTAAGCAAGTTTACATTATTTTGAACATATTCAAGCAGGTGAAACTGTACATTGTGTGTCATGGTGCATCACTATTTACTCCCTCTGGTATTACAGTAATCATCCATGCTCCTTTGCACAGGATGCTATTTGTTGCACGTAGACTTGCCGTTGAGGCTGCTTGCCTTGTGGTTGTGTAATGTCGCCATGCCGTCCCGTCTGTCTATCTCACCACAAACACATGAGCTAGCAAAGCCAGTCACACCACTTGTGGAGCTCACATTCTAGAATAGTGGCTGAATGGCTGTCTCCATGACGACTGCTCTACATCTCAGCATGCAGGCTAATCTTCCAAAGCATTTTCTTAACACATTGGTGCTACAAAGAGCACACTCGATAATATATTTCACTCTGTAGGGTGGATGCAGGAAAAGTGACACTTAAATGTATTCTTCTCTTAGTACCTGTCTTAAAAATTCTTACAATAGTAAGGAAATATTAATAATTTAATCAATAATTAAATAATTAACTGATCAGCCATCTAAGTAACTAGCAATAAACTGAAATAGGTTTCAGCTGAAGTACTAAAATTTTATTTAAATGAAAACTAAAACTGAACTCAAATAAACACACATTAAAATTAAAAGTTTATTCAATAAATAAAATAGCATAGATTTTTTCATTATTGAAAATCAGCATTAACATCCCTTTTTTTATTCCATCCACCACCAGAAATTTTGATAATTTTCACAAAAGTAATGGCACCCAGGATATTTTGTTGTATTAATATCTGAACATGCAATATGTTAAAACAAAGAACAGAGCCTCTGCTTTTAAGCAAAAAGAGAAAAACTTTTATTCATGCAATCTTCTTTTTATCAACACTTCAATGTGGGTAAGCTTCATGAAAAAAAAAATAATATTTTGGAAAAAAAAAGCTGAGAAAACTGCGTTTTTGTAAAATACTACATCTGGATCAGATTCAGATTGATGATCAAAACATAGATGGAATTGATTGCTTCCATCAACACATCCAAAGCTTGAACAGTTTGATTTATATAATGATTAATGTTTGATTCAAGCGTTATTTCTCACATGCATCTGCTTACTACACGATAGCTTGTAGTAAGCTTCTTCTTCACCATGTTTTGATCTAGGGATTCAGTACTCTTTCAGAAGATGCGTAATAGCGGCTCTTGGCGTACATGTTGACAACCAAACAGTTCACAGTAACTACAGACTTCTATAGTATGAAAACAAATACTGTCAACTGGAACTTGTGCAGGTTTGGAACAATTTGAGGGTGAATAAATTATGAAAGAGGTTTTTATTTTTGGGTGAACTACGCCTTTTAGTTAATCCTAAACTGGTATGGAATGACATTGATGTAGCCATCTGGATCTATATTGACATTAAACATGGTGTCAGTAGATATTTCTTTAAAATGTATTTTAGATTTTTAATTGCTTGTGAGATAAATGTAAAATTAATAACTGCTTTTGATAGATCTACTTGCACGGATTACAACTACGGAGTTGTAGTTCACTTCAGATTCACTTCAGAGCATTCATTCTGTATTTATCCATCCACACTGGATGCATTTAGCTCCATTCAATCCACTGACTGAGTGATCACTGCTCTGGAGCCATGAGGGATGTCCTGATAAATGACTTCATAAACACTTAGTTCTGATCACTTCCTAATCCATCTTAATCTAGCTCCCATTAGATTTAGGCAAACATAAAATGGGTCCAATCATTTAATTGTGGTTGGTACCAGATTTATTAAAGGAATAGTTCTGTAAGCACTTAAATAATGTTAATTCAATGTTAGTTTAAGGTTGTCTATATACAATTTATAGCATTTATTCATATTATGAAACTTTTATTTTTATATTTTAAAAGTTTTTTTTATTATTTAGTAACTTTGATATTTGCTTTAGTCATTTTTTAAATTTAATATGTTTTATTTAACTTTAAGTTTTAGTAATTTTAGTATTTAAACCAAGGCAAGAATTTTATTTGATACCTAAATTCATTCTCTATATTGGCATTAAACATGGTGTCACTGGATATTCCTTTAATATGTATTAAATGGTCACTGGACACTGCTGCTGTATGACAATACTTGCATGAAGATCTAAACTGTCAAGTAGATCTTCTATTGGGCTACATTGCTCTGACGTTATCATTATCTTCTTTATATTCAAGTCATAAACTGTTTGAAAGCGGCAAGCCAGTGTTTGATATTTGGCTGTTTATGAGCAGGTGTTTTTGCACTGATATAGCTTGAAAGTGGCCTGTGAGAGAAGAGCAGTGCAAGGTCATAACAATCACTTATCTGCAAAAGACAACAGTCAGAGGTCATCCAGTGCTGTAGCAGGAGCGCGAGACAGCAGAATTCCTAAAAATATATTATCTTTATTCTTCCTAATTTCCTTCCTAATGTGGCAAGAAGTGGTCAGGTAGGGGAGGGGACCCACCAAAAGTGGATATACGTCGACTACGCCACCCGAAATATACCGGGACATAACAGCCCTACAAAATGGCACACAGGTTCGTGGCCAACAGCCAGGGTGAGCATGGAGACAGATAGTATAAAACATTTGCAATTTATTTATATACAACTAATGGTTTTTGGATACAATATAAAACATGCCTAATACACAAGTCTACCAGTTACAAAATGACCAGGAGGAGAAAAATGACCAGCAGGGGCCTTTTGGACATTCATTCATATCACAACAGTTAAACGGTTACACAACAAACACTAAAACAAAGCAGCAGTGCATTCATACTGATGTACATTCGTCTTCAACCAAGGTACTGGAAACCCCTGGAGGTGTAGCTACACCTGCTGAACATAACACAAAGATGACCTACATTACACTCATTAAACACATGACAACCTCCCATCATACATACCGAGAGAGAATTCCAATGTAGCAAGACGCATGGTTGCTTACCACACGAGACCACAGCTGCTAGCATGCTGATGAACAAAAGACAACAATAAAACCCCTTTATAAAAAGCTAATCCTTTTCTCAGAATTGGGAAACTAACCTGAAAAAGGCCTACTTGTGACACTAACAGGGAGATGCAACAAACCCTATCCTTTGTCCATGACTTTCCACAACGATCTAGTACCCAGGATGATGCATCTTGAGTAATCAAACCATTCCCTTTTTAATAGGATCAATCCCAACACTGATAGGTTCATTGGATTTAAACCATTTTAACCAATGACGAAGGAGTAGGAACACTGATAGGTTCCCAGGCTGGCATGATGTCAACCAATCATATCTGGGCTAATACCTTACCCTGGTACACTAAGCAATTAAGATTTTTAGATCTGTATTTGTGTATGTGGCAAGTCTAGCAGCATTACATTTTATCCTTAAATATGCTTCCTTTCACATGTGTTTTCCAATGAGAAGAAGGCTCCTTTTTCAGACATTTCTGCGTAATTTATGAGCCACACACAATAGCCAAAGAAGCCATTACCCAGGATTTGTGCTCAAAATCATGCAGTCATTATATGTAAGTTCTAAAAGTTTTTTATTAATTAATTTATTTGTGTATTTATTTGATGTGATAGAGTTTGCAGATAATTAAAAATATGAGAGAGACTGAAAATGTAGTCTTCTGCATCGGTGCAGATTTCAAACAGATCTCACAACTGCGCTCTACATTATGACTCACACTGCACCAGAGGGAGACCACACTGTCCCGACACTGACTCAGCAACTGCACATTTTCCCCAAAAAATGTATTATGTTGTTATTTATTAATAATATAATTTTACTGTTTAATGAGCTTTTATCTTTTTTACTTCCATTTAGTTTTCTTTACTTTTACTTCAATATTTTTCAAATAATATTTATTTATTTACTTTTTAAGTTAACAATAGCTACACTGGTCTCTTTTGTTTATTTTCATCACTCAGCCAACTTTGAGTGCAAAAATGAAGGTCATGTCCTTATGGTGAAGGACTGAGTTGCTTATTATGAGGATATACTGCAGTGTATTGTTGCTTATACTAAGCTGTGCCAATTCCTTGTTAATTGATTAGATCATTAATCGTCTTTTCCATCCACATGTGTCTCAGGATGCCCACTGTAGCAGAAATCACTGCTTTTTACCCTTCCCTTTCTCATTTTCTCATTTGTCTTTTCCTCTCAGATTAAATATTCTAGCTGTATAAGGGATAAAAACATTTTTAAAGCTTCGGGGAGGATTTTGATTTCACTGAGTAGTCTGATTGTGAAAGTTAAAACTATTATTTCTATTGTCTAGCTTCGCTTAAGTGCAGAGTCAGACCAGCCAGTCTATGTCAGCACAATGTTTAATATATTACAGCTCTGGAAGCAATGCTGCTGCCAGGTCTGCTGAGTGTGAAGAGGTCAGATTGATTAGATGAAATGGACAGATTCTAATCTTTCCTTTTGACACTGATGATAAGAAACAAATGTCTAAAAGTGAAGCCTTTTTTAAATCATTCATCATTTCTTCTCTTCTGTGGAACATGGAAGGGAAATGCATTTTCAAACACAACATTTAAAAAAAAAAAAAGATTTAATTTTCCATAGACAAAATAAATTAATTCAGGTTTGGAATGGATTGACATGGAGGGTGAGTAAATTATGACAGAATTAAAAATTTTGGGCGAACTATCCCTTTAATAGCTTTATAGTGTGGCAACAAATTTGAACTATTTATTTTTTAGAACGTGCCTAGTTAGGAAACTGTTGTTATGTGAATGAGGCAAGGGTTGATAATATAGAAGTCAAACTGAAGACATTGTCTATGTTCTTGTGTTTTATTCAGGCTGGCTGCAGCTGAGCTATTCATGCTGTGTTGACAGGGAGGAAGACAGATACAGCTGAAGAAGGAGAAAGAAGGGAGAGGACTGCTGACTTCATGTCTTCACCTTCAAATAACAGATCTGGCTCTGGATCACGCAAGTATGGCATGTTTTGTCTCTCTTGAAATCCTCTTTCTAACAGACATTCTTTCAAAACTTGCAGCTGTGTTGGTGTTTTGCTGTAATATCTGACCCTTCTAGCTGCTGTTTAACTCTTTTAATCACAGTAAGATCTCTGCTGCAGTTTAATGACCTTTTGAGCTTCAAGTGCTTCAATAATCCTTTCTCTCTTCCGATGCTGTCATTAATACATCAGCCATTAAGCGATTTCAATTTCTCGCTCTGCTGTTTAAGACTTTTTCACCTTACAACTGCTAGGTTGTATAAAAACTTCCTGAAGAGCCAGATTAAATTACTTATAAGCACGTTATTATGCTAGGTTATTAAACACATACACATAAAAATGTACACTATCATTCAAAAGTTTGGGGTTGGTACGATATGTCTTTTATACAAGGCTGCTTTTATTTAATTAAAACTGTAATATTGTGAAAAATATTTTTACATAAAAAAATAACGGTTTTAAATTGTAATGCATTTTAAAATTCCTGTGAAGGCAAAGCTGAATTCTCAGCATCATTACTCCAGTCTTCAGTGTCACATGATCCTTCAGAAATCAGTCTAATATGCTGATTTGCTGCTCAAGAAACATTTCATATAATTATCAGTGTTGAAACAGTTGTGCTGCTTAATGCTTTTTGGAAACCGTGATTTGAAATACTGGAGGGGGTATTTTTCTTTTTTTTTTTCTTTTTTTTTTTGGTAAAAATGTAAAAGAACTTAAAGATCAATTTAATGCATTCTTGTTAAATTAAAGCATTCATTTCCTTTTTAAAAGGGGGCATATTATTAGGAAAGGCAGAAATGACTTCAAAACATATAACAATTTCCACCAAGTTATAGAAGGAACATTTGTAAATCAATTATTTAACAAGCACATGGATAAAGCAATATTTTTAATAGGCATATTATATATCTTCCAATTTTTAAAATGAAAACATTGTAATGTTTTAAACCTGAGCAAGATTAGTATAAGCACTTAATCACTTTCCTTTATTAGCATTATTTTACATATTAATTGCAGTAAAAAACATATAATTGTATGCTTGTATGAATTATACAATGATAAATTAAATAGTAATGTCTAAAATTCTGTTTCCACACTTCCTGTTTAAGCCATATCCATATCACTGATCTATAATAGAGAACTGGACTGCTCATGACGTCATAAAAGTGAAGTCGCATCGCCGCCATATTGGTATTCCCCAGTTTTCCCATAAATTCTATTGAATTAATAGGAAATCGTACAATTTTAATCAGAAAACATCACCTAACTAGTCAGCGTTTTTATATCTGAAGTATCTCTGTACAATCGTACAACGAAAACGCCCTAAGCATGTAAATAGTTACTTGTTTAATGTCAGAATTTACCCTGCATATTAAAAAGGTACTTGTCCTATACATTATTATAGCGAACATTAGATGAACATGATAAACATCAGACGGACAATTCCACAACATATGCATTTCAAATGACAAAGTGGTCATGAAATCTGAATAAAGTTTTATGCTTTGTATTTATAAGTTAATTTGCCCTGTAAGTTCATGGTCTATATAATTATGATCTTTTTAATTCGCACAGTAGGGTAACTGAAAATGTTTTTCTAACAATGATTTCGTTTACAGCATTCATGGAGCGGTTAATCATTTAAATGTTGGTTAAATTAATAATTAACTAAACATACACATTGCTCCTGGAAACTTTAATGCTAAAATACCATATCATTTGCACTATCTTGAGGAGTCTGAAATAGATATTGCTTCCTCAGGACATACATGTATTGTAACTTATTCAGAGAAATAGCACTGAAGTGCGTATGCTATGATTTTAAGACATTAAGCTTTTTTCCAGGATGGTTTGAATTTCAATACAATATGGAGCAATATAGAAGCAGGCATGTATAGTAATATGTATTGTATATCCAAATAAATTTCAGATACTAAAACCAGATATTCATCTTTAATATTTCCTGCATAATTATGTATATAAAGAAATATATTTTATGTTGGATCAGTCATCTGTATAGGAAGTGTGCAGTTTAAATAATATCAATGTATGAAAAAATACCATAAACACTGCAGATAACATCTGAAGTAAAAATGTATTTAAGTACACATCTTAAAAGCTAATCCTGTGTTACTGATACACTTCAAATGGGGTGATTTTAGGTCAGTGCTTTGGCTGCCAGTCAATGAAGCTCTCAGCCCAGTAGGGAATAGTAAGATGGTGACTCGAAGACTTCCAGTGGCTTCACCGCTGAATGGCAGTTTAGAACGCTATGAACAATTCAGTCATATATATAGATCAGTGGTCCAAATACAGATAATGATGTAATTTAAAATATATACCAGTAGTTGCGATGAGTTTTAATGGTAATTTTGCAGTAGAGCCCAGCTCTGTGCCTCTTTCTCATCTCTGATTCCTCAGATTCAACCTGCTGAAAGCCCTACAGCCTAAGCACCGCTTGCAACAAATGCTGTCGTCTCCCACTTCGTCCCCTGTGTGAGACTCTGATTCTGTACCCTATAGTAGGGCAAGACTAGTAGACAACACTGCTGCACTGGGCATTCACGCGCTAATTTAAAACCAGCCCATTACCTAACCACTGATGCTGATGTTGAGGATCCGAGAGGGCAGATTAATCTGAACTCTCTGCTCTTTGACAGAGGCTCAGAGAAAGTGCAAATTGATCAGTCAATGATCTGTAAATCTGTTCCGTGAGAAGCCTGACTGAACTGATAATCTGTGAGACAGACAATGATTGTGATATTTTGACAATGATTCTAATGAGTGTGTGGCAATTCAGTGCACATATTCCCTACACATTACCCAGCTTTCCCTCAATTTGTCCATATCACTGAAAACATAATGGACGTACATGGTATGTCCAACTACCCTGGCTGCTTTTCTCTTTCTCCCTTCTGTGCCTTGTTATCAGTACTGATAGCCGAGTCCTCTTCTTTTCTCTCTCTCACGTTTTGTTTGTTTCAGCTTTTTCACTTTGCTTCTGTTTTCTCTGCTTTCACCTTAACCATGACCTTGGCTTGCTTTCATGGTTAAGTAGTTCAGCAAACCTCTTATAGCCCACCAATGGTGGTCCTGGTGGACAGTAGTTACAGTGGCTTGTCATTGAAAATGTACTGTTTTGATTGTTTTTTTTTTTTTTTGGTTGAGCTGAGAACTATATTTGGACTAGTGTTATTTTAGTATGGTTTTTATACTATTATAATGTTTATTAATGCTTTCAATTTTACTCTTAGATTTTCAGTTTTCATTTGAATTCAATGAAGTTTTTGTAATTGTATGTACTTGTCGTTATATATATATATTTTTATTTATTTTAGGTTTTAGGTGTTTAGGTTTTATTTTAGGTTTATTAATTTTAATACTTCAACTTCGGTGGTTGACCAATATGAGGCTTTCAGTGGTTAATGCTGATACCGATATTTACTCAAAACTCACTCACAAAATCGAAATAAAAATGCCCAAATACCAGCTCATTAATATCAGACTATCAGTAGATTCAAAGTAATCCACCACACCTGTAAAAACAGCACTCTGCACAACCTAAAAGAAGTGCTTTCATTCAGCGCTGCTAACCCTGGGTTTAATTTTTTATTTTTCCAAGTCATTATACTCTAAATTACCCCATGATCAGTTGCTCCTATTTTGCCTCAGTTTTATGAATACTGTAGGCTATTTGAGGTCAGCCTACAGCATGAAACTGCATGTTTAGAAGGTCTTGAAAACATTTATTTAATAATCTCTTTCATTTACATAAAATAGACATTTAATGCCAGTAATGATGAAGCAAACAGTGAGTGTAATTCTTTAAAAAGTAATCTAGTAAGCACTTGTACAATATTTCCAGCATGTCTTTTATTCTTTTAAGTGTGCAAAGTAGCTTTGGTCCTACCCAGCTAATGTTTCTGACAACCAGAATTAATAAGAAGCTACTATTTATATTTCTCTCTGTCCTCCCCTGACTGCTGACATAATTAATTAGTCAGACAATCTGTCAAATAATTGTGTACAGAGTTTAATGGATGTAATAAAACAAGCTTCTTGTTATGTTAATTTCAATTGGATGTTTTAAATGGACTTTAGAATGATGTGAACCAAGAGGTTGCTTTAACCAAATATTTTGTCAATTTAAATTTGTTAAAAACAGATATATCAAAAAGACAAAATCTGCATCTGGAATTTCAAGGAAAGATGTATACATACTTTTTTGGAAAATGGGAACAAAATGGATTAAAAAAAGAGTATAATTGATTACAACACAACACAGTCGGTAAAAGTGGCAGATGATTTCTTTTTGTAAATCATCTTGTATTTATTATCACAGTTGACAAGAAAATGTCCACAGAAACATTCATTTGAATTTATATATAATACAGGTTAAGGGGAACTTGAGGTGTGTGCTTTCCTATATAATGATTCCTTTTTGTTTGTGGGTCAGTTTTGACTATTGCAGGTTCATAGAGCTAGACTACACACCCATGGAGTCAGGCATTATGGTCTCTATGAGACAGAGCAGAGGATTTCTGACACCAACATCCCCGGAACGCCACTGTCGGTCAGCGCTCCATCATCCCTTCTGTCTCATTCTTCTTTTTTATCTTCTTTTCTTTACTTTTCTTTGTTCTCTGTGTGGCATTATGTCAGCATGGATTCCAACTCTTCAACCAAAGCACGATGTCCCTATAAAATCCAACCTTTTGAATTTACTGGGGGTTTAAAGCTTGAATTGCATATGTGTCACATTTGAAGATGATTTCATGTCTGTGGTGTGCAAAGTGAGCCCTCAATAGATGACACTGCTGTCAATTTCTGCTTGTTCAGTTGCCAGTTTGTTTCTCATTATTGATTCATGATGGATATTTAGCATGATTTATCATCCTCAGCACATATTACAAATACAAATATTTGTATTACACTGCAATTTGTGCTTGCAGTTTTATGTGAGCTGGGTATCTTTTTCTCTTTACATCCATAGAAGGTGTTCACTCTCCCTGGATGACTAGTTGACTGTATGTATAGAGGCATGTTAATCATATTTGGTTTTGTTTTTCATGAAATTGTAATTTTTGTTTGTCCATGTAAGTTTGTGTTTGTGCACTTTGTTTATACCTCGTCCTGTGTCCTCTTAAGTGGCCTTGAAGGTGACACACTGAAATTGTAATTCTTTTATGATACAGGCGGAGTCCAGCACCTGCCAGTAACCGTGATCCCTATGGAAATGCCTCTCTCAGCAGCAGTAGCAATTCAGGGTCATGCAAGGGCAGCGATGGAAGCCCGACCCATAGGTGAGACACCACTCAACCACAGACCAATAATGCATTGTTCCTTTCTCTTCTTTCTTGTTTGCTTATACATGGTATTATTTGTTCTATATATGACTTTTCTCATCCATATCAGGCATCACATAAAATACACCTCCTGTGATGATAACCATGGTATCCGGCCCCCTCCACCTGAGCAATACCTTACCCCACTGCAACAGAAAGAGGTGTGTATCAGACACCTCAGAGCACGGCTTAAAGAAACCATCGAAAGACTACAGGACAGGTGAGGCATGCATCATTCATAGTATGAGTGCCCATGCACTTATGATCACACCAGCCTTTGTAGAAATTAGTTTTATTTTTAAGCAGCTGCTTTGAGTGGCAGTTAATTAAAGTGATTCCTTTATTTAAAATCGGTACACAAATTTGCACTTGGTTGATGATTTCAAGACCATGTAAGCATGTGTTAGCATTTAGACTGTGTAATTTTTCATTTATTTCTCTATATTCTAAGGACTCTAATCTAAATATTTATTATTTTTCTAAACTGTTTATTTTAAAGGCAGCCTCCATTTGTCCAATGGCAGTGAATTGTTATTGTGTTCTTAAAGCAGCTTTGTATAATTCTCAAAAGAGAGCTATTGGTCAGCATTTCCATTTATCACAATGGCAGTAGTTCGCCTGGTACATGTTTGCATATTGTGCTCAATTTTGGGCACACTACTTAATTAATAGTTTATTACCTGACTAATTGTTGTAGAGCTTCAGAAAAATTACATAAAGACAATGCTGATTGGGTGGTGGAGCCACAAGAACATGCAGTTACAAACACTGAATAGCGTTCAGTGGATAAAGTTGCTTTTTGTCTAACTATACCATGCTAACCAAATAAAAACGGACTCCTTGTTCTTTTCAAATAGGTTTCAAGGATTTTTTTTTTATTTTCAATGAACGTAAACCATCAGTCACTGACAAAAAGTTGGCAAATCATATAATACTGGGAAAGGAAAAAGTATTTTGAAAGCAACAACTTTGGCAGAATAGTTTTAATTTTGGATGGTCCTTGCTTTTCTCTTTTGACGTGCCTGGTTTCTCTGTCTTGTTTCCTCTCTTTCCTTAGGGACACTGAGGTTGATGAGTTGCGTACTCAGCTGTCTCGTATGCAAGAAGACTGGATTGAAGAAGAATGCCACCATGTGGAGGCCCAGCTGGCTCTAAAGGAGGCTCGCAGGGAGATCCAGCAGCTTAAGCAAGTCGTCGATGTTGTCAGATCCAGTCTGGGAGACACCGACACCGGAGTGCAAAAGTGCTTCCAAGACATAAATCTCCAGAACCACAAGCTGGAGTCTTTATTGCAAAGCATGGAGCTGGCACAGATCGGGCCCACCAAAACAGGAGAAACCCTGGCAGGTGGAGGGGTGGTGGGGTCAGGGCTGGAGGTCAGCGAGGGCCTGGTGGGGTCTTCCGAAGGCTCCCCAGCTCGCTCACTTACCCTTAGCTCTACCTACACCAAGCTAAGTGACCAGACTGGCCAGGAATGTGGTGGTAATGAAAATGGGTGTGATATTCCATGTTTGTCAGGCGAGGTCACGCAGGACAGTGGGTTTGTTTGCTGTGGAGACAGTGGAAGAGGAGCAAGCAAGGCAGATCTGCTTCTGGAGGCTGAGTTTCTGTCCCAAGAGACAGCCTCGCTGCTCAATGCATATTCCCGCCTGCCTCACTCTTCCACCTACGATGCACTGTGCAACAGTGAGCCTAGAGTTGTGCCTCTCCGCTGCAGTGGAATCGGGACGGGGTCCACTGTAAGTGTAAGTCATCCATGTCTGTCGCATCATCACCTATATCTGCATCACCTGCGTGAGCAAGGCATTCAAACGGACTATGATCATGCCCCTGCTTCGGCCCCTGCCCACGGTCCCAGTACATCCTTTAACGCTGATCTAGACACTATTGCTGAGCGTACCTTCCGCTCTCAGGCCTGTAGTCCAACCTCTACCTGGATGTCTGACGAGGGAGATGATCTGGAGTCAGTAGCAACAGAATCAGCCATTACAGCAACAGTTGCCACAACGTCTGTCATCACAGAATTTTCCACTAAGTCTGCACCAGCTGTTGCAATAGAGCCTTGGGAACCAGCTGTATCTGTTCCAAAAGGACCTACGACTTTAGTTTTGATCCC
Source organism: Carassius carassius (assembly GCF_963082965.1). Classification (NCBI taxonomy): domain Eukaryota; kingdom Metazoa; phylum Chordata; class Actinopteri; order Cypriniformes; family Cyprinidae; genus Carassius; species Carassius carassius. Next base: position 11,339,096 of record NC_081800.1, read on the forward strand.
CATAGAGTCCTCTGTCAAGGAGACAACTGTTTCAGAGTCCCTTACAGTCTTACCAATCACCACAACAGCTTTGACCACAGAGACCATTGGATCCCAAGAACCCAACTCTGTTCAACCTCGACCTGTAACAGACCCTTTGCCAAACCCTGGCACCTCCCCTTGCTCCGTGCAGCCATTGGTTGAGACAGAATTGGAGCCCCTTCCACAGACCACTCAACCTCATAGTGTACTAACAGAGGCTGGGGTTGAAGGGGATCATGTCATAAATATAGTTGCAGACGATGAAGATGAGGATGACGAGAGTGCTACGAACACAGAGTCCAAGTCATCTGGTTGTGGTTTACCAGCAAAGAACTACTGGAGCCGGCACTTCCTAGTGGATCTGCTTGCGGTGATCGTGCCAGTGGTCCCCACAGTGGCGTGGCTCTGTCGGGGTCCACACCGTGTTGGTGAGCCAATATACCATATTGGTTCTCTATTGCGGGGTTGCTGCACCGTGGCTCTTCATTCTCTGCGTAGAGGAGGAGGCCTCCGGCACTACCCCACAGGAGGAGTAGGTTCAGGGGGGATGAGTATATGAGACCAGCTCTTCTCTAAGGGGATGCGCTGAAGCCAGTGATATCACTGTTCTTCTGTCTGATGTGCAATTAGGGAGTGGTTAACACAGGTAAAATTAATCGAGGCAACCAGTGGAAGGATAGTACCTGAGCACAGCACCTTAATGCTGTGGTTATCTATGATCTATATCCAAGACAAGATAAGAAAAAGGAAGGGGAATCACTAGCATGTATTTTCACCAGATGCTCATGAAGTTCAGGACTTCAAGCGAGCTTTCACCTTTTTCCACAACTACTACCCTGAGTAAAGAGGAGGGATAAAGTGTTCTGAATGATGGACTAACACAATGACTTTTAACTTTGTGAGTGACACTAAAAGATCCCCTTTAATATGATTGTATTACAACCCGAATTCCGGAAAAGTTGGGACGTTTTTTAAATTTTAATAAAATGAAAACTAAAGGAATTTCAAATCACATGAGCCAATATTTTATTCACAATAGAACATAGATAACGTAGCAAATGTTTAAACTGAGAAATGTTACACTTTTATCCACTTAATTAGCTCATTTAAAATTTAATGCCTGCTACAGGTCTCAAAAAAGTTGGCACGGGGCAACAAATGGCTAAAAAAAGCAAGCAGTTTTGAAAAGATTCAGCTGGGAGAACATCTAGTGATTAATTAAGTTAATTGATATCAGGTCTGTAACATGATTAGCTATAAAAGCTTTGTCTTAGAGAAGCAGAGTCTCTCAGAAGTAAAGATGGGCAGAGGCTCTCCAATCTGTGAAAGACTGCGTAAAAAAAATGTGGAAAACTTTAAAAACAATGTTCCTCAACGTCAAATTGCAAAGGCTTTGCAAATCTCATCATCTACAGTGCATAACATCATCAAAAGATTCAGAGAAACTGGAGAAATCTCTGTGCGTAAGGGACAAGGCCGGAGACCTTTATTGGATGCCCGTGGTCTTCGGGCTCTCAGACGACACTGCATCACTCATCGGCATGATTGTGTCAATGACATTACTAAATGGGCCCAGGAATACTTTCAGAAACCACTGTCGGTAAACACAATCCACCGTGCCATCAGCAGATGCCAACTAAAGCTCTATCATGCAAAAAGGAAGCCATATGTGAACATGGTCCAGAAGCGCCGTCGTGTCCTGTGGGCCAAGGCTCATTTAAAATGGACTATTTCAAAGTGGAATAGTGTTTTATGGTCAGACGAGTCCAAATTTGACATTCTTGTTGGAAATCACGGACGCCGTGTCCTCCGGGCTAAAGAGGAGGGAGACCTTCCAGCATCTTATCAGCGTTCAGTTCAAAAGCCAGCATCTCTGATGGTATGGGGGTGCATAAGTGCATACGGTATGGGCAGCTTGCATGTTTTGGAAGGCTCTGTGAATGCTGAAAGGTATATAAAGGTTTTAGAGCAACATATGCTTCCCTCCAAACAACGTCTATTTCAGGGAAGGCCTTGTTTATTTCAGCAGGACAATGCAAAACCACATACTGCAGCTATAACAACAGCATGGCTTCGTCGTAGAAGAGTCCGGGTGCTAACCTGGCCTGCCTGCAGTCCAGATCTTTCACCTATAGAGAACATTTGGCGCATCATTAAACGAAAAATACGTCAAAGACGACCACAAACTCTTCAGCAGCTGGAAATCTATATAAGGCAAGAATGGGACCAAATTCCAACAGCAAAACTCCAGCAACTCATAGCCTCAATGCCCAGACGTCTTCAAACTGTTTTGAAAAGAAAAGGAGATGCTACACCATGGTAAACATGCCCCGTCCCAACTATTTTGAGACCTGTAGCAGAAATCAAAATAGAAATGAGCTCATTTTGTGCATAAAATTGTAAACTTTCTCAGTTTAAACATTTGCTATGTTATCTATGTTCTATTGTGAATAAAATATTGGCTCATGTGATTTGAAAGTCTTTTAGTTTTCATTTTATAAAAATTTAAAAAACGTCCCAACTTTTCCGGAATTCGGGTTGTACCCTTATTTAGAGTGAAGAGTCACAGTCATTGATGGCAAGAAACTGTACTTTTGTTTGTCTCACCTACTGTCACTGCAGAGGGTGTGTGTTGTATGTGTATGTATTTATTTATCTGAGCGAGTGTTGTGTTGTGTTAATGTACAGTGCAGCCTAAGTACCTGGATTACTAACGGCCATCATTGTTATAGCCGTGAGTGCAGTAGTTAGCTGTCTCATTACTTGTGCCTGTGTGGATAAGAGCAGTCATATTTTCCCCTTAAGGAGCCAAGCAAGCACCTGCTAAGCTATTTATATGCTTGGCATATACCACTAGTGTCCTAAATAAATGCTGTCACAAAATGATACTTAGTCGATCTGGAGTCTTTTAGACAATGTATTCTTTATTTTATGCTCAATTAAGTGGGGAAGTTTGATGGTTAGGAAATGTTCTGTATAGTTGAATGCTAAATTGTGTATTTAAGAAAAGGGTAATGTATTTTAAGTAATAATATTAATAGTAAGAGGGATTCAGCGTTTAGACAATGATCAGGGTTAATGACTTTAATAGGGTGATGGGAGCTTTTTCACCAGATGAATTTTATGATTGTTTCACTGTGTGACCATCAAAAAACTGTCATAGCCAAATCTTTCATAGCAAAAATCTTTAGCAATAGTTGCTTTAGCATTTTGATGTCCACTGTACGACTATATTATATCCTTAATTACAACCGGTTGTGCTTGGCCTGCTACATCTGAACTTAATTTAGCATTAAACCATGCTAAACAAGTTGTTTCTAAGTTGTTGCTAATATTATTAGCACTAATACTAATATGTTATTAAAGTTACTAATTTGTTGTTTCTGAAATACTATGTAATATAATTCCACTAAAAAGATCAAATAAAAGCAAAAATACAATTTGTACTGAGTTACTTGGATACCTGATTACTTGGTGGCTAATACAAATTGATGAACTATCTATGTTTAAAAATTAAAACAGTGAAAGTAAATTACACATTTACTGCATGCAGAAACACATTTTATTTAAACATTCTCTGCTTTCAGCTTTTTCTAAACATTTGGCCATGACTTCAAGTCCCCTATGATATTCATGTTGACCATTTATTTGACTGACACATAGGTGATGGGTGACATTTAATGACATCAATTGCACTGTAATTCACTTTATAAGCAATTACTTGAAGTATACTTGATTGTGAGTTTCTGTCTGTCCAAAGGCCAATGCATACATGGGTATTTGTGGGTCAGGGTTAGATTTCACAAACACCACCATTTCCAAAATATCATAATTGATTCATAAATTCACATGAATATTTATACTTTGTGTATTTTTTTCTGACAGCTGGATTGATTTGCCAGTCAACAGTGTACCAGATAATGATCACTAATTGTAGTTGTGTCACTCTAAATCATGAATAGCCATTGCCTTTCTGTCTACCTCCACCCTCTGATATTGTGTACAATATATTTATTGTGATATAGGCCTTATTTGTTGTCTATTTGCAAAGTTCTCATTTAAATGATTTACTGCTTTCTGTTGTGCAGATTTAATGTGTCGTCTGTAAGGTTTTTCAGCGCTAGATATTTATTCTTTTGAACTGCTTGACAATCTTAATTTGTGCTTTATGTAGTGGCAACTGTGCATATAAGTCATTCATTTATAATCTAGTCAACGCACTTTTTCACCTCATTCCAACTAAGCACTTACTGAAGACCCTTACAGCAGATTTAAATAAATGAAGGTATATTTGTTCCTGACTTTTATGTTTTTATTGACTTGTGTTTGTTGAAACTATGAATGTGTGGCTTTCAGATAGTATTGTCTTTTGACTTGTCAAAATATGTATCTGAGCTAAAATGAGATTGTAATAAATCGTTACCCCAAGGTATAGGTTTCCTTCAAACCTCTATTGTCTGTCAATGAAATGTAGGTAAATACTATTGCATTAGCCATGAAAAGGTTTTAGGTTAATATAAAGCTTTGTATACCTGGTGAAATGACACACAAGGCCTTGACAAGATTTTCTTGAATTTTTTGAAGCCATATTACAAGCATAGGTGTATGCTGGCACTATATACCGGTAAATTTGAGTATATCATATATTGTCTTATCACCTTTTTTCCATTTGTATTAGTGTGTGTAATTTAATGTGACAATTCATGTTGCAGTAACAGTTAATTTTTGTTTCCGCATTTGAATGGTAATTAATAATCACAGATTATTATTTCCTTAAGTTAACATGCTCTCCATGAAAGACTGCACCGTGTCTGACCATTGTAACCAAGTGACAGTTTTTCCTCATTTTTGGGGAGGTTCAAGAATAAACATTTCCAAGTTTGATGTCAATGTCATCTGGCACAATTTTAGTTTAGAACGTCCTTTTGTAACCACAAAATATCTTGTAACAGATGCATCTCTTGTTGAATCATTACTCTCCGATTATAAATTTTAGGGTAAGCTGGCAATAAATAATTTGTTTCTTTACTAATGTATATCACCTTCAAATATGATTTGAAGACAATAGTACCTAATTTATTCTTTAAATTGTTTGGTTTAGAGTGAAAACTGAAACTAAATGAATGGTTTAGTCTCTGTTAAACAGGATTACACGACTGTACCTAGAAGATTAGATTTCACAGAGGTACCTTGGTTATAGTATTGTTTTTTGATAATCATTCTGATACATTTACACCTTCTTAGTTTGTCTCTATATTGTCTACCAGTATTAGCAATGTAAGTGGAACCAGTCTTGTAAGTCTACTAATGTTTCATAGTGTCTCAATATTTTTGTGAAGAATCATATTTTAATGGTAATATTAGTGTACGGACATCACCGCAACACATCGCTCTTGACCCTCATGGTTTATTAAAAAGAATCTATATTAAAAAGCAATGGTGAACAATGCCTTCTCACTACTTACTACTGGAATTTTTTTAATCCTTTGTTTCAAAGCTGGTTTCTAATCATCTGAAAATGTGTAGAGCATCTCAAAAACATTTTGAAATTGAGCATTTATATATTTTTTTGAGAGCATTGGCAGTACATTCCATTGGTATCACCAGGATGATTATTTATGTAATAATTTCAGTCTTGTTACATTCGTATATAAATTTTTTAGAGACACTAACATTTACAGGCTAATGACAGAATGTTATCAAAGATAAAACACCTAAAAATGTTCAAAATCAATAAGAAATGATTTGCTGCATTACAAATTCTGTCCATTAATTCCTTCTGGCAGAGTACAGCTGTTGGCATATAGATGTTCCAAAAAAGAAATAAAACAAGTGTTTGTGCATAGTGGGAATAACTGAAAAGTCAGGAGTGTTGAAGCTAATGCTTTACAAAACGGAAGCTCAGGTTCAGTTTTTAACCCCTTGCCCCCCAAAAAAATAAATCAATCGGATAATAATCCTCAATGACAATGGATTATTATATTACATGTAATATGACAACAATTACACAATGGCAATAATGGCATTTAGGACAGAATCAAGAACTAGAAGGCAAAACGATAACAGCAAACAAGTGAAATAGAAAAAAAAGGCAGTTTTTACATGTTATAAATGAATGTGATTGAGGAGGTTTGTCCAATCAGTGATGGACGACCCATGTTGTGGAAGGCTCTTATGGGAAGGCTAGAGATTGTAGGCATTGTGGAAAGGGTGTGTGTGGTCTGTGTTCAGACCTCAGGCACAGAGTGATCCATTGATGACTTCAGCAGGCCGCCGGACATCCTGGAACAAACAGGTAAGGGCTGTCAAGAGCAGGAGATGACCATTCATTTTGACACTTTTAAATATTGTTGTCTGTTTTGTTCAGTGTGAATACATTTTAAACAAGTCATTTATTTACACTGATTTTAGAATTATGATTTCCTAATGCTTTGTAAACAGCTTGGCTATAATATATGATATAATATAATCAATGCTAATAAAATGATTATAACCTCATAAAGCGTAGCTACTTTATCATATCTGGTATGAAAATTTCGCATTTCCGTTATAAACAATCTACTAACAAGCCTTCTCTCATTTGATTGATAGTTTATATATATATATTTTACAAGCAGGTCTAAATGGCCTTTTAGTATCTTTATAAATCGTACAACAGTGGTCAGCAACAGGCAGCCCACGGGATAAAACGCACCCAGCTAGATTATTTTGATAGCGTCTGGTTCTGAAATAGATCGGTCATGACTGCAACAGTTACTCACAATCAGAGGATGTAAGCGGAGCAGACTGCGGAGTGGAGCGGTGTGATTTTGAATGGAGCAGATTTTTTTTTAAAAGTCGGAGCATCATGGGTTTCACTCCACCACCGCTCCATCAGGAGGACAATTCACGCCAACGACCCATAATATAACTGCATATTTAGCTAGAATTCAAGTTAAAAATATTTCGCTAGCTTGATAGAGAAGTTTCACTCAAATCAGAAAAAATGTGAAGGCTATGAAGGCCCGGAAGCGGGAAGTTCTAGTTCAAGGAATTTGTTTGTTTCTTCTAGATACTGAATATTTTCAACTGAAAGCATGATTTAAACACGTACAATAACACACAATCGCGCTCTCAATAATGCATTCAAACAAATGTAATCTTACAGTGCTACTTCATCTGTATCGGATTTCGAATGAGCAAAAATCTGTAAGTGCATCGATTCATAGGTAAAATAACAAGACTTGGGTCTCTGCAGAGCAAAAGTGGGCGTTTATGACTTTGTGGGTGTTGTCAAACTGCTGGGTGTTTCTAAATCATGCAATCAAAATGACCCCCTTACCCAACCCCACCCCTAAACATAACATCACCATGACATCAGCCAATCAGGTCTCATGGTGTTAAAACACCCTGATCTGGTAACTCCCATTACTATCCTGCAGAGACCTATACTTATATAAAATAACTCACATCGTCGAGAGAACGCTCTCCCGGACACCACCACACAAATGTGGCTTTTTGTTAATAACTGTCCTCCTACACAGGGTTTAAAACACAGCCAGCTAAGTACCAGTTACAAAAGACACTGTAACAGTCTGTCACAGGCAATTCTAGTTGTATTTTCCATCAGTTCATTTCTTAAATTATCCTTTAAATATGTTCTGGCCGGCCATCTAGTGGCTAACTTTTGTCTAAACATTGTTAATAACATTTTAAGATTTCAACATTTACTGGACTGAAGCAACTTAATGTAACTTGATTATCCTTACATAATTTTCATTTTAGGAAAGTTCAAATGTACCAACATTTGATGCATCATGCTTTTCAGGATTGTTAAATTGTTATTGAGAAATATAGAGTGACAACTGATATTTATATGCATTTTATAAAGTAAGAAGATCTTATTGCTTTACATTACTTCTCTGCCTCTGAATAAAACCAAGGTCGAGTGTGAGCTCCATATTCTATGATAATTAAATCACTTATGAGTATAAAAACAAAGCTGGATCTCACTTCTTAATCATGTGCTCATAGATGAACTTGGGCATGATGGTGATGGTCATGGCAGTGGGAGATGTGGTCAGAATGTCCTTAATCCGAGTGTCCTGTAGACAGAAAACAATATTTTACATCACAAATCTCATGGTCATCTTATGGTCTTGTGTCTTAAAACGGCCGTCAAAAAGACATATCCGGAAAAACTAGCATGACCACTCTCACCTTGAGTCCAATGACGTTCTGGCCGTTGATCTCACAGATGAAGTGATCGGTGAGCAGACCGTTGCGGGCAGCAGAACCATCCTTCACTAGAGATGTGATGCGTCCGGATTTAAAGATGAAGCCCACATGGCCAGAGCTGTCCTTATGCATGGTGACTGTGCGCTGGAATGGTCTGGAACACAAAATATATATACACATATGATATGATGCTTAATGGCATCATCTGTGCAATTATGTTAATGATTACCAAAGAAAACCATTTTGACTTGACCCCTTTAATGCAGACAGTAAGGTCATTAAGTAATTCACGCATCATGCCAATAATGTCTCATGGCTGTACTGTTAAAACAGCATTTAAATATTTACTGCTTGTAAGTGCCTTACTGTTGTGGGGGTGGTTGTTTTTTCAGTGGTAACTGCCACTCTGCCACAAATGTTGTTGATACAGCTTAACTTGGATCTAAAGCAGGAAGTTCGTTTTAACAAGTACTACAACCATGACAAATAACCACCAGGAGGCAGCAAAGACCTACACAAATATTGATATTCACTTGTATTGCTGATTCTGCCCAATTGGTCATGACAATTCAAATAATGATAATTCATATTCAGAATTATTTTTTGTAGGTTTATAATTCTTATTTGCATTATTTTAAAGTACTTTATTTTATGATTATCAGCTAGGATACATTGACCAAAAGTGACCGTAAAGGTGAAAATGATACAAAAGATTTTAATTTCAAATTCTAAACTTTGTATTCATTAAAGTATCCTTAAAAAAAAAAAAAAAAAAAAAAAAAATTCTGTCATGGTTTAAAAATATATATTAAGCAGCGCAACTGTTTTGAACACTAGTAGTAAGAAAGGTTTCTTGAGCATCAAATCAGAATATTAGAATGACTTCTGAAGCATCATGTGACACTGTAGACTGGAGTAATGAGACAGATAGAAATGACTGACCTGTCACGGACAATGAGCTCGATGCGCTGTTCGGCTGCTGCCTTCAGAGCTTTGTGGGCTTTATCGGAGCTCCAGCCAGCAACATTCTGCCCATTGATCTGCAGAATCTGATCTCCAAAACGCAGGCCACCCAACGCCGCAGGAGAGTTCGCCTGCACCAGCTGGACAAACACTCCCTACAGAAAGAGTATGTGACATACAATTAAAGAATGACACCTCAACTAATCATCACCTGCTGATGATGATAACAATGACACATGCTGAGAATGAGGGTGTGCTGCTAAATTAAATCACCAATTAACCTACATACCAATTACACACTCAAAACAATGAAACACGACACCAGTCATGACTCTGAGGAAGTGTTTAATGCAAAAAGCTTTACTCACATTATCAATATCTCGGAGTCGGAGTCCAATCTTTCCTTCCTGGTCTTTGCAGATGACGACCTCCCGAATACCTGGGCGAATCTCTGCCCTCCTGATTCCCATGTCAGCACCGGTCACAGGCCACACCATGCCACCCACACAACTTGGCACTGCCACTTGCTGCCAGGCAAGAGAACATTTTCATTAATTCTCATATGTGTGACTGTATTGTTCACATATTATACAACATGAAAAGTTAACTGTGCCCAATGCAAATGTTTTAATGCAGTACTTTACAACCAATGGGTACTCTGAAAAATTTAGGCCAGTTCACACAGCCGCAGAATATTGAGTCCTTAGGGGTGCACGATATATATTGCCGATGATTAATGCGCATCTCATCAGTAAAGCCAGTTATCTAATCAGTGGTGAATACCATCAGGTGCAGTTTTTACTAGCTGTTAACTGAAGCTGTGCAAATCCAAGCTGATCATGGACGTGGATTTGCGCAGCTTGTCAGTTAACAGCTGCTCTATGTAAAATCAGCACCTGATGGTATTCACCGCTGATTAGAGAACCGGCTTTACTGACGAGATGCACATTAATCATCGGCGATATATATCTTGTACCCCTACTTAATACGGTTATGTTTTAGGGATGTAATGATTAACCGTGAGCCGGTTGAAAATCAATTAAAATGTTACGATTAATTTCAGTTGAGATTATAAACAAATCACAATTTATTTAGGAGTAGGAGTTTATATGAATGTAAATCTGAGGAGAACTTACTGTCTTTAGAAAAGTTTAGATGGTATTTTTTCTATTCATCTTGCCTCTGTATAATGCATATTAAAGTTTATAAGCACTAGATAAGATCTTTTTAAGTGCAGACCATTCTGTTTTTGCTTCAAACTTCAAATTATACAATCTAATTTAGATTAAAAACTGCTCATGTTGCATGTATGCAGCACCTTTGTTGGGATCTTGATTAAAATGCAGTGGTTGGCTTTAATTTTAAATGGGTAGAGCACATACAAGGCCTTATTTTGTTGATACGAAGATATCTATTTTTATTTGTGTTATTTATTTGATTTGGGGCTTGTTTAAAAATTTCAATTTAGTTTTGTTATTTACATTTATATATTTAAATCGTGTCATTTAACAGACACTTATACAAAAGCAACTTACAAATGAGGACAATAGAAGCAATCTAAACCAACAACAAAGCAGTAATATTCAAGTATTTTAGTATATCATTATAGTTTTAGATTTAAATTTCACAAAGAAACCTGCAGCATTTTGTCCAAGCAATAATAAAAGGACACATTTAATTTATAATTGGTCTTAAATCTAATTTTGTACAAATAAAAAATTTGTGAAATAGTGAATCAAATCGTGAAATCAAAATCATGAATCGAATCATGAGCTGACTGAATTGTTCCATCCTTTAGTTATGTTCACACACAGTCTGGTTATTTTCAGGTGTGACAACCGCATTCTGCAACTGAACTCAGAATCGAAAACTTTTGTACCCACAATTACATTCTCAGAAAACCCACACTCTGTGAACGGAACAGGACTGGATAACTGGTTGTCTTTCAGGTCATACAGTGCGAAAGAGCCACTCTGCTGCACAAACAGTCTGCTGAGTGTTTTCATGTCTGCTTTCAGTAACTTACAGTGACAGAGAAATGAGTTTAGCGGTTCTACACGCTAACATGCAGTTACAGTTGTGTGTTATACACACTACTCAAATGTTTTGCTCTTCACGCAAATATAAAAGCTGAAAAAGCTGCAAAATTTGCATTAATGACTTTATGACAGGACAGTATAAGCTGTGACAGGAAGTGATAAGAGGGGTGTAAAACATGAAACAAAACGAGATATTCATAATAGAATGAGCTATAAGGTCAGTGGGTTTTTCCCCCACAGTATAGATTAAGCTACTTTAACAATATTAATGATAATGCTGAATGCTATCCAGTATTAGTGAAAATAAATACATTTCTGGTTTTGTGTTGATTAAGGGGTATTATTAATGAGGCTGTGAGTATACTTGACACAAAAAGGGAGATGTTGGTCTAATGTTCAGTACTATGAACACTGAGTATCTTTTTAAGATGCTGTCTGAAAGCATCCTACATTAGCATTACTCCAACACAGGCCTTATGGTGCATGAGTCATTCTGAGCTCTGCTTCCAGGAATGATGCTGAAAAGAATAAGTCGCCCTGTGGCCAGTTTGAACTATTCAGAGAAAAAAAAACTCCCAAAAGCACAGATGCTAACACACATACACAACCACCTCCTCTTTTTCAAACCTTACAAAATTACTCTTGGCTGCTTTAACAGAGAAAATATTGTACAAGGTAATGGTGGCAGCGATGGAAAACAGGCTGTAGAGCAAACTAAACCAGGAAAGAGTAACAACACTGCTAGGGAAACATCTGAGACTCTGAAATGTCATTATTTGCATACATTAAATATTTCTTTTGGGTGGGGGGGGGATACTTAACAGGAAGTGAACTGTAAAAACAAACATGTTGTACAGTGTCAATCACTTACACTGTCAGCCACCGGGACCAGCGCAAGGTTTCTCTGAATCTCATCGCTGTTCAGACTGAGGCCCATATAGTCTCCCAGCTCCTCCAGATTGGGATACAGAGCTGGAGAAAGAGAAAGAGAAGGTGTTTCATACTAAAGTTTAGAATTCTCCTTATGACACAGACAACGCTAATAGCTAACACAGTAGCATAGTGATGTAGTCTATTTGACTGTGTTTTATGATAACATCAAGCACTTGAAAAAAAACAAAAATAGAACAGAGAAAAACAGAGAGCTGGGTGTCAACACTGGTTTCAAAATCTAGCAATGAATGTTTCCATCCAGTAATTGTGTGTGTGTGTGTGTGTGTGTGTGTGTGTGTGTGTGTGTGTGTGTGTGTGTGTGTGTGTGTGTAACATTCTAAAGAATATATATGATTGGGCTACACTAAACACACAAATACTTACGTATACATATTTAATAAATATCTAGACAACATAACAGGAGAATGTCAAGCACACTGTTATAAAGAATATCAGCGCACTAGAATTATGATCAGACTGCTTTGAGGCTATCATAACTTGAGCTTTAGGGGCTATCACTACAATACAAGTTACAGTACTGTGTGAACCCCCACCTTTAAAAAAATACCTTTAAACCTTCTTGTTATGTAATATCCTGCAAGTGTTTTGAGAAGGCTGCACACAGTGACACAATAAGAGCACGTTGGAAAGGTGGAAAGCAGTGCTGTCTGGATAAGAGGGGCTCAACTTGAATTACACTGAGATTAAAAAAGGAAATAGGGAAGGTTGTTAAATTGCTCCCAGATTCCCTAAGGCATGTCTTAACTTCCTGTTTGACAGTTGCGCATAACTTTGGCAAGCCTTTCATCTCTATAAAAACAGCTCCCACTCTACACTTTAGAAATGAAAGAGAGAATGGCATGATAAGATGGAAGCATGACAGAGGGTGTAAGAAGCTTTAAAGGAAGACAGACAGACAGACAGACAGACAGACAGACAGGAAGAAGCCGGGACTCACTTGAGCTTGGCATCCCCTGCGTGGCAGGCTGTGGCTGGTAAACCCCCTCAGTGATGGCTGGGGTGCTGGAGGTGGCACCGGCAAACTGGGATTGAGCCTAGAGGAGCAAACTGCATGTGAACATCCACTTTACTTCAATAACAGTTCTTTTAAAGCACCAACTTAACTTCAGTATTATTATCCTATATAAAACACACATTATAAAAATAAAAAAACATTAGTTAATGAAATAAAACATAAATATTAGATGAGAAACAAACTAGAAATGCTTAAGTTAGCTTAAGCTAACTGAAAGTTTAAGCAAGCAAGCTTAACCAACTTAAAACTAAACCTAAATTAAAACCATGTAGATTTAGTTTTAAAACAAAAGGTAAAAAAAAAATACACAGCAACATCAGTACAAATTAAAGGAAATCAAAATTAATAAATATTATGGGCTGCACGATTAATTGAATATTAATCGTGATCATGATTTCTGCTTCTGTTTATTATTTAATCATAATCATGATATTTGCCATATCCAAACACAAATCTTGACTATACTTTTCTTGTGATTGTAGTTGCTGAATAAATGCACTTACACAAACTCTGTTTTACAATACATGTCCTGTAGAGAAAATGTTTAGGTACATGATAAATATAATAAAACATGAAATTAGATCAGGTAAAATAAAGCATGCGTACGAGTTGACATTTTCTTCATTTGTGCTTGTTTGAAATCTCACTAACTATATAAAAAATCCAAAATGAAAACAATTACGATAATACATTAAGCAAAATAATTGCAATTAGTTTCAACATTACCTTGCAGCCCTAATAACTAGAACAATATACAAGTAAAACACTGCTTACCCTGATGACCTTGTCCACTTTAAGGTCTTCTAGGGACGGATACAATGACATCCTGGAAAAAACAACAGTCGCAGCATGAAAATGGGAAAACAAGGCAGCGTGCAGCTAAAAGTGTTGAAATACAGGAAATAATACTTCTTAGTGAGCTCATATAGAGCCATATTGCCTTAGTTTGTATTTCAGCAGACTAGAAAGCACATTACTCAAACGGGAATTGGAAACCAATACGAATTAGACGGGACAGATGAGGGAGTATATTAGAAGCACACAGTAGACGACTCGGGAACCAAAACATGGTGACTTTATCAGGCTGCTCCATCATGACCAACATGTTCATGAATTTGATTTTCTCACAAACACCTCCATCACAAACACACATGGATGTGTCACAGTAGCTCTGTGGCGGTGTTGCTTTTACGTTGTGAAGCGATCCGCCATGTGAGTCCATCTGTGTCTTCGGACTAAAAGTCGCACTTGAGTATAAGTCGCATCAGTCGAAAAATACGTCATGATAAGGCAAAAACATATATAAGTCGCACCTGACTATAAGTCGCAGGACCAGCCAAACTATGAAAAAAAAGTGTGACTTATAGTCTGGAAAATACAGTAGTTTGTTCACTATCGTTACGTTTACTGGTAAGGAATAATTTTGGCATAGCTTAAGTCTGGTACATTCTGAAGATGACATGCATTCTAAAGATGCTAGTGAACATTCTGACATTTCCAGTTCTGACAATTCTAGTGTAGGCAGATTCAAGCTATTATCAAGAAAGATATGTAGACATACTTCAATCCTTGCAATTTTTGAGTTGAGGACAGTAGCAGTGGAGGGGTGTTGGTGCAGTGGATAAGACACATGCCTTTGATGTGAGAGACCCGGGTTCGAATCCACTGTGAGACACCAATGTGTCCCTGAGCAAGACACTTAACTTCTAGTTGCTCCAGAGGTGTGCGACCTCTGACATATATAACAATTGTAAGTCGCTTTGGATAAAAGCGTCAGCTAAATTAATAAGTGTACTTATTCAGCAACTATTATTCAACATAAATACGACAACAAACATACAACAATACATCACTACCATAGATACACAGATCTACAGTATGCTTCATAAGCTGAATGCTCAGAACATTTACAACATCTCCATACTAGGGATGTGCACGGATAGTCGAACATTCAAATATTCGTTCTGCTCTAATTATTCGATAAATAAAAATGATATTCGAATTTCGCAAAAAAAAAAAAAAGTTCACAAAACCTAATTTGGTCACTTTCTGTGATTCTCCACGGCATATTTTAAGGTGTATGCAAGCAAAAAATAATTAATGAATGATTAAGGGGCCATTCACATATCGCGCCTAATAAGGCGTGGAAAAGGCTATGCGTGCCGCTTTCTCCTTCTTTCCAAAGCGCTTGGGCAGAAGCGCTCCTGAGGCGACGCGTTCTCTCTATGAAGACACGGAAATTTCAGCAAAGGATAAATGGATTTGCAGCACAGAAAAAATCGCTTTCAGTAGCTCTGCTACTAAATTTATTTCAAAATGGCAATCCATATACAGCTATGATCAGCTGTTCCTTCATCTTGGCTGAGCTTTCAACGTTGTTACAGGAAAGGATGAAGCTGAATGTTTAGTTCTTGTCACATGACCCGCGGTTTGCTTGCGGCATTCTGAAAAGTTGAGATGTTTTTAACTCGATGCTGTGCTGACGCGCCTGGAAATAACGGGACCGCGTCGCACGCATGTGAACGCCCCCCTAAGAGCTGCGGTCTTCTACAGTACTTCAAATATGCCGTGGAGAATCACAGAAAGTGACCGAATTCAAGAACATTGTTGTGGCATCTCTCAAGCAACGAATAAACACCGCTAACTTGGAGAATGCAGTGAAAACTCCTCTTCTCGCGTCTGCCCTAGACCCTCGGCACAAACATCTCAGGTTTCTCGATGAAAACATGAGAGAAGTAAGAAAAAAAAAAACATTTTGAATATTATCGGATCATTTCCCTTGATGTGAGTGGTGCGGATGCAGCCACCAACGATAAAGCGGATGCAATGCCCACTCGTCGGAAAAGGCAGAGCCAGTTCTCCAGCGATGATTACAGAGAGTCCAGCCGAGACGAGTGGGAACAGTTCTTGCTGGAGCCATGTATTCCATCAGATGAGGATCGTATTCAGTGGTGAAACGAAAACACGAAGCGCTTCACAAAACGTATTCGCTTAACACACCGTTATTTGTGAGTCCCGCCAACATCTGTGCCGTCAGAGCGCGTTTTCTCCGCGGCCGGCCTTATTGTTAACAGACTAAGGAGCCGACTTTCCTCCGATCATGTTTACATGCCCGTATTTCTTAACAAGAACATTTGAAACAATAGAAAAAAAGAAAAAATTTGCTGACAGTTTAAAAGTTAAGTGTAAGCTACATTCTGTACAATAGCCTAATTGCTGCAGTCTGCTTTACGTTTTTTCTTTGTTCACTTTTTTTTTTTTTTTTGCTTTTAATCTGTACTTTTGTTTGTTTGCACGCATTGTTAAAGGTTTTCAGCTACAAAACACGATGTGTAATGTTCAAGCTTATTGTAAGCTTGTTCAAAATGACGAAAACAAATGTTGCTGAAAAATAACGTCTGACTCATTAAACTTAATTTAAATAAACGAATATTCGAATATTCGTTTTTTGTGAGCTCAAATATTCGAATGTGATATTTGTGGAAAATGCCCATCCCTACTCCATACATGTATTTTGTTCATTATAAAATGAAAAGCAGATAATGAGGACTAAAGTTCATGATTTACAACACAGAGCTCAGGGTAGGACATAAAAACCAAATTAATTTAACTAAGAACCTCCTACCAGAAAATCATTACTACTGAGACAAAGCACTATTTCAAATCCAAACGAAATAAAACATTAAACACTGCCTGACTGTGCTCTTTATCTTACAGTGGAAGAGCAATGAGAACTTAAGTGCTTTACTGGGAACACATCCATTACTGGAAAGTGGAAGAGAAAGGGAAAGGGAGAGATAGAGAGAGACAGAGTAAGCCAGAGAAGTAGACCTACAAAGAATTAAACCGCTTAAAAACAAAAAAAGAAGGCCAGGAATGGAAAATATGAGGGACTTAATGTATCGGTTACTAGAGGAAAGGCCAACAAGAGATAAAGCACGTGAATGATTGATGCTGACATTAGTCACAATCATAGGACTGTGATCGCAAGACCTATTGTACAACTTCAGCGCTATAGATTGAACAACCCTCTGATGCTTTTAGCGGTGACTCTTGATTAGGCCTAAAAAAAAAAAAAAAAAGTTTGGTTCCGGTTGGTTGTCAGTTGAGCTCATTGGTCGGTAGGGATTTATTTATTTTTTTATTTATTTTTTTTTTCTCCAGTGGCAGTTTTACACACACACGCGCGCTGATTTTAAATGTGTGTACCGGTACTTTTACGACAGTGATTCTGTATTCCCGTTTAAAGTCTGTTGTTGCCATAGACACACAAAACGCACACACACACACACAAAAAGCCTTCGCGGGAGTTTGACAGGCGATCTCATAGTAGATTAACATGGAGGATTTGAACTTGAAAAACGGAGTGTACAGACATCTTTTTGTAGTCAAACAACATTCTTTATGTTGTTCATTTATGTGGTTTATTTGATTTTGATGCTATAAATTAACTAGAAGCAAGAGACGATCAGTTAGTTTTAACTGATGATCTAACTTACAGCGATCTGTTCGACACATTCAAGAGCCACAAAACGGTATTTATGGTTTACATTTCTTTAAAAAATGACCACATTTGAAAGGTGAAATAACCAAATGAGACTTTTTCATATTAAAAGTAAGCTGGTAATGTTAATGTCCTGTCTGTCAGCATGTTGTCAGTGCCCTCTCTGTTCCGCGATATATTGTTGACTCCCCCCCGTGTTTCTCTTAATGTTACGATTTCCAAACCTTAAGTTATAGCTCACTTTAGGAATTGACAGTTAAAGGGTTTTGATGCAATACTTAATGGTTTTTAACGGATTACTTAAGTGTAAAACAGCATTTAAAGGAAACTGTAATTTAATTAACGATGTGTGAAAGACCGTTCTTCCCCAGTCTCATAAAATAAATTTGGGTCGCACATAAATTGACAGGGTCGTTCGGAAACCGGAACCAAACAAATTTTTTTTTTAGGCCTTAACATGTATTAATGGGTTGTGTTTCATCACTATTTAGAGAGGAATTTTTCTACAATATTCCCTCATCATGACATTTAAAAATAGGCATTCTAAGACAATTTACTTCAGTAGCCTATTGCCTCTCCCAATCAGTAAAAAATGTGGTTTACACCCGGTCATGCATGGAAAAAAATAAATAAATACCGTCATATACCGTGAAACTGGTATAATTTAGAAAAATACCATGATATAAATTTTTGGTCATACTGTACTTTATGGCTTCTCCCCTATCCCCCACCTTTGTGAAACATGTCAATTTTTATATAGCTCATTGTTCTGAGAAGCAAGGTGTGCTCTGATTGGCCAGCTATCCAGTGCATTGTTATTGGCCGAATGTATCAATCATGTGACTGAAATGTTATGTCCCTTACCAAACTGTGATGCCATGTCCTGGTGCGACGAGACAAAAACAATAAAACCCATTACAAACAAGACATTTGTTGCATCCTGTGGGAACATAATTACTGATTATAATGACTTATACTGTCTTTTTACGCATTGCATCACACCGCATAAACATAAAACCATGTCTGCATTTATGACTGAAGAAATGACAATCAACAAGCACTACTCTACACTGCTCAAAACTTGCGTTTGAATCATCTGTGGCAAACTCTTCAAATATGAAAACATAGTTACAGGCTGTGAGTCAGAATAGCTGGCATTGTAGATTCAGGAAACAGTCCTCCTCCATGAAATCAAAGTCCTTTCAAGACAAGTCACTCGGTGGCCATCTTTGAAACACAGCTTGGACATGCAAGCGCAACTCCTATCTCTTTGAATGGGGAAAAATCTAATTTCCCAAAACTGTTCACCTAAGCTTATGATTAAATGTCATATTTGAAATCACCAATGAAATCTGACAACAACTGTCATTATATGTTGTTACTTTTGCTCAAAAAGCGTTATAAAAAGCTTATTTTTCAGGCTAGATCAGCCAGTGCTCATGCTCAGTCCTAAGAGCACATCTCAGAATGCTGACTGTTTCTATAGCATCCAGGACTTCTAATGGCAGCTGCATTGACGCACTGACTTTACCGATTAGCAATTGGCTCATTCATTCAGAAGGCCTTCAAACATGAGTGTAACGAAACATGACGGCATCACAAATACAAAAGACAAGACCGTAAACATATCCACTGCCCTACAGGGGATCAAGAAGAGAAGTCTTCAAAATACTAATTCCTAGGCAGAAACATCAAGATGCAGGAAAACAAACATAGGAAGACATGGTTAAATGTTGAGAAATGTGAGAAATGGCACATTGCCTCACTTCCCTGAAGAGACAATGGAGAGATCACTGGAAAAGAAAAGGAATTAAACTGAAATGAGAAACAGGAACTACTTAGTGAGAATCAGCCTTATTGGAGCACAGCCAGTGACTGAAACTGAACAAACAGCCTGGATACATATTCAAGTCTCTAATGCATGTAAGAACATACAGGTTTACAATCAGATTAAAGAGACCCTGGAGCTGTTCAGTCTGTAACGACAGATTCGAGACTCATGCTAAAGCACAATGTGCTCCTACACATTCACAAAATGACACAAATCTGTGATACACTCACTGACTGACAGACATGACCACAACATAGGGAAAAAAAGAAAACTCTCGCCCACATCCTCATGAATAAACTCCTACACCAGTGCACACAGAACAGCTCATGCAAACCAACACTGCCTCTTGACGTCACGCGCAGACCCTGATATGTAAAGCAAACACATGCGCTGAAATACTTGCTAATGTTTTAACCACACAACATAATGTCAAAATTATATCTCACAGGCTGCTCCCATATAAACAATGTCTATCATCGCATAAAAATGTCTCTGTGACACTAAAGGGCCATTATTTCCTGTCTAGAGCACTCAAATAAAGTAGAGATGTCTCCAAATAGTGGACTAATGGTTACAGTGAGTAATCTACTTGCAGACATGTGTGCCTCTATTGTATCGAGCGACTAGCATGAAATGACGTGAATAGACTGGGCACAAAGTGTGTCATAAATCAAGCAGGAATACAAGATGACTAGGAATCTAATTATTTAGGCTGTAAGTAATCCGAGGTCAACACCTGTTATCAGTGTTATTTTCATTAAAATCACAAAGAAGTAGCGACAGATTTCTTTTGTGTACATCCCAGCGAAACAAATGATCAAAATAGAATAAAATTAGGGCTGCACGATGTGTCGTTTAAGCATCGATGTCGTGATGTACGAATCCACGATAGTCACATCGCAGGATGTGCGATGTAGGCTGTTGTAGTTGATCTGTTATTCATTAACTGTACGGGCCAGCTGCTCCCCGGCCCTTGACGAATGTGATTCGCGGAGAGCGTGAGAGAGAGAGAGCGAGAGAGAGAGCGAGCACGCGAGAGAGAGAGAGAGCGCGCGAGAGAGCGCACAAGAGAAAGAGCGCGCGAGAGAGAGAGACAGGGAGAGAGAGAGAGAGCGAGCCCCGCCCGCACATCACCGTCTTCAAACAACACGAGTGCTGTCTTGCTCTCTCTCCCTCGTGCATATTAATCAATTGACACGATGGTGTCGATGTTTAAATCATTTAAAATGAGAATGTAAGTGTGCTCACCCCATTTTTGTTTGTAAGAAAAAATTAGATAAGATTTCATATCGCAATATATATCGCAGAAAAATAAAATATCGCAATGTCATTTTTTTCCCAATATCGTGCAGCACTAAATAAAATGTAGTGCTGAGCTGCTGATTAGTTAGAGAAAGATCTACTTGCAGTCGGATTTTATGTGGATGAAATGACAGGAGGAGTCTGACATGTGTCACTGGAAGATCAAGTTACGATATTTTAATTAACCATCTGGTATTGTTCAGTCATTTTAAACCGGAAAAAAAAAATACTACTTCATCGGAATGGTATGAAACTCGATGACTTTTATGGCAGTCCCTATGTAACCACAAACACTTGAAAACTTGAAAAGCTAAAATGGTCAAAAAAAAAAGAAAAAAAAGTCACACTTGTGTTGTTCACGGTCAAAATTGACCACCATTGGAAATGAATGGGAAATACGCAAATATACAAATATGCATATAATTTTTGTGTGTACAATCTATAAATCATTCACGATGCAGACAAAACATGTACACAGACACAGATATATGAACTAGAGTGACTGTTACACAAAGCATGTTTTTGCAAATGAGTGAAATATATAATTTAGCCACTATGCAGTAAAAACAAAGACATGAAGCAAGGAGTTACAGGTGCTGGTCATATAACTAAAATATCACCAAAAAGTTGATTTTTTTTTTTTTCACTAATTCCATTCAAAAAGTGAAACTTGTATATTATATTCATTCATTACACACAGACTGAATTTGGGATTTTCCTTAGTTGTCAGTTATAATCATAGAAATTAAAAGAAACATTTTAAATATATCAGTCTGTGTGTAATGAATGAATATAATATACAAGTTTCATTTTTTTAATGGAATTAGTGAAATAAATCAAATTTTTGATGATATTCTAATTATATGACCAGCACCTGTACACTAAATCATCAAGAGTATAAAGCAGACACACACAACACAATTATACACACACAAATGAATTGATATAGCTGTAACAATATGGCAAAATTGAGCCAGAAGATTCAAATAAAAGGTTGAAATCAGACTGATCAACCTCTGATAAAGCATTCCTGGTCATTTTTGTTGAATTTTGATGTTGTGTAACATGTCGTACTGTGTTCAGGTTTGAATGTAAAATTAAAGCAAAAACGTACATTTCAAACAAAAAAAATCTAAACCTTTACAAAACGTTGTCTTGGAGAATGTCTAAATATAGCCTATATACAAATCCCCAACTTAATTAAATGAAGTATTTATGTCTAAAAACAATTGTTATTTTAAAAAGTTACTTTTTATAGAGTTATATAGGAATCTGGTGGTTAAACCATGAAATTGCTGATCTTTTTTGCTACTCCCACTAGATCTGCCTTCAAAAATCAAAAAGAAAGTGTCATTAATATTCGCATTTGAAAGTTGAAATTTACACTCGCAGCTCTGATGTGAAAAGCTGAGTGTTTTGATTTACACACACAGGCAACAATCAAAACAACTGTGTTTTAAATTATGGATGCACTATATTATATTACACTATATTATGATATTGGAATCGGCCGATAATGGCTTTAAATGTAAATAACGGCATAGGCCCGATATGAAAAATGATGTCTATGTCTTGCCAATAAGAGGAATACGTTACCTCACATGTGATCAGTGTGTGCTAGTGATTAGATCCCGTCGCAGTAGGGCTGCACGATAAACCACATGCGATATTTAATGTGCATCTTGTCAGTAAAGCCGGTTCTGTAATCAGCTGTAAATCTCCATCACCTGCGTGCTTTCACATGGACCAACACTGAAAAGATGCTTTCACCGGCTTTATTGACAAGATGCGCATTAAATATCGCATGTGATTTATTGTGCAGCCCTAGGCAGTAGTGTAGCTCATTCTTAAAGCAAAGTTTTGTCTGAATGATGATTACATTCACTCTTTTGGATCACTGCATTTAAACTGAGAAAGCACGAACAGAATGATGCGTTCGTTGTATGATAGACTAAACAGTAATAGCACATGCAGCAGTAGCAGCAATGGCAGCCTCCCCCGGATCCTAGTCTCAGCCTCAGACGTCACGCCCATGGACCATTGGCTAACCGTCTGATGCATATGGAACACAAAAGTGGAAACACTTCAGGAATGTCGAAGTGGTTATCGGATTCTACAGGATTTCCACGAGACACGTGTATTGTGTTCTTTAACGCTCCGCTTGGAAACAAAGATGACGTGTTGCCAAACCCCCTCATGAAAGTAGAAAGCTGTCGTGTTTACAACTGTGATGACGAGACTAAACGCTGGATTTTCAAAAGTATGTGAAATATTTAAAGTTTGTGGCACAGAATCTTCAAAATACACCCGAGAGCTTTACACACTGGTCTGTTATTGTGGTGATATTTCCCACGCCTCGAAACGTGACGATGAATGAAACGAACTGTGATTGGTTGTTTGACATATCAGTCATACGGCCTCATGGGCGGGCCCACGAATTTGCTACAGGAGACTACCCATTTGGTAAAGAGCTTCAATCTGTAGGGGGCGCAGCTGGCCCACTTCTAATTAAATTAAAAGTAAAAACCTACACAAATAACATTTAGACTGTTTCTGATTAAATAAAGCAGTAATTGATTTTTATAAAAAAAATAAAAAATAAAAAAAGAGTAAATTTTTATTTAAAGGTCAGAAGCTATATCTTACATGGAAAACCCAAAAACATGACACTTGTAAATTAAGTAATTTTATATATACTGATTTATTCATTAATGTGTAATACATTTTATTTTTATTTTAAAAGATAAGCTGTAAAAGATTTTCCGAATTTTTACAAGTCTTTTGCTTTAGACCATCTACAAATGTTAAATCTTAAAATAAAATGTTAGGGTTAACACTGCATCTTCCTGGGGTTTAAAGTACGGTCAAAAAAAAAAAAAAATCTTGTTAAAAACTAACCAAAATTAAAAAATAATTTGCTTATAATTTCTGCACAGGAGCGACTTGGTGTTGTTTCCAAACAAAAGGATATATATCGGTATTGGCGAAACAGAGTTGAAAAATATCAGCATATCAGATACTAGCAAAAATCCAACATCATGCATCCTTATTTTAAATTCAAAGTTGCAGATTAATCGTTACAAATGTGTAAAATGACATTCACATAAACAAAATGACAAGACACAAATGTGGAAGACATATTTACTTTTGCACTTTACTTCATTTTCAGTGTAAAACCAAAATAGTCAGCACTTACAACCGCTCAGATCTGGCATTACAACTTCAAATCCTAGCACTTTGACTTTTGCTACTCCTTTCATTATATATTCCTTTAGGAAAACTCACTTGTGCATGCAGATGTGCAAATCAAAAGATTCAGCTTTTCACATCAGAGTATAAATTTCAACTTGCAAATACAAATATTAATATGAAAAGTCCTCACATTCAAACCAACAAGCTCTCGAGGTTTGCATTTTACCTTCATAAAAATTATCTCAAAATACAAAATAAATAAGAAAAAAATATTATTGAAAAAAAATATATTCTAGTAGACCGAAAATAAAATAAAAAAAGTTACATTTGAGGTGTTCGATCACTTTTTAATAATTCATAATAATATCAATAACAAACATGTAGATATTAGATAGTCTGAACTTTATTCCATGCCAACTTTAACAAAAACTGAAACAATTAAAAAATAAAATAAAATAAATAATATAAAAATAAATATAACAAAGAAGAAACCAGAAACTATAATAGTGACCACAACTCAATTTAGTTTTAGATAAATAATAATAATAATAAAAAGGAATAAAAACTAAATTGTAAACTACAACAACCCCTTTCTTTATCCAAACCTTAGTGTAAATCTGAATAAATCACATGAAACACTGTGGAAACTCTACCACACAAAACTAATGCAAGATAATGCAGAAGCAGCAGAATGATTTCACACTGCCTGAATCTGTCTTTAAAAACATCTTTGACTAAATGTTGACTGCCATCATTGAAATTGCAGGGAAAAAATCTTTAGTGCAAACTCAAGTTATGGACACAGTCAGTGGATAACTGTCCAGAGAGTGGGTGAGGGGCCTCTGGTGTGGGGAGAAATAGGCAAAGCTAATTTCAGGCAGACTGAATGAGTGCTGCTGAGCATAATAAACGACTCTCCCATGACAACAGTCGGACTCTATTGAGCACAGCAAAGGATCCCTGCGCCAATATCCCATCCACAGCTTTTGGGAAAATATAACGCTGCTGTCATCAGTAAATATGACACATTTTATTAAGACTACAAGTCCTTTCTCAATTTCTCCTAGTGACATAAATGTCAACGATGAAATAATGAGATTATTCCCAGCTGACTGATGTCATCATGTGGGAAAGTCCCTTCAACCAAAAATCCAATGAACAAAAAAATAGGTTATAAAACTTTACAGGTTATTCAGCATCACTCATTTATTCCGCTGTTCAGTCATCAATAATTCAGTTCCTTCTATTATTTATTGACACAAAATACAGATATAATCGAAACTAAAACATTTTTTCTCAAGAAACAAACAGGACCAGGTTTCATAGCAGAAACACACATAATGGGATTAATAACATTTAATTCGTCAAATGCGAAAACGACTGAAACAAAACGTTTTAGTTAAATATAACATCGTCATGTGACTCACTGCCGAACAACGCATATATGTCATGAACATTTAATTGTCCGCTCTAAATTACCCAATAACTCTAATGCGAACTGTAAAGCGCATGTCAACTTAAAAAAAAAACTAAACGGAGGCTTTATCCACTATGTCATCTTAAACTAAACAATATTAACACAATATAAAAGCAGTCTGGCTGATCCAGAATGTATTTGTTGTATTTAGCTCTTGAGCTAGTCACGGCAACTCCGTTAGCAACCGCACAATCATGCTAATTACACGAACAAAGTTATATTTCTTTCGCCTTAAAATAATGACCGGGTAATATGATACAAAATACACTTTAAAATGACAATAAATATAACTGAACTGAGCTCAGCGAAGTAAACACAAGCACGTCTTTGTTCTTCTTGTGTGTTTGTATGTGTGTGTGTTAGCAGAAGCCTGGTTAAGTTTAGCCTCGGTTAGCCAGCGAGTCCCACATACCTGAATGATTAAAATCACTCTGACGATCATTCAAATAAAAGCATTTACCTTAGAAAGTGTGGCGTCTTACCTTTCTGCTTTCAAACGACTGGCTTCTTTAGAAATAGGATAAATGTGACGGGAAGGAATGTAAAAACGGCGATCACAGTAAACGGGACCCTTTTCCTCTTAAGGCTGGTGCAGAAGTGAACAGATGGGAGGTGATCGGAAAAAAGTACGTGCGCGTGTATTTAGTAATACAGTTAACTTCCTGATACCTCATTCATGTAGGATGCTGGGCTAGTTATATTTTTATTTCCCATTAACTTTAGAACTGTTCCTCTGAATGCCAAAAAATACCATGGTAACAATATCTCCAGAGACCAGTTATTGTAGATAGCCTACTGTAAAATCACTGCCTGTGGTCTTTTTTTTTCTTCTTCTTCTAAATGGCAGTGCTGGAATACCAAGTTATTAGTTCTACCAATATATCATATTTAGTTCAGTAACAACAACATAAAATGACCAGTCATTTGAAGTATTGTAGCTATATATACATGCTGGATTGATTCTGATTTATGTGTTATACAACAGCTTCCATAACAAAGCTGAACCATAGATCAGCTGTAAAATAATTAATTTTGGATCTCATTGTAAATCTGCTTCAATAAAATTTTAAGGTAAATGTATCTAGCTTTTCGGATTTCATTTAATTATATTAGCAGTATCAATAAAATAACATAAGGGATTATTAGTGGACATACGTTGTCAGTGAGGGTACTACGCTGAAAGGACACAAACGAACAAAATTTTCCAAAAAAATGTAAAAGCACTTTATAGCATGTTTGGATTTTTTATTGTCTTTAAGACAATACATAAATATAGAGTGCATTACAGGAATATAAAGCCATATATTTGATGCTTGACTTTTAATCACAGAAATTGCCAGCATCTACTCAAGTGTTTAAGCATCTGCAGATATCCTTTAAATTCAAAATGATTTCCCTGTCAAAACAAGAGTACTATCACTGTATCTGCATCCAGTCTAATCACATCTATTGTCTAGGCAGCATGGTCATGGCTGCAAATAATTAAGCATCATTATGTTAATATGAATGGCAAGTAGTGTACTGTATGGCACATCTATGTCACAATGTACTAAGAAGCCACAACCCCTCATTTTGTTTTTCAGATCTTTGTCCATCACTGAAAACTAATTTTCCAATCTCCATGAGAACAGAAGGTGCCCATCAGTTATAGATATCAATTAGCAAGTTAATGGATTGATTTGAGATTTGACAATACAATGAACAGTGAAACATGATCACAAAATCCTTAAGCACTAAAGCATCGTATTTTTACTTGATTTTCTTTTAACTGCATCAGAATAATGTCAAAACATGTTGTAATACTGTAATATATACTGTTGAGGAGATATTGATAGCTAAAATATTGTTGCCATGGCAACGTGTCAAACTTGAATATTTTCTGGTGATTTTGAGGCAGATAACATGCTTACAATTTCTTAAACTCAACACACATATTAGTATTAATGATAGTGGCATGCATCCATTGCTGCGGTGCAAAATGTGCCACCTACTCAACTACACAACTTAATCAGACACAGAACAAAATAAAAACATTTAAAAAAAAATCCAAATAGTTGCATGTTAATAAAACAGAACAAACAATATACAAAAACTATATATAAAAAATGTTGCACATCAAAATGACAGAAATAGCAGTGGTATCACTTCATACTTCATCATTTTATATTAAGCAGCCTTGTCTACCACAAAGTTTGGTTTCAGGTATTATGATAGCACTTTTTCAGTTGATATGGTCACTTTGTAAATAATCACAACTAGTGGTACTCCTGGCAGGAGTCAAACACACAATGAAGCACAAGGACTGAATCAAGAATTTGCTTCTTTGTACTAATTAAAATCAGCAGACTTGTTCAAACTCAACAATTCTGACTAGAAATTACCAACTTTATATAATGGTTAATGTTAAAAGGTTTTAAATGTAATGTATTAATTTATTCAATCTAAAATGTAACAATGCAATAAATATGCACATTTTTATATCCCAAGCATAACATCTTTAAGATAAATATATGTTCTCTTTTTTTGAAGTACTATTCAGGGATAAGGTCAACAACAATCACAGTGTAAGAAAAAGTCACAAGTGAAGAGAAGTCTAAAGGGTTCGTTCAAAGTTTTTCAGATTAAGGACATTGCAAGGTTTTTGGTGATTTGGTATCGTATCAATTAGGTAAAATGATAGAAAAATAATAAAAAATTATTTCTGATGAAATGTGACCAAAGCAAAAGATGAAATATTGGAGAACTCTGGTAAAGTAAAGCACTGATCTTTACATAATATGCCTAAAACTGTAGGGTGGGATGCTGAATAAACATGGTTAGGAGAAGAATGACTAACAATTTTTATATTAATATGGCCTGACAGAAAGAGAAAATTGATTTAATCAGGATTATAATGTTAAGACAAAAAATGTTGACACATGAAACATTAATAAAGTTATGAAAAATTAACAAAAGGCAGTGAAGAGGATTAAATCATTCCAGACTGAGAAGCTCCACATCGAAGATGAGGGTGGCATTTGGGGGAATAATCCCAGGATGGCCTTTATTACCGTAGGCATAATCAGGTGAACATGTCAGCTTTGCACGTTGGCCCACACTCATCTAAAGTCACACAAACATAAATTATGTGAATGTTTTTTTTTTTTTTATTGAAATATCAGTCCTAGGCTGTCTGGATTTGGTACTGCTTCATTAAGACACCATTTAACCTTAATTTAACTCAAAAAGTGTTACACATGATATTCTGAGTGGACAAAACACCATCACATACCTGTGCAATACCTTCCTCCCAGCCACGGATTACTTCCTGTTTACCAATCTTGAACTTAAATGGCTTCTCACGGTCACGGGAAGAGTCGAACTTCCGTCCATCTGTCAGAGAGCCTCAAGATTTAAGAAGGAAAGGGACGAGGCCAGAAAAACAGGAAATGAGGTTAGAGCATCAGATAAACAGGCCACTTTATTATTGTTCTGTTCTATCAGGGAGGTTTTGTGTCTCTCTAACCCATGTTTAATAGCAGTAAATGATCAGGATATGAGACCGACCTCTTTCAAGAACATGGCAAATGTAGAGTAATGTACACATAAAGACAAGTCAAGGAGAAAAGAGTCACTGATCCACTCGTTAACACAAAGCAAGCATCAGTTAAATTTATTCAGTACATTTATACTCTAATTCTCTTTAACAACAATGGCTCTTTCTGACCTGTTTCTATGACTCCATGTGAATATAAATCAAGTTCAAAGGCAGAATATCTAGAAAATCTCCCACTCTTCTTCCCATGTAATAAAGAAATAATGAAACGGAAGTCCTGAAGCACAAGGTGGAAATTAGTTTGGAGTGCTTTGCCTTCCTCTCTGCTCGATACTTTTTCATTCTTTTGTTATAATTTGTCTCTTCCTTATTTTAAGTTTATTTGCTTTAGTAAACTGACAAATTAGAAATAATTAAGAAATTGTTAAAAAAAAGTTAACAATTTTAAGAGATGTGGAAGGGGAGAGAGTGCATCAAATATAATAAAGAATTTAAAAACAAACAAAAAAAGATTCAGAAAATGCAACAGTTTTTTTTTTTTCAAAAAGACAGAAATGTGGGCTCTTTTGGCACAATGTTGAATATTATATCAATGCTGCATAAAGTAGGCTACAAGCAGTGTATGCAATACTGCAGGCAGTTTGTCAACATTAATTCAACTGTGTGATAAACTTTCCAAAATTCGATTAAGTTAATGATCAAATGGGTTCTTGGTTAGTTTGAACGATTAAAAGGCAATCACATCATCCCAGGGGGGTCGACTCACTCCAGACAGTGATAATCCGTCTATCAGACACTGCCAGCCTCGCTGTCCAACACAGACTGAATCACACGAGCGTCTATTAAATCTGTTCAATCTCAGCTGTCAGGTCTGTGGACAAATGCCCGTGCGTGTAAACAATACACAACTAATAATACATAATAGCCTTGTCTTCCTTTGTATATTTTACTGTATCTTTACAGCACTGCCACTCTTCAGATACGAGCAATTTTAACACTCAACGTCGGATTGACCTGTCGGATTGCACGTCTGTTTGGAAAGATGCATTTGACCTTTTTCTCTAAATTAAGTCAGTTATTATAAATTCCCCATGTACAAAAATCCACATACGGCCACAAAAACACAACATAAGTACACCACCAAAAGAAAATCTGAAATTCAACTCACCAACGTAATGCACCACACATGTCTGTCCTTTTTTGGGGAAAGTCCTCCCTGTAAAAGCAGCGCGAGGAGGAGAAACGGGAGCAGGAGACAATAATATAATGCTGTTAAATGCACGCAGACTTACAAATAAAACTCTACTTTACGTAATAGAAGCTGCATTAGGGGTGATTTTACCATCTCCGGGGGTTGTGGTCTCGAGCTCTACTCCCATGTCTCTGAAGAGCCCTCGTGCACACTGTCTCGCTCACAGCTGTTTGTAGCCAGAGATGAGCGATGCTGTCGGGTCACGTGACCACAGCGGGAAAACTGGGAGAGGGTCCAATAGCAGAGCACTAAGAGGCAATTTGTTTTTTTACACGGAACTTTATTTAGATCCTTAAGTTCCAGCGGTGGAATCGCGGCTTATTTTAATATAAATCCATCTGATGACACATGTGACCCGTTCGATTTGTTATGCACAAGTGAAAGAAAAATACAATTGGCCTATCATTTTAAAAAGCAAATAACAACGTTTTTAAATAGCCTACTAAGTAAAAACAAAAACAAGGATGAATCTCGCAGTCTCCTGTTCATTGTGAACTTCCTGTTACATAACATTATCTCAACACTCATTTCATCTGTAGTGTTGTGGGTGACTGGATGTGACGGAGGGGGTGAAGGAAAGGCAGGAAATAGATGCGAGTTAACAGTTTTAATGAAGTGAGATGAACAATATGACACAAAGGAACAATGAGGCTGAGAAGACGATACTCCGTGGTGGTGGTGAGGCGGTGAGGAATCCGGATGATGGCGGAGAGAAGGTGAGTAGTCCGGATGATGACGGTGAGTAGGCAGCAGGAGAGGATGGCACAGGAGCTGCGTGCGAGGAATAGAGCCGAAGGTAAGTGTCCGTGGCTGAGTGGATGTGCGGAGAGGGGATGAGGTTCTGGGGAAAAACACAGACATCCAACGCAGACAACACTAAAGCCAACAAACAGGGTAACCGACATTAAACAACGATCTCACAAACACAAGACGTGAGACAAGCCAATATATAGTGGATAAGTAATGAGTGAAAGCATGTTGCTGATGACAATTAACGGAGACGTCCAATCTGTGTGTTTCGCGTCTACACTGATTAGTTATCAGTGTAGACGCGAAACACACAGATTTCACCACAAAGTGCAAACACCCCGAGATCACGGTTTACCAACCGTGACACTGGAGTAGCACATATATCCACAAGCCCCTTCCGTGAACTAGAGACCTACGTGGGATTTTTTCAGTCCCACACCCGCAGAAATATATGTTATCTGGTCCCATTCCGACCCGCAACCTTCATGTTTTGTCCCACTACCTCCTGCAAAAGTCCCATAAAAGTAGCATAGATTTTTTTTCAGTGCATCCATGAAATATACATGAAATAGTAAGTTCTGTAACATCCCAGCATAAACGCCCCTGATAAACCATTTGTTATTTAGGCATCAACATCATCAGGGGGCGATTCCAGATAGCAGGTAATGTATGTAATAACCCAACACGTTTTTAATCGGACTATTGACCAGAAGGGGGCGCCGTGCGCAAAAGAAGACTATGGGAGGCCGTTTGAGGCGAAACCCATTGAAAACTTGTGATACACACTGAAACACTTGTGCGTACAAGTGAATCACTTGCGATACACACTGAAACACTTGCGATACACACTAAATCACTGGCGATACACACTGAAACACTTGCGATACACACTGAAACACTTGCAATACACACTGAAACACTTGTGTACAAGTGAATCACTTACGCATACATGTGAAACACTATTTATCTTTGCAAATATATGAAAGACATGCGGTTACTTAGAAACTCTTTGCATATACCCTGTAATTGCCCACGTACTGTTGTGCCTGCACAAAGACTGCACTTTCAAACATTCTCACATGTGAGAGAGCATAAACATTTTCAGTGTGTCCGGAAGTCATTTCATTGCAACAGGAAGTTATAGCTCAAATATTCTCCACATATATGGCTCCTTCCAAACTTGTTTAAAAAGTGAGGTATTTGTTGTTATTCTTTACACTAGGCTTTTTCGTATGTGATCACTTGTGTGTTATTGCCAAATCTGATTTTTTTTTTATTTTTTTTTTACATTTTCTTTCCCGTGTCCTTCAGTTCATTTAGTCAGAATATATGAGGATAATATTTGAGCTATAACTTCCGGTTAATGGGTGAAATTGTATTTATGTAAAAAAAATATATATTTTTTTATTTTATATTATTATTATTTTTCTCACGTTTTGAAAGGGTAAACTCTTGTTCACACTCCAATACAGTAGGTGGCGATAATGCACCTAACTTTGGTGCTACCCGCCATAAAACCGAAGAAGAAGAAGAAGTATAACTTCCGGTTGCAATGAAACGACTTCCGGACACACTGAAAATGTTAATGCTCTCTCACACACGAGAGTGTTTCAAAGTTTTTATATATTTGCACAGATATATAGTGTTTCACTTATACGTACAAGTGTTTCAGTGTGTATCGCAAGTGTTTCAGTGTGTATCGCAAGTGTTTCAGTGTGTATTGCAAGTGTTTCAGTGTGTATTGCAAGTGTTTCAGTGTGTATCGCAAGTGTTTCAGTGTGTATCGCAAGTGTTTCAGTGTGTATCGCAAGTGTTTCAGTGTGTATCGCAAGTGTTTCAGTGTGTATCGCAAGTGTTTCAGTGTGTATCACAAGTTTTCGATGGGTTTCACCTCAAACGGCCTCCCATAGAAGACCATGCACATATTTGGACGTTGCTGTTTATTAATACACTTTTACATTATTATCGTCATTACCATTGTGGAATAAAAGTTCTGTTACAAACAAACTCTCCCAGCTTGCACTTGTTTTAAAATTGCTTCTAGTTTCTGAAACTATGGCTCCTTTTCTCTAAACTTTACACACAAAACATGCACTCAAAATGCAAAACATTACACATCACTTTCAAAAGCAAACACTTCTGTCAAAACAAATATAACTTTTATATAAAAAGAATAATAATAATAATTTTTGCATTGTAACTGAACGCACAAAAATAAAATGATATAAATGCATAACTACACATGGATATGACAAATGTAAAACACTACTATCTTGTATCTTTTGATTGTTCATTGTGCAGTGGAGTGCACAGGAGTTTGTCTGAGCACTCACATGCACATGTATGTACAAAAATACACTGTATATACAGTGTGGATGCACAATTGATGAGCCTTACTGTTCTTGAACTGAACTGAATCATCGCTGACTTGAGTTGTTTAATGATACTTTACAGCAGAATTTGTTACTGCATTTAAAGCTTTATAAAAATAAAGATGTATGCATATTTGTACATTTACAAAGTACTGTAAGAGAAATGCAAGTGTGAAAAATGTATTTGTTGCTAAAAACATTGCGTTTTAATTTCTAAGTGATCAAATTAGGTATTATTTAGGGCTGTCAAATCGATTAATTGCAATTAATTGCTTCTAAAATAAAAGTTTGTGTTTACACAATGTATTTGTGTACCGTATATATGTATATATAAATACACGCACATACATGCATATTTTTACGAAATATTTACATGTATATTCATGTTTAGATATGATTTGTATTATATATAAATATATATTACATACCATATATATCTTACACACTCATATATTATGTGTTCACAAACTTTTATTTTGGATGTGATTAATCACGATTAATCGGTTTAACAGCCCTAGTAGATTTACATTATGTGTATCATGTATTAATGTTTTCACACATTGCCATAGGGTGTAAGTAATCAATAATTAAGTGTGGCATTTAAATAGCAGTTTTTTGTTAATTAAACACAAGGACAGATAATGAGCTTGCAGTTCTGCAGACTTGGTCTGAACGAATGAATATATGAATGAATGCTTTCACTGTATGTGCCTCAAATAGCCTAAAACTTTTTAGCAATAAAAAAAACTGTAATATGCAGAGACACTTATCAGTAAACCATTTGCTGGTTTATTCACTGGTTGATATAAACACTTTTCACACTGCAACACTGGCTTAATATGGTTTTGAGGCAGGAGTATCTGTTCGTCTGTATATGGTGTGGAAATTGCACACTGCACCCTCAAGTGCACTAATGTTTCTCAATTCTAGTCCTAAGGGGCCCTTAGCACTGCACGCTCTGAGTGTCTCTTTTATTCATCTACTGTAATTCAGCTCATTAGTAAAGATCTCCCTGACCTGATATAAGTGTTTATGATTACTGAGTCTCCTAAATGGGGTTGAGGTCCCCTGAAGCAGGATTAAAAAATATTCACAATGCACAATGAAAGAGCCTTTACACTGAGCTGAAAACAAAGTATGTTCATGATCAACAGTTCAGCAGTGAAACAAAAGTAGTGAAAGCCACAGATTACTTTAAAGGCTCAGCTCTTCTTCTCCTTTCAAGCCGGTCTCTGTCCTGTGTACATAAAGGTAACACACAATGATGGCACAGTTATTACAGCTGTTGTAACCTCTCAAGCACCTTATGCAAAACTAAAATACAGTGTGACATCACTGAACATATTTTGCTTTAATTTCCGCTGAAGTAAACAAATCTTTGTTTTCAGCGTAAAAGAAGTTGCTTCTGTGTCAAAGGAAGTTGTGGTGAGTGACAAGAAAAAAAAAAAACAGCATGCTCTTTTTGATGTGAGCATTGCTTCTGTCCTATTTTCTTTTTTAAATTTTGTAGAAAGCATTAATGTCACATGACTGAACTGAATAAACATCTTCAGGTTGATCACGACCTTCAATCAAAAGAAAACAGACAGAAACACATACCCTGCTTTTCTTAATGCATCCTGGATTTTCCTCCGTCGCTCTTCATTGATGGGATAGAAGTAAAAAATCACCAAACCGATGAGCAGCAGGCAGATTGGCACCGGAGCGAAGAGCACCTGCAGCGAGTATATGACCTCTGGATTGTGTTTACAAGCACCAGGCTTGTATCCTGCAAAGCTGAAGAGATAGGGAAGGAGAACATCACATGAAGCTTTCACATGAATGAATCACAGAAGCTGTAGGTTTATGGGGGCTCAAAAAAAAGATGTGGTGCGTAGATGAACCCACATCCCTTCCACTGCCATTTATTCTCACTCAGTGCTGAATTGTTTTGGATTCAACACCTGTATTACCAACTATAAAAAATCTGACTGGAGAAAGCTCTTACTGTAGAACCAAAGTAGAGACTCCAACAGACATGCCTCCTCCAAATTTGTTGAAGAAAACGTAGCAGGAGTAGAACAATGGTTCTAGATCCTGGCATGATGGGTTCTTGACTTTGAAGTCGTCCACTACATCTGGCAACATTGACCTAAAATAAATAAATAACCTGGTTATACAGTATGACGTTTCATATACATATTCAAATATATATAACTCACTGACAACTTTATTAGGCACACCTGTTCAACTGCTTATTAAAGCATATATCTAATGCATATATAACTCAATGCATATAGGTATGTAGATATTGTCAATATGATCTGCTGAAGTTCAAACTAAACTTCATGGCATCAGAAACTCAAATAACCACTTGTTACAACCAAGGTATGTAGAAGAACATTTCTGATACGCACAACACATCAAACCTTTAAACAGTGACAGGCCACTCATGTCAGCTAAGAACAGGAAACTGAGGCTACGACTTGCACAGGCTCACCAAAATTGGACAATAGAAAATTGGAAAAGGGTTGCCTGGACTGATAAGTTTCAGTTTCTGTTGCAATCTAATTTCAGTATGATGTAATTTTGAATCAACACAACATTATAATGATGAACATATCATACAACTAATTCCCAGCTGACTACCATCTGGGTTAGGATAACTGTTCAATAATGCAAAAGAAAAACACTGGTTGGAATACGTATTGGTGGAACGAGAGGTCTAACCATAAAAGAGAGATTACATGAGAGTTAAATTACCAAGGGAGCAGATAGAGGGCTGCCAGACTTGTGCCAGATAACATGGACATAATAATGAAGATGGGTAAATTATTTTTCACTAGGGATATCACAATTAGAGCTGGGATATATACCTGCAGAGAAGAGGAGAAAGGGTGAAAATGGGAAACTATTCCAGTTTTAAAACATAGAAACAAATAGCATGCTGATATATGCTGTGTATAATGTACTTGTTATAGCATTCCTATTTCCTTTCTGTGCAGCCATGAATAATCTCATTAGAAATATAGAGTGGTACTCACTGATAGGCCGATGAATATGGTGGTCTTCTTGCCTTTTTTGACCAGTAGTGTCTGCCACATTGGGATGGATATTGTAGCTGATGTCTGCACAAGAAAAGATTACAGGTCTGAAACTAACAATATAATTAAATTAAAAGTATAAACATTTTCTGTAATCTGTAACATAAATGTGAGATCATTAAAAAAAAAGTTGTGATTTTATATAATTATATAACTGAATTAATATAATAAAATAACAAAATTACAAAAAAAAAAAAATTATTATTTAATATATTGAAGAAACCTGGCTACATAAGTTTACACCTATGAAAGTTATTTTTACGGATCAGATCAGGGAGAAATAGCTTCTTGTAGTATCCCTCACCAGTAATATAAGAACAAGATGCTGGAAATATGCTCCCATATTCGCTGCATGAGTACAGAAGAGGGCGAAATTCCCCTGAGCCATCTGAAACAAATATTCTTATCATTATGCAACTGTCATACTTTATAAAAATACATATTTTTTAATTCTTTAATTTAAATCCACTCAGTGACTAATATCAAAAATCATGCAGACCATCTTTCAAGGCAATATTAAAATGCTATTGTGGTATTTTTATGTTTAACAACCATAAAAATACATTCATAATTTGAACAGAAAAATGTCTTACCTGGAAGGCAAGTGAAGCAAATAGGAAGCCAAATACAAGCCACACATATGGAGTGTGTCTCACCACCATCTTCATTCCAGTTAGATAGGGGACATTTATGCTGTCCAGTTTACTTAGAGGGGCTAAAATGAGAAGTAGACATATAAAAATCATTATAATAGTCTTGAATCACTGCATTAAGTAAACTGGCCAAATACACTGCATGGCCAAAAACATAGTAGCACACTCTAATATTTTGTTGGACTGCATTTAGCTTTGACTACGGTGTGCATTCGTCCTGTCATTGTTTTTACAACCTTGAAATGAACCATGAAAAGCCATGAAAAGATTTTTTCTATCAGGATTTGCATTCATTTTTGGCAGAGACCTTGTATTGACAGTGGGAGCACTCCCACTATCTGACCCATGAGATATGTCTTCTGACATGATTTTTTTTAAAGAAATTAAATAATTATTGCCAAACATATAACACCTAAGAAACATGTTAATCACTGCAATAACGATGCAATCATAAACTCTTAAATATTTGCTTATTAAAAGCAAGTGGTTTTTTTTTGGCCAGGCAGTGTATTTATGTATGTGTTTCAAACTTACTGAAAGAACATGTGGTACACAAGACAACAGATGTTAGCATTTTAACTCATGTTAACTCATTTGGACCTACCCAAATGCTCCTTCACTCCAAGAAAAAGCACGAGGCAGCAAAGGAAGTACAGCATTCCTAATACTAATGCTCCAGTCAAATAGGCTCTTCTCTGTAGAAATTAAAAGACAAATCAGCTAAAACTTTGCAACATCAGTACTAAACAAATTCCACTATATGCAGTAATAGGATGTTCTCTATGCCTCACTATATTTTGTAGACTGTCAGATATGTCATCCAGTGAGTCTGTGTGGTTCCCAGAAGCCCCTTCCGTGCCATTCTGTAAACTGCAGACTTTTGTCCTCCTGGCATGGTGCACCCCAACTATCTGACCCTGAATGGCAGCTCCTGCCAGGGTAGCAAACACTTCCATGCCCATTCCTGTATCGTGAGAGAGAACTAAGTTCTTGACACTTCTCTTTTATACAGAAAACAGATCTCAGCTAAGGTTATGCCCCATATATCCCAGTTCTCTCTCTGGCTATCTCTGGCTTAGAAAAAAAATGTTGGAGAAAGCATGTTTCTTCGCTGAGGAAGTGGATCATCATGCATAACAGGACCTATTGTTCTCTCTGTTTGTAAAACGTCCAAATTCCCAAGCTTTTAAACATTTTTCAAACCAATCAAACAAGATTTTGTCTAACCAACATTCAAATTTTTCTTCTTTTTTTTTTTTGCTTTGCTTTTCTTTATTGTTTTATTTTTTGCATTTTTGAATGTCTTTGAATTTCAGTTCATTAAAGTTATATTTTGGGCCTTTTTTGGATAGGACAGTATACAGATCAGACTGGAAAGCATGGGGCAGAGAGAGGGTAACAGGATCAGCAAAATACCTTGGGCCCAATCAAACTCAGGTAACCAGAGGCAAAGCTGCTGTGTATGTTGGAGCTCTGTCCATGAGGCTACTGGCTCCAACCAGTTTTTTGGTTCATTGTTATTCTACTTCCTTAAATTTAAATTCAAATATCAATTCAAAGTTTTTCACCATTTACATTTGGGTGTGGCCCATAATAAGAAATTGGCCTTTATCTTGTGATTATATTGTCAGAAAACTTTGTTCACAAGGACATGAATTTCTGATACTATGAGGGACTAACAGTAATTTCTAAATTATCAGCCATTTATATGAATGGAAAAGATAGATGAAGGGTGCAATACTGGTGTTTACACGAAGGTAATATAAATCCTTTTAATCGCAATCCTAAATCAGTGTGAACGGCTGGGAAGTTTTCCTGATTTCTTTTCAGCTGTCCATTTTGGAACTGACATGTATTTTTGAAAGCTGCTCATCAAACTAAAACTTCCAATATCAGTGGAGATTCAATACTGTTGACTTTGCAATAAAAACATAAAAACTAGAACATAAGATACTTGGCAATTCTTTCACCTAATCATCTATTGACACTTGCGGCTATATTTTCTTACTGTAACCAGTGGCTGAATCACGATCCTTCTGATTCCCCCCCAGAAACATGTTTAGGGAAGAATATGGCACATGGTAGCACTGAATGAGACAGAGACAGGCAAAATGGCTTTAGAGTCAGTTATGAATCATATAACACGTTATAAACAAACAGCTGTCTGAAAATTACAGTGGTGAGGACAATATTTAATTATGCAGTACAGTATGATATCACCATGAGGTTGACATCATAGTGACACTGTATATTTGTTTACAGTGTATGCTGAATTTGCATTCTAATGTATTATTAAATATTCTAATAAAAAAAATCCCCCTATGCAGGAAATGTCATAAACAGCCAAACATCTTTTATTCTAAATCTTTAAAACAACAGTTAACTGTGGGAAGATAGTGGTAATAGTGGGCTTACACTCATGAAGGTGTCAAACAGACAGCACCATGTGAAGTACCAGCCGAAACGGAAGGCAGGGGACATGGTGTCCTGTGGGGTATACCAGAGCATAACGTATGATAGGACCCCAAGTGGCATTGTGAACACAATCCTACGTAAAGAGTGAAGTTGAGCACAGAGTAGTTTTTAAAAGAATCCATTTGAGTACCATATGCTATAGTTTATATGATCACAACTGGAAATATGAACATAAGCAGCTTCTGGTCAAACTGTGAAATATCTAAAAGAGAGTTGAGGAAGTGCTTTACACAGCCAGTCTGACATTAACCAGTACACTCACCAAGGAATAAGTTTGCCAATTCTGGTCCGGCCACTCTTGCTCACAGCATATCCAATCAGAGGATCCGAAATGGCATCCCAAGCTCGACCAAGGAAGAGAATGATGGATGCAGAAAAAGCTCCCATCTATAACAAACATATTGATAGAAGAAAATTACGGGTTTCTCTTAAAATTCCTCCTAAAATTTCTAAAACTCACTGTGCCCTATACATTTTGTAGCATGAAAATGCAGTTACATGTCAAATAATGTCCCACCAAGCTGTTAAAATACAAAATGTATTAACTTTCACAGGACCTTTCACATGTTCCTTTCACTTCCTGCGCTAACAGTTTAGCTAAATACTGTTGAATGTGGCATGCAAACATGACATGCAAATTCAGGAAGAGATACGCATGCGAGTTATGAAGGTCATGCATTTTATTAATGCTCAGTTGTTTTTAGAACCACAGATCAGCTAGTAATTGTGTTTCACAAACTGATAGAAACAGCCCTCAAAACAGCACACAAGGAAAGTGAATAGACAGGATTTGATGCTACAACCTTACATTTACCAGCCCATATCTTTAACCACTAGAGCTACACCACTCTCAAAAGGACATTAGAAATCAACAGACAATAGAAATACATTATCAATGTAAGCAAATAAGACAAGGAGAAGAACATCAGAATATTATAAAAATGTTTTTTTTTGTCTAATCGGTCATATTAACTATATCACAATTCTGCTTATATTCTGATGGAAAGTGAAGCTCCGTTAAGTTGATTGTACAGCAGATTGCATTATATAAAGTTCAAACGTTTACACAGTTAAAAAGCCAGTAAAATATAATGTAAGTCATATGTGCATCTGACTGCTAATAACACTGTAATTTCCATTGTGTAGGGTGATTTCCTGTTAACTATCAAAATTAATGGGTGTGGTAGAGTTTAAAACCAAATGTTTTTCCCTAATATATACTTTCTTCAGAACTTATGGGCAATGCTTATAACGCAGCCTCTTTGCCCATACAGATTTAACATATGTTATGCATAAGATATATATTTAAACCGATACCATTAGTAAAAGAAACTGAATTTGTACAGAGGACATCCATTATGTTAGAGGTTGTGATCTATATGGTCACCAATGACAGCTTTTAAAGACCGCAGCTTCTATCCTTACATACTTACCTTCACAACATCCAGTAAAAAGATCTGCATGAAAAAGCCCTTGGCGGTTGCAGTCATTTGATAAGGCATTCCTCCAACTGCATAGCACAGTTTTCTGGATAAAGGGATGCCGGGAGTTTTCTGCATCAGATCAACGCGTAAGCATCAGTTATTCAGCATGAATTATGCTATATTTCAACGTTAACACGAGACAGACAAACAAAAAATAAATAAATAAATAAATAAATAATAATAAAAACATTAGTTTATTCTCAAATGCTAACTGTTTAAAATGAGCAACATCTATAAGTTCCCTCGATGCTGTAATTTACAAGCTCGGTACCCACTTTACAAGCATCATTAAAACCTCCGGTTAACAAATAATTATTTATAAAGTCTCATACCGGTTGATTGTCGTCATTTTCCGTGGCACAGATATTTTCGTCTGTTTGCTCGTCCAATACATTGACACTATTGTTGGCCATCGTTCAGTTATCTTTATCTAAGAGTTGCCAGTTATAGTTTACTGCCTCTTATACTTTTGCAAAGTGGGCGTGGCTCTTCCTCTAATACTCCTTTCGCAATATTGCTTCAAAAACAATGTATTATTTTTCTCTCTCATAAATAATTGTAATGAATAACTGTTCGACTAGTGACGGAAAGCCGAAAGACCAGTTACACAAATAATTTGTGAATTTAATTCATGTTTGTGAAACTCTAGGATTTCTGTGTGGATCTAATTCTATGTAGTTATCAGTATGTTTCATTTTTGTTAATCTCTTTACTTGTGGATCATAATCTATTTATTTGGAATTATGCAGCAATTCTGTCTCCATAGGATGAACAACTGGGCTTTATGCAATTATGTGCTCTAGCATTTGTTTATAGTACTGCACTGGGGAAAAAAAAGAGACCACTCCAGTTTTTCATTAAATCAACATCTCAACTATTCTATTCCAGGCACACCTCATTCTACTTAATAACTGAATAGGTAATCACCTCAACCAAATCTTATTTAGAGAGGAAAAGTATAAAAACCACAGTGGCCATTACTATCCTCTTGTGACCAGCTGCATGGCAAAAACAGTGCTAGTCGTTTCTCAAAAGTAATTGGAATGGCTAATAACTACTGACCATGGAAAATTTTTTAACAGCTTAATACAGCTTTGTGCATCTTGAGAAATTAGTCACAGGAAATCAGACATTCCACATTATCCGCTTTGCAGAAGGGCTCTAGATATATGCTAACCAGAAATAAATATAAAACTAGCAGAAATAGTCATATCTTATTGAAACACATTCAAGTGTTCAAAGTTACCAAAGAGAACTTGTTTAACATTATATAACATGCATCCACCTGAGAGTGAGCTGGCTATGATTGTCAATACTTTTGAAGCAGACCGTCACTCACTATAGCATAGCGCCATCTACTGGTGTAGTGTTGAACAGCAGAGAAAGCCATTAGAAAGGACACGAGTGTGTCGATGTGAAATGGACATCAATTTATTATTACGTAAGTTTGATTTGGAGTTTTTTTTTTTTTTGTCAATGTTTGATGTCAATTTCAGATCTTCTGAAAATCATCTGCCAGCTGGGACATGTTTCTAAATCTAAAAGAGATGTGTCAAATCAATGCTGTCCAATGCCCCATTTAAGAAAAACGTTACTTAAACATGACCAGGCTGACAAAGAATTCATATAAAGCAATAAATATCAATCCATCACACAAATCATTGATGTCAATGTGTGAAGTCCATGTGACATAAATTTGATGTCTTAACTATGAAACTGATTTGATGTAAAATGAATGTCAAACACATTGGCCTGCTGCATACATTAAAACAATTTCAGTG
The DNA here is from genome assembly GCF_963082965.1 of Carassius carassius. Classification (NCBI taxonomy): domain Eukaryota; kingdom Metazoa; phylum Chordata; class Actinopteri; order Cypriniformes; family Cyprinidae; genus Carassius; species Carassius carassius. The sequence goes on from NC_081800.1 coordinate 11,381,996, forward strand.
TATTAACTTCATATTTTTACGCAAGAAATTGCTGTCCAAACTGACCTTAAAATTATGTTATACAGCATCTTGATCAAGTCTTGACTAACATTTGACGTCAAATTGATATCAATTGACATAAAGGTGCCCACATGAGAGCCTCCATCAGGAACATTTCTATTGGACTTTTTCTGTCATTCCAAGTTAATTGTGAGGAAGCAACAAAACTGAGCGGTCTGATCCACAATACAAGAACCTGGATTCACACTAGCTGAAAAGTCTACAACTTTGAATTTCAGTAGCTATGCCTACTGTAGCTCTTAGTAGAAAAAGACCCACTTTTCAGCTGTTCCTCTAGCTGTGGTTGAGGAGATCCTCCTGAATCTTCCTGCTCATCAGGTGGTGCGAGTCTGTCGTCTGGTGTGTCATGAGTGGAAGGAGCTGGTGGACAGCGCTGCACACTGGAGAGAACGCTGTCGGAGAGAGGGCTTACAGCCATTTGAGGGTTTCCAGAGCCCTAGATGACTGCTGCCTGTTTTACTTTCAAATTAAGGGTGTAATTTGCTCAAGAATCCCAGAGCAGATGGTGAGTCACATAATTAAGACTGCAATAAGTGTCACTATCGAAATGCGATTTTGTTTCTGGTAAAGTCACTTTTCTGCTGTTCTTACTAGGTAAACTTAAAATGTAAATGAGAGGGGAATTGTAGATTTTCTCCTCTCCTGCATCTTCTAGCCTCCAGCTCATTGTAAAGTATCTGTTACATAACATGCTCTCGTCTCAACACTCACTTCATCTGTAGTCGTGTTATGTGGGTGTCTGGAGTAGAACAAATCCACCTCCCACATCACCTCTATGAACAACACGACAAGTCACCACATGTTAATTGGTCTTAAATTGATAGTTGAGCCAAAAATTAAAAATTCTGCGACCATTAACTCATGTCATACCAAAACTGTATGACTTAGATTCGTCTTTGAAGAAAATTTTTATTTGACATGAAATGGATACAGTTGAAGTCAATGGTAACCAAAACTGTTTGGTCATCAACCTCCTTCTTTTGTGTTCTCCAGAAGAAAGCAAGTCAAACCAGACTGGAATAACATGAGGGTGAGTAAATAATGACAGAATTTTCATTTTTGGGTGAACTATTTATTAAAAAAGGTACACTGTAAAAAATGACTGTGATTTTAACGGTAAAAAACTGTGAAAATGCTACAGTACAAACCTGTTTACTGGTTAACGGTAATTTCCTGTAAACTTTACAGGGAAAAACCGTAAACTTACGTTCCCAGAATTCTCTGCGTTGCATTTCAAATTTTGTTTGAATTTCATGTTTTTTCTTTGAAATAACTATGTTTCTTCTCAATTTTTTCTCATCTGTTATGTTTATTAGGTTTGTATGTTACATAAAATGTTGTTAAATTAATGTTTATTGCATATTTCAGTTTAATGAGTCTCACCATGATGGTGTTTAGTGCTTGTGTGAATCACACCGTGCACCTTCTATGTATCTTATTATTTAAAAGCTGCTTGTGATGGGCTTTGTTTCACCACGTGACTCTCTCATCACCACCTGCTTTTGGTGGTTACCAGTGTAATACAAAGGTACAAAACAGATTTCAGTGCTTCAGTAAGTTTGTATATTAATATTAAATCAGTTAAATTATGGTATTAAACTGTAAATATAAAGTAAAACCGTTAAACCTACAACAGTGTAACTGTATTTTTTACAGTATAAAACCGTTAAACCAAAAATATTTTTTACGGTATAATTCTGGCAACCACAGCTGCCGTTTTTTTATCGTATTTTTTACGGAATATTTTTAACAGTGTAAAATGACATCATAAAGTTAACAACATACGCCAAGACATTTATCTTCATTTAGTTCAGGATCGTTCTTACTACCGGAATGGTACTTTTAATGTACACATACAGTAAAAAATTAATTAATTAAAAACATAATAACTTAACTAAAACATGATTTGTTGTTAACCATTAATTAGGCTGTGTTCATACTGAATTTCGAGCTGTGTAGTTTCCTTCTCCTCCTCAACAGGTTATATGATATATTAGTTTATTGTAATATTATATTCTAATTTTGATGATACTTAAAGAAGGTCTAGTATCTGCACTAGTCTAATACATGCAGAATTTAAAAGTACCATTCCGTTAGTAACTAAATGAAGATAAATGTCTTGGCGTATGATGTGTTTATTGAACCAATCAGATAAGAGTAAATGGAGAGTAATTTTATTGGCTACAAGACCTGCCTACCCCTCATGCTTGCAAAACTCATATAGTGAGAGAATTTTGCCAAAATTGTAAGTGCAGAGAAAAAAAGATGGAGCTGTACATATCGGATTATTTCGGGAACTTTTTGTCTTACATACATTAATTTCTCTGAAAAGTGTAAACACTTTACACACAGCAACATCATTGCAACCAGTGATATGCACCATATCTGTCTGGATATGGTGCAGAAATTACACGCTGCACCTTTTAGACCACTAAAGTTTCTCAATTCTGGTCTTGAGGCCCCACAGAACTGCATGATTTAAATATCTCCTTTATTCAACTCGTGTGTAACAAGATTAGTGTAATTCCTAAATGGTTTTAGAATCCCTTCAGAGAAGTATTAAGAAATATTCACTATGCACGATGAAAACAAAACATTCATTATTAACAGATCCAGAACCTGTAAACATTACAAAAGTAATTAAATCCTTATGAGTAATAAAATGTGACATAGTGAGTGATTACATCACAGGCTCAGTTCTTCTTCTCCTTTCATGCTGGTCTCTGTCCTGTGTAAAACAGACACATTTGAATATAATACGCAGTGCTAAAAACAAATGTAAAGACTTAAAATGAACCTTGGCTTAAAGTGATTGTGAAAGCAGTTGCTTTTGTACAGAAGTAAGATGTGGCAATGAAAAAAATGGCACAATTTTTGATAAGAAATATATGTAGAAAGAGTTAAAGTATCATTCATGACTCCTTAACTCAGTCCATTATTCTGGCAAAATAAAAACCATGAAGGTAATAAAAACAAATACATACCCTGCTTTCCGTAATGTGTCCTGGATTTTCCTCCGTCGCTCTTCATTGATGGGATAGAAGCAAAAAATCACCAAACCGATGAACAGCAGGCAGATTGGCACCGGAGCGAAGAGCACTCGCAGCGAGTATATGACCTCTGGATTGTGTTTACAAGCACCAGGCTTGTATCCTGCAAGGCTGCAGATATAAGGATAACACCAAACAAAACATTGGAAAATCAATTGGAAACAATTGGTTTTAGGTGAATCAAAATCTGACTGGAGAAAGCTCTTACTGTAGCACCAAAGTAGAGACTCCAACAGACATGCCTCCTCCAAATTTGTTGAAGAAAACGTAGCAGGAGTAGAACAATGGTTCTAGATCCTGGCATGATGGGTTCTTGACCTTGAAGTCGTCCACTACATCTGGCAACATTGACCTAAAATAAATAAATAACCTGGTTATATACAGCAGTTTGACTATATTAAAGTTAATATGGTTGTAATGATAATAACATACATGATGATAATTGTGTGGGTTGTGTGTCGGTGAGGTGAGGGCATTAAGAATAAAAAAGATATATTTTTTTATGAGTTGCCTTACCAAGGGAGCAGATAGAGGGCTGCCAGACTCGTACCAGCTAACATGGACATAATAATGAAGACGGGTAAATTACTTTTCACTAGAGATATCACAATTAGAGCTGGGATATATACCTGCAGAGAAGAGGAGATGAAAAGTGGAAACAAATATAAAAAAGAAAATTAATATATATTTGGAGTGATTATTAATCAGTATTTAATTATAAAACATAATTGATTGAATAAAGTTATGATTTAGCATATACTCTTAATAGTCACTAAAATTAACGATGCTATTAGAATTGTTTAAACGTCCTGAAAAAAATCTAAATGTAATTTTTGCCATATCGCCCAGCCCTACTTTATGTAAATCTTTTAAGATTTCACTTGTTTTTCTACAATTTGACTGATCAGAATAATTTTTACCTAAGTGGACGTTTGGGCCGTCGGTGAGAGTGAGCGCTCTGATTGGATGTTCCATTAAGTGAATGAGTCAGTGCCGAGAATTAAAGCAAAAGTGATGAAAACAAGCATGTGAATGAAGGCGGTCCAGACAGAACGCTGTTTGTGATCTTTCCCGATCATTCTAATATGCAAATGTTTTCATAACAACAAGTTATTAACGTTACTGATATTCCAAAATCTAAGCAAGCGCTGCTTTGTTTCCATTTCGTATATCTGCATTTATCTCTATTTCTCCTTTTGAATGACGAATATATAGTATTAATAGCTGCTGATATGAACAGCTCATTCCTCTCACGCATGCGCAGAACGCACGTGTTAGTTTGCCGTTCGGCTGCAGTCTGTGCGGTGTAGTGGTGGAAATTATGATTCTTTTTAGAGATTCGTTCATTTTCAGTTCGTTCACCAAAATGATTCGTTCAGTGACCATTTCTTCGTATTACACAAAATAAGCCAGCAGATGGCAAAAAAAGAGTGTATTATGTGTTATGTCTTAAGTCAACGAACGTATTCACTTGTTACAAAAACTGATCTGGCTTTATTAAAATGTGTGTATAATCACATTCAATATATAAAGTCTAATTAAGTTTTTCAGATGAACAAAGCACAAGGTTTTCTTGCCTAATTAGCATTTTAATTGTTTGGTCAGACAGTTTGTATATTATATATTCACATTCATAAATCGGGGATTAAACATGGAGTTGCTAAATATCAAAACAAGCGTATGTGCACAGTACAGTACTTAACTGCGCTTTGCATTTTTGCGAGATTGACATGCTAAATGGCAGACTAACCCTGTTTACTCTCATTCATTTCGTTCACGAACGAGATAAGCGATGTACCAGTTCATTTCATTCACGAACGACATGTTTCAACTCATTCACGAACGACATGTGTATCAGTTCTGCCATTTTATTCACTAACGACATGTATCAGCTCATTCAACTCATTCACGAACGACATGTGTATCAGTTCTGTCATTTCATTCACGAACGACATGTATCAGCTCATTCAACTCATTCACGAACGACATGGGTACCAGTTCAGTCATTTCGTTCACGAACGATAAGATCTCCAGATCTAGTTCAGACTCATATGAAACTCGTTCATTAAGGGCGTATTCGTTCACTACATTCAACAAATCACATACTCTGTCACATCTCATACTCGAAGGCTATTTGGCTCGAGGTTGAGTAATTCTTTGACAGGATGAAATGGTTGTTACCCGGTTCACTGAGCTGCGCATGCGCTGCTTATAGCGCCGCGCTGCTGTGAAGGGAGGAACTTCACTGAACGATTCGTTCACCTAAAAGATTCGTTCAAAAAGAACGATTCGTTCACGAACGACACATCACTAGTGCGGTGTTTTCCAGCGCAGCTTTTTGGTCTGAAGCTGCCGACAAGAGGCAACAACACCGTCGGCTTTCATCGCCACTAGTTCTTTGAAGTCGACTTGGTCAACAACCAATAATAAAGAGTGGTACTCACTGATAGGCCGATGAATATGGTGGTCTTTTTGCCTTTTTTGACCAGTAGTGTTTGCCACATTGGGATGGATATTGTAGCTGATGTCTGCACAAGAGCAGAAAGAAATAAAATACCATGAAAAACATACCATGCTGCATAATTAAACATTAATCATTAAATTTGACTGACTACTGTTTCATTTAAGAAGTAATTTGTAAGATAAATCGAGAGACAATTCAAAAACAAGTTAATACAGTGATTTAATATAATATACATTTTATAATTTATTTCATTTGCTTCATGTTGTAACATCTTAATTAATAGGTCATATTAATAATAGGTATTTCTTTTTTTTCTTTTTTCATTTCTTTACAGGTCAGATTTTGCTAACTAGCTAATTTTAGTATTTTATATAATAACATAATAATAATAATACTTTCATATAATAATATAAATAATAAATTTGAAATAATAAATCCATCACCAATAGTATGAGAACAAGATGCTGGAAATATGCTCCCATATTCGCTGCATGAGTACAGAAGAGGGCGAAATTCCCCTGAGCCATCTGAAACAAATATTCTTATCATTATGATTTCTGTCATACCTAATAAAAATCCATTTGTTGTCTCTATAACTATGGCTATCAAAACCATAATAAGTAACAGACAGGGCACTTTTGGTATTTTGATATCAACCACAAGCACTTCAAAATTCATTCATAATTTAAACAGAAAAACTTTTGACCTGGAAGCCAAGTGAAGCAAAAAGGAAGCCGAATACAAGCCACACATATGGAGTGTGTCTCACCACCATCTTCATTCCAGTTAGATAGGGGACATTTATGCTGTCCAGTTTACTTAGAGGGGCTAAAATGAGATGTAGACACATGCAAGTCATTATATCAGTCATTGCAACAGCCCACTAGCATGTGGTGATATAGCTATCAAAAAGACCCCCACTGTACACTTGATTGTAAATAGTCAAATAAAATCCAGTATAGGCTAAGCAGTCTTAAAGTTTTGCTGTCCATCCTCAACCTTACCACTGGCTCTACTCTTCACCACAACCAACATAGCAGAAAAATCTGTAAGTCCTAACATAATAAAACATATACTAACTTATGTCTCCCCATGCTAATCATGGCTAATCATGATGTGGTAGTCTTAGTAAAGGCTGAAAGAACATATGGTAAACACAGCTTAGGCTATCTGATAGTTTAACGCATGTTAACTCATTTGGACCTACCCAACTGCTCCTTCACTCCAAGAAAAAGCACGAGGCAGCACAGGAAGTACAGCATTCCTAATACTAATGCTCCAGTCAAATAGGCTCTTCTCTGTAGAAATTAAAAGACAAATGGCACTACCATTAGAAAATGTTGGGGTCAGATTTTTTTTTATTTTTTTTTTTTACATTTTTTAAAGTTAATATTTGTATTTGGCAAGGATGCATTCAATCAAACAAAACTGAGAGCAGAGACGTTTTAAATGTTACAAGAGCAACATTTAGCGTTTGCTCTCTGAAGTATAAACTTTTATTTTGAATAAAACCTTCGTCATCTTCATTGGATAAACCATGACACACCAACCTTTTGAACCTTTTGTAATGGATATTCAAACACTTTGCAACATCAAAACTTATGGAATGAGAAAACTGGGAGAACAACGTTGATCTTAAAAATAATAATAATAATAATAATTCCTTACATTTTTATATAGCGCTTTTCTAGGCACTCAAAGCCCTTTACATAGACAGGGGGTATCTCCTCATCCACCACCAGTGTGCAGCATCCACCTGGATGATGCGACGGCAGCCATAGTGCGCCAGAACGCCCACCACACACCAGCTTACTGGTGGAGAGGAGACAATGGGGATTGTTAGGAGGCCATGATGGTCAGAGGCCAATGGGCGAATTTAGCCAGGATGCCGAGGCCACACCACTACTCTACTGGGATTTTTAATGACCACTGAAAATCAGGACCTTGGTTTAATGTCTCATCCAAAGAACGGTGCTTGTTGACAGTATAGTGTCCCCATCACTACACTGGGGCGTTAGGACCCACACAGACCACAGGGTGAGCACCCCCTGCTGGCCTCACTAGCACCTCTTCCAGCAGCAACCTAGTTTTCCCAGGTCTCCCATCCAGGTACTGACCAGGCTCAGCCCTGCTTAGCTTCAGTGGGCAACCAGTCTTGGGCTCCAGGGTGATATGGCTGCCAGCCTAGGTATTTAGACTAAGTATTTAGACTAAAATACCTAGACTAAAGAATATAATTCCTGTTTCTGGAAATATAACAGATTATACTTGGCACAGTATATGGTTTCTAATGTCATATTTAGAGTTTGATATTTATGATATTTACATCTGGAGGTACTACATTCTCTGGTACAACAGTTCCAGAGAAAGGGCCTACATATGCTCAAAACAAGGAAGTATATTATCCTCTACACATGACTAAATTATGAATTTAGGAAAAAGTTGCCTTTGATAGTTCACAGTAAATTTGTGTGGCCATTTCACAATCAACAACTAATAACAAATTCCACTATCCATATGTGCTTGACACAATGGTAAAAGGATGTTCTCTGTGCCTAACTGTATTTTGTAGACTGTCAGATATGTCATCCAGTGAGTCTGTGTGGTTCCCAGAAGCCCCTTCCGTGCCATTCTGTAAACTGCAGACTTGTGTCCTCTTGGCATGGTGCACCCCCACTATCTGACCCTGAATGGCAGCTCCTGCCAGGGTAGCGAACACTTCCATGCCCATTCCTGTATCGTGAGAGAGAACAAAGTTCATGAAATGTGTCTTTTATATAGGAAACAGATCTCAGTTAAGGTCATGTCCTATATATCAAAGTTTCTGCTCTCTATTTCCAATGTTTCCTTTTCCTACTTACAAATAATAACAAAAAGAATGATGAGAGGAAGTATGATCTATCTAGCTACATCTCAATCCTCAATCCCAGGCACCTGAACTGCTTTTTTCTTCGCCCAAATGAGGGTAACAGTCATGCCAGAATGTGCACTGGATATACAGCGGCTGGCAGCCTCCTTAAAAAAAGGGCATTTCAAGACATTTCAGAAGATGCAGGGTCTCATGGCCTCTGCATCTTTGGTGTTACAGCTGGACCTGCTGTGTATGTGGCCCCTTCAGTACTGGCTGAAACCATTAGTTCCGCCACACACCTGGCGTCTTGTTTGCCTTTGTGCCAAGGTGGACCAGGCTTGTGTGTCAGCACTGGCCCCTTGGAAAGACTCTCAGTGGATGGAACGGAGCGTGCCCCTGGGAATGGTCTGCAAAAGGAAGGTGGTCTCGACAGATTATTCCAATTTAGGCTGGGGAGTGCTGTGCTACGGCAAACCGGCTTTCGGCCTCAAGTGTCAGGAAATGCATGTGGTATGTTTGGGCCTTCGCACCTTCCTGCCAGAACTGAAGCGACACCAAGTCCTGGTCAGATCCAACAGCATGATGGTAGTGTCTAGGGCTGGGCGTTATATCTAATGATATGATCATGAGCATCTAGTAAGTTAATCTGGTTCTGTGATTACCACTAAATCGCCATTACCTGCTTTCAAATGGAGTGGCATTTAATAGACAGAGCTGTAGATCATTGACAATCTACGCAATATTGCGTTCATTATCTCCTTTGATGAATATGCAATATGAACCTGATACTGCGTAGCTTGTCAGTGATCTCCAGGAAGAACTCTCCTCGAAGCGCCTCTTTTTTCTAGTAGAGCACTTCTTGGAATGGGCTCAGATGAACTTGTGTTCGATGAGAGTGTTGCATGTGCCGGACAAGTTGAACCAAGGAGCAGATATACTGTCCCCTCCGACGAGTGGATGCTACACCCACAGATGGTTCAAAAATCTGAGTGATCTTTGGCAAGGCAGAGGTCAAACTCTTTGCCTCAAAAGACAACTCTCATTCCCCAACTTATTTTTCTAAGGACACGGACATCTTGGACCATAACTGACCCAACCTCCTCCTTTACGCTTTTCCCCCAATCGCTCTGAATATCGGATTTGGATCGGTCTCGTTAGATTGAAATCCGGATCCGGCAGAAATGCCAGTATCAGAGCGATATACAGATCCTGATTATCAGATAGGCGCACTCCTAGGCCCCACCCATTCAGTTCAGGAGAAAAAAGGCTTTGTCCTATAGCGTCTTTAGCAAGACAGAGTACTCGTTACCCCCATATCTCAGGGAACCAAGGTTGCGTTAGTAACTGTGAACATTATGTCAAGATCACAAAAAAATGAAGTCGTGATAACAAGAAAACTAATTTTGTTATCTTCATATCACGAGAAAATAAAGTTGTGATAATAATAACTTTTGTCATGTTGAAACAACTCTTTAATTAATCAAGTCGTGATTACTTGAAAACAAGAAAGAAAAATAATAATCCATGGCCTCTGAGGACTTCAGTAGAATTTCTATTAATTTTCATTCAACTTCCTTATGAAAATTTGAATAGTGATTCTTCTGTTTCAATTCAAATTCAATTCAAATTCAGGACTATATAAGGTACCCATAAGGTACCCACCTATTCAGTTATGAATGGCACATATGAATGGTGTTACTTATACACAAACTATTATTTGAATTTAGAATATTATGAGATTTGATTTGCTCTTAGATTGGTGAATGCTAGAAAAAAATTGTAGAAGATCTGACTGTAACAGTAATGATTGTGAAGGCTCTAAGCAGTGAAAGAAGTTTCAAAGTTTTAAAGTTTTCTGCTCCCCTCCTCTTAGGACACCTAGCTGCTTCACATAAAAATTATATACTCTATCTTAAGGTGCTCCTGGCAATGAGTTCAATCAAGTTCATTAACAGATTTATAATTCATTTAATCGTTTAGCAGATATGGGCTGATACATTTAAATTTTTTTATGTGACCCATAATATCTAATTGGCTTATGTCTTGTGAATGAACATAAACAACAGTATATTTGGATGTAACATGCCAAATCTCATGAATTTCTGATGCTATGGGGCTCTTAGATCAGTAATTAGATCAGTCATTTATTTGTGACAGAATAAAGGCTATAATACTAATGTCGTACACTAGAGAGTCAAAGGGCAAGAAATCCTTTTACAAGAAATTGCATTGCCAATGGCAGAATATTTCCTGATTTCCGTTTTGAAGTCAGTTATCTCTTTTGGAACTTACGTGTTTCTGTAAGCTGTTTCACTGAACCCTAACATACAATATATTATAATATAATATAGATATGTTTAGAAAGATATATTGCAATTCTATGAACTTGCCCCAAACTAATCATCTATTATTGGTGCTTTGACTAAAATGATTCTTACTGTAACCAGTGGCTGAGTCTCGATCCTTCTCATTCCCCCCCAGAAACATGTTTAGGGAAGAATATGGCACATGGTAGCACTGAATGAGTCAGAGAGAGAATTAAATGTTTTGGTGTCAGTTATGAATCATAACACATTACATAAGCAAATACAGCTGTTAAAAACTGCTGTGGTCAGTACTATATTTACCATGAATACTTCACAAGAAAGAGGTGGAAACTGTGTCACTGTATATTTGTTTGAAATTCAAAACTAATTTACATTTAGTCTTCCCCTCATGCAGGAAGTGTCCTTAACCTGCTGAACATCCTTAATGCTAAATGTGTAAAACAACAGAAAACTATAGGCAGATAATAGTGGGCTTACACTCATGAAGGTGTCAAACAGACAGCACCATGTGAAGTACCAGCCGAAACTGAAGGCAGGGGACATGGTGTCCTGTGGGGTATACCAGAGCATAACGTATGATAGGACCCCAAGTGGCATTGTGAACACAATCCTACGTAAAGAGCATGGATAAGCAGAGTGGCACATGAAAAACATTCGGCATATAAAAAAGGTCTTTGAAAGTGTACAACATCCATTTATATGCTCAACATTTGTAAAACACATGTAAGCAACCTGTGGTCCAGCTGTGAAATATTTCAGTGAGATTGGAGGATATGTTTCACAGCCAGTCTGACATTAACCAGTACACTCACCAAGGAATAAGTTTGCCAATTCTGGTCCGGCCACTCTTACTCACAGCATATCCAATCAGAGGATCCGAAATGGCATCCCAAGCTTGACCAAGGAAGAGAATGATGGATGCAGAAAAGCCTCCCATCTATAGCAATCATGAAGATAGAAAAAAAAAATTCTTCTAACATACCTACTGTGCACCATTTTTGTAACAATTATCTTGTAGTATAAAATGCAGTAGCAAAATGTTCTAACATGCTGTTAAAGTATAATAATATATGAATTTTCTCAAGATCTTTCATATTCCCTTTAACATACTTCCTGTGCTAACAGTTCAGAGTTGTGTTGAACATGGCATGCAAACATGACATGCAAAGTGAGGAAGTTTTGAGGATGGAGCATCATGCATTTTATAAATACTCAGTTGTTGTACGTTTTTATAATCCCCAGATCACGCAGTGGTTATCTCTTTCAAATCCCTTGAAACTTTTCATTCACCAGCCTAGATCTTTAACCATGCGGGATACACAATCCTCAGAAGGACATTTGAAACCAATGGACAAGAGAAATAAGACCAAAAAACATATCAGTACATTATAAAAAATATTATTAATTTTTTATTGTCTTATAAGTTTTTATTAGTTATTTATTTTTTTACATTTCAATGGAAAGTGAAGCTCAGTTAAGTGTTAGAGCAGGTCAGATTATATTCATCTTTAAGGTAATCACACAATATAATGTGGCACATTTACACAATTGTGTGTAAACAGGCCACTATGAAACTGAATTTATACAGAGGACATATGGTACACTATATGGTATTCATTACTGATAAAAACCTAAAAAACACATATTTTATTCATATATACGCACCTTCACAACATCCAGTAAAAAGATCTGCATGAAAAAGCCCTTAGTGGTTCCAGTCATTTGATAAGGCATTCCTCCAATGGCATAGCAGAGTTTTCTGGATAAAGGGATGCCAGGAGTTTTCTGCATCAGATCAACATGTATGCCTCATGTGAATTATTTTGTGAATAGTGTTATTTCAACATGAAAAATGCTGAATTTTAATAAAGCACGTCTCTTGAAATGAAAAAATATAAATATATATACACTGATGTTCAATAGTTTGGGATCAGTAAGATTTTTAATGTATTTTAAAGAAGTCTCTTCTGTTCATCGTGGTTGCATTTATTTGACCAAAAATACATTAATACTGCAAAATATTATTACCATTTAAAATAATAGTTTTCTATTGTAATGTACTTTAAAATATCATTTATTTCTGTGATGCAAAGCTGATTTTTCCAATCTTCATTTTCACATGATCCTTTTTGGGAATCTGTGATACTTTTTTTCAGGATTATTTGATCAATAAATTTAAAAAGAATAGTGTTTATTTAAAATATAAATATTTATCTAAATACCACAAACTTTTGAAAGATAGTGTATATTGTTACAAAATAATTACATTTTGAATAAATCCTGTTCTAGTTAACGTTTTATTCATATATATTCATATATACATATACATACATACATACATACTGTACATACATACATATATATATATATATATATATATATATATATATATATATATATATATATATATATATATATATATACTCTTGCCAATATTGATATCAGATCAGCATATTATAATTGATTTCTGAAGGATCATGTGAAACTGAAGACTGGAGAAATGACGTTAAAAATTCAGCTTTGATAAATAAATTATATTTTAAAGTAGCCTATGTTAAAATAGAAAACCATTGTTTTGAATTGCAATAATATTCCACAGTTTTACATATTTTTTCTGTAATAAATGCAGCCTTGATGAGCGAAAAAGACTTATTTATTGAAGGATACAAAATCTTACTGATCCCAAACTTTTGAACTGCATGCATATTTGATATATTTAAAAGTCACCAGCACCTCATTGTTCAACTCTGTTTAGAGGTGTTCCTACACTTTTACAGTTTCTTGATGCCGAAGCGCTTTAAGTTACTGTTACTTGCACCATCAAACAAACACTCTGTTGTTTACAAAGGATAAAAATGTTATATCATACCGACTGAGTGTCATCGTTTTCCGTCACACATGCTATGTTCTCATCGGTGCGACGGTCCAGTATATTCCCGTTGTTGATCGCCATCGTTCAGTCATCGAGGAAAAGAATCGACAAGTTAGTTTTTCTGTGTATTGTAGGCTACTTTTTGACAAGTAGGCGTGGCTGGCTTTAGCATTGGCAAAGTTTCGCGGTAGAAATATGATATGTACAGAATAAAACACTTCAATGAAGATAAAGAAAGAAAGAAAGAAAGAAAGAAAGGTCCTGAGGTCTGTACAATTATTTTTTATTGCAACCAGAAAGCAAGCAAGTTCATATTAAGTAGCCTAATGAAATAATACAATTGGGCATTCACCAAGATGCATGAATGACAATACAACTCCATTACAAGTTACAAATTACACTCGTGGTATCAAATGAGTAGCTATAATACTAACAGTCCAGGTATCTCCATATAATCAAACTAATAGTCAAAGTATCATCTGTATTTCAGTCAAAGTGTCTGTTTTTCTTCTACTTTATTTCAGAAGGCACATCTAACAGTAGTATAGAGATCTGTCCAGAAGCTGAAGAGAGTGTTTTCTGTTTGACTTGCAGGGGCAATGCAATGGTTTCTGGGCCCCCTGAACAGTATATTGATTGAAGCCCCCCTCAGTGTTCTAAAGGGGGGACCCCTTCAGTACAAATTTTATGTTAGGACCCCTCTCTGACCAGGCCCTTGGAATCATAACCTTCCCCGCTTTTACAGCGCGGGGAAGGTTATGATTCCAAGGTTATGGTTTATATGGAAGGTTATGGTTTATATGTTAAGCCTTGGAGTCGCTTTGGATAAAAGCGTCTGCTAAATGAATAAATGTGAATGTAAACTCTGGATCCACGTTGGATTTCATATATTTCATCCATATTAAATTATTTGGAGTGATTATCAAGTAATTAATCAGTATTTAAGCTCTTGTTTTGGCTGATTGAATAAAGTTATGATCTACCATATACTGGTAATAGTCACTAAGATTAATCATGTTATTGGAATGTGTTTTTCTTTGTTTGTGTGAAGACTTTCAGTATGTTAAACTTTGTTTAACTGTTACTCCTCTCAGGTTAAAAGTCTCTGCCTAGGTCATAGAGGCCATCAGGGTCTGAGCTTCTCTCCTTTTATCTCTCTGAAAAGTTGCACTCAGTACCTGATAAAAGTAAGAGCCTAGCTATTCAACCTATAAGTAGTTAAAGGTTTCTCTATGCAAGCCCGCTGGTATCAGTCTGTCCTGAACCAGCCTGCAGGGAGATTCAGAGATTCAGTCTCTTGAGAACTCTAATCATTTGTTACCTAAATAACCTTAGAAGATATGCTTTTAACTTTATGTAAATCTGTTAAGATTTCACTGGTTTTTCTACGATTTGACCAATCACAGACCATTTTACCTAAGTAATGATGTATCTCATGACCTTTGTATAACTGCTGCTGTAATGAGAATGTATGCAGAGCAGCCTACGAACTCCTCGTGAGTATTGAAGCTGACTTCTGCTGATGAAACTGCAAACTCTTTTCTTCAGTAAATTTGATTTCATCATACCTGGTCCTTGGGTTTAACTGTAAATCCCCTACAAGAGTTACCATTAATTATGCTATATATATTATCCCTTATATAGGCACACCTCTCTCTGAAACTGATTTACTGAATTATTGCTATTAATTTTCTTTATTCTTTAGTCTATTTGTATGGGTTTTTTACTGTACATATATCTTATATTTATGCATCTCAATAAAACCAATTAATACAATTATTTTTTTGGAGTAAAGTCTGCGAAGGTGAGCTCTTATATAAAAAAAATCTTCATGGAGACATGACGTTATCAGATATTTCTGGCTGCAGAGTAAATGAAACACGAGACATGTACATCTGAAAATATGGTATTTTTACTATGGCTTCAATGATTGAAAATGTTTGCAAAAAGGTCACAAAATTCCTTACAGATTCAATCACATCATCTTTACATTTCTTACATTCTTTTTCAACTGTTACAAATTCAAAATTAATACATAGATAGAGGAGATGAAAAAAAAGATATAATATCTCATCAACTGCTTTCAACATTACTTAAGTAAACTGATTACTTTAGTGCATGTTTATGTATGTACTTATAGTTGCAGACTAAGTTCCCTCATATTTACAGCGTTTATTAGAACTAAGTACATTCACGGAAGTGCTTTGTAATGTTTTATGTCTCCTTTATGGCATATTGCATCATTAGAATTCCTTTGTGCACCTTTGTGCCTGTTGCACAAAAATGCAGTAAGACACTATCTTTCTTCAGCTGGACAAATCTCCACACTACTGTTAGTGACCCGTATCCCATACCAGCCTGCCCGATACTGTGTATCCACCCCTCCATGAGTACAGCGGATAAACTGAACCCCAGGTCCATAATCCTTAAAGACATGTGTCATCTGAAATAAAGCAGAACAAATACAGAGGCAATGACACCTAGACTGTTAGTTTGATTATAGGGGAATAACTGAACTGTTAGCATTATTCTACTCACTTAACACCATGGCTCATCATTCCACTGTTGGAAAAAAACTTTCTCAGGCTAAAAAGTACAGATGGGTTTTTTCCTCCTATCAAGCAACTCCACAAAGATCTCATACTGACACCCACAATCAAAGCGTGGGGCATACCTGCAGATCACACATCACGTTAATGTGCTTTCACTATAGAACCTGATTTGTAAGTAACACTGGTACTGCATTTAAAGGGACAGTTCACCCAAAAATGAACATTATGTCATCCTTATTGTGGAACACAAAAGAAGACTTTCGAAAATCAACGGGGTCCAAACAACACTGGAGCACATTGACTTTCAAAACACAGACAGTTTAAAGAAATGTCCTTGTGGCGAGTGGGGCGGGGCCGAGGGACGTGGGAACAAGGAGTGAGGCCGGCACTGATTTGCCCAATCATTGCCGGCCTCACTCCTTGTTCCCACGTCCCTCGGCCCCGCCCCACTCGCCACAGTCCTTTATATTCCAAAGAAGATATTGGGTTTTTTTTCAGATAGAGGAGCATAAAAAGAGTTTGAGCAAACACTAACCAGTCTGATATTTTGATATGAGGTTGTAGTTGCTCCATGAAAGCAGCGTTGTAGCCTTCCTTCTTCAAATCTATCAGCTGTTGCTTCAAACATAACCTGAGGACAAAGGTGGATTGGCTTGCTGATTGAATGATAATCATATATTGACAAATAAATAAGCTAAAATCTTTGCAAATTGTCAAATGTACCCATAAGTGTTACGGATCACTCGGGAAGCTGAGGAGGTAACAGATGAAGATGTTTATTTTTAAAGACACAAGCAGAGGAGCAGGAAGTGAGGAGTGAGAAGGAGTTTGGATCCGTGCAGGTAGGGCTGTGACTTCTTGGAGAGACGGTGAACCACACACACACGCACACTTCGGGGAACTGGGTTCTTCGGAGAGAATCTCTGGAGAGAGTAGAAGAGGAGTTAGTCCTTATAGTAAGCATAAAGGAATGATCTTGTCACGAACGTGACCGGACAATGAGGCTTGGTCAGAGAGGGGTCCTAACATAAAATTTGTACTGAAGGGCCCCCCCTTTTAGAACACTGAGGGGGGCTTCAATCAATATACTGTTCAGGGGGCCCAGAAACCATTGCAGTGCCCCTGCAAGTCAAACAGAAAAACACTCTCTTCAGCTTCTGGACAGATCTTTATACTACTGGCTTTTGTAGTGTAGCGCTGATGAGTGGATGATGAGGAGCAGGTGGAGGTGATCTAATATTCAGGTGAGGGTGTGCGCTGAGATTGTGTGGAGGTGGAACCTGGCGTGTTTGTAACAGTACCCACCTCCCCAGGGCCCGCTCCTGAGGGCCGGGGACCCCGACGACGTCGTGGGCGTCCTCTTCCCCTGGGAGCTGGTCGATTGGGATGAATGGAATGGAAGGTATCCAGTAAGGCGGGATCCAAGATGTCGTTGCGTGGGACCCAGGAACGTTCCTCTGGACCGTATCCTTCCCAGTCCACTAGATATTCCAGCTGCCCACCATGCCGCCGGGAGTCCAGGATGTCCTTGACTGTATAAGCTGCGCCGTCATCTAGGAGGAGAGGAGGGGGGGGGCTTCTGTTTCGCCAGGTTCTGTGGAGGGAGAAACAGAAGGATGGTGAGGTTTCAGGCGTGACACATGGAATGTGGGGTGAATCCGGTACTCAGGAGGAAGCTGGAGTTTATACGTGACCGGATTTATCTGCTGGGTGATGGTGAACAGGCCAATGAATCTGGGACTGAGCTTGCGGTAGGGTAGACGCAGGTGGATGTCCCGGGTGGACAGCCAGACCTTCTGACCAGGCTGGTAGTTGGGAGCCTCAGACCGGCGAAGGTCGGCTGTCGTCCTGCGTCTGCGAAGTGCCCGCTGAAGTTGGTGATGAGCCGCGTCCCAGACCCTCTCGCTCTCCCGGAACCAGTAGTCAACGGCAGGGACATCCGAGGGCTCTCCAGACCAGGAGAACAGAGGTGGTTGGTAGCCGAGTACGCACTGGAAGGGGGTGAGTCCGGTGGTGGGTTGACGGAGGGAGTCTTGTGCGTACTCGGCCCACCCCAGGAATTGGTTCCAGGAGTTCTGGTGGCTGTGGCAGAAGGTACAGAGGAAGCGTCCGATCTCCTGGACCTTCCTCTCCGTCTGCCTGTTTGACTGGGGGTGATAGCCAGAGGACAGGTTGATGGCCACACCTAGGAGGGAATGGAATGCTCTCCACACCCGGGAGATGAACTGGGGGCCTCGATCTAACACGATATCTTCTGGGATGCCGAAGTACCTGAAGACATTGTTGAACATCAATTCAGCCGTTTCCATGGCTGTAGGTAGGCCCCTTAGAGGAAGAAGACAATCTATCTAGGATTTAGAAAATCTATCTACTATAACCAATATACAGGTATTATTGTCAGAGGGTGGAAGGTCTGTTATAAAATCCACCCCTAGGTGTGACCACAGGCGGTTAGGGACGGGCAGAGGAAGGAGTTTGCCTGATGGTAGATGGCGAGGGCTTTTGGACATGGCACACCTGGTACATCCACTCACGTACCTTCTGACATCCGAGGCCATGTTGGGCCACCAGAAGCGTTCCCGTAGCAACGAGAGGGTTTCATTGACCCCCGGGTGACCAGTGCCAAGTGATGTATGTGTAGAGTGGATGAGTGGAGTGCGCCGTGTCCTGGGGATGTAAAGGTGATCCGGTGGGCAACCCGGCGGGGTATTATTAGGAGGCTGGAGGAATGTCTCCATTCCTCCAGGCCAAGTTTAATGGCTAGCAATTCCCGATTCCCGATGTCATAGTTTACCTCCGCCGGGTTGAGTTTCCGGGAGAAGAAGGCACATGGATGGAGGCCACTGGGATTCCCCTGCTGCTGGGAAAGGACCACTCCCACTCCGGTGGTTAAGGCGTCCACTTCCACCACGAAAGGTCGATCGGGGTCCGGATGTACCAGGAGTGGGGCGTTCGTAAAGGCTGGTTTGAGGGCTTGGAAGGCTTCTGTGGCTGTTGGAGTCCAGGAGAGAGATTTGGGCTTTTGGCGGAGAAGGTTGGTGAGAGGGCTGGTGATAGTACTGAAATTGTGTATGAATTGTCTATAGAAATTTGCAAAGCCCAGGAATCGTTGCAGCTCCTTGATAGTGGTAGGAATGGGCCAGTCCCTGACTGCGCTCACCTTCCCCTCGTCCATCCGGATGCCACTGCGGTCGATGATGTATCCAAGGAACTGCACTGAGGGCTGATGGAAGGAACACTTCTCGGCTTTGAGATAGAGCTGGTAGTCCCTCAGGAGTTGCAGGACCTCCGCAATGTGGCGCTGATGTTCTGCCAAGCTCCGGGAGTAGATCAATATGTCATCAATGTACACTAGGACGGACTTGTGGAGGAAATCCCGGAGCACCTCATAAATGAAATCCTGGAATACAGAGGGGGCGTTAACAAGTCCATACGGCATAACACAGTACTCATAGTGGCCAGTAGGGGTGATGAAGGCAGTCTTCCACTCGTCCCCCTCACGTATCCGGATGTGGTTATATGCGCTGCGGAGGTCCAACTTGGTGAACACAGTGGCACCACGGAGATGTTCCAGGGCCGCAGGGAAGAGGGGAAGTGGGTACCGGAATTTAAGAGTGATTTTATTGAGAGCTCTGTAGTCAATGCATGGTCTCAAACCTCCATCCTTTTTAGCCACAAAGAAGAAGCTGGAAGCAGCAGGGGAGGTTGATGGACGAATATACCCTTGGGCCAGCGCCTCCTTGATATAGTCCTCCATGGCCTTCTCCTCGGGAACGGATAGGGGATATATCCTTCCCTTTGGCACTGGTTCACCCGGCAGCAGATCGATTGCACAGTCCCACGGCCGGTGTGGAGGCAGCTTGAAGGCCCGCTTAGGGCAGAAGACGTCGCTGAAGGGGGCGTAGCACTGAGGAATGGTGATGGACTGGTGCTCGATCAGGCTCTCGATAGAGGTGGAGTAGACTGGTAGTGGTTCAGGGGGGTGCTCAACAGGAATGGGACAACCGGAGATGCATGATTGAAAACAGGCTTCGCCCCACTTCAGGATCTCGCCAGTTCTCCAGGAAATCAAGGGGTTGTGCTGCTCCAACCATGGGCGCCCTAAGATAACGTCAGCGGTGGATTCCTCCAGAACCAGCAGATGGATCTCCTCATGGTGCAGAAGTCCAGTCCGGAGGGAGATGGGACCAACACAATGACGTAAGTACTTCTTGCTTAACGGCCTGCCGGTGATTGTGTGGACCTGGTAGGCAGACGGCGTAGCCGTAGTGGGGAGTTTGAGCTGACGACAGAGGACGCCGGAGATGAAGTTGCCGGCTGACCCAGAATCGAGGAGGGCAGAAACTGGAAGAGATACATCAGCGGCAGTAAGTGTTACAACAGTGGTGAGTGGTCTCATTTGGTATCTTGAAGGGAGAATGGCACTCACCATGGGATGAGGAGGATGGACGGGGCACACTGCTATAGTATGCCCCGGAGCTGCACAGTAGAGGCATAGATTCTGGGCCAGCCGTCTTTGACGCTCCGCCATCGTGAGGCGGTAGGAATCCACAATCATAGGTTCGCTGGCTGGTTCTGGGGGGCTGACGTTATCCGGTCGGCAGAGTGGAGTGGAGGAATGCGCCCGGCCCTGGTGCTCTTCTAAGCACGACTGCATACGAGTGGCGAAGCAATGGATAACTGGATGAATCGCTCGAGGCCGATGGTATCCTCGTATGCAGCGAGATGCAACCACACTCGGGGTTCCAGTCCTTGACGATGGGTCGTCAGCAAATCCTGTTCGTTCCATCCACTGGAGGCCGCCAGAGTCCTAAACTGCAAGGCATATTCATTGACAGACATTCCTCCACCGAACCAGAGTAGGGCGCCGGCCTGGCCATGGGACTGGCGTGCACGGCAGGTGAGGAAGTGATGACAGGGTCGGCGGAAGTGCTCGCTGGTGGAGGAGATGCTGGGACTGCCATGAGTGTTCGACGGAGTGCATCTACCAGGCCTTGGAATGGGTCTGTGAGGCTCATGCTTGTGCCTGTCGGTCTTGGTCCGGTCATCTGTTACGGATCACTCGGGAAGCTGAGGAGGTAACAGATGAAGATGTTTATTTTTAAAGACACAAGCAGTGAAGCAGGAAGTGAGGAGTGAGAAGGAGTTTGGTTCCGTGCAGGTAGGGCTGTGACTTCTTGGAGGGACAGTGAACCACACACACGCACACTTCGGGGAACTGGGTTCTTCGGAGAGAATCTCTGGAGAGAGTAGAAGAGGAGTTAGTCCTTATAGTAAGCATACAGGAATGATCTTGTTGCGAACGTGACCGGACAATGACTGAGTGCGTGTGTGTGGCTTTTGTAGTGCAGCGCTGATGAGTGGATGATGAGGAGCAGGTGGAGGTAATCTAATATTCAGGTGAGGGTGTACGCTGAGATTGTGTGGAGGTGGAACCTGGCGTGTTTGTAACAATAAGAAGTTACAAAACATTTTGTGACCGTCTCATCCACAAATGGATTCCTATTTTTCTCTACCACCCAGCGGTCACCTCCATTCTGTACAATCTTCCATCCTTCAAGTTTATCTAATAAGAACATCAGAGAAGTACAAATTCACACAATGACACCAATCTATGTGAATCAGGGTTATTATAAACTAAAAGTGAAATTTTTACCATAAAAAAATGTCACTTGAAATATAATAAACGTTACCTGAAATAAACATAAATATATGTAAACTTGCCAAGCTACTTATCATTTTCCTTTAGTACTAAAATAAACTAAAACTCCAATGACAGTTTTAATAACCAAAAATAATAATTATTAAAGTAAAAATAAAAACTAATTCAACATATTTATAAAAACTGCAATAACTGTGATACTAATGTGGCTCACCTTCTGCTCTGGGATTCTTGAGCAAGTTATGTCGTTTCTTAGTTATGAAGTAAAACTGGCTCCCGCTGTCTATGGCTCTGGAAGGATCTTGTGGCTGTAAGCCCTCTCTCCGACAGCGTTCTCTCCAGTGTGCAGTGCTGTCCACCAGCTCCTTCCACTCATGACACACCAGACGACAGACTCGCACCACCTGATGAGCAGGAAGATTCAGGAGGATCTCCTCAACCACAGCTATAGGAACAGCTGAACGCAGACCTGAGCACTGACAGAGGAAGGAAGAATCAGTTCTAATCCTGCTGGAAAATACAGATGTGGATTATCAACTATAATTTTAAACTGGCAACCGGTTTATTTTTTTTATTTTTTTTTGTAAGTCTTTCAGTTTGAACCTCCTAGAAACCAGCTACCAGGTTCTGCTGGGGTAGGAAGCAAACAGAAACAGTTGGTCTTAGCTGGTTTAAGGTGGACTCACAGCCTGACCAGCTAAAGAAGTGGTCAAAACCGCTCTAAAAACAACTTGCAAACCAGCTACAACCAGGCTAGAGGAACAGCTAGAGCTAACCACATACCAACAACTTAGGCTGGTTTGAGCGGTTTTTTTTTTTTTCGTTAATTTTTTTTAACATCTATCATCTTAAGATGTTTTTTTCCATTAAAAAAGAAAGTTTATTTCTGTAAAACAGTTTGTTTATTTCTTCAAACTGACTAGGCCAGTTTGATGTGTTAATTCTCTCAAACCATAACTACTGAGTCTAATCTGGGTTTCCTTGAGGCAACATTAATGTGCCCGCTCACTCCTGAGCTGTTTTGTTTTTGTGTTTTTTATAAGACACTTGGTCCTACGGGTGTCCAAAGCCGGAAGTTACGTCCCTCCGTCTGGCGAAACTACACTAACTGAAACCCAGACAGTTACAGATAGCTATTTTGCAATAGTTACAGTCTCAGTCAGACTGAGTTCTTTTAAACAGCAATAACGAGACTTATTGCGCAAGCACACTAATCTGCTTCTGGCATTGGAGCGTCTTGATGGCTCACTTCAGCAGAGCTGTTATGTTCTTCTTTACGATTAGATATCGTAATAAGTCACACGTACCATGATTCTGGTCAGAATTAAAATATATTCCTTAGGATTTAAATGTTTACCGAGAACCAAATTCAAAAGTACTGATATGGGAAGCTTGCGTTGACATCATTGTGGTTGCTAGGTATTCACAACAAAACCCCCCCAATTGCTACTCAAAACTGTGGATCCGCGGACTTGGCAACTGCCTCCTACAACAGTGACGTATGCTATATTAGCAACCATGGATGTGACCTCGTTGTATACTAACATCCCAAATCATGAGGGCCTACTGGCTTTAGAACATTTTCTCGATTTGCGCATTGATGATGAGGGTCTTCCGACTAAATTTATCACTGAAATGGCTGAAATGGTACTTACTAAAAACTATTTCCTATTTGAAAATCAATATTATTTGCAGGTTGAGGGCACCGCCATAGGGGCCACTATGGCTCCCGACTATGCCAATTTATATTTGGGTTTTCTAGAGGACCAATATGTTTTCAACAATAACCCTTTCTTGGACAATATTATTTTGTTTAAGAGATACATTGATGATTGCTTTGTCATTTATAAAGGTTCTGCAAGTGATTTTGAAACATTTGTTTTGTACATGAATTGTCTTAGGCCCTCCATTAAATTTACATATCATGTGGGGTTCACTGATGTCAATTTCCTGGACACTTCTATTTCTACCAGAAAGACTCGGGAGATAAAACGTACGAAGCATACATTTATTGACAACTCAGCAAGCATAATTATAAATTTCTTTGGCAGAAGGCCCCGTCCATGGTTCGTAATCCGAGGGTAGCGGACCTGCATTTCCTGCCTGAAGACGAAGGCAGGGGCGCAGCCGACCCCCCTGGGAGGTAAGGACAGGACCATCCTGGTGGTGGTGGGGAGGGTGGAGGTTGTTATCACGTCAGCATCTGTGAACTCAAACATGTGTAAGTACGATCTATTATACCAAAGTATAAAGATGTGATTGGATAATGAGGAAGGTAATTAGTGACGAAGTAATTGAGTCTTCCTGGCAGAACTTAGGCTAAAGCTTTCATATCAATTGTGGATAATAAAATAGTCTCTTCTCTTTATAGAAAAGATACAGCTAAGAACAGTCTCCTTCATGCTAACAGTGCTCATCCAATGCCCCTAAAACGAGGTTTACCTTACAGCCAATTTTTGAGACTTCACCGCATTTGTTCTGGGAGAGAAGACTTTGAGTCTAAAGCCCAGAGCTTGTACATGGACTTTAAATCACGAGGCTATCCCAACCAGTGGCTTGATACTGCACAGAAGGTTTCCATCCTACAAAAACAGGAGGAGAGAAATTTGACTATGAAAAAAGGAAATAAGAATTTTTCATGCATTTTTAAATCCACATTTAGTCCACTGAGTAATGATATCAAAACCATTATCAAGAATCATTGGCACATTATTCAAAGTGATCCCCAGTTATTAAATGTATTTAGTGAACAACCACTTTTTGTCTCTTCCAGGAGCTCTAATTTGAGGGACAAGCTTGTCCATGCTGACACCCACATCTCCTCTCCAACTACTCTTGTCGATGCCCAGGGTAATTTTCCATGTCACAATTGCTCTTCTTGTACGAAGTATGTCAAATGGAAATCATTTACACATCCTCGTACACTAAAAACGTATAAGATTAGACAACTGATTACCTGTAAGAGTACATATGTTGTTTACATTATCATTTGTCCATGTCCACAACTATATGTTGGCAAAACTACACATGCATTACGCACAAGAATGATTGAACACACAAGTGCCATTAGGAGACAGGATGATACATCTTAAATTTTTCGTCATTTTAAGTCTGCTAACCACTCTCTGTCTGACATGAAGTTCCTGGGCATCGAGAGGATTCTACCTCACAGGAGAGGTGGAGATAGAGATAGAAAATTATTGCAAAGGGAGGCTTTTTGGATCTTTGAACTTAAATCTTTATTTCCTGTGGGTATGAATGAAGAACTTGAATTTTCTTGTTTTTTGTAAAACATATTCGTTCTTTTTGTGTGTCTGTAATGCTGTATTATCATTGGAAGTTGTTCATTTGAAATGTGTATATATACTTGTTTGTAATTCTACTTGAGACAATTGAGATTTTGAGATAACTGCATTCAGCTGATTGTCCTTAAATGCTGACTTGCTTAAAAAGGGTGAATGTTGTTTGCTAAATGAGCACTGAAGATAGCAATGCGCTGAAACGTTTGCTGGTGTCCATTCTGTTTTTAACCCACATGCACTTTGCACCTTTTTGCACGATGCAATTTGAAAAATAAAATAAATTTTGTAGACTTCCAGTCTTGAGTGGATCAGTGTGCGGCTAGCCACTCCTCTTGTTCAAACACTGAAGCTTTGAAACATTTAAGCTTTTAATAATAATACTAAAAAAAGAATTCTAAATTAATCTTGACTGTGAAATAACTGTTGAAGGTTAAAAGAGACAAATATTAAAAAATATATATTATTGTACACTTGATGTCTTTAAGATGCACCAGATAACATTACCTACAGCAAATAATCCAGAGGTTTAAGGTTCCCTACTGATTACAAATTATAGCTGAAAATGCAATGACCACAAGGTGCAGTTAATTTTGTGGGAAGTCGTGGCTTAGTGGTAAGAGAGATTGACTCCTAACCCTAAGGTTTTGGGTTAAATGCAGAGCATGAATTCTGAGTATAGGTCACCATACTTGGCTGTATGTCACTTTATTTATTTATTTTTTTCAATTTCATTTTAAAGTGTTGCAGTAAGATTGCAAGTTGAAAGCAGTTGATGAGATGAGTTATTATTTATTTTCTTTTTTTCATGTACTCTGCTCTATGTATTCATTTTGCATTTGTAACAGTTGTAAAATAATGTAAGAAATTTCTATGGGAAAGGAAGTGATTGAAGTTGTTGAACATTTCCAATCATTGAAGCCATAGTAAAAATACCATATTTACAGAAGTACATGTCATATGTTTCATTTATTCTGCAGCCAGAAATATCTGATAACTGGTATCTATTTTTATATAAGAGCTCACTTCTGCAGACTTTCCTCAAAAAAAATAAAAGTAAAATAATAATAATAATATTTTTGATTGCTTTTATTGACATGCATACAGTAGATATAAGACGTGTACAGAAAAAGAAAGAATAAAGAAAACCAAGAGCAATAATTCTTCAGCAAATTATACTTTACAAACAGATCAAACAGCTCTTACCAGTGCTTATTAAAATGATTTTAATGAATTTCTAAACAATAGAAAAATGTGAAAATGAGAATCCTACATTTTCTAATAAAATGTTTTGCTGAAATAATATTTTTGGAAAGCATATAGTCATATTATATTTTATATCTTAAAATGAGAGTGGGAAAGATCATTCACTTTATCAAATGTATCTTCTCAAAATAGGTAATGATTAATAGTTTCTTCAAACTGAGGACAAAAGGAATTTTCATACTTTTGCTGCGCTCATATAGAGCATCACAGTCCCGCCCACAGCCGGTGCCGGAAGTAAAAATTCAATACAATTTCTGCATTGACAGTTGGGGTATAAGCATAGGGGGTATAAGCACTGATCTATAATATAGAACTGGATTGCTCATGACGTCATGAAAGTGAAGCCGCCGCGCCGCCATATTGGTAATTCCTAGTGTGCGTAAACGTTCTATTGAATTAATAGGAA
Organism: Carassius carassius; assembly: GCF_963082965.1. Lineage (NCBI taxonomy): Eukaryota > Metazoa > Chordata > Actinopteri > Cypriniformes > Cyprinidae > Carassius > Carassius carassius. The sequence goes on from NC_081800.1 coordinate 11,408,805, forward strand.
ATTGTATGATTTTAATGAGAAAACATCACCTAACAAGTCTGCGTTTATAAATCGGAAGTATTTCTGTACATTATTACAATGCAAACACCCTAGGCATGTGAACGGTTGTTTTTTTAAAGGTCGTGAATTTCCCCTACTTATTAAAAAGCTACGTTCATTACAGTAGCGAACATGAACACGATAAACATCAGACGGACACGACCTCAACATATATAACAAACTACAAACTGCTCATTCTGAAATCTGAATTTATTCAGAGAAATAACTGACTATATACAGTACGGATTTAAAGACATAACGCTTTATTTCCCAGATAGTAAGTTAAGCTTTTCATTTATAGAGCAATATTAACAATATAATTGTATTATATTGTAATATATTCAAATCCATAATTCTGATACTAATACGTTCAAGTTTAACAATTCCTGAAAACATCTCGCGTATGTAACCATGGTTCCCTGAATAGGGAATGAGATGCTGCGGTGACGTCACCACGTATGGGAACACCTTCGGTGTGACGAATGTCTGAAGCCCTATACCATCCCGCCAATCCTATTGGCCAAATAGCACTTGGCACCGCCACACGCATGCGTACGCATATATACCTGGTGCCGCGCGCCATTTAACTCAGATTTCATGACTGAAGAAGAAGAATGCTATCAAGGTATGGCACAGCCAGGACCGCAGCATCTCGTTCCCTATTCAGGGAACCATGGTTACATACGTAACCGAGGGATCCAAGGAAGCATCTGCTCAAGCGGAGAGAACCCGGGAGCCAGGAGCCATCCTCACATCCAGACTGTAAGACTTGATAAAAGTGCTCGGTGAGGACCAACCTGCCGCACAGATATCATCCATAGAAGATCCACTGAGAAAAGCTTGAGAAGAAGCCACTGCTCTCGTGGAATGAGCTTTAACTCCTAAGGGCGAAGCGAGCCCGAGCGCCTCATAGGCTAAGGATATTGCCTCCACCAGCCAATGGGACATGCGCTGTTTTGTAACCGCATGGCCTTTATTCTTATGTCCAAAACAGACAAACAGCTGGTCAGACTCACGCCATGGGGCAGTACGATCCACATAAGTCTTTAAAGCTCTCACAGGGCAAAGACTTAGATCCCCAGACTCCGCTACAGCAGGGGATAAAGACTCCAGGACCACCTGCTGAAAGCGAAAGGGATTAGATGCGACCTTAGGGACATAATTAGGCCTAGGTCGCAACAACACTTTCACAGAGCCCGGTGCAAACTCCATGCACGAGGGTGAGACAGAGAGAGCCTGTAAATCCCCAACTCTCTTGAGGGAGGATAAAGCCATAAGAAGAAGTGTCTTCAGAGTCAGGATTTTATCCGGTTCAGTTTCCAAGGGCTCAAACGGATGCCCTGATAAACCATGCAACACAATGGATAAATCCCATGAAGGAACTCGCACGGGGCAGAAAGGCCTCAGCCGTCGCGCACCCTGTATGAAACGAGAAACCAGTGGATGACGGCCCACTGAGGCACCATCTATATATTCGTGGTACGCTGAAATGGCTGCCATGTAAACCTTCAGGGTGGCTGGTGTCACTCCATCCGAAAAACGGTCCTGAAGGAACTCCAGTACTGAAGCCACTGGGCAGTAAACTGGATCCATGAGTTTCGCACCAGGTCGTAAACAGTCTCCTCTTGAAAGCATATAAGCGTCTCGTAGAAGCTGCTCTAGAATTCAGTATAGTCTCGGTAGTTTTAACAGAAAGACCGGAACATATTAACTCACTCCGCTCAGAGGCCACGCCCACAGTTTCCATAGATCTGGCCTCGGGGGCCAAATCAGTCCCCTTGCTTGTGATAATAAATCCTGTCTGAGGGGAATCTCCCATGGAGAGCCCGCTAACAGATTGATCAGATCCGCAAACCACGGCTGTGTGTGCCACCGCGGAGCCACCAGCAGCAACTGTTCCACTCTGTCCGGCCGTATTCTACATAATACCGCTGGGATCAGACGAATTGGGGGAAACGAATAAAAACTGGTCCTGGGCCAGTTTGTGAGCTAACGCATCCAAGCCCAGGGGCAATGGAGGGCATAAGGGGGAGCCATAGCGGGCAATGCGTAGTCATGCTCGACGCGAATAAATCCACTTTCGCTTCTCCGGAAATCTGCCATAGGAGATTCACCGGTTGGGGGTGCAATCTCCATTCCCCTTGCTCCAGAGTCTGTCTGGATAGCAAATCCATGCATTTTGAGAAAGTACGGGGAGCTAGAGCTAAGCCAAAGGGAAGAACGCGGTACTGATACACTTTGCCCTCTAAAGCGAATCTGAGGAACTTCCTGTGTCTCTTGATGATCTGAATATGAAAGTATGCATCCTTCAGATCAATCGTGACAAACCAGTCGTTTGGTTTAATCTGAGACAAAATAGACTTTACCGTCAACATCTTGAATTTGCTCGGCCTGAGTGCAAGATTCAGACGGCGTAAATCCAGAATGGGTCGTAATCTGCCGTCTTTTTTTGGTACCACAAAATAACGGCTGTAAAACCCTGACTCCATTTGAGAGGGGTGTACTTCTTCTATAGCCCCTTTGTTCAGCAGAGCCGACATCTCCCGTCGCAGCACCGCTATATCCATCAGTTTCACCACCGTGGAAAGAATTCCGCGGAAAGGGGGTGGGCCTTTCCGAAACTGAATGCTGTATCCGTGACAAATTGTGCGTAACACCCATTGAGAAATGCCGGGCAAGCGTTCCCACACGGCCCGAAACAATATTAGCGATCTCAAAATGTCCGTTTCCTGCAACGCTGTCACACACATTAAAACGTCCGGGCACGAAAAACTTGTGGCGTTCGTGCACAGGGGAAGTGTATGCATAAGAGTCGTTGCATCTCGTTGTGCATAATCCTGAAACGTGTCCACGGCAGGAATTAGGCCAACAGATTGAACATCGGGCTCTGTCACTAGCGAAAAAGCAGCGGCTGTGCGAGCCGTCATAACGGGCCGTCTGTGCAGGACCCTTTGAATCGCCCCTCGAATTCTGAAAGCTGGATTGCGCAGAGTGTCTGAGGGAGCGTTTGGCGTTACAGCTCGATCCAATACTGTTCGAGGCGCTGTTTGCGGCGAGACAGTCAGAGTTTGAGCATGGGGACTGCAATGAGAGTGTTGGATGCGCGAAAGCGGTCCAACAGCGCTCTCTAGCGGAGGGCACAGTCCCTGGCAAGCAGCGAAAAGATCAGGAGCTGATATTCCGTGGCCGAGAACGAGAGGCATTAGCCGTCAAACTCAGGTTCAACCTCTTACGCTGACGTTGTTGAGCCGGTGGGAAAACCTTAGGGCCCCAGTCTTTGCGAGGGGGCGCCATAGGTGAAGGCTCCTCCCGAGAGGCTACTCGCTGGCAGTGAGAGGAGGTTGAGCGAGAACGCGCGGGCGCCTGTCGGCGTTCAACCTCCCAGGGTCTGCGGGGAATCATCTGGCGGAAAGAGGCTGATTGCTGTTTCGCTGCCCTGAATTTCTCCACCACTGAAGTGACAGCCTCTCCGAACAAACCGTCCTTGGAAACAGGGGCGTCCATGAGAAAAGATTTGTCCTTTTCCTTGATGTCGGTGAGATTAAGCCAGAGGTGGCGCTCAACCGTGATCAAACCGGCCATGGAACGGCCCACTGCTCGAGAGGTATGTTTGGTAGCACGTAGCGCCAAATCTGTTGCCCGCCGTAATTCCTTTACCGCCTCGGGTGTGATACCCTCCCCTTCGTCTAATTCCTTTAAGAGCTCCGCTTGGTAGGCCTGAAGGACCGCCATAGAGTGGAGCGAAGCAGCCGCCTGGCCAGCGGCCATGTAGGATTTCCCAACTAAACTGGACGTGACTCGACACGCCTTAGAGGAAAGAAGGGGGCGAGACTTCCACGCCGCGGCCGAATTAGGCGCGAGGTGCTCGGCGAGAGTCTCTTCCACCGCCGGTATTGCTGCATAGCCATGGTTCGCCATGTCGAAAATGGTGGCGAAATCCGCAGCCGCAGCGTTTGTAATCTGTGCCGAGAACGGCTGTTTCCAGGACCTCGTAACCTCCTGGTGGAGGTCCGGGAAAAAAGGTAAAGGCCTCTGGGGCTATACAGGTGTCCGACTAGTTAGAAAACGGTCGTCCAGCTTAGAAGAAGGTTGGGCCTCGGCCTTCTCAACCTCCCACTCCAGCCCCAATTTACCCACCGCACGAGAAACCACGTCCAACAGCTCGCTGTAGGAGGGGGAAACACGCCTCTCCGTCCACTAGGAGGGAGAGGGCTAGTGTCGGCCGCGAAGTCCTCAGACCCCGAAGCCGCGGTGGATAAAACGTCGTCATCATGGCGTCCACAACCGAAGGAGATGGCACTACATGCCTCCGGTGTGGGCCGTAAATCCTCATTGGAAAAGACGACAGGCTCGATAAAAGTTTTACTCTGCGCCAGGGTAGGGGAGAGCGAGCGAAGTGGAGAATAATCCAGCGCTGAGCTGTCCTCGAAATCCATGTCGCACGTGTCACCCCAAGCTATCACCTCATGTGGTGCCTCGGCAGTCGCAGAAGTGACATGGCGGGGGTTAGACACGGGGGCGACATCAGTAAATACATCTACCCTCGAGCGCAGTGCTCTGAGCCGCAGGCCATCTGTGCGTGGTGCAAACCTAGGCAAACTACGCACCTGTCATGAGTGTCCCCCTTCACGATGTACCTGGTACACGGCTCCTTGCATTTTCTGAAACTCATCGCGTCCGCGGAGAGGAGTAGACTGCTCGTAAGAATCGCTGGAGAATGCGAGATGAATTTAGGGGCACAGAAGATTTGCTTCGTTTACTGAAGGAATGAAATCTGAGTTAAATGGGGCGCGGCACCAGGTATATATGCGTACGCATGTGTGGGGCGGTGCCAAGCGCTATTTGGCCAGTAGGATTGGCAGGATGGTATAGGGCTTCAGACATTCGTCACACCGAAGGTGTTCCAATACGTGGTGACGTCACTGCAGCATCGAAGTGACCTATGAAAGGGAAATTATGTTCATAAGGAAATAGGCTATATTTTGTGTTGGATCAGTTTCCTGTGTCGTCAGTGCGCAGCAGACACACCCACCTAAAAGATCTGAAGATCGCTTATACTGCCCCAAAAGACCGTAAACACTGCAGATAACATCTGAAGTAAAGATGAATTTACATACACATAACATAAAAACGAATCCTATTTGACTGATTTGCTTCAAAATCAGTTAATTTAGGACAGCGGTTTGAATGTAACTCAATGGTGCTCTCTGCTGGTAGGAATTAGTAAGATGGCGGATCCAACACTTCTGGTGGCTTCACTGTCTGTTGGCAGTTTAGAACGCGATGAGCGATCCAGTTATATATATAGATCAGTCGGTATAAGCCATAAAAACGTAACCATACATGGTAGACTTAAAACCAGCTACGGCTGTACTAAGCAATAGTATATGCTCATATAAACGCCAACGGTTCATAGGGCACTAACCTTGTTTTGAGATAAATGCCTTTTATTCGCAATGTGTTGGCTAAGTATTTCATTACCCACAATCCTGAACAATCCCACAGTGATGCATCTGATTGGTGGAGCTCGTGTAACAGTCTGGTTAAACCCCGCTAAGGTCCGTGAAGACTGAAAATCATTAATAAAAAAATAAAATAAAATAAAATCATGTGTTGCGTTTTTTCACGGTAGACTTATCAGTGCAATCATGATCTCCTTGGCTGCCATGAGAGTTTTGCAAGGAGGTTGGTAACTTTAGTTAGCATTATCGTCCACTTTAGCTAGGCTACTGTAGCCTTCATATGGTATTAGTCATATCAAGCATTTTATAATGCGACTGTCAAAACAATATTTAGCCTAAGCATACCTTTTTGTGCATTTACTGAACATTTGTGTAATGTCAACGACATGTGTTGACGACTGAGCGGTGATTGCAGTTAGGTACAAAGCACTGCACCATGTTGCTGACGTTACCGTTAAAGGGTAACTAAACTCCTGGTCAGAGCCTGACTCCACCCACTGACAATATTTGAAAAATGCTGAAAAGTGGGCAGATCACAGTGGAGATAGAGGGGACGAACCGAGGGCGGGGCTGAGCGAGTGCAGCTTGAACCTGAGACCCGCAGTGACGGATTGATTGACAGCTACTGTCAGAGACGCTAAAATGGAGAGTGACTGTAATGATTAAAGTCTGCTGGAAAACTATGCAGTCCAGCAGTGCTGTCACAACCAGCAACACACCTACGTACCATCCTGACCACTGTACTAAATACAGATAAATCTACGCTTGAAACTTGAAGATCTAAATAACTCTATAATTGATATGCTAAATAGATGCTATAATAGTCTATCCTGATCGTTTTCAATACTCGCAATTCCAACTCCTGACCATAGACAATAAAAGAAATGGACACAGCGACCCCATTGGAACTCAATTGAGAAAAGTGAAGCCCATTTTTAGCAATTTTTAGCACTTCCGTTTCTGACGCGCAGACTCAAACTGAGCTTGATGACGTCAGCAACCTGTCTGACAGATGTAAATCTTCTAAGTGGCTGTGCATGCAAACTGCCATTGTTAATCTTGCAGAGACGGCGAGCTTGAGCGGGGAGTTCTTTGGCGTGAGTGAGCAGGAGTAAGTATTCTGATTAATTTCTGAGTAATTTCTCTACTGTGCGACAGAGAGTCGAGTGGTTATGACGCAATCGTTAGCCTTTTTTTACAAAAACTGTTTCTACGGGGCCATAATGTAACATAGAAGGTAATGGAGCCCTTTATACATTGTCGTGTATCTTTAGAAATAAATAAAGGACAAATGGAGTCTTTAAACGCCTCAGATGTAAAGTTATTCGCTGTCAAAGTGACGCCAAAATGAATGCAAAGTCAATGGGATGCTAACGCAAGTGAAGTTCTGCTACAAGATGGCAGCTCGCGGCCAACTTCAACTTCCGGTCGACTTCCTTGCCGCCTGCTCCTGACTCACTACAGTGATTTTGACGGAACAAGATGGTTTTATACTGCCAAGGGCGTGGTAACTCGTACCAAGGGGCGTGGTGAGCTGGAAACTGCTTACGTCACCTGCCACCGCTTAGGTCACTTGCCACCGCAACATCCAATAGGAAAAATCAACTGCAGTAGCCACCGTTCAACCTTAAGAGGGCAGCACTCAGACGTTTTTACACCCTATATTGTAGAATTAAAACACTTTATACTCAAATGTCAAAAAAGTTACTCGAATCAATGAACAGCACTGATAAAGCCCCATTCTTATAGATCATTAACTAAAAAAAGTTGGTTAAGGGTTTAGTTACTCTTTAACCACTTTCACACACGCACACAATATAAAATACACGACACCTATATAAAACACTATTTATTTACACGATTAATACTGAAAAAACTGCTATTAATGCACATCCACTATATAAAATAAAATTCACTGGAGGAAAAAGTTCGCGCGGGCGGCCGTCATCAGATTTGGAAGTCGCTCAAAAGGCTCGTTCGCGGTTGTGGCTTCAGTCGAATTCAATGAGGCGCGGTGGTTTATGGGATTAGTAGTTCCTGCGCTCGAAATGAAAATATTTACACAGTCTTGTACCTTTTGACTTTTTTTGGATTTTCTCTTAATTCTTTCCCTCGAAATGATATGTTATATGCTTATTAGTTCAGCCGTAGCTGGTTATCCTCACACATGCTCTAAAACTCTTTAGATACGGATTTTCCGAGAGTCAATGGGAGAAATGAATGGGAAATTTACTTCCGGCACCAAAGCTCTCTCGGGCTGTGGGCGGGACTGAGATGCTCTATTGCGTTCGTTGTGGACGGGGCCATGACGACGCTTCCGGTAACATAAGGATACTTTCGGTTTGGGAACTAAACGTGACTTCAAGGATTATTATATTCTAATTCAGAGCGGTTTGAATTGAGAATGCTACTGTGTTTAATTTATGCTATATCTAAACCGAAAAGAAGTACATATAACAGATCTGCTGAAGTTAACTACCGCATTAAGAGTCATTATCACTGGTCAGAAGAACGTTCTTTGGTATATAATTAATGCGAAGGTAGCTAGGTTATTTGTGTTTCATTTTTGTACTGCGACATCGTCAAACTATGAGATACAACATACGTTTCCACCTGTATGTCCAGACGCGCAAGAGTGACTTATAAAGCAAATATAATAGACCTATCAAAAATGGGGCAGTCAGAGAGCGGACACTTTCACGCTGCTTCGAGGGACTTTATACCCAGATCAAACTCAGTAAGTTGTTGAGTTCTTTGGTTTCCGTTACAGCCAGTTATTTAAGCATTAAATCAATTCTATTTGAAATGACTTGCCTTATGACAGGTAGATCCTCATCTTGGACCAGCATTAAACCAGATGGTCATGCCATGTTTCAGTTGTCAGGGTGGAACATGGTAGCTGATGACCAGCTAAAAACCAGCAACTATGTTCCACATCTGTATTTTTCAGCAGGATTAGAACTGAATCTTCCTTCCTCTGTAAGTGCTCAGGTCTGCGTTCAGCTGTTCCTCTAGCTGTGGTTGAGGAGATCCTCCTGAATCTTCCTGCTCATCAGGTGGTGCGAGTCTGTCGTCTGGTGTGTCATGAGTGGAAGGAGCTGGTGGACAGCACTGCACACTGGAGAGAGCGCTGTCGGAGAGAGGGCTTACAGCCACAAGATCCTTCCAGAGCCCTAGACGGCGGGAGACAGTTTTACTTCATAACTAAGAAACGACATAACTTGCTCAAGAATCCCAGAGCAGAAGGTGAGTCACTGGACTGAAAATATGCAATATTTTTAACAAAGCAGTAGCCTCTGTTCATATTCTGGACTGCATTTCCCAGAAGCATCGTCAACCTAAGTTGATCATTGAAGCCATTGGTGGCAAAAGGTTTTACAATCTATAGCCTTCAATGCTTTTGGGAATCACAGTGGTAGAATTGCAGAACCTGATTTTACCAAGTGAGACATGTTCCTGGGACAACATCTTTGTTGTCCCTGGAACAACATTGTGATTAACCAATCAGATTTGAAGAACCAGTTTATAGATTTTGTGAAGTTTATGCTTAAAATCACTGTTTGGTGCTTGTACATCAGTGTCATTCATCTATCATTTCCTCTGATTTTAGGGATTACTCATGGTTAGGGTTAGGTTTAGGTCTAGGGAAATGGTCAAGAATAAATTTTTGGTGTAAAATGTTGTTCCAGGGTCAACAAAATATGTTGACCTAGGAACACATCTAACTCAGCAAAATCAGGACGTGCGGTAGAATTTTGCCGCAGTGTATTGATATTCCTCAAGCATTTTATTTTTCATCTTCACGTGTTCCAGGCTCCTTGTTTTGCAGTTATAGAATATCCAATTTTGGAACTGTGGATTATAATGTAAAAAAATGTGGTGGCTTGACAAAAAGAGAAAAAAAAGTATAAGAAAGTGCCATTTAGAAAAAAATCCCCTTAATTTAGAGTTGATTTTTTCTGGTGGGGGACCAGATAGCAAGCTGACATTTTCACATATACATGTCCTTGATAGCATTCTGCTGTAAATTATGAGTATGTGATTCTGCTGGTTACAGAGCTAGTAAAAATCAGGATTAATGTATTGTTAGATATGAATGTAGTATAAGCATAACAAATAATAAAATGTAACAGTATTTTAGATTAATTATGTGTAAGATTGATACACCTTAGCTTTTGTTTGTTAATGAGGTCTAAAACAGTGGAAGGGTGCCTCGACAAACATCCAAATGTTTAAAAAAAATAGCACTATTTCACACTTTCTCAAACCCATTAAAAAGAAAACCCTGACATGTTATACTTAACTTTGACCTAAAAAGATTTAGGACTGAGACTATTGGTTTTGCAATACCAAAACAAAGAGGTAATGGTCAAGCAGAAATGACCCTAAATTCAATTAACATTTAAACAATTCATTTTAATACGTCGTTTGCCACCTTATTCCCTTCTGATAATGCAATGCCAGTGTCACTTGCTCCATTTATATAATTTGCTCCTCTCTGCTGGTCTGATTAGAGGAGTTCAGTGGATGGAAGATTGTAAAGAATGGTGGTAACCGCTGGGCAGTAGAAGATAATTCTGTAAAAATCCCAAATTTCACAGTCGCAAAATACTTTGTCACCTCTTACAGGTAAGCCTGAAATTACTTATTCTTCAGATGAAAAGTCAAACCTAAATAATTTTATTCAGTTTAACTAAAAGGACAATAGCGACGCCTTCTTTGTCACCAATTAACTTTGTCCTCAGGTTATGTTTGAAGCAACAGCTGATAGATTTGAAGAAGGAAGGCTACAACGCTGCTTTCATGGATCATCTACAACCTCATATCAAAATATCAGACTGGTGAGCATTTGCTAAAACTCTTAATTTGTTTCTTTATTATACCAGTTAATAAAGTTTATTTTGCAAATGTTTTGTCTGGTGCAGGTATGCACCGCGCTGTGATTGTGGAAGCATGTATCAGATCTGTGTGGAGTTGCTTGATCAGAAGAAGAAACCCATCAATACCTTTGAGCCTGAACACGTTTTCTTTCCACAGTGGAACGATCAGCAGTGGTGTGAAGTGAGTAGAATAAAATAAAAATCAGCTGAACCTGATAAAAAAAAACAGTGTCATTCTCACCATATATACATTTTTTACAACAATTTCAGATGACACATGTCTTTAAGGATTATGGACCTGGGGTTCGGTTTATCCGTTTCACTCATGGTGGGCAGGATACAAAGTTCTGGGCTGGCTGGTATGGGATACGGGTCACTAACAGTAGTGTGGAGATCTGTCCATCTGAAGAAAGATAGTGTCTTACTGTATGAATGTGGTCTTTGTTATGAGAAACACCATTATATGTAACTATAAACTTAAAAGCCTAGAAGTTAAAAGTGCATCTCTCATTGTTTTTCATGGCTTGAAGAATGTACTTGAAGTTTTTATATTTGTACTACATATAAATCAGTTTTTAGATGTTTATATTTCAAAAGGCCTTAATTATCAGTGTATTCTTATCTTGAAAAAAGACCGTTTTGCACTGAGACTGAGTACCCTAAACAGACTCATTCATGTTTTGTGTGAATGAAAAGGGAAAAGGGGTTTTCGGGGAGTGACAGGTTATCTCAGGCACCCACTGCATTACAAATGAACAGCTATTAGCAACAAATACATTATTCCACATGACTGACAGATCATTGAAAGACCCGCCTTTTCTTTTACATTTTCAAAGAAAGAGAAACTACAGAGAAACAAACTAAGAGGACATCTGTTTGGGGAAAGCTTAGGGGTCGTAATTGATCCTGACCTACAAAATATTGAAATGTTGTTAGATTTGTCAGGATCATTTCTTGTTCTAAATGTTGAGATACGTTTAAGATATTCCTCACACTGTGCTGTAAGTTGAAAATGCAAGAACAGTGTTATCATATCTGCAACATCAAATAATCTAATAGTATACAGTTCGCCACCAACCATTACAGTCATGGCGTAGCTGTCAAAGAGAGAGAAAAAGAAACATGACAAAGCAACTGAATTGACACCACACAGATGGGAAAGATTTTTCAGTGTGTGATGCAACTGATAGGATTTAAATGTATATTTTTTGCAGTTATCAATGATAAAGAGGAATTGGAGGTAGTATTTGTCTCTTTCTGCAGCCATTCAAGATAAAGATACCAAGGACAGCAATAGTACTGCATGCATAAATGTAAAAAAAAAAAAAAAAAGAAAAAATCCTTACTGTTGGTTCTCATAAGAACATGTTTGTAAAAGAAAAAAAGACAAGTTTTACCCATGGCTCCATCTCCAACTACTATACATTTAATTGTGGATATTGCTGTCACAAGTTGTTTTCCCGCATCTGGCAACAAAGTATCTGTAAATATTAATAAATAATAAATACTATTCAGTTTTCAGTGGAGATTAGGCTGTAAACAGGCAAAAAATTTCCTCAGTAAGTTTCAAGATCAAACCAGTTTAGAGTTTGGATTTGTATCTTCTATCAAATACTTAGTAAATTGCTTTACTGTATAAGCTACACATTGCTTATCATGCACATAAGTTCCACTAAGATGCTAATTAACTGATTCTATATTTGTCTATTTAGCAGGTGGGTCATTTTCAAAAAAAGGTGACAAACATAACTTTTCAGATATAAAAAGTGGTAATTCAGTTGAGTATTTAAAGGGCATTAGTCTATAGTGTTTAAATTAAAATAAAGTGTCTTCACTATAATCAGCACACGCTGAATATACTAACTTTCGATTCATGAAAAGTTTTTAAAACAACTATCATTAAGAGCATGAACATGAAGACTTAGACATCATTAGAAATGTAAGGAAAACACAAGAATTTTGTTTTGAGATGCTGTTGACCACCTTAGTAAATGAATATTTTATGAGAATAACTGGCATTACATTCTTTTTCTGTAGAATAAATAATACAAATATCAGTTACAAAACAAAGAAAATTAGTCATGTTATCCTTATGATAAACGTTAGTAATAATTCCATGATAAATATCTACAATTTTTATTCTAGAAAATTGGTCTTAATTAAAAACTTCTGTAACTTTATTTATTGCAAGTGTGGTTCATGCAAGGGGCTCTTGCACAATGAAGACGGGCACAGCAAGTGCACCGCCTGCCTCGCCCGCGCCCACACAGAGGCTACGCTTGCTGATGGTTCGTGCTCTTTCTGCGAGAGCATGAGCCTTTCTCATCTATGCTCCTGGGTAGCCTTGTTCCATCTTGTATCCAGATCAGAGGGTCACTGCAGTCAACCGAATCCAGTATGTATTCAGCCCAGATGGTGGATCAGCACCTAGAAAGGACCTCTACAGCCCTGAAAGACAGCAGAGATCAGGACAACTAGATGTGCCACTGAGACAGATCCCCTGTAAAGACCTTGTCTCGGACGACCACTGGGACAAGACCACAGGAAACATGATTTTTCTGCACAATCTCATAAGCTTAGTTAGGGACTCTTCGTTTACAGCGATATCGATGACTTTGTTTGGAAATGATTGCACAGATAGTATTTAAACTGAACCGAGATGAATGATGACATCACTGAATTCATTGATTGTGACGAGTCGGGCGGGGCCGAGAGCCGCGGGAATGAAGCGAGGCCAGTGGAGTGATTGGGAAATTGAGCGACACCTGTGCCACTCACTGGTCTCGAGTCCCACGGAGTAGATCAGAAGGATACGAAAGAGGAGCGAAGAGAGTGAAGGATGAGAGAGGACCAGGCCTGGGCTTTATTTTGTGTTTGGTTTTTATTTGTGCACGACAGTCATCCACGAGGGGGTGTCCCGCTTTTTTGTGTTTATTTTACTTGTTCTACAGGCTCCTAACAGAAGTTCCTGATATTTCTGCTGTTCTGCTACACTTCAGCCTTCAATGTTCGAGGGAAAGTCCAAGGGTCTGGCAAAGACAGCCCATTTTATGACAGCCCACAAAGCTGCCACTTTCTCGCTAGTATCGGGGCCCGATGTGCATCCTGTTTGAATAAATCCTGCTGTAAACAGAATTATATACAACGAAACACAGCGACCTTAACACATGCATTTCATGTGCTTATGGATGCCGCATACTTTCTGTTCTCTGAAATTTTAATGCATGTGGAGACAACACAGTTGCAGGCGGAGGTCTTGAGACCATTAAAGCTTTTTCGGGCCGCGTGGGAAAGCTTGCCCTACATTCCGCAATGGTTATTACACAAAATTCGTTATGCGTACACCATTCAGTTTCTAAAAGTGACGTGACATGAAAAGGCCTGCCTCAGGTCAAATGCATGGACACAGTTCTGGCCCCATTGGGGCTCCAGGGCGTTCGTGTGCTAAATTAATTAGATGATTGGCTGTTATTAGCACAATCACTCAAGCACGCTCTCATTGAGATCTCGTGCTGAATCAGCCTGGGATTACACATTAAGTACACAAGCTAAGCTCTGTGTACTTTTTAAAATCCAAGTGTTAAAGTGTGCACGCTAGCACTTTGCGCACTTTCTGAAATCCACATGAGTGGTAAGTGTGCACGCAAGACTCTGCACACTTTCTGAAATCCACATGAGTGGTAAGTGTGCACGCAAGACTCTGCACACTTTCTGAAATCCACATGAGTGGTAAGTGTGCACGAAAGACTGCACACTTTCTGAAATCCTGTATGGTAAGGGTTACGCACTCAGCTTTCTTACCTTTATTCAAGTTGGTTAGACCTTGGTTCCTTGGGCTCCACTCAACCGGTGTGTCTTTTATTAATACACTTTCAAGCTTTTTTTCAAGTGTTTTGATCCCCTCCAAGCAGATAATCTTTTTGGGGATAGATCTGGACTCTCACACGAAGAGGACACAATTGTTTCCCCCCGTGAGTTTTCCATGTCATGCCTTTGCCATTTCAAAGCAGGCCGCACAGTGATGGTGAGTTTGTGCCTCAGACTTTTGGGTCTAATGGCAGCAGTGTCCCCTTTAATCCGTTTAGGTTTACTTCACATGCATCCATTTTAGTGGTGGACGAAAAGCCAAAGAATTTCACCCCATTCTTATCCGCATCAAATGATTTCGGTGACATAGTAGTGTGTCACGACAATCATTGACAGGTTGGGGGGCTGTTTGTCAAGGACGCTCAGCCCACAGAACTTGGATGGAGGCACAGCGAGGGTGGCACATAAACAAATTGGAGCTGATGGTGGTCTTTCTAGCCCTCCGATATTTTCAAGATTGCCGAATGGCCGTCATGTGTTAATCAGGACAGACAACACAGCGGTTGTGTCACATTTGAATCACCAAGGAGGATACTGCTCTTGCCCCCTATGCAGGCTGGCAAGGAACATCCTTCTATGGTCTCAGATTTCTGTCGATCCAAGCGGTTCACATCCCTGGACACTTAAAGAAAGGTAAAGAAATCGCACTTTATTTGCGTGGCGGGTTGGGGAGGGTCATTAAAAATAAAATTTTGATTCTTTCAAGAGATTTGTTTATTTTCAGTTTGTTCACCAAAATGATTTGTTCAGATTTATTCACTGATTCGTTCAGTTACCATTTCTTCATATTACACAAATACGGCAGCAGGTGGTGAAAAAGAGTGTCTTATATCTTAAGTCAATGAACGCATTTACTTGTGACAAAACTGATTTGGCTTTATTAAAATGTGTGCATAATCGCATTAAACGAACAAAGCACAAGGTTTTCTTGCATAATTAACATTTCAATTGTTTGGTCAGACAGTTCATATAAAATACCTATATATCAGTACCTATAACTGCACTTTGTATTCTGCTGATTGCTGATCGAGATTGACATGCTTGGCCGACTGACTCGGTATACTCTCAACCATTTTGTTCACGAACGAAAAGAAGATCTCTCGATCTTGTTCAGTGAAGGGCATATTCATTCGCTACATTAAACAGATCACATGCTCCATCACATCTCATACTCGAAGGCTATCCACCTTTTTCCTGACGTAAAAATGGGCGCCGCCATTTGTAAATTCTATGGATCTAGCTTGCAATCTAATTTGCGTCCAGCTATTTTTAGCTGTACAAAACAGTTCGTTTTGCTGCTTGATATTGACAATGGATGTGTCCTATCTTATTATTTTAATCTGTTATCTTAAATAAAAAACTCACTGGTTCATACTGCAAACAGTTTTACTCCACGTCGTTATTCTCTTCGTTATTTACCCATAGCGGCTAATGAAACGGAAGTCTCACCCATAACCTTACTTCAGCGTTGAGGAAAAAGGTGGATTGGCTCAAGGTTGGCCCTGTCCCAATGGCACACTCCAGACTTGTGGACTTCCTCAGAGTCCACACCTTGGTGACGTCATGTAGTGCAGACCTATAGGGCCCTTGGTGCGAGTTCACGAGGGCGCACTGAGAGGTATTTTTGGGACAGACTCGATCGTCACGCCTGTTTTTTGACAGGAGCTGCAGGTTCGGGGAATATGCTGCCTATTGTTGTTGTTGTTTTTGACATTGTGTTTGCGAGATGGCTTGTTTACATATGACTCAGTAAAGCCCTAACAGTCATAAAAACCGTAATGATACCTACACTTAAATATTTTCTTCTCAGCCATGTCATCAATTGCTCTCGAGTGAAATCCCATCCGTTGTCTGATTGGCATTTCACAAGGATTCATGGGTAGTTAAAGTGTGCGAAGACTGTATCTATGCGGGCTTCGCAGAAGACCGCTTCAAGGGTACAAAGGGGGCGCTGGTGAGCACACTTCAGAGCGTAAATATGCTGAATGAGACGCCTACGGACTCGTAGACTTGGCGAGCACGTGCAATTTAAGTCCACGAGACCGAAAGTCCACATGAAGTGCGCCATTTAGGACAGGGCCATTAATTCTTTGACAGGATGAAACAGTTCACAGAGCTACCTGGTTCACCAAGCTACACATGCGCTGCTAATAGCGCCGCGCTGCTGTGGAGGGAGGAATTTCAGAGAATGAGAAATATGAGTCAATGGATTACGTGAACGAGAACGATTCATTTACCTAAATGATTCGTTCAAAAAGAACAATTCGTTCACAATCAAACCATCACTAGTGCAATTCCCTATAGCCTATATTAAATATTTGGAATATATATTTTCATATTTTATTAGGTTCTTTGATAAGGTTAATACGAAGGTCTAACTAGCAACGTAACTTCCGTGATGTCCCCGATGCACGGGTCTTCTTATAACCCAGATGGTCGGGACAGGTAAAGACATGTTACTTTATTTGTACATCACTACTATGTCCCTAAGATCGCTTCAAATCCTTTTCGTTTCCAGCAGGTGGTCTTGGACGGTCTTCCCCACGGAGGCAGGGTTAGGAGATCTAAGCCTTTGTCCTGTAGGGCGCTGAAGATCTATGTTGATCATACAGCCCGATGGCGTGAGTCCGACTAGCTGTTCATTTGTTTTAGAAGTAAATATAATGTTGTGCTGTCACAAAGCAACGCTTGTCCCAGTGGCTGGTGGAGGCTATATACTTAGCCTATGAGGCGTGCGGGTTCGCTTCCCCCTTAGGAATTCGAGCTAATTCCATGAGAGCAGCGGCTTTATTGCAAGCCTTCCTTAGTGGATCTTCTATGGATGATATTTGTGCCTCGGCAGGATGGTCCTCACTGAGCACTTTTGTCAAGTTTTATAGCCTGGATGTGAGGACGGCTCCTGGCTCCCGGGTTCTTTCTGCTTGACCAGATGCTTTCCTAGAACCTGAAGTGACAAATTATTTATTCCAAATGATCCTAAAGCTTGAATTGAATTCATATGCATCACAATCTATAAGTAAATGTTCTACTGACTCTGCATGACCACATTTGTCACAATTTCCAGTTTCATGCTTCTCCATTATATACAAACACTGATTTAATGAACAATGTCCCAACACGCATTCTTGCATTAAAGCATCTTCTTTACTGTTGTCAAACTTTCTTCTTTTTTGACATACTTTCTCTTTAATATTATGAAAGTGTCTACCTTTTGCTCCACTATCCCACTTTTTCTGCCATTTCTTTCTAAAATCATTTGCAAAACCCTTTTACTTCTGATTTACTCATTGCCACTTTATTGTCAATTTGTGCATGTTTTCCTGTTTAGCCAGATGGTCTACTTCCTCATTTACTTCCACACCCATATGTGACAGTACCCACAAGAAATTTACCATGAAACCTATGGGTGGCGTCACGGACACTACGTCCATGTTTTTATACAGTTATAACTAGACTCTGTATAGGCCATTCCAACCTTAAAGAGTAACTAAACCCTAAACCAACTTTTTTTAGTTAATGATCTGTAAGAATGGGGCTTTATTAGTGCTGTTCATTGATTCGAGTAACTTTTTTGACATTTGAGTATAAAGTGTTTTAATTCTACAATATATGGTGTAAAAAAAGTCTGAGTGCTGCCCTCTTCAGGTTGAACGGTGGCTACTGCAGTTGATTTTTCCTATTGGATGTTGCGGTGGCAAGTGACGTAAGCGGTGGCAGGTGACGTAGGCAGTTTCCAGGTTACCACGCCCTTGGCAGTATAAAATCATCTTGTTCCGTCAAAATCACTGAGTCAGGAGTTGGAATTGTGAGTATTGAAAACAACCAGGATAGACTAGCATCTATTTAGCATAGCATTTATATAGTTATTTAGATTATTTCGTGTAGCCTATGTAGTTAATTAGCATAGTTGTTAGTGTAATGTTAGTATTGTTTGAAGCATAGTTAGTAGCATAGAATTGCATCAGTTAGGATAGCTTCAAGTTGGCGTATATATATATATATCTGTATTTAGTACAGTGGTCAGGATGGTACGTAGGTGTAGTGTTGCTGGTTGCGACAGCACTGCTGGACTGCATAGTTTTCCAGCAGACTTTAAAATTAGTCGCTGGTGGTTGCATGCACTTGGACTGGAAGACCGCGAGTTCCCGCCTAGAGCTGGAGTGTGCAAACTGCATTTTACGCGGGATTGCTTCTCCAACGCAATGGAGGTGGAAATGGGCTTCTCCACACAGCTCGCGCTGAAAAGCGACGCGGTGCGGGAGTTAAGACTGCAGTTTGAGCCAGCGCCTCGAATTGATATGGCTCAGGCCACAATTCGACATCCTCCACTTCAGGTGAAGGTGGGGGAGAAAAGTCCTCTAATTCAAATGATCGCTCTGTTGCAAAGCTACTTGCGTAATTACAGTCACTCTCCATTTTAGCGACTCTGACAGCAGCTGTCAATCAATCCGTCACTGCGAGTCTCAGGTTCATGCCCCACGCACTCAGCCCCGCCCTCGGTTTATCCCCTCTATCTCCGCTGTGCTCTGCCCACTTTTCAGCATTTTTCAAATATTGCCAGTGGGTGGAGTCAGGCTCTGACCAGGGGTTTAGTTACTCTTTAATTACGCCCTGCATATAATAGGAAAATGTGAGTCAGTTTGCTGCAGTTTCTGTGGAGAAACAGAAACAGTTGAACATATTTTATTACATTGTGAAAATATAGAAGAAAGCAGCTTGTTGAAAAACTAATCGAGATATGGGAATTAGTGTCTTTTCAGTTAAAAACGTATTTCAGAATGCTCAGAAACAGTCAAATGTGTATGACTTCTAAAATATTTGAGAGATAGTACTGGTTTAAATCAACAGGATATAATTAATTAATTTATTTAGTTTTCTTTCGCTCATTGAGGCTTCACACTCCATCCCAGTAGGTGGCGGAAATGGACCTGAAGCTGGTTTGCCAACCGCCAATAAAGCGGGAAGTTGCCGCTTGGAAGCAGGCGGCAAGGAAGTCGACCGGAAGTTGAAGTCGGCCGCGTGCCGCCATCTTGTAGCAGAACTTCCCATTCATTTTGGCGTCACTTTGACAGCGAATAACTTTACATCTGAGGCGTTTAGAAATAAATAATGGACAAACGGAGTCTTTAAAGATACACGACAATGTATAAAGGGCTCCATTACCTTCTATGTTACATTATGGCCCCGTAGAAACAGTTTTTGTAAAAATAGGCTAAAGATTGCGTCATAACCACTCGACTCTCTGTCGCATTACCGTACAGACAGGAGG
Source organism: Carassius carassius (assembly GCF_963082965.1). Classification (NCBI taxonomy): domain Eukaryota; kingdom Metazoa; phylum Chordata; class Actinopteri; order Cypriniformes; family Cyprinidae; genus Carassius; species Carassius carassius. The sequence continues at coordinate 11,428,322 of NC_081800.1, forward strand.
AGAAGCTTGCAGGCAATTAACTTAATATGGCATACTGGCATTACATTTTAAAATACTATACAAAAAAATTAATCAGAATACTTACTCCTGCTCACTCAAGCCAAAGAACTCCACGCTCAAGCTCGCCATCTCTGCAAGATTAACGATGGCAGTTTTCACGCACAGCTACTAGAAGATTTACATCTGTCAGACAGGTTGCTGACGTCATCAAGCTTAGTTTGAGTCTGCGCGTCAGAAACGGTAGTGCTAAAAAACGCTAAAAATGGGCTTCACTTGTCTTAATTGAGTTACAATGGGGTCGCTGTGTCCATTTCTTTTACCATCTATGCTTGGAAGTGATACAAGTATAGTGACCCATACTCGGAATTTGTGTTCTGCATTTAACCCATCCAAAGCACACACACACACCCGAAGGAGTGGGCAGCCATTTATGCTGCGGCACCCAGGAAGCAGTTGGGGGTCGGTGCCTTGCTCAAGGACACCAGTCATGGAGATAGCCGTGTACATTTACTGCCCCCCGCCTACAATTCCTGCCGGCTCGAGACTCGAACTCTCAACCTTTGGATTAGAGTCCGAATCTCTGTTTATAAAGTCATGTTTACTCCCCCAGTGACAGCCGTCTGTAGCCTTGCTTCAAGTCGAACGCATATTTCGTTTCCCGTTGCCGCAGAATTCCCGACGAAGATTTTACCATGGCTGCATCCAAAAACTTAGGCAGGTGACTTGCTGCCTTGCTGTCTAATCAGGCAATGACTTTGCAGGCAGCGTTTTTGAACGAAGGGACCTCATGAAACGGATTTCGGACAAGCTTCTGAGGCAGCATAATGGTTTAATGATCTACAGCAAAATATAGAGAGCTTTGGTGATAACTAGCTGTATATTTCATTACTGTAATATTAATTTCTCGCTAGAAATGGCATAAAAAGTGAAAAACGTTGATCAGAAACATACATTTACACACAAACTGACCACCGACCGCAACTTTCAGACGCCATCTTTATTTTTTGGCCTAACTCTCATGGAATGGAACGCACAGGATTGTGGAATATCAAAGGCAGCGAAGGATATACATCTATGCTGCCTTCAGAAATCTGCCAAATGAAGGCAGCTCAGGAGACAGGAAGTGAAGCTAACTTTGAATTCGGACGTGTCTTGGTGCCTTTCTACCTTGGAATGCGTCCTTCGAAGGCAGCATTTTTCAGTTTTCAGGTGCAGCCCATGACTGTCCATCCAAAATACGCTTGTCTTTGCGTTTTTTAAAGTAAAAGTAGTTTGTGTCTCATTTAATTGGGTAGTTAATAACTTGTTTAAGACTTTTTAAATACTAAATAATGATACTAAAATACTGTTATCTGAAAACGTTGAATATAAAAATAATTACTACTTATTATATTAATTATGACTTAGATAAAAAAGTGCATTGTATAATAATTATCAAGGTAAAAAATTACTAGTGCTCAGGATATAAAAGCTACCAAGAGGCAAAATGCTTCAGATAATTAAAATGTGGGAGCAAAGATGCCATTTGGTGCATTACTTTTTTGAGACATTTGATAATTGTCTTTACTTTAGACACAGTAGTCATTTGGATCTTCACAGAGCACTGCACATTTATTTTGCTCATCATGTTTATTAACTTTGCTAAATCCCACATCGAATTTGTTACTCCATTTGTAGCTAAACATGACTGCAAATTAAGAAAATGACTTTTTTTTTTATAGTGACATGATTTGATGCAACATTCAATAAAATGGATTCAACCTTCTTCAGTTTCCCAGCATACATTATTCCAAACAAGTTAGTCATATTTTAGTTTAAAAATAAGGGTAAAACGATTAAAAACAACAAATTCTCAGAGGTCTATTCACACTGACAGAAAAAGATTGTGTCTTTTCATTTCAAGGGGACCTCGTCACAAGCAAAGTAATCCTTCAGTGGTGCTAGAAGATGTCTTATGACTGGGACGCTCCAGGACTTCCCCAGCACTCTCTGCCTCTGCAAACGCCCCAAATTTTTCACATCCGTGTAATGCTTCGGAAATCCAAATATTCTGTGAAAGTGTGAGAATCATCATAAAGAAAATATTTCTTTGTATTTACATTTTTATTTACAGCTAAGAGCAGAAGTAAAACTTACTTCTCCATTTCTGTGATCCATATATTGTCATCTTTTCCATTCATGGTGATGGGGAAATGTGCGTCATTGGTGCCCTGCTTCAGTGAGTGTGGTTTTGTGGTGATGGTGCGAACTTTTTCATACTAAAAAAAACAGTAAAAATTTCAGTTTGTACGAAAACATAACCCAGTTTCAGAACTCATCACTAGTAATAGGATATTTATGTACTGCATATCTTTGGTTAGGAGCTCATGACAGACCTTTGCAGAGCGGCCAGGCTCCAGACATTCCTGAAGACTCAGTTTATCTTTCTGAGATGCTATGATTGGTCTGGTCAAAACAGAATTAAATGGATGATGTATATCATATTTATATACTTTAGTTTACACTGTTGAATGCATTTTCCAGGTAAAAAAAAAAAAGCACGCGTGTTATTCATACGAATATAACTGACACACCTGTTCATGCCAGGTATGTTCCCCCAGAAGTATCTTGCTCTGTGAGCTGGACTCACTTTCACAGCATCAACAAGCACAGGGTTACACTAAAAACAAACCACACAGACTTACTACATTGACTAAAACATTCTTTAAAATTTTGATATATATAGAATCTGTAGGGGGCGAGAATGAGTCTTTAAACCAGTGTGTATGCCGACTGTGAAATTACCACATCAAACGTGATGTGCTAACATGGATGCAGCGAAGATGCCGCCGGGTTTGCTTCAGGGAATTTTTTATTTTTTTTTAAAGAAGCTTCCCAATGGAAACCTCATTTACAGCTTTCTCAAGCTGTTTGTGATGCATTTTGGAAACAGGAGATGAGCCCCTGGTCTAATGCACCACCAGTCTTGAGAAACCCGTTGACTTAACATTACTTTTAGTCATTATTTTATTTGGGTAGCACACATATTCTGAATGCCTTCGGCAGAATTCAAATGAGCCATTTTAATCTAGATTAATTCCAAGATTACAAAAAATTATCTATGCCCACCACTAATTATATATATATATATATATATATATATATATATATATTAATCTATGCCCACCACTAATTATATATATATATATAAAATGTAAGAGCTTTTTAAAATTTACAATAAGCTGCTAAGAGTATTTAGCAAAACTTCTATCCAACAAGAAAAACACTCACTTCCAGAAAGCGGCAAATGTCAGCTTTAACCCGGGTTTCCATGAACACCACGTTCTCAAACAGCCAGAAGAACGGCTGTGGGTCATCCTCCTTTGGCTTCATAACATTCAGAAGCCGATAAAATTCAAAAAAGAGCCGCCCTGTGCCCTCTGCAGAAAATAAAGAGGATCTCAGATGCAATGATGCCAACTATTAGCTGTTCTGACAAATGTTCAACAAAACTTTAAATCTGTTGTGTGAATCATGCACTAGATTTCAGTATCCAGACTTTTGACTTACCAAACAAGCCTTTCCTGGCAGGATTGACTATGGACAAGTCGTTACAAGGACTTCCACCAATGAGAAGATCAAATGGACCCCATTTGTCAATCTGAACAAAGAAAAAGAATAAATTTTTTTCTTTTATGAAAAGACCGTCTATGGAGGAACAGAAATCTCTCAGATTTCAATAAAAATATTTTCAGTTGTGTTACGAACATGACCAAAAGTCTTGTGGTTTTAGAATGACATGAGGGTCAGTAAATGATGACAATTTTCATACTGGGGTAAACACTCTAAAGACAAAAAAACTAGATGATGAAAAACGATTTTGCAACCATACATGCTTTTTCGTAATGTTTTTAACATCATCCACATGAGTGATTTTTCCATCATGGTTGATCATGGAAACGGTAATGGAATCTTCATCAACTTCTGAGGCCACATATTTTTCCACTTTAAAGCCAAGATCCCTTAAGACAAGATATCCTGAAACATAAAAATGCATTTATATGTGTCGTATAACCAGTACAAGAACACTAGAATAAGTGTATTAAACTAAAGTGGTGGAGGAATACGGGCAGTTTTACCTGTGGCTATACCATCAAATAAAGAAAGCACTCTTATCGGACGTCGCTGGTTAGCAGGGATTGATGGATAAACACGATGGGGCTCCTAAGGAGAACAAATGTCATTGGTCGAACCAATTCAAATACAAATAAGGAAGATCATACAATATTTTTGCAAGATGTTGAACATTATGAAACAACCACTCACAAACTCCATAGCGCTGTTGTTGGCAAAGAATTCCTGAACTTGGATGCTCCAGTCATTCCTGGGCTTCAAAGCTCGAGAGCTGCTCTCAGGTGCACACAGGTAACACGTCCACGGGTCCACATTTTTCAGCCGGTCAAATGTGCCCTCACCCACCAGGATATCCAGACAGTCCACACAGTAGGAGCTAGGGAAATGTAAAAAAAGACCAAGTTCAACTCATCTAAGAACACTAGGGGAAATACAACATACATACATGCTTTCAAGCTACTAATTTTATCAGATTTTTGCTTTCCCTGGGAATCAAACCCATCTCCTGTTATCAACATTAACATAAACACTCACCGACAACAGTTGTCATGGCCACACAGAATGACCTCCATGCCAGAACAGCAGACGGTGCAGTACGACTGATAACCATCTTCATCATATCTGTACAGCGTCTCCGCGAAATTATACTACATGTGACAAACGTACACACAAAGACAATCACTGAAAGATTGTATTTCATAATATGACTGTATACTTGATTTTATGCAACATTTATTAACAGCTGTAGCTGGCAAAAACAAAACCCCTGTGTGGAGAGAACTACAGCTGTGTAACGGTATTTAGTACCTTGCAGTTCGAGCACAGCCTTCCTTCGAAAAGTGGGTGGATGATTTCGACAGGCGTACTCCCACATGATAAGCAGAACTCTGAGGAGGAGTAGAAGAAGTTAAGTTAGGATGACCTTCACTCATTAATAACAGTTACTGCAATTTTTATGAAAGGGTTTCTGACCTTCAATGTTTCTCTTGTTTTCCAGAAATTCATGCACCATTTGATCTTTCAAAACATTTCAATAAACACCAGGTTACTTAGTTTTTTTTTTTCTTTGCCATTACAATTTTAAAAGCAACAATAAATGTTAATGATATACTTACGTCTTTTTTGGCTGTTCTGTCTGGACTCGATATGTACGCTTGGGGTAATATTTTGATGCTTATTCCTCTGTGCAGGTTTGTGTTTTCTACGCGTCTTCACAGTATGCCAAGATCTCTGATTCCATTTTGAATACATGTGTTTTCTATAAACATCGGTTGTCCCAAGGTCTATCGAGCCACTGTGTAGCTCCAGGGATTCAGGGAGTTTACTGAGAGACACAGTTAATTCAAATAACTTTCCTGTAGAGTCCTTGTGCTTTCTCATGTTCCTATTCACTGATCGAGAAAGAACGACAGATATAAATACATAGTAAATGAATACAGCATTTGATACTACATGCTACACTTTAGAATAAAGCAGTGAGGTTAAAGAGCGCCCTCTTGTGCTTATTGCATACCATTGCATTCTGATCGAGGTTGAAGTCCTTCTGGACCCAATGGTTCAAAGCCTCCAAAGGCCCAGTCCAACATGATTCTAAACAGTTCATCTTTAGAGTTGCTCTCAGGAGAAAAAAACATCCGACTTCGTCTAGAGGCCACCTACAGACACATGAACAATCACACAATGAGATGCAAATATGTTTTTGTACTAACAATTGGAAGTTTTTTTTAAGGCTTCAAAGGTTAAGTGATTTCTGTGCCACTAGCATAACCAATAGGAATTGCAGCAATTGCAATTGAAGAAATTGCAAACTGCATGCTAGTGCATGAACTACAGATCACTAATAACAAAACTTTTCTTACCTGCAGAGAACTAAAAATTGCATCTTTGTACGCCATTACTGTAGCGAAGGAATTAGAACAGAAGCACTTGGCAAATGAAAAAAAGGGCAGGAGATTGTCTGCTTGGACCTGCAACAGACAATTTGTAACATACTCATATTTAAGTAAAAGATTAGCCAGAAGCTTGCACATAAGACTCTGCAAAGCAATTTTTCTACCTCTGTTATCATCCTGTTCCCAAAGAATATCACTTTACGCATGGAGCCACAAGGCCTCTTGCTGTCCCAGCTTTGAACCAGTCCAGGCCAAAGACCAAAGCCCTCAATCGGCCCCCAAACCATCTCACCCACTGTGTAACCATCCTAAACAGAAAACACAGCACTTGTTGGATGGAGAGTCTAAAGTCTAACTCTTATTTTACTGATGCTAAAACACTTTATCCTGTTCCATCTTAAAAAGTTAAAAGCACTTCTCACTTTAGTTTTAGTTTAATTGCACAGAAGTAATAAAAAAAAAAAAGCATTTGTATTATAATATTAAAATAAAAGTTACCTGGATTTCGGTTTTCTCATTGTTTTCTGTAGAAGATGTATTTTCTTTTCTTTTCTGGCAGAGAAAGCAAAATGTTTAATAAAGCTATCCAGAACTAAACATAAAACAAAAACAAATGAGCAGACATTTACCGCATAATTACATGTAACAGCATCACAGTTGTAATCGTCATCATCATCAGTGATTTCATCATCATCATCATCGTCTAAGATCACAGACACATATGGATAATCCCCTAGCAAAAAGAAGGGCAAAGTAAGTTTTTTCTCAATGTTGCAGAACTGTAAAAGAAAATATCACTAGCTTTTATAATACCTTCTGTGTTATTTTGGCTTTCTGTGTCTGAATCAGAAATGATTTGCACAATATCATCCACTTCCATTGGTTCAATGTCCTCCACGACTATTGGTGCCATGTCATCCATTTCCGTTAAGTCAATGATATCTGAAATTCAAATGCAAAGTAAGTACAGATCAGCTCCTCAATATATCTTGAACCTTACAAAGTATATGTACATGTACTTGTCATTACCGGACATGGCGCTCCCTTGAGTCTCTGGGCTGAGATGTGATGGAGCACTTTTATATGAACTGCTGTCTGTAACATCATCCTCAGCCATGTCCTTCTCCACCAACTCCTCTATTTTTCTCTCCTTGAGATAGTCATTTTGTTGAAACATCTGTGATACAGACAACCACACACAAACACAAACCAAACATTCAGATGTTTGTTTGGATGCTCTAGATGGTTGACAGTGCATTGCTATGGACCAAAGATGCTCTGATTGTTCTCGACCCTTTAAATATCTTCAGAGGTCCCTTAATCCAAACTTAATTAATTTTCATAACCACTGTCACATTTAAAGGGAGAAATGATATCTTATCACACAGATATCTGATAAATTATATTTTGGTTTCTCAAGCTCTTCATACACCAGCAACTCACCTGTTCAAAAATGATCTCTTTTTTCAACGTTCTGGGCAAAGCCAACAAGCTAACGATTAATTTCCCAAAACTAGATGTCCTTCCCATAATCCTCAGCTCTGTCTTCCAGTACTGCTCCATTGACTGGTTGGCTAGGTGTACGTCACCTCCATCAATGAACTGGTACTCCAAAAACTCATCTGTGAGTAAGCTGACATTCTCAGGGCTCGAGCAAACTCCAAAACAGACACCTAAATCTTGGACTATTTTGCCAGTCACCTCAAGCTTTTTTCCTGGACTCAACACCAATGACAAGTTTCTCAGAATGGAATCGGAGAAGGGTAAACGTTGAATAATATTAACAGTTACAGTCGTGTAGAAGGAGATGATGGAACTGTGGAATGTCTCCAAGTAGTCTGTCAAATCTTCAGACCATTGCAGGATAAAGTCAGCAGCCTGTTTGCCGACTTCAACATCTCCTCTTGGTAAATGTCCCACTGTTTCCTGTATAAGCGAGGTCTTGCCTCTTCTAAGAAAAAACTCGGCTGCTTTGGGTCTGAGAAAACTTGCTGTGTAGAATCTCACTAATTGAGAAGCGTCTTGAAGCAGCTGTGTCACACTGACACCTCGTTCAATATTCTGCTGAAAATCGCAAAGCGGTTGCAAAGCGTGGCTAAGAAAGAGTACGCCGAGTCTTATTTTGGGGTCACTAAGACGATGACAGATTGCTTTTTCATCTGCATCCAGAGATCCAAAGTATTTCTCAAGGTCTGACCAAGCTAAAGTCATTTTCTGGATGATTCTCCAGAAAAGAGAGCATTGGGACGTCAGGGCATTTCTGAAGTTCGAACAATCAACATCTTCAAGCAAAGTTTGTAGAGCAGCTGGGAAAGCTGGAAAGTGCTTGTAGATCTCTGTGATGAGATTTAGAATCAGGCCAGAAATCTCCATTTTCTCAACACCGCTGTGACACACTTCTCCTGCCATATCTGTAAGTCCACATAAAGACACAATCTCAGGTTTCAGCAACTTTAGACCTGAAAGAAGACCTTCATGATCTGGGAAATTTGAATAAAATATTGCCATGTTTATTAGAGGTATCCTGAACTTCTTCAGCATCTCCACTATGCAGGTACAGATGGCATCAGCAGTCTCTTTCTCTGGATGAAGAACATCAAGCAGTCTGAATTTGTTTTCCCCAGTAACTTTGTCAAAAAATCCCAAAAGCGGTACACTGGCCTTGTTCTCATCCTCAAGCTCCACTCCATGGAATAAATAAAGGCAGTATGGAGTCTTACTGCAGAAGTCTGAATTTTCTTCCCGACATTTCAGGCCTAATACTACATTGTCCTTGCTATTGGCACAGTTTGATCCAGCATCAGGTAAGCCATACTTTCTGATGAAACACATTGTGGCCGGACTCCGGAAGAAAGACTCATGTGACCCCCTCTTAACATTTAGCATTTTCTGGTTTAGATACTTTGTTTGCACAGGACTGTAGAGTCTTGAAGATGGGTCTTCATTTTTAGCTATCAATAAAAAGAAAAAGAAGTCACAAAAAATGACATACAGGTCACAACATCTATAAAATTTCAAAAGGTAAACACCTACAGATGTTAAATTCTCTGCTTGATTTCAATGACACAACTTCCTGTACAACAAAACCCTCCTGAGGGTTATACTTCTCCTTTGCAACATTGTGATCATATAGATCTTTGAACCATGTAAGCAAATCTAATGTTTTCAGGATGTCTCCATTCATTAACGATTTCAGCTCCAGTTCCTATAAACAAAGAGAGAAAATGCATTGTTTACAATAAAGCATGTTGATCATTGGATAGCCATACAATTAAAAAAATGTTATATGATGCATTTTTTTTGCTATCATAAATCAGAGTTTTAATTCAGTTGCTCACTTTCTTGATCTGTGCCTTGCTGAAAGCTTCCTGTAGAAGACTGTAATTATCCAAGATGTCTGCATTTTCTTTTGCTGTGAACTTCACTTTATTTATGTCGATAGATCCAGGCCGAATGATGTCCATCAACTGACAAAAAGCGGCACCTGGAAAAAAAACACCATAAAAGTGTCACTGAAAAATATCTAACATTCAGCACTTTCCTATTAAAATGTTTAATTTAACCTGGAAACAAAAATACCTGAACATGTGTGCTCCACCTGGCTGAAAGTGGAATGCAGTATTTCATTGAGCCAGTCCAGCAGCTCACTGAGATTGTGTTTCTCATCTCCAGTCTTCACATTCACCACCATTTTTCCATAACCTGTGAAGACATTATTGTAATATATTAGTCTGCGTTGATAAAGTATGTAATAACTCCTTAATTTGTCAAATATTTGTCCACTATATGCGCCAAACGTGAGTTTCTTCATTCAAATAAACAAAACAAAAAAAAAATCACAGACCAAACAGATATTTTCTTCTTGACAAAAATGCTCCCGCCTAAAGTTGAATGACGTTTTGGAAAATAAGAACACAAGAATCTGTTATAGAACATATCCGCGCATGCGCATCCCTCTATTTCCCGCGAAAACTTAAAGGGAGGAAACCGCTGTAGTGGCCAATGAAGCGCGAGCAGCCTCCCAAGTATCCAATAGCCATTCATCCACATTGCATTGTGGGACACAGACTGCACGGAAAACAAAATGGGAGGAAAAAGTAATGTCTTAACAAACATGTTACCGTTCGTTGATAAAATGTATTCAACATGTTATACGTTCACACAATGCGTTAAGGCAATTAGAGATTACTTTTTACGTGTAATCTTAATATACTTGTCCTAGACTAACCGTGTATATAGTGTTTATCCTTGTGTAATTTGTTAACATTTTTGTGTTTAGATGCACTTTAGCAAAAACTAAAATATCGTCAACGATATATTCACGTATTAATTAATATCGAATGTTGCATGCAGTCTTTTAACCAGGTTGATAAATACAAACGACTTAAAAACCTACAAACATTCATAGCTATCTTTAGCGACACGCAGATGTCCAGATCGCACACGCGCACCCGCTGTACAACTTTTCCAGAGAGTAAAATCCATTACATGTATTACTCCTTAAACCACCCTGTCCGCTCGGTGTACCGGTAGTAGGACCTCCCTCTGGCGATGCCTTGAGGTCAGTGGATCATCGGATCGGTCGGTCTGACGCAGGGCAGTCGATAGCGTTTGAATCCAGAAACGTTCCGCTGCACGCGTCCTGCTGCTTTGCAACGTGGAAACACCGTACGGTCACTGGTGGGAATTTTGATTCATCCTAGTGACTCGAATCTTTCGAATCAGTTAAAAGATTTGTTCAATGATTTTTGTAAATAGCATCGTTACTCCAGTAGGTGGCGATCATTCACTGCGTGTCTTTTTCTGTGTTATAAGCGAGTCTTGAATTTACTCAACCGATTCGCAAAAAAAAAAGAAAAAAGAAAACACCGAGTCATTTCAACCGAAACGTATCATTATCTGTTATAGTTTTATGTTTGGATATAAACTAAACGATATTGAAAAAGTTGAATCATATGCATTTCCCAAATAGTTCAATTATTCTTCTTCCTTTGTGTTGTTGTGAACCATACATACTTAATAAAATCACACGACGAACGACGTGCCTCTCTCAGCGAATCTTGTGTAGATGTAAAGAAATGACTTAGTGATGGGGGCGTGGTCGCTCAGTCGCTCCAACCAATAACATGCTTTTTACGACCCGCGTTGGAAAGCGGTTTTGGACGTGCAAACAGAAAAGCGGTTGGTTCAGAAAAAGGAGAAACGGAACGAAAAATAGCCGAATTCAGAGTAACATGCAACCACACCACGCTTAGGCCTATTATTTCTTCAAATGACAGTAGTGGTGAGAGTCTATTCCGAATTCAGCATATGAGTGCATGGAAGTGAATGAAGATGTTGTATTACGATGTTATATAGTAATTGATATTTATGTATCTATAAATAAATGGTTAAAACATGAGACGAAGCATGCAGATTAAGATAATATGTTGGAATTGCATATTACGATAATTGTTGAGAAGCATACAGTATAACGCTAAGATGACCTACTGTTTTTGCAAACACGTACAACACGTTGATTAAGGTTTCCAGCAATACTTTAAACTCAAATCGGCGTTTGTTTTTGTAATGGCGGCTAGTGATGCTTGAACCGGAAGTGACAAAATAACGAGCGCGGCAATTTGTACTTGAATGTGCAAGACAGTTAACTTATTTAAACTGTTCAAAACAGCTCCCTATGTTGATTGCAAACTGATATTTCTTATATTATTTGAATAATTAATGCACTGGTTTGTAGCGCAAATCACTTTACAGCTCACTGCATTTTGATATTCTTCTAGTTATCTACCTATCCATATATTGTCAAAGCCCCATGATGCTTTGCGCGGAACTGTAAACAGTCAGTGAGTGCCAATAAAGGTTCGCTTATTCATTTGCAAGAACTGTACAGTGAGGTGACTTTCTCATCACTCTTCAATCGAACATCAAAAGCAAATTGTGTAAATGTATTAAGAAATTAATATCAGAATAATCCCAAAAGTTCAAATGATTTAGTTACAGTTAAAACAGCAATATAATGGGCATGTTAAATAATACTGTATAGCTATGCTGGTCTATTATGAAAAAATAACTGTGTGCCGCTTTAATCAAAACCTTTTCCTCATAAACTGGAACACTGATGGACATTTCAGACAGCTTTCCTCATTTTTACAGATAAATGTTTCACTAAAGCTTGAGAAATATTACAGTGAACACTGCTGATAGGATTATTTGTAGAGCAGCCTCTCTGATTAGGCTATTTTCAATTATTTTGTTTTCATTCATTTTGAATGTTCCCTAAACAGGAAGTGCTACCCAAATTAAAAATGTAAATCTTAACTTAAGTTTTAAATAAATTAGAAATTTAGTAAATTATTTTGGGAAAAGGTGAATAGCAGTTAATTAAGTCTAGCAGGTTCACAGAAAATAGCTTTCCGTGTTGCAAAATAAGGTGGATATGTCACGTAAAATTTATAAATAACCTACACACTCGCCACTGAAGTGTGATGTATTATGTCCATCATTCTAGAGCTTTGCAGGAGATCAAATGTTCTATAGCAAATTATTTTACATTTAATTACAGAAAAATAGACATAGACTACATTTTTTATAATTATATAAATACTTTTTTTTTTCTTTTGTTATTGGTCTTGTGAATAAAGCACGAATGTGCGTCCACAACACAGTGAGCACTGACTGCAGATTTTGTTGATTGTAAAACTGTACGGTCATTCCTGGTATTTTGTATTCTATTTTAGTTAAAATGTTGAACAATATCAATTTAATGCTATCTTAAAGGTTTAGTTGACCCAAAAATGAAAATTATGTCATTAATGACTCACCCTCATGTCGTTCCAAACCCGTGAGACTTCCGTTCATCTTCGGAACACAGTTTAACATATTTTAGATTTAGTCTGAGAGCTTTCTGTCCCTCCATTGAAAATATATGTATGGTATACCATGTCCAAAAAGGTAATAAAACATCATCAAAGTAGTCCATGTGACATCAGAGGGTCAGTTAGAATTTGTTGAAGCATTGAAAATAGATTTTGGTCCAAAAATAACAAAAATTACGACTTTATTCAGCATTGTCTTCTCTTCCGGGTCTGTTGTGAGCGTGTTCAGGTCAGAGTTTTATTACCTTTCTGGACATGGACAGTATTCAATGGAGGGTCAAAAAGCTCTCGGACTAAATCTAAAATATCTTAAACTGTGTTCCGAAGACGAACGGAGGTCTCACGGGTTTGGAACGACATGAGGGTGAGTCAATAACGACATAATTTTCATTTTTGAGTGAACTAACCCTTTAATCATAAATAACACCATTTGAATCATATGAACAAGCAGATTGAAATTGGGGAATTTTTTTTTAAAACATTAAGCTACCAAATGCCATAATTTTTCCTATGTCCGCAGGCTTGTGTCTATACCATTGTCATGATAATACAGTATTCACAATGAGTTATCTCTGATGTAGCCTGTAGGTTTTTCAATTATACAATTTTATTTAATAGGTTTAATAAAGGATTTCAGTGTGTCCCTCAAGTTATTTTATACTCTGTTATTTTGACTAACACCACTTCCTTGGAGCGAAAACAGCTTGGGAATGTCAATGAGATATTTCAATACATTCAATACATCCACTCTGTTGAGGAAAATATGAAAAAAGTCAGTGGTAAATAATTTCTGTGAAATTAAAAATAAAAAAGCCTGCAATTTAATATCCTAGGTACTACTAAAAATGTAGTGTTTTGTGACCTTAAAGAGCATGATGGTTTGTAGGGCATAAGAAGATCAGTTAAATATAGGAGCTAAACCATTTAATGCCTTCTAGATCAGTAGCAATATTTTGAAATCAGTATGGAACTTAATAGCTAACCAGTGTTAGCAGTGTAGCTAACCATACATTTTTTGACCAGGTAAGACCCCTAGCAGCTGCATTTTGGACTAACTGTAGCTTGTTTATTGAAGATGCAGGGCAACCAGCTAGTAGCTTATTACAGTAATCCAGTCAAGAGGTCATGAATGTGTGAACTAGCTTTTCTGCATCAGAATCAGATAACATGTTCAGTAGCTTAGCAATGATTGTGGTGGAAGAAGACTGTTTTTGTAACATGAAATTAGATTTTTGAAAGAGAAGTATAATACCCAGGTATTTAATTGCAGATGATGATGTAATAGTACATCATTCTGTTTAAAAATTGTATTCTAAGAAATTCTGTGCAGATTTTAGGTCCAATAAGTAATACCTCAGTCTTGTTTGAATTTAATAATAACTGAATAACTGGTCATCCAATTTTTTATATATTTAACAAATTCTGTCAACTTGTTTAGTTTAGAAATTTCATCTGGTCGTGATAATATAACTGAATATCATCAGCATAGCAGTGGAAACTAATTCCATGTTTTCTAATAATGTTGCCAAGTGGCAGCATGTATGTTGAAAATAACGGAGGGCCTAATACGGACCCTTGCAGCACCCCATAATGTACTGATGTTATTTACTGATTATGATTTTTCACCATTTAAGTAGACAAATTGGTAATGGTCTGCTAAGTACAATCTAAATGCCTGTCCCTGAATATCAGTGTAATTTTGTAAGAGTATGTCATAGTTTATAGTATCGAAATGAAACACTTTGATCAAGTAAAACTATTATTGGGACACATCCTTGATCAGAAGCTAGAAGAAGCGAAGTCATTTGTCATTTTAATGAGCACCGTTTCTGTGCTTTGATGAGGTCTGAATCCTTAATGGGGGGGAAATTGAGTCGTTTATTTTCTGAACATTTTAAGATTTAAAGACATTTAGAGGCATCTAATACAGGTGAATTTTGTCAGTGTTTCAAAGTCTCCTTTTTATCAATTTCCTTTATAAAAACACAAGGTTTATGATTATATATAAAAAATAAAATAAAACATGAGCTTTATGATTATATTCATTTCAAAAAGGTTGATATGAACCCCAGTCATAACCACATAATTATAAGCAGACACAAAACACGAAAACACAAGCTCAAACAGCTTTGGAGTCTTTATTGGTTTTTCTCAGGATACTAACATTTTTTTTATTTTTATTATTTGGTTTCTGTCTTGATGTTTATACCACAGGTCCCAAAAGGAAAATATATTGTATACAAAAAACTATAAGAAAAAAAAGTAAATATCAACTGACTGTATAAAAGCACTGTTAATGTTCAACGATATAGATTAACATGTACATTGTTACCAAATAAACAAGTAAACAGACAGCTTTATATATCAAATTGAAAGATCTACTAAGCAAAATATTAATGCTATGATATCAAAATAGTTTACACTACAGTAAAAAACCTTTAAGAAAATAAAACGACAGTAGGCACATTTTTGCACTGTTTTACATACATTTTTGCATGTCAAGATTTGTACAAGACAAATGTAATTTACATGCATCATCCAACAAAATTCTGTTCCGTGTCTTATATGAAGTATTACAGTTACTTTAGTCTTCAAGCTTTGAGTTTGGACAGTAGTTTACATTTGGCATACAATTAGACGTATAAAACAGTTACAGCATTAGGTCTATCAAACAAAAGCAGAAAATTCTTCACAACCCCTAGAATGGCAGGCTGTATCTGTTCTCTTCAAAAGGCACCACACATTAAGTGTTTTAGACAGTTGAGGCATCAGTTTTAAGCTACAAAGATACAATGCGTGATATAATACGTTTGTTACAACAGAAGGTATAAAAACAACAGTTTCAAAAGACAAATGAAAGCCTCCATGTGAGAGAAACCCATATAGAGCTAACAAGTTACATCTACACCAGTGCCTCATCATAAAGGTCAATCTAAAAAAAATTAAGGTATAATAAGAAAGCTTAAAAACTTGCTGAAATGTGTTATTAAAGTTTGTAAACATTAATTTCAAGGTAAAATACAGTACACTGATCTCTATCTTGAGTAATTATTTGACACAAATTACTTATGAAGAAAACAATCGTGTAATGTTTAGCAGGCTAATGCCCTCGAGTTCTGCTAATAAAAACACCTTCTGGTTATTCTGTTATTGTGCAATGTTACAGAGGGAATGTAAGCTGTATGAAACAGGAACGGGGCTTTGTGTTTGTACGTTTGCATTGATAAATTTCAAGTATTCTTCTCACAGCAACAATACTATGTAAATGTGTCACATGCAAGTATACTGATTCTTTGACATAATAAGAAATCGCACATTTGTACATTCTTTAGCCAGATAAGCTGTAAAATGTTTAACTTTCTTTTTTAATTGTTTGAGATTGTAAGGCAACGTGGACAAAGTTTTTATTTATTCCCTCATGATAATAAAGGATAAAATCTAACTGCATGTGTTGAGATGAACCCTGAAAGTTTCAAAGACCTCGACAGGCACATCAATTAAAAAAATGTCTAGTACAAAAGCTATCTGTGTTTTTACTAACTGATGCTCTAAGCATCACAACACAGTGTCTACCTTGAGATTGGTATGATGGTCAAGACTACTCTTGTCCTCAAGTCAGCTCAATGTCTCAGCTGGTCTTTGCAAAGCGAGAGATGAACTAGTCTCCAAGAGCTCCTTATTGAGGACATTAGGTTTTGTACATTGTTATTATGCTTGTTGTGTAACTTTAAACAAACTGATCGTGGACTACATGTGTTATTCACAGGCAAAGTAGTCCTTTAGTGGGGCGAACAGGTGCCGGATTACAGGAACACTCCAAGACCGTCCCAGTAGCTTCTGCCTGGCACCACGGCCCATGTTAGACATATCAGTGTAGTGGACAGGAAATCCAAAAATCCTGACAAGAGAAGGAGAGAATAAATGATTTTTGGGTCAATTAAGTGACATTATTTATTATCTATTATTATAAATTATTATTATTATATAATTATTTCTTAATCTATTATTTAATTAACAATACTTAAAAAAGGCAATTTCTGAATATGAATGGACTTCAACACACAATGGCTTGAATGCATAATTTATTTATTTATTTAAATGACATTTTGAATGACTTTGAATTGTATTTAACACTTTTATAAGGCGTAAAGTAAAAAATATCAGGGTGATAAAAAAACTTTACTGGAAATGACTTGTTTAAACAAATAAATCCTCGAAAAGAAACTTTATTAAATAGGCTAATAATAAATAACACTGTTTAAAAAATTTTTACATTGAAAAAAATATTTTGATGCATACACACGTCGACACGTGTAATGAAAATAAGTTTTTACTTGACATTTTGAGTCATTAAATAAAATGGTTGTTAAAACGGTTTCAAGATTTTTCAGAATCATATGAAATCGGCCTTAGTATACAAAGCACTCGTTATTTGATATCTGTGACCCTGGACCACAAAACCTCTCTTAAGTGTCAATTTTTCGAAATTGAGATTTATACATAATCTGAAAGCTGAATACATAAGCTTTCCATTGATGTATGGTTTGTTAGGATAGGACAACATTTGGTCAAGATACAACTATTTGAAAATCTGGAATCTGAGGGTGCAAAAAAAAAATCTAAATACTGAGAAAATGGCCTTTAAAATTGTCCAAATGAATTCTTAGCAATGCACATTACTAATCAAAAATTAAGTTTTGATATATTTACGGTAAGAAAGTTACTAAATATCTTCACGGAACATGATCTTTACTTCATATCCTAATGATTTTTGGCATAAAAGTAAAATTTTTTGGCCATGGTTACATATATAACCCAGTGACTTAAGACTGCTTTTGTGGTCCAGGGTCGCATATTTGATAAAATCAATCCATCAGATTGTTGTTGCGAACACACCTCTCGAGCTCTGTGCACCACAGGATGTCCTCTTTGCCATTCATCATGACAGGGAAGTGCTGGTCTTTGCCCTGTTTGATGGAGTTGGAGCGTGTTGTGATGGTGCGTACCTTACCAAACTGAACACACAGAGTTAGACTTCACATATTTCTCCTGGTACAGTCTGCTCAAGGTCATGAACTGGATAAACAGAGTTAATCAATAAAAGCCTGATGGCTTTAAAACTGGAGTTACCTTAGCAACACGGCCATGCTCCAAACAGTCCTGAAGCTCTAATTTATCCATCCCAGATGAACATAGAGGCCTGGAAGAAAGCAGATTTATTACAAACTTGCATAAGGTGCATATATCACGTTTTTGGTTTTATTGTGATGCTGGTTAAAAAGGTTTAGAGATGGTATCTGGAGATAATTTAAGAGGAAATGGGGAAGCTGTGATGGCAAATACCTCTTCATTCCTGGCAGGTTTCCCCAGAAATAACGTGCCCTGTGTGCAGCTGATACCTCAATGGCATCAATCATCACTGGATTACACTGCAGATACACAGACAAATTGAAATGAGAACTGACCAGATCAATCTGTCTGAAGTAACAGTAACCATTGGAGAAACTCAAACCTCCAGGAATCGTGAGATGTCTCTCTTATCATTGACACTCATGGCCACCACATTCTCAAACATCCAGAAGAACGGTCGGTCTTCCCCTTCCTTTGGTTTGGCTTCACTCAAGAGGCGGTAGAACTCAAAAAACAGGCGTCCAGTCCCCTCTAAACACAATATATTGGATATTTTTAGATTTTTTTGTAGTCTGAGCGGTTGCTAAAAGACTTCGACTGGTTGTTGCTATGTGGTTGCTTGGGTGTTGTGGGTGATTATGGTACTTATATATGGTTTAGATTCCTCCTTTAATTAAAGTTGAATTCAATATAAGTAATAGAAATTAATAAAGAAGAGACGTGGTGTATATTATAAGAAAATATTCGTGGAAAATAGATAAATGGACAAATATTTATGAACATTTGAAAATGTATAAGTGAAAACTCTTCCCTTAGTTTTACTCAATTATCTTATGTTTTATTATTATTATTATTGTTTATATTTTTCTAAGACATTTATATTTTTTCTGTAAAGCAGTGGTTCTCAACCTTTTTGACTCAAAGGCCCCCAATATAAGATTGGATATTTCATGTTATTTCTGATGTATTTTTGGAAAAGTTATTTGCTTTTTTTATTAACGGAAAGTAGGAGTGTTGATATATTAACTAGCCACAATACATTTTGCGATTCCAGAAATTTCAATATACGGCATATTACAATTTTTTTTAATAAAATAAATTATTGAAGTGAGATAGGTGAGACTTTATGTTTCTTAGCAATTCAATTAGGTTTGAATATTTTTATATATTAAATATAATATAATTCATTTTATTAATAATAATATATTACTTGAAATTATTTTAAGTCATCCTGTGGCCCATTTAA
Source organism: Carassius carassius (assembly GCF_963082965.1). Classification (NCBI taxonomy): domain Eukaryota; kingdom Metazoa; phylum Chordata; class Actinopteri; order Cypriniformes; family Cyprinidae; genus Carassius; species Carassius carassius. The sequence goes on from NC_081800.1 coordinate 11,447,578, forward strand.
AGTTTGCAGAGACCCCCTCTCGGGACCCAACCTCCCTGCTGAGAACCACTAAAGCACTTAGTAAACATTGTTTTAGTCAATGCTTTATGAGTAAAGCCTTGCTTACGGTCTTAGTAATTACAATTAAAATTTACATTTTATGTGTGGTGACTTATAACTTGTGTGGTGACCTGTAAGTAATAAAAAACCCACTGCTAAATTTGAGCTATTATTCATATCCTTCATGCAAACCTACAGAGGAAAAGTGATTTTGGAAAATGGATGGATAAATAGATTAACTTTACATAAAAAACACCCTGCCATAGAGCTGATTGTAAACACAACACCATAATAATTCATGTGTTATGAAATGGCAATTAATCATAACAAAATATATAGTGTACAAGGGGTTTGTGTGGCACAATGAAAGATTCTCTTAATAAGATTCATAAGAGCAGTAATGTCTTACCGTACAGGCCTTTCCTGGCAGGGTTGACAATCGAAAGGTCATTACAGGGACTTCCACCAATCACCAAGTCAAACGGCCCCCATTCAGCAATCTGAGCAGCAGAACAGCATCATCTAGTGTTAGCACAGCTGCACCACACATTCCCCAAAATCCAATAGTTTGTTTCCCAATGTTTCATTACAGAGTGGAACAGCGGCCATCCACTTTTTCAGCCACCTGGTATTAATTTTCCCATTAGGATTTAATTTTTCCCAAAAGGATTTTTTGAAAAGTATTCATTAAAAAGATAAAGCCATGAACCAAATGACCCATCTATAAATCACAACATTACAAACCTTTGATATTAAGCTTAAAAGTATTTGAAAATCAAACAGACAACAAGACTCAATGGCTTTAAGAATGGAAAGAATTACAATCCCATGAAGCACTGCTAATGACAATTTTGGAGAAATATAAAACTATGCATTAAAGATGTTAATTATATATATATATATACACACGCACACACAAATATTTAAGAACTTTGAGCAGAGGGAGATGTCATTCGCAGTTTAACCTTTCGCGATTCTCTGATTGGAGGAGAATTCTTCACAGAAACATGGGTTATGTAGTTTTTCCACCAGGAATTCCACTGTTGAACACAATCATTTAAAAAAAAAAAAAAACTTAAAAAATGCAGGGTGATGAGTTCAACAAAAGCAAATACAATCCTGTAGCTTACAGTAAGTCTTTCTTTAAAGGTTTATAATTTATTAACAAGCATTCCCCCATATGGAGAAATTGAATGACATTTTATCTTCCTGAATGTGACTATTGCACTCTATTTTGAATTCCTACTTTTCTGAACACATTTAAGATTCCAACATGAAATTCAGCTTTTTCTGACTGATACTGTTTCTTGTGTTGATAAGGAAACTTCCTGAACAGATCTAAGTAATTTGATGTAATTACCAGTCACTGAGGTCATAGATAGCATTTAATTAGACTTGCCAGATGTTCTGCTGAAAGAATCCCTCACTTCAGAGACCTGTGGGAATGGCCTGTGTACATCTTTACCCTCGGCACAACATCTGCGTGTGCCAGTGCGAGAGCATGTCTGCAGCTGGACTCTTACCAGGCCTTCTCATTTTTTCAGTGGTTCATAAATAACCCAACCTAGGGCCCCCAAAACCCCCTCCAATATATCCCTTCTCTCTTTTCTTCAACGACAAGAGACCTTTCATGCGTCCCTCTCTGCGCTCCCGCATAAACCAGTTTAGCAACAACAATGGGTGAGTGAATGAGTGATTGAATGGGAGAGTGAGGCAGTGAATGGATGAATTGAGGAGAGGGGATTTAAGAAGGGAGAAAGCGCTTTTGTGTTCCATCACTAAGGCTTAAGACAACTTGCTGCTCCCTGTGTGTGTCTGAGTGTTTGAGTGTGAGCTGGAGAGATAATGGAAGCCAAACAGAAACTTGAAGGTGTGACGACAAAGACCAGACTCAGGTGAGGCCGTTAGCCTTATCAAGCGCTGCTGGGACAAGCAACGCACTACTAAACAAATAACCTTGGGCCAGGTGTGTGTGGCCTGTGAGGTGATGGCGCCAATCAGTCTCTATCCAGTCTTTTATCGAATGAAACAGATGAGGGAACAGAGAACTGAGGTCTGGGTCTTACTCGGTTAATATAAAACCTGATTATGTAAAACCACAGTAAAACTGGTTTCACAGACATGAACAATAATTAAATAGTCCTCAGTGAATATATTAAATAGAGGGGCACCGAAAAAGGATTTTGTTGAGTTTTAATATAAAACAATAAAGAGGTAAATCTACTAAAATATAAAATAAGACTCTAAATAAAGAGTTGCACAACACTACTTTACATCTAAATATTTTTATTGGAGATGAACTGGAGGAGCAGCCAGAAACAAATGACAGTTAACTCACGTTTTTTCTGGTGATGTTGCGAACGTCGTGCACATACTGGATTTTTCCTTCATGCCGGACAACTCCCACTGAAATCGAGTCCTCACATACTTCTGATGCGATGTACACATCAACCTTGAAGCCCAAGTCTCGAAGCACTAGATAACCTAAATTAAGATAAAAATGTTCATAGGAAGTGATTAGCATTCATTTTCACTAGTGCCATATATATATATATATATATATATATATATATATATACATCTCGAGACACATCTACACATCTATCCGGAAGGATAAAAAAAGAGGAGTTACGACAGTGAAAGATGACAAAGGACCAGGCCTGAGTTTTATTTTGTGTCTTGGTTTGTTTGTGCGCACAAGTCGTCCGCGAGGGGCTGTCGCGCTGTTTTGTGTTTATTTTATTATTAAAGTTTGATTTGAATGTTCGCCAGTTCCTGCCAGGCTGCGGGTCGATAAACGTGTACGTGACTCAAAAGTGAAATGTGTATTTACAACACACTCTTCCAAGGGAGGTCCTTTTTATTTGGGTCTCTATAGAAATATGAATTTTTGTCATATAGCTCCTGGTGTCTGCTCACTGACAATATCAGTTGTTCCTCCATGTTGAATGAGTGTCTCCGGGCGGGCCTGCCGTCACAGCAGCAAGCGGGCTCCTGATTGGTTAACGCGGCGCGAATTTAAGGCCAAAGTTAACATTTTTCAACTCGGGTGTCAGACGCGAATTCGCATCAAACGTGTAAATGCATAAAAAGCACCATTTGCGTGTAACGCACGTATCGCACCAGACACTCAATTTGCGAAATTCGCGTCCACTCGTCACACACAGTACATACATAAATAAACTTAATTTTATTTAATTTCATATTATTATATAATATATTGTTAGTTTCATAATTGTGCATGTCACTAGGAAAAATACCAATTGTGCAAATGGTTCTCAGCTGGGGGTCTGGGGCCCACAAGGAGGCCTCAGCAAACTTTCAAGGGGCCATCAAGATGACTTAATTTAAAATAAGTCAAATATTTAAATGTATACGGTATTTTCCGCACTATAAGGCGCACCGGATTATAAAGCACACCTTCAATGAATGGCCTATTTTAGAACTGTTTTCATATATAAGGCGCACCGGATTATAAGGCGCATAGAATAGAAGATACTGCAGTCAAACGTTTGACTGGGTTTCCGTTATGCATCCACTAGATGGAGTTGTGCTAAAGGGAATGTCAACATTTTGACAGAGTTTTTAAGAACATTAAAGGCTTTTAAGTGCGCCTTATAGTGCGGAAAATACGGTAAGTCAGATATTTATTATTTTAATTCGGACCCTTTTTCTTGGAAGAAAAACTAGTCCATTGAAACCTGGATATATAGGGTAGCGTAACAGAAGTGTTATAGTCCTGGAAAAGTATTGTAGTTTGAAACTTACAACTCTATGGCCATTTTTATACATTTTATGAAAATGCATCATATGACATGATATCAATATTGAATACATATTATTGGCATCTGTGAAACATTCATGCTGACCAGAAAAGGTGAATATAGAATCAAAAGAGATATCACAGAAACCTGTTGCTATGCCATCAAACAGTGAAAGGACTCTGATTGGACGTCTCTGCTCTGCTGGGACTGCAGGGTAAATCTTCTGACTTTCCTGAAAGAAAATTAAAGTAAATAAATTGTATAATTAAAAATCACCAGTTTTGCAAACAGAGTATTTCACTCGGTGGAAATGTTAATGCGAGACTCACAAACTCCTGTCCACTGTCATTGACGAAGAACTCTTGTAGTTTCAGGCTCCAGTCGTGGCGTTTCTTTAACACGCCGTACAGCTGCAGAGGCTGACACATGTAGCAGCGCCATGGGTCCAGATCACGGGCGCTGTTGGCCGTTCCTGCTCCCACTAATATATCCAGACAGTCCACACAGAAACACCTGTGGACAGAGACACTGATCAAAGGCCATATGTAGGTTGACCCTATGGCACTTTTAAAACAACGCTTTTTGTTTGAGCAGCCTGACTTGAGCCTGACTAACATTAAAAAAATAATAATAATAAAGAGTGCAACAGTCAATTAAACTCATTAATTTAACATTAATTATAAAAAAAACTGTGATAATTTGTTTTCATTAATAAATCAATTAAAAGTAATACACAGTTAATTTCACAATATTGCTGTATTTTTCATCAAATAAATGCAGCCTTTATGAGCATTAGAAACTTCTTTCAAAAACACATCTTACTGACCTCAAACGTCTGAATGATAGTGTATGAATATTTGCAAATAATCAGCATACCATGTCATTAATATGATTAAAATGTTTAATTGATTGATAGCCCAAATGAAGACTGCTGTAAATATATCACAGTATCTGCACATGAGTAAGGTTCGGAGAATGCAGTTAGAATAAACTGCATTATTCTAACATGCAACAACTACTTTAAAGGTTATTATTAGTTTAACTAATTTATAAAAACTGGCAACAGTCCACTGAAATAAATTATGAAATATTATGAAATATTCTAAATAGTCTGACAATTGGCAGACTGGCAGCAGTTTGTGGCTAATGGTAAATAAATAACACACTTTGCCTTTAAAGAAAGCCAATATGTCAATGCTGAGGAAGAGAAGACGACATATATCTGAACGGCTCAGAGATTGTGTGTGGGGGGGATGAGTGGGCGGTTATGGAAGTGAAGTGTGACGAAATGTCAAGACGCTAGTGAAATGAAATGCGAGATTGAATAAAAGATTGTGGGACAAGAACAAGTTTGTGAGAAGCATGAGACAATGTGTTGGATTTCATACCTGCAGCAGTTGGCATTTCCACAGAGCAGCACCTCTCTGCCGCCACAGCACACAGTGCAGTACGACTGGTAGCCATCGTCATCGTACATGTAGGAGATTTCCAAATAAACATCCTGACACATACACAAATAAAAACATGTGTGAATAACTTAAATAGCTAAGTGTCCTACAAACCAGAACACCTGTTTGAAGCAATGTGTTGTGTGGGTGCAAACAGAGTGTAACAGGAAATGGAAATAATCTACAGTGAAATCCATACATCCATGGCACCTACTTCATCCCCTTAAGGTAATCGATAAATACAATACTGGTGTCCTGGTGTAAGGTACGAGTGCTGTTGTTCGATACTTTTATGAGCAATCATGTCAGCACGTGTTGGAGCACCATGTTCCCACAGTTGTTCTCTACAGTTGTGTCGTTTTGTGTTTTGAGAATTTAGGTTAAACTCGTACCTTGCATGTTTGGCAAAGGCCTCCTTCAAACAGCGGGTGGAAGGTCGCCACTCTCGTCTTTCCACAAGAGAGACAGAACTCTGAAACGGGAGAATATCAAGCAAACGTTGTATTAACAGGATGCCTGAGTCAAAACACAAAAGTAACTCATTCCTGCAAGCATTCTTAAGAATAGTCCTAAAGAAATTTCTTCTCTTGCTTCCTAATCTAGTTTTCTCATAAGCCTTATAATTGCAAATATTGTTGGTTCTTTGACAAACTGCTCTTGTTCATGTTTTGTAAGTTGTTTTTGATAAAGGATTCTACATAATGCATAGGTTTTATTGTGTGCCATATTTTGCCACTGAGTTCCAGCAAAAGTATGTCTTTGAATATAGCTATGATGGAGTTACATATAGCTGTATATTTTCCAGATATTACTGCTAATTAAAACCCTAGCACTTATTTGTAAAGAAATATATATTTGTCCAGACCTCCGCTGGGAAAGGAATATAGAGACCGGACCTCTAGGAACTAGAACAGCTAATTCAATAGCCCTGTTCTACATCACTGCCTGTTTAGCCCCGCCCACTGATACGTGCTTGTAGTAGGAGGAGATCAGGGGTAAATCAGCAGGTGATCAGTGCTCGACCATCTCTATGTATGAACTACTCAACGACGAATCAAAGAGGCTCGCTGATGCTTCGCTGAGGCCTTGCCAACGCCAAACAATTATCTAGCATGCTAAATATCTGGAACTGTCAGCCGACCCGACTTGTGGTGTCAGGTGTCGCGACAAGCTATAGCAAGTAAGAGAGCAAGGCATTGGTTGAGGTTAGTGGAAGAAAAACAGTAGCAGCAACAAGACTCCTTTAATTAAGCATTAGATGATTTTAAAGAATCTAAATGTAAAAAATAGAGGAATTGAGTATGAAAAATTAAATATCCATTATTAACAGATATTGATACTGATATTAGGGGTGCAACGGTTCTCAGTAAAAAAAATCGTACCGTCCCGTTCTCCACCCACAGTGCATCTGTAATGTGGTTTGTTAAAAATAACAACACATAAAACAAATGTTTGGGTAATGTATGTATCTGTTGATGGATAGACACACCATCAACAAACTTGTGGACAAACCTTTTATTCTTTGTTCAATGCAAGTGCCGTGTGCTGGAATATGAGCAGTCATTTATGCCGTCATCACCCGGGTGCTGAGCACCACGTTTAAACTAATCTCATTTAAGCCTTGCCAGTTTGAACATTAAAGATCCAGAATACATGAATGAGAACTCGCTGCGAGAAGATATTGGTGTGACTGTTAGACCTACCTAAAAAACCTGAAAAGCACTGTTTCTTTTAATTACTGTTGTGTTTTATTTGTTCTGTTGCTTGAATTTAGATGATTTGTTCTCATTTCCTTTATTTTTATTTGACAATATAGTCCTTTTTCCCTAGACATAGCAAATAACGAACCATAAGGAAACTCTAAAACCTGTTTATGTAAGGATTTTTTTGTTGTTGTTGAAAAAAGCAAACCTGCAAACACAAGTTTCAGGAGTCAGATTTGACAGATCATGGGTCAAGTGAAAGAAGAGATGACTTACAATGGTGGAGGATTAACTGCTCATTGACAAATCTATTATATTATAAGATGTGCTTCCTTTACACAGAGTGCGCGTGATTGTGAAATTGAGCAAAAGCGATTACAATGCCATGCATACTGATAGCGGCTCCCTGATGTGCGAAAATTATATACAATATTAGAATGTTTTTGGGAGCGGACACTTGACTCACGACAGCAGGACACACACTTTGCATGAGAGGGTGATAACGGTAAGAAATTCAACAGCAGCAGACGGGAGCGGGATTAAGAAAACAGTCCCGTGCAGGGCTCTAGATTGAGGTTTGTTGAGTGATGTTATGGGGAGGTAATGTTTATTTTGGCAATATATTGCCTTTATTTGACCAAAAATTTGGAGAAATGCAGGAAATAACAGGAGAAGACAGAGCAGAACAGGAAAGAAAAGGGAACTTGGGTCACCCGAAGGGCTGTTGGGAGCCATGTTTTTGCATTTAACTGCACTACTTTTCCATTGGTTTTCTTTGTAAACATGCTAAATGGACACGTTTGAACACTGTGTTTGCGTCTTTTGGAGCACCTTGCACATGATGCGGAACTCAAATTAAATGTAGTTCAACTTATAAAAAACCTTGCTTAGATCTTGCTGTTTTTAATTCCGCAGCTCTGCATCTCAAGATTTTAATCGCAAAGATGCATTCTGTGTGAATGGCCCCTCATGTGGGTGAAAGCAGTACCTGTAGCATGTAGCAACATTACACACCTTCTATACTTCTGTGATTCTTCAAAACTTCATTGACCATTTGTTCTGGAAAGCAGATGAAATGCCAGTCAGAGGAACACATTGTGAGAGTTAAATCTCATTGAAGTCCAATGCTACAAAATGTATATTTAATATCGACTACAAAGGTTTGTATGCCTGAATTAATTATTCAGAATTGCAGAATAAAAATGGCATTCAAGACATCAATTAATCATTTGCATTCACACGTATGTCATTTAAAGGGCCAGTTCACCAAAAAATGTAAATTATGTCATCATTTACTCACCCTCATGTCATTCCAAACCCAAAACATTTTATTACGTAGTGCAAATCTCTCTGGTTTTATATATATATACATATATATACATATATATATATATATATATATATATATATATATATATATATATATATATATATATATATATATATATATAAATAAATCTATATTTGTGTTCTGAAGTGTGAGTAAATGGTGACAGAATTTTCTTTTTTGGGTGAACTTATCCTTTTTTGGTGTGCAGCAGTCAGTTGTCAATCATAAACACGAATAATCCCTAACCTCTGCTGTAGACTTCCTCAGTGCCAGGTTTGGCCTTACAGAGGCTGAGTCGAGGTCTCTTGGCAGAGGGGGGGGACTCCGGAGGGATGGAGTCCAGCAGCACTGAGCTCTCTGACGCCAGAGGAAAAACACAGTACTCAGCTGGAAGAGACACAAGTAGACTCACATTACTCACATTACTGTTACAATAAACCATGCTCACACATGAACTGTCATTAATAACATTTATATTTTATAGACCAAGCACTTAGATAATGAAGCTTCTGTTTTGTGAGAACTACTTCAGCAGTTAGCTAAAGTAAGTATCAAGACTGATCTAATCCCTACAATATTACTACATAAAATAAATGAGAAAACTTTAAAATGGTTCTTGACTGGTCACAGTGACTCTTATATATTTTGCATGAAGAAGACAAAGCTCATATGAAGACCGTTATGATTAATTGCATTGTGACATTATTTTTATGATTAAATGTGCCCAAATAAATTTCTGTTGTGTAAAAATTATTTATGTCACTGTCTATATAAATATATATCTTTTTTTCTGGGCGCCGCATTCACCCGAAGCGTGCGCGCTAAAGCCTGTCAAACAGCGCCTGATTATTGAACGGTTATCTTTTGCGCTAATACTGTCAAAACACACAATGTTTACATGTAGACTCATGTAGTTATGTCTAAAATGAAAGTAAACAGTTGAGAGAAAAACGTATACGTGCCTGTATGTTAGATGTGTGAAGGTCTTAAAGGGACAGTAGGCCCATGCAGCCTACTGTCATTACTGTCAAGGGATAGATCATCCTAAAATATCATTTCTGTCATTATTTACTCACTGTCACATTGTCCCAAACATGTATTAATTTCTCTCTTGTGTTGAACACAAAAGAAGATATTTTGAAGAATGTGGGTAACCAAACAGTTGTGGAACCAAATAATAACCAATAACCAATAAATAACCAAATATTGTGTATATAAACCAAATAACCAAATACTGTGTATATAAACCAAATACTGTGGAAGTCACTGTGAACCAGCAACTGTTTGGTTTTCACCGTTCCTCAAAATAGCATTTATGTTCAGAAGAAAGAAACTCATTCAGGTTTAAAACTACTTTTGAGTGAGTAAATGGTGGTAAAATAAAACACTATGACAGAATTGACAGACAGCTGACAGAATTTTTATTTTTGGGTGAACTATTCCTTAAACATTAATAATTTTACATTTCTTGAATGCTCCTGCTAAATACACCTATTGTACCTGAAAATAAAGCAATGTTTGTTTTATTTGTATATTATGTGTAGAGTATTGTAATGTGTATCTTTTTCATTCTTTTATCTTTGTTATTAAAATAAGAATGAAGATAAAAGTCTTTGCCCTCTTTGGCCTAAATATCTGCCATGCTTGTTTTGTTACCCTGAAAGGCCTTGTCTTTATATTAGGGAAAATAGTTTGGCTGTAATGCTCAGACTACTTGCAAAATAGTAAAACCAACATGACAAAGAATTGTGATAAAATCGTGATATTTCGAAAAAAAATACATATAGATATTTTTTTTCATATCGCCCACCCCTAGTAAAACCTGTATTGTTTATTTATACATCCTGATTTAAATACATTTTATATAAAAATATAAATATTGTTCATGGAAAATCAATTAATCAACTGTTGCATCCAGACTGGTTAATTTAACTACTTTTTAATGACTAATGTGAATGTGCTTAATTGCCATGAAAATTATGCCACAGTACAATTTTTTTAATAATCTTAAAATAAGCTTGATTTTCTTTTTTTGGAATATTTTATTTTCAGCTTTTCAGTTTACAAAAACAAAAACAGAAGAACAAAAAAAAATAATAATATTTTTGTGGCAAATTATGACCCAGAAATTGAGAAACTGACCAAGACAAATACAGTCATGAGAAAAAGCAGACGGGCAGCTGTTAGACTCTTACAAAGAACATCTGTAATCACTGTGGGAAAGACAAGGCGTAAAGTCATTAGTTGAGCTATTTCCTCTTTCTGATTCCAGCATAAGTCCACAGTCAAGCAGTGCTTATTTTCAGTGTCTAGATACTAAACTGAAACGCCTCTAAATACCCCTAGGTTTTGTAAGTATCGACAATTATGTAAACACTTACTCTTGGCATGATTTTCAAAAACAAAATAGTTGTTAACCTGGCCAACAAATGTCTGCAGCAGCTCAGCTTGTGAACATAAGTTAATCTCATGTCAGTGAGAAGGAAAGTAAGTACGAGGTTTCCCCTAATTAAGTTTCTTTATAATAAAGTACTCCTTCTAAATAACACAAGTTTCACTGCAATAAAAAAATATAAAAAATAATAATAATGACTGCATTTATAAATACGTCTGGCAGGGTTTATGCATGTAAAGGAGTCAATGATCTGATCTATCACTCACTGTTTTTTTGCCACAACAAAGGAAAATAAATAGTGTTTTTCGTAATTCTAAGAAGCTGACAGTTAAATTGAAGAAATGCTTGGAAATGCTCCGATATCTCCCAGAAACATTCAGGAAATCCTCATAAATGCATATGTGAGTCTTTGGTTTGAATGATAAGAGGCTTCAGTTTAATAACACTGAAACCCTTTGGAGTCGCTGTGCAGTCCATCCTGAAGGGCTCTCCTGAAAACTCAAGGTCTTGACATTTAAATATAACGAACCAGCTCGAATGAATCCCAGCAGAGGTCTATGATCAGACACTCTGACCCCGTGAGTGTGACAGTGTAAGCTGCCAATACCTGACTGAGCGCTGATGCCTGAGGCAATACCACAAAGACTTGACAGCCATTTCCACAGAATTTAAACATCTTGTGTTCACAAGGTTCCACATATTCTGTGTAATTTCCTGTTTATTATTTTGCTGTTTTATTATATATATATATATATATATATATATATATATATATATATATATATATATAAAACAGCAAAATAATAATATATATATTAATAATATATATATATATATATATATATATATAAAATAGATAAAACAGCAAAATAATAAACAGGAAATTACATATATTATATATATACTATATATATAACTATATAGACTATATATAGATATATAGACTATTTTTCGGGACTCCCGTGGGTCACGGAGTTGTAATAACACTTTGATCCCCAACTTTATACACAAATATAGCCTACCTTGTAAAGAAATAAACTATAAACTGTAGGCTTATATTTGACTTTTGAACTCAATTCTACTTGCCCTGTCTCTTTATGCTCTGCTCCTGTCTTCTTTGGTGTGGCTGGTTAAGTGAATGACCTGCGCGTGACGGACAGACCGTTAACGGCTGGTCTATGCGGTAGTACAGCCTACATCGGGCAGGACATCCAAAAGCCCACTTATCATTCATAGACCTCAAATAAAGCTTTTCATCTAAAAGATGTTATAGTAACAAGAGATTTACATGGCCGCTCAATCTAATGTTAACCTACAGAAATGTGCGCTATTGAAGTGTGTCAGGAAACTGAACAGCAGCTCGCTCACAGCAGGACAGATGGAGGCACAGTGTAGAGGTCTTCACGGGTCCAAACATTTGTGCCCAAACCCGAAAGAGACCCGTAATGTACTACACAGAACCGACCCAGACCCGTCTAATATTTCAAAAGCTGGACCCGGACCCGTGTAGATCCGAGAAATGCCTACCCGGACCCGACCCGGACCCGTCTATTATTTGAAAGCTGGACCCAAACCTGCCGGGAAGACACAGACCCGACTGGACCCGATTATCACATATTCCACCTTAAATTGCTATTACAAGTCAATAAACCTGTTGCAAAAATACAGCTTTTTGTCTTACCTAATTTAAGGAGCCGTAGTCTCTCTACCTTGTACCTGCCTGCCTGTGATGCATTACAATCCTCCGACAAGAAAAGTTATCCATGTTATTCCTCTCGATATTCCAAGTCCAAGCTTAATCCACTCATTATTTCAGCTTCAAAAGTCCTCTTGATGTCACGGTGATGGATGACAAATGCAACTGTGCACATGTTCGTTCTGACTCGAGTTAATTCACATAATAACTTAGACTGTTTGCCCTTTTGAACTATTATAACGCCGCTGACGTTATTTATTTGCTATCATCTCTGTGCTCTCTGCTCTGCGTCGAGTCTGAATCTGACCAATAAAACTTAAGATTAAACGGTTCATTTATATTATTATAAAAATGGAAGAAAATGCAAAGCGCGGTTTGGCGGTCAAAGTGTCCCTCTGGTTGCCATAGAAACATGAAATGCGAACGAGACTGCACATGCGTGCTAGCTGTATCAACCTAAAATATGTTTAACGCAATTTGAGCATCATAGAAAACATTCATGTGACAGTTCACCTCAGATTGTGTTGCTGATTTGAAATATATTAAATATTAGTGTGTCAAATCTGCAAGCATTATCACCATGCGTGCACTTGCATTAACTCTGAGTCTGCGCGCTCTGCTTCTAGCAGCAGAGAGAGAGAGAGAGCGAGAGAGATCCCTTTTTTTGGCTCACACTTTCCTTTCCCTAATTTTACAAGTTGTAAGTAACAAAAAACACAAGCAGTGTTTGATCACGGCCGGGTGTTCTCCGAGTCCGATGACTCCGATCGCACGGATATTACACACAATGTTAAACAGACCCGGAACCCGAGGTAATAGACTCGAACCCGACCCGGCAGATCATTTAAAATATAGACCCGAACCCGTATGACCCAAAAACGGGACGGGATTTTCCCCCAGTTTTTCCGTGGAATTCGGACGGGGCGGGATTTTCTTTTTTGCGGGAGTGGGACGGGAGAGATTTGAAAATCCACTCTCGTGTCACCCTCTAATGTATATAAATTATGTTTTGTGATTGTTCTTGATACCCTTTTATTTTGAGTTTTTTTTTATCTGTTGATATATCTGTTGATATTGAATAAAAAAACACTCATATATTAATAACACTGTTAATGTAAGCTTAAAAACTGCCTGTTCGATAAGCCGCAGTCTTTGAGCTCAACTACAGCGAGACTAAAAATGAATTCATAACATTCCCACTTTGATAATTAGAGAAAAACTTGACCAACAAGTTACATAACTTTCCTGTTGCTAATACTTTCTATGACTTAACAAGTTGGAAATTCTTGGAATTCTGCCAGCAGAAACCACTCTAACGGTTTAAGCACGTTTTTATGGGGTTTTATTTTTAGGTGTCATGTTGGTGCACGTTACCCTTTTATTTAGATTTTTTTAACTTTTATTTTGATAGTTTGTGTATTCAGTGGCCATACAAAGAGTATTTGTCTAAATGTCATTGCATTTATAACGAAATATCAAACCAAGTGGCATCTACAAGCAAATGATGCTAGAGCTTTTCTCAAAGCTAACTTTACTTTTCTAAGTCATTTTTGCTTTTAATCTCAATGCACAATATACGTTTATAATTACTTTTGCCTTCATCTAATGTTCACCCATAGTTAATCTTTAAAAAGACAAAAAAAAAATTGAGTAATACTGTTAAATGTTTTCTTTAGTAAATCTCAGAATGAATATACATTATTCATACTGTACATTATAATGCTGTGATGACTAAATACATGTCTGGTTTTAGGCTTTAGTGTTTTATTATAATCTGAATAAAGAAAATAGTACAGAATTTTAATATTGTCCATCTAAACTATTTATTGACTCAATTGTTGCCTTACTTTTGAATAAAAATTGTAGAGTCGGATCTTGGGCTATATTTTGTTAAAATAAATTCTACTTGGATTTATATTTTCTACCTCAATACAATGATATTCAAGCATTTAATTTGTGGTCACTATAAACATCCTATTGTCATAAGCCTTTTTCTGTGTGATATTTGACTCAAGTAGTAATCTCAGGTATGAGAAAGGTCATATTACGTATGCTCACCTGTGTTCTCTCTAGGTTTCAGGCCCTCCTGACCTTCGGGCAGAAAGCCGTTATGAGCCCAGTCGAGCATGGGCTTTATCTGTTCTTCAAGACTGTCTTTCTCACTTGGAGGAAAAGTCTTCTCTGCTCGTACACTAGCCACCTGAGGGCACACCAATAGTAGAAGAACAGTATGTCAGTGTAAGTGTAAGAAAACAAACTATCCAGGTAGCGTCTCAAGTTCATATATAATCAACTAGTGTCTAAAATAACATATATTCAGTAAGACTGTTCTCGTGGAAATGGAGACAGATATTAATCATGCTGGATAGACTGCAAAGGAGGGGGTACAAAAACAGAGAGAGAGAGAGAGAGAGAGAGAGAGAGAGAGAGAGAGTAAAGTACAGCCAGTCCTGTTGTTCTGGTGCATGTCTGGACTTGGATGCTTTTGTTAGGTTTGTTAGGAGGTACGATTCACAGAGAGATAATTAAGGAACCTCTGGGAATTCCAGATTTTCCAGATGAGTATTTGCCCAGTTTCCCGTTTATCACACAGAAAAACACTCACACACATCAAAATGTACAAGTACAGCCGTGCTCCAAGATTTTGGAATAGCAGGTGCAAATTTGTATTATTATCCTCTATTAAATGTACTAAAGATGTTGTAAGTTGTTGTGTCTAACCGTCCCATATGCATCAATTGTCTCAAAGTATAAAACAATTGTTTCTAATAAAATAATGATCATAGACTGATCTATGTCTATGCTCTACCTATGTCTATGCTCTACCATCTACGCTCTCACCTCCAGGGCCTGGAAGATTGCTCTGCGGTAGGACGCCAGCTTAGTGTAGGATGACTGGTTGAAAAACTTTGGGAAGGCTGTGATGGAGTCAAGTTTGTCAGCAGACACCTGCAATATACACACAACACCAGGGTCAGAAAGTAACCAGGGTTCAGAGCAAGAATGATGGAAATTCAAAACATGACCTTGTAATTAATATGTTTGTGGCATTATATATATACATATATATGAATTAGAATTAGAATGCAGAATGTAGAATGCATTTATGTTCATTAACAAAAATAGTAACATGTATGGTAAAAATATAAATATTCTGACTGTTTTTAGACAATTAACAATTGTATTTTTATAGTAACATACACTTAGATATTGATAACCACAGTTAAACCATGCATTTAGTGTAAATACATAAATGCTACAGCTTAATCACAAAAATATTCTGTAATTATATGCCATTAGGCTATTCCTTTAATACAATGTATATAATCTAAATCTATCTAAATTAATAATAAAATACAATTCTGCATGAGTATCCCACATTTCTGCCACAATACCATGGTACAGTTAGTGTTACTACAGTAAATCCATGGTAAATTATGGCGATTTAAATGTAATGATAAAAAGCCTTTATTGTTTTTGGCTTTTACACTGCTACTGAAATTGATGTTAAAATTTTACTGCTATTAGTATCAAGTACTGCGGTATTCTGGTATTCTGACAACCCCTTCATTCTGTTTGTTACCTCTGAGAATTTCCCATCGCCAAACCACTGTAGCCAGCGCATCCCGTGAGAGGCCTGCCTCTTCCCTGTAGCTCTCCAGGTCACCACCATCCCTGGCCACCAAGAAAAGCCCTTTATTTTGCCCCAGACTAACTCTCCAATACCAAAGCCTTTATTGTCCTGAGGAGCAGAAATGTAAATAAGACACAGTTCACAATGAGTTCGTATTTTCTCCTCACTGATACCTGTATCAGGTTTCAACCGGAAGACGTCACAAATTTCAGTGAATAATAGCTTAGAAGATTTCTGTTCCTTAAACATAGCTATCTGAAAATGTGGCTTTTTCATTACTAGTTTTATGGTGCTTTTCGGTTCTTTTTGTTCCTTTTCAGACTGGACATACTGCTACATAATTTATTTTGTGTTCCACAAAAAAAGAAAAATCATACAGGTTTGAACTCGTAGATTTTAATTTATGAGTGAACTATTCCTTTAATAAAGATGGACAATTAACATTTTCACTGCATAGATTTCTTTGATTCTGTTACACAGAAAAAGACAATCACATGCTCAGTAGCACTCAGACAGCTGGATTGAGCCTGGACTGAGACACAAGTGAAACCTCTGACACTGAGCTTGTCTGAGCATGACTCTCAATCAATCAGGAACATTTCAGCAGCGCTGTTGTTTCCTCACCTGTGCGAGTGTCTGTGAGTTTTTATAAATCTGTGGTCAACTGTGACTTACCCAGATGCTACAACACACAAAACCCCCATTCAAGGCCTCTTTGTCTTGGTCATAAGTGCTCTCTAAATGCACAGCTGTCTGTCTTAATGATTTGCAAAGGAGAGGATACACCATGAGAACAAAGGCTGTTATCTTCACATTCAAACATTCAAAAAGTCATTCTAAGAGGTTACTGTTACATGTCAAAGGCAGGTGGAAAAATATAGGTACTCCTGTGTTGTTTGTGTATGAACATAAAGAGGAACGCGACATGATAGGATAGGTGAATAGGTGTCTGTGTGTGTGTGTGTGTGTGAGAGAAAGTGAGAGAGAGAGATGTCCTGTTACCTTGTATTCAGGTTGGCTGACTGTGTCAGTTGTGGAGGTGGATGTGGTGCTGCTCTGTGCAGAGTCTTTAGAGTCCTGTTCCATGAGTTCTAGTGCAGGACCCTCAGGAACAGTAGATACCTACAAACACACACAATTACAAGTCACAGTAAAGCTATGCAAATAAATCAAAGCAAAAAAAAATAAATAATTAAAAATAATTCGAAATAGTTACAATGATAGTTATCAATGAAAGCCTATGGGGCAAACGTACAAAACGAATCCCAAAACACGAAACAATAAAATCAAAACACAACAAATAACAAACACACACACACACACAAAACATAAACAAATCAAACATTTTAATAAAAATTTTTATAAAAAAAAAATATATATACCAATTAAAAAGTTTCAATGATAGTTACAATGAAAGTTTAGGGGGCAAATGTAAACAAAATAAACCCCAAAATAAAACACACAAAGAAAAATAAAACATAAAGATAAAAACACAAATAATAAAACAAGCCCATGAAACATGAAAAAAAAAAAAATATATATATATATTAGGGGCTGTAACAGTACGTGTATTCGTACCGGACTGTTTCGGTACAGGGCTTTCGGTACGGTGCACGTGTGTACCGAATGCCCGATGCAATATTTTGTGTGCGGAACATAGGTACATATTCGTGTTTCCACACAAACAAATTAAGTGGCAGAAGTCTCCGCGTTCAGCGCAAATTTTAAATATGAGCAGGCCTACAAGCTGGGATTGGTAATGCTGCACTGTAATCATAGTTATTTATTTATATTTTTCATTATATTTTATTATGTACTGTTACACCCCTAATATATATATATATATATATATATATATATATATATATATATATATATATAAAAAACAATTAAAAATTAAAAAAATTAATTCTGGGGGGCTGCTGCTCTCACAGACTTCCAATGCAACTACATTTCTGTCAACACGTTTTATGTGAAATAACTGTGAAACAAATAATTTAATTTTTATTTAATAATAATATAAATATTATTATAAATAATTTTGGGTGGTAAGTGATGGTATGCCACAGAGATATCCATACAGCTTAAGGTGAATTTCACCTAAAATAGTTGCACTGTGGAATATGGTAGCTGGTTTTAGCTGGTCATGACCTGTTTTTGCCAGCAGAACCCTTGGCTAAGATGGTCTTCCAGGGGTGTTTTTCTTGTACAATGCCATACCTCGCTGCTTAACTATCATAGCATAATGTATTGTAGAATAAATATAGGATGTAGAATAACAAATGAACTAGTCCTGTAACTGTCTCACATCTGTCACTAAAACCAAGCTGGTTCACACTTTGCTATTTTTGATATCTATTTGATTGCTTCTTATCACTTGTCACTCCAGGGTCCCTGAAGGTTACTGACGTACTAGAGCACATGGAAACTCTTCAAAAACAGCACCTTCATTCACTTGTCAAACTACGTACACTAAGTAGACAGCCTAGAGGTCCTTTTTATCGCCGCGGGTACCGCCGCCGCGGCGTCTGTAAAGTGCATTTGCAGCTTTTGACCGCTGAGTGGCGCTTTAACCACAAGTTATCAAACAACGGAAAATGAAAGAAAAAGACTATAGTTAAAATATTTAATATATTTAAAATGTAATATTCACAGATGAAAGTTTGGTACTTATGAAGTTATGTGCATTTATTAGAACGAATTCAAGCAGGATAAATGTCAAGCCTGTGCCTGAACCTGTGCTTATATTTTCTCTAAGCTACATGGTATTAAACCATATTTTAGATTTGATACATTTAAAAGGTGTGCAGTATTATTTATATTACATGAATTGTGTGTTATATTATTCAAAAGAAATTGTGGTTTACTTTGCATCTAAGCATTAAAAGTGGTAGCCTATTTTGGGGGGTAGGCTACAATATGCAATGTCAATAGTTTCATATATTATGCCAATATTTTAATTTATATTTTAAAATTCCTTTAATAAAACAACATGCATTTTTGTTATTCGTTACCTGTCCTTTATTTTGACAGATAACTTCTTGGAAAAAAGATATTTTTCTGTAAACTGATTAAGAAATTGTTTAAGCGTGAAGCGCTGTATAATTTCGTTCACATTAATTATGCCTAATTAGCCTAAAACAAGAAACGAATAAATTAAACCTGCACGATTTAGCTAAATCTTTGAAACTCAAGAATGGACGGATTAATAAACCGTCCTCATGATTAAACTCAAGTTCTCTCATTATAATCAACAAATTGCACACGATGTAAAAAAGAGCTTCATTAACTGACAACATAAGTGATTTTAAAGGGAGCCTTCTTTACTTGCTTTTAGTGCCGGGCGATAGCCTATACAAAAAAAAAAAGTAAAAAAAAATCAGATTTATGATTTAAATCGATTTTAAAATCAATATTCAAATGACAAAGAAATTTTTCAAAACAAGTTTAAATATAGTTATAAACTTATAACTGAGACAAGATGATAAAAAAACTGTAATGTTATTACCTTAATGCTGGAAAGAACTTTATTTTATTTTATTATTATTTTTTATTATATATTCTTTTTATTATTATTTATTTTTTGTTAATACTAGCCCATCAGCTGTGCAAATTTTGTTTGTGAGGAAAATAACAGTACATTTTTGTCAGTTATTTTATCTAAACAGATCGATTAATTTCTTCAAGATTTCAAAATCAAATAGCCTACTGATAATGTAGTAGCACTGTAAGATTACATTTGTTTGAATGCATTATTGCTAAAGCGATTGCGTGTGAATGTGCTTTATCTGTTTAAATCATGCGTTAACCCGAAAATAATCAGTAAAAGAAACAGACAAACTCATATAGCCTTTAACATCCCGCTCGGCCCGGCTCAAGTCAGAATCACACCGCTCAGCTCATCCTTTGCTCGGCGGCGTGTCTCTGTCAGACTCGTGGTGGAGGGTTGAGCCACTCTGAACTACGGGAGAACTGAGTGGTGTGTCGATGGATGTTAAAAAGAAAACCGATTTTCATTCAAACAAACCGATGTAAATTACAAATTCAAGTTAATTGATAAAATCGATTTATTACCCAGCGACAATGGAGGTGGAGAACATGGTCCACTCGGACTCAATATCTCCTTCAGCGTGCACTGGGACGGTTTGCAGCCGAGTGTGAAGCGGCTGGGATGAGAATCAGCACCTCCAAGTCCGAGGCCATGGTTCTCAGTCGGAAAAGGGTGGATTGCCCAATTCAGGTTGGTGGAGAGTTCCTGCCTCAAGTGGAGGAGTTCAGGTATCTTGGGGTCTTGTTCACGAGTGAGGGAAGGATGGAACGTGAGATTGACAGATGGACCGGTGCAGCTTCTGCAGTAATGCGGTCGCTGTACCGGTCTGTCGTGGTGAAGAAGGAGCTGAGCTGTAAGGCAAAGCTCTCGATTTACCGGTCAATCTACGTTCCTACTCTCACCTATGGTCATGAGCTGTGGGTCATGACCGAAAGGACAAGATCCCGGATACAGGCGGCCGAAATGAGCTTTCACCGTCGGGTGGCTGGGCGCTCCCTTAGAGATAGGGTGAGAAGCTTGGTCACTCGGGAGGAGCTCAGAGTAGAGCCGTTGCTCCTCCACATCGAGAGGAGCCAGTTGAGGTGGCTCGGGCATCTATTTCGGATGCCTCCTGGACGCCTTCCCAGGGAGGTGTTCCAGGCATGTCTCACCGGGAGGAGGCCCCGGGGAAGACCTAGGACACGCTGGAGGGACTATGTCTCCCGGCTGGCCTGGGAACGCCTGGGGGTCCCCCTGGAAGAGCTGGAAGAAGTGGCTAGGGAGAGGGAAGTCTGGGCATCTCTGCTTAAACTGTTGCCCCCGCGACCCGGCCCCGGATAAGCGGAAGATGATGGATGGATGGATGGATTTATCACCCAGCCCTACTTGCTTTCATATTATTTAATGAAAAAAAAAAATCCAGCTGCATTTAAATGCAGGTGTGTAAAATATGTGCAAGATTTGCACTGCACGTGTGATGGTAGATGTGCAGCTTTTATTCTTATTTATTTTATCTTCATTACAAATCTTGTTTGGTTTCATTTTGGATAATTGCATGTAAAAAATAATTTACGTTGTAATGCAAAATGTGAATTAATATTCATATGCAAGTATCTGTGCAAAAATTATTAATGAGCAATAATAACAGGGCACATTAATATTCAACATTCAACAATCTGTGAATGTTGCATTTCTCTGTCGGAGAGAGCCAGCACTGTGAATTTCATCTTGCAGCAGAAAAGAAAACATTTGTTTATTAATAAATAATTAAAATTTCTAATTTTTCACAATTATTAGGCTACTTCTGCATGTACTTTGTGGCAAACTTAATGCATGTGCTTGAGCACGGAATATATTAAGATTTGATTATGTAAATTTAATATAAACCTCTGATTAGTTGAATATAACAAATGAACAAGAACTAGAACTAGAAAAATCTTGGACAGACCATTTTTTAGCCTATAACCAAAACAACAGTCCTTTAGAAACTGGTTCAGCAACTTTGAAAGCCTCATACACTGTCCATATGAAAGAACAAGAGATTCACACCTTTATCTCGACCTCCACAAGCCATACATAACTACCCCCAAAAACCCAACCCCCTCCAGCTGAACAGAATTCGGTCTGTGTTTTGGCTCTGAGGAACGGTGTGTTACTGGGCTGAAACATGCCTGCACTCAGCAGCACTACTCTTTGTATTCATTATATTCTCGCAGCCCATATTATTATTTTCACAAGACCATAATGATAATATCAAATCATCAATTAATAATTAATCATTTTACGAAAATCATTGTTATTTGTTATCGTGGATGTTTGCGGAAGGCTTTAAGACCAAGCGGAATCCTCTGTTCCCGCCTCACAGCGCGCGGGACTACGCTAACTGAAGCAGCTTCACTGTCTGCGGTTTGACTTTACTAAATCAGATTGAGGCGAATACAACTTATTGATCATGAGCCCAACATTTAGCAAGCAGGAAACATTCATTCTACTTGAAGGAAGACGTATTTTATTGAGCTAATACTGTTAAATAGAGAGAGAGAAAGAGAGAGAGAGAACCAGTCTAGGGCTATTCTTAAACTTTGAGCTCATTATATTGAAGTACAAATCCAAACACCAGAAATGTTATGCATTTTATAAATAATGAAATGTTAAGAAAAGTATGCATTTTATTTATTCACATGCAGTATGGTTGTTGGTATTTAGCAGTTAAAACCTATTTTTAAACTTGAATTTAAATACTATTAAACTACTTTTAAATCGTCCACAGCTGAGCAACGCGAGAGGGGGATCTGCGCCAGAGCGCGTGAAGTGAATGTGATGAATGAAGTCATTTTCAGATGCAAAGAAAAAAAAATAGCCTAGATTAGGCCCATGCAGGCTCTGCTCTGAAGTATATAATACTTATAATTACTGTTAACCAAGAGTAACAAATTTTAACGGATTAATCGCCTTTTTTCATTTGCTGCATTTTTTTTTATATATAATTCATGTATAAATTGCATTTTATTACATTTAGAAATAATAACGGTTGGCCTAATAATGTTATCATGTACAAACAGGATATATTTAATTCCCTTCAATTTACAACAAATCCTTTAAATTGAACAAATATATCAGAACAAAACAAGAATTAAAAATATAGAATTCTAATGGATAAATATAATTGCAGTATATAATAATATAGGCTTAGCTATAAACAAAAAAAATAATAATAATAATTTAAAGCTAAGCATAAGGTAAGGTTGGGCTTTCTCATTCTCTCACTCGGGAGAAATCCGTTTCCATATTCGTGATGTTGCCCATTTGAAGCTTAAGTATTATTCATGAGGTAAAATAGGCTTTGTTGTTCACGCGTGTTTCAGTATCGATGGAAAAAAAATCATTATTAACAATATGTGGAGTAAGTGGACCGCTGCTAACACTGAATGTCTGGTGAACGACTGCCGTTTCCAGTGAATATGTGCACGAGACACCAGCGCGATCAAACAGCTGAAACAGAAAATACTACATTTTTGGTCACACATAAGGCATAATTCAAAAATGCAAAGTGTTAGTGGTTTGAAAAAATCAAGAATAAAAACAGAGTTAATAATAATTATTGAATTTGTATTATTAAATGCTAGACCGTTCCGATTTCACTCTGCATATGGAACCTGAAGATTTTTTTAAAACCAAGAATGAACCGAATTGAAAATGAAATGAAAACATTTAGCTTTTTATCCGTATATATATATATATATATATATATATACATACATACATGGGCCTTATATTTATTTACTGTTTAATAACAATAGTATGCATATGATCTTTTGTGTAAAGGTCTTCTTTTAATTTTTGATGAGTAGACTGTAGCCTAAGACTATCTTACATTTTAAAATTAACTCACTGTAAATGTTTGAACATTTCTTAAAGATGTTAAAATGTTATATCATAATGTTATTGTTGTTTTACTTCTTCCTTTTATTTCATCTTACAATTACATTCATTTTGCAATCCGTCCATTTGCACCACCTGGCGGTAGTTTCGCGAATGATTTTACCACGCGGCGGTAAAGCCCAGTTAGGCTGTCTACCTACTGTACATGCAGTAGAATGAAATTCCTGTATATATGGAATATATAATAAAAGTTACAGACTGCATGTTAGCTTGCTTATTTTGCATAAGCACATGATATTTTAAGTCAACGTGCCATACTAACGAGACACTATGCTTCTAACCATAGGTTGAGAGAATTTGTGAAGCTGTTTCTGAAGGTTTGTTGATAATGACTGAACTCGTGATCATAGTCGGCTAACAATGGTTAACAATGGTTCTGGAAAACGCACTCCGGCTCAGTCAGGTCCCTACCAACTAGACCATCCCTAACTAACTAAGATTTATATATTTGATATTGATATTGAAAATGTCTTTCCCAACCATAATGCAATACACACTTTGTCTTTTCTCATTTTGCACAACACAGACAAAACAGCTATAGAAAAATATATCGAAAAAGGGGAAGGGGTGATTTCCCCTACCACAGTTTTGATTGGCTGCGGTACAGGCAACTTTAGACTGTCTGACAACATAAAGACACAGTGATAGACAGCTCGACTTAAAGGTGTTGAGTTATGTGTGAGGAGCTGACAGTGGCATGGCAGCTTTAATCTGCTGCGAGGGGGATCTCTATACATCAGCCTTGATTTCACTGTGTCTGACGGACAGAAATTCGCTTAAGGAATAAAGAGGCTTAGTGTGTGCGAATTTGAGCATTACCAGGTTGTTCTGATCCTGTTTGCTAGGTACCCTCTCTCTGTTGCAGGGTTTACTGTGAGCTGTCAGTCCTGCCTGGAAAATTGTCCTTGGACGAGGCCTTTGCCGCAGACCTGTCTCACAACTGGACCCAACGTCAGCCTTTTCCTGAAACCATAATGCCATGACAGTAAGCTGATGCATATGTAGAGCAAATAATCCCAGTTAACAAAAAAAAGGTCCCCAGAAATGGCGAAGACAACCTCCAGACATTCAAGGGGACATTCACAGGATATCCAGCCACCATTCGGGACATTTAGGGGACTTTTGCTATAAGTCCTCTGAATATCATTTTATTTTACTTTTAGGTTAACCAAAGACAACAGACACGTTGTTAGGAGAAAAATAAGCTTATTTTATTTAAACAATTGAAAGGTTGGGCGCTCTTTCCGTGTGTTTATTTGGGGTTATCAGCTGTGGGGTTTGACCGTTGGCAATTCTTCCCGTTGGCTTCTGACCTAAAACAACAAAATAAACATTAAGGAGTGTTATGATTATAAATGTCTAGAAGTATTGTTTGTACATTTAAAAAAGATTTGAAAAGACAATTTGGATTTAGACAAAGGTCCGAAATCTAGCGCACATATGCCTTTCAGTGTGTATTTACCATATGTAC
Source organism: Carassius carassius (assembly GCF_963082965.1). Taxonomy (NCBI): domain Eukaryota; kingdom Metazoa; phylum Chordata; class Actinopteri; order Cypriniformes; family Cyprinidae; genus Carassius; species Carassius carassius. The sequence goes on from NC_081800.1 coordinate 11,472,529, forward strand.
GTTCAATATTTAAGTTTAATATTTGTTGATATTAGATACATTAATTATTTTAGCTTTACATGCTAGCTTCAAAAAGTGTTTACATAACAGTCAGCAGCTGTACACAATGGACAACAGCTTCAGCAAATGTAGAAAACCCAAGGCCATGTCCGAGGAAATCACTGGGAGGACAGTTAACCGTCTCTACGAAGCTGAGCATGGCCATGGATACATGCTGCGTGCTTTAAAGAATGACGTCACTCAATCAGGTGCATTTACTCATCACTTGCTCGTATCTTCCAACATGGCTATATTATATTACACTTTTGTTGTTGTTATTTGGCCTTCAGATGCTTAAAGGGAGAATTGAAGCAGTCAGGCAAGTTTACTTTTAGTAAAGTGACTTCCACTTTAATTAATACATATTAAATATACAACAGACACAATTAATGTAACCATTTTAAAGAAAAAAAAGGATGTTTTGTTATCGCTTTTGGAGCAAGGGGTCGGCATCTTGCAGTACCACAGCGTGCAATGTCACGGGGGTTGGTTCACTCCGTTGGCCACAGAAGTAATACAAGTATTTCTTTACTTTTTGAATACACAAATGTGCTTGGTTTAATTTCACCATAATTGCATGAATAACGAACGCCAAGCTGTCTAAATCACTTTAGTTTTGATCATGGTATCCCAAACATTGTTTTCATAATGCAAGGTGCAACGTGATGTAAACAAAAAATACTTTATATAGCATTTATGTGGCATCTTTATTGATACAGTAGACCTTTCAAACTAAGTAGCTTTTGTAGCTCAGACAACATGTGCGACTACCTATTTGAGTTCTCTTTCTTGTCTTCTTAAACAGATGCACACAAAATAATGTCAGAATGGCTGACATAATTGGCTGACGTATTGTTTCCGATCTGCTCTTCACACCAAACCAGCGGGTTCACGTCTTCTTCCACCCATTAACTCTTTCCCCGCCAATGATGAGTTATCTAGTCATTTAGAAGACAATGCTTAACCGCCATTGACGAATTTTTATGGCTTTCCGTGTTTTCACTGTTATACACTTAGGGACGCTATTACACATCGTCTGAACAAGTACAAAACCTCCTAAAAAAAAAGGACAGAAAGACTAGTGATCTCTTATGTAAACAGATGCATATGATAAATAATGCGATCCTCAGAAATAGAAAACAAATATATGAAAACTGCATAATGTTATTGAGTAAAATGATGATCCAGGAAGTGGTATATGGCTGTGTTGATGCGATTTACTGGATTTATGCTTTGATAATGGTACGTAATATTATCCAGATGTAGTTTTTGATAAAAATTAGATTTTCTCACCTTTTTGCTCAAAATTATACATTTTTATGAAACCTACCTATATTAAAGTGTTGATAAAAATAGAATGCTTTAAGCGAGAATAAAACAGATTTTTTTGTTGTTGTTGTTTAAAAGTAGAGGGCTGTGATCTTTATTTTGGTGTATTGCAAATTCAAATATTTATACAGCGAAATATACTGTAGGCCATCAAAATTTTTGTGAAAATCATAAAAATCGCTGGCGGTGGATGGCAACTTTGGGAAAAGAGGTAATGGTTGTACTACTCAGTCCCTTCGCCATTTTGGCTCAAATGCATAATTATTACGGGCTCAACAGTCTTTTTAAGTTGGTCTTCTTCAATTCCAAAACAAGTGTGTTCAAAAAGTAAAGAAAAGCTTATATTTCTTCACTGGTCAACGGCGCAAAACATGACATCACACGCTGTGGTATTGCAAGATGGTGGCGCCTTGCTCTAAAAGAGATAACAAAACATCTTTTTTTATTTAAAATGGCTAGATTAATCATGTTTGTTATATCTTCTTTAAAGAGTAAATCAGTTTACTAAAGGATGTAAACTAGACTGACTGCTTCACAAGTTTAATAACTAAATTAAAGTCCTAAAGTAACATTTCTTGACCAACATTATGACATGTTAATGGGTAAGATTAATTTATTTGTCTTACCTGTGTTATTTTCCGCTTTCTTTTCCTTCAATGTATTTTTCCATTTTTCATGTTTTCCTTGGCTGCATTAAATCAGTCGACTTTTAGAGACATTCTTTTAGAGCCCCTGGGATTCAACCTCATTTTCTTCATGTATGAAATACATAGAGCATAATAAATTGTAGCCTATATTTAATTATATTATTGTAGGGTATCTTATTTTTGATGTTTAAATGATGCTGAAAACGCTCCTTATTTGATGACATCTTTATTTACAGAAGTTAATCCTTTATTTTTTTCCAGAAATTAAAGTTATTCATTTTAACATGAACTTCAATTTACAATTAATTCAAATATATAATTTTTAATCATAATATCAGTCTACAAAACAAAACATGTATTTTGCATTCAGTCCATTATCACAGTTAAATCAAGGGATTTAGTTTTAAAGGTCCCATGACATGAAAATGTCACTTTATGAGGTTTTTTTAACATTAATAAGTTGTGGTGAAAGCATTTTGTGAGAGAAAACGCGTTGCAATGACGAGATCACTGCATTAACGTGATAAACAGACTCTGTCTACTCAATGCTCATCACTGCAGCGATTCATGTGATGGGGAAAGATCAAAAAAATAATGCTATGATCAACACTTACAAGATTTGTTAATCTCGACAGCTGTAATAGTAAAAAAAAAAAAACTAGTAGAAGTATTTGAGTGGGGTTCCACATGTAATACGTATTTCAAATGAAAAGATGTCAGCCAATCACAACATTTGTCCTTTACTCGGAGTCTCACAGCAGACACGCCCCTTTAAACAGAGCATTCAAGCCAGGGGGGGAAATTATGATATAAAAATGCCTTTTATTTCTACATTTTAAATGTAAAAATCATACTAACAATACAAGTACACCTCAGGAAAAAAAAAAAAAAAAAACATAAAATAATCCACATAAAATAATAAATAAAATAATCCACATCCATGGGTTTATATTTTAGATGTAAAATTTATATTATGTATATATATATATATATATATAAATTATAAATGCAAACACTTTACATTAAGGTCTCATTGTTAACATCAGCTAATGTATTAACTAAAATAAACTAACTGATGTTACTTTATTAATGTTGCTGAATAAATGTTCATATTCGTGTCAGTTCATAGAGCATTAAGAAATGTTAAAAGATGTAAAACATGTATTAATGTTACCTTTAGCTAAGATTAATAAATGTAGTAGAAGTATTGTTCATTGTTAGTTCATGTTAACTAATGTTAACAACTGAAACCTTACTGTAAAGTGAATATGATATATGATATGATATTATCAAATTGCTGAAATTAATTGAATAATGATTATTTATTATGATAAATTACTTTCTAAATTTTGATGTTATCTGCTGCATAGTTACAATTTTATAGACAGAAATAATCAAGTAATGAGCTCAATTCAACTTACTCAATATTTCACAAACTAACTCCATATATTTTATCATTTATCAAAACTTTTAAAGGCAACCTGCTACACACAGTACAGCACCTGTTCAGTCTGTAAACTGTATAAATGCCTATAATCTGACTCATATCTTCTACATTTAGCTTTTTTTCATCAATACAGAGTAAAACCACAGATCAGCATAAGCACTACAGAACAGATATAAAATAGTCAGTTCTGCTTATCATGATTTATCTGATTGCAAGTAGTCTTTGCAGTAGAGAATGAATAGCCCTTATCAACTTGAACGGTGAAATGTGTTGATGGAAAGATAACAAACACATAGACATGCATACACATGCACACAGTTTTCCAGTTAGCACATATGTGAGTGTTTGTTTAAAGGGGGGGCAGGAATGCTGCACAATGTGATCTTCTTCATGTCTTATTTCATTACGCTGATAATGCACAGAGGACCACAAAAGTGATACCAAACTCAGGTTTCTGTGTTTTCCTGCATCTGTTCAGACAGGTTTCGTGTTTGTTTATGACATGAGTGAATGGACGGATATATGATTACACCACTAATTTTGTTGCGTTATTTTTACAACACTGCCATTGGTTTAAAAAAAAAACATATTTCCTGTAGTACAGCCACTATGTTTTGTCCTGTTTCAGCTATGTGTCTGGAAACAGCAGCAAAATGAACTTCAGAATGTGAATCGTTCTGTCAGTGTGCGATAAGATCAGATGTGTAGTACGTAAATTCTTACCTCACTGTAGGAGGAATCCCAGGCGCTGTCTTCCTCTGTGTCAGAGCGCTTACGAGATCTCTTTCTTCTGATGCTGTTTTCACTCTCATCTGAAAGAATTAGAGAGCTCATGACAAGGTATAAGCAATTTCAGACACTTAGATAAACTGCATAATACTTTATCCAAAGACTACCTGGTTATGAAATGTAAACACCAGTGATCATTTCATTTTATTTTATTTATTCAACTGTATTGAATGTATATGTAGTATTTGTAACAGTAATATAATACAGTATGTGACATAAATGAAAAATAAATTCCAGACAGCAAATGTTGCTCCTTAATAAGGAAAATACTGTATGTAACATTTTTGATTTCCATTAAAAATACAAGCAAAAAAGCTAAGGCATTGCACCAAGATAAATATAATAACACAGTGCTCCAAAAGTATGACCATATTTGTGTTAAAATAAGACTAGTGTGATAGAATTGTAAAGTTATATCCAATATTTAAATTCCTGTCATAATCGTCAGAATATCTAGCATTCCCATGTAAAAACACATTTCAATTTAACAGGAATTAGGTTGATAACAGTAGTACCAGTGATAATGTGGTAGTAGTAGTCTGTGTACCTGCGGGTGAGGCTGCGCCTCCGTTCTGTTTGGGGCAGAAGGGTGAAGGTGGCTCTGCCGCAGTGAGCGGGCTGTTCTCATTGGTCATCTCCAGACCGCTGTCGCTCTCTAACAATCCCTCTCCCACCGACATGTCACCGTTCACAGCAGCCTGAAAAAAAGAGACATTCTGTTTACAACATTTGGACAACTCAAAATCTTCAATATCAAACAAGCAAAACAACAACAGAACAAAACTTAGGTGTGTTACGGTACAGGACTTTGGTTAATCTTCAAAGCACAAATTAAGATATTTTAATGAAACCTATAAGGTTTCTATCCCTCTGCTGAAAGTCCAGGTAACCAAAACCTAGAAGATCCTTAAAATTTCCAACAGTAAAAGTGATCCATAAGTACTACTGTATATGTGATGCGTTACATGTGTGTGTTTACAAGTGACTAAAAGCCTAAATTAATTCAGTACATCATATAAAGCCATCGGATCTCTTCACAAGACTTGGATTAAACCAGGTTAAAAGATTTATGGGATTTATTGTGGAACAAGATGAGGTTGAGAAAATGATGACAGCATTTTCTTTTTTTGGTGAACTATGATTACTTCAAGTATGTGTTTAATAATAACACAATGACTGGAAAATCTGAAAATATGTCCCTCATGTAGGAATGACAATCCTGAAACATGCATTATTGCTAATGTCATCAGCATGATGCATAGGATCACCTCAAAACCAAGTAAATCTCTCTGTAGATCAAAGCACGAGCTGCTCAATAACCTTAGCACGAAAGCACAAGAGTAAGCTTCAATAAAACTAAACCATGTATTCCGTTTAAGGAGGCAAGTAAAGGCTGGACAGGTGAAAGGGTTTATGGGCTCCTTCATTCATTCAGTTTATCTTTCTACTGGCTCATAATGACACCCCCTTGGCCTGCACTGGTTTTGCCTAAATGGGCCCCTGTCCCCAGGCTCAAGCTTTTGAAAGGCAGAAGAAAGTCAATGGATCAAACCAGGAGGCTAAGACCCCCTTTATACCACATAATACCACACGCACACACACACACACACACACACACACTCACACGCACACACACACCAAGGAATTGCAATGTGTGGAAACTAGGGGTGTAAAGCTACGTGTATTCGTACCGGACCGTTTTGGTACAGGGCTTTCGGTACGGTGCACGTGTGTACCGAATGACCGAATGCAATATTTTGTATGCAGAACATATACATTTTCGTGTTTCCAAACGAACATATTAAGTGGCGGAAGTCTCCGCGTTCAGCGCAAATCCCACCCTGCAGCCGATTCTAAGGCCGGTGACACACTGGCTGCGTGGCGTGAGTGTGGCGTTTCTGTGAGAAGCACCCGGCTGCAGCTGCACCGGGGCCGGGGTTGCACATGCAGCCCCGCCCCATACCTACTCTGATTGGTTCAATCGTCTTTCTTAGACTTACATGATAGGAAATGTGTGCGAAGTTGGTGTAGGACGGAGAATGCTGTTTAAAAAGCTAAAAACGCTGTACAGTTTTATAAAGCCTTCATAATGCACAAAAGAAAAAAAAAACATTAGCCTGTAACTCGCCATGTCCCTGAAATGATTGTTTTGTTAAATTAAGCTGATCTTTAGGCTAACATACGAATATAGTAAATTAATTGGGTTGATTATCCACAGTAAGACGATTAGGTCTTCAGATAGAAGAATGTTACATATCTGGACTCAGTTTGTGTGTTTTTGCCCCTGTGATCCAGTTTCTGTCTTCCGTGTTTGGTTTGATTAGTTTCCAGGGGTGTCTCTTCATCTCCCAATGTGTTCCATGTCCCTGTTAATTTAGTCATGCCATCCACCTGTGTTTCCCCATTATCCCATCTACTTAATCCTTGTCCTTTGAGTTCAGTGTTGTCGGGTCTACTTACTACTTACTAACCACTCACTTGCTACTTACTTGTGTCTTCCTCTGTGATCCATGTTTGGAGAATGCCTATGTTGGATAATAAAGCCTTGTTTCGTTTATCCTTCGGCTCCGTGTTCCTTCCAGCAGCGTAAACGGTAACAGAAGACCCGACCTGAAAAAGTTTAAAAAACTGCGTGTTTTCCCCTCCGTTTTGTTTTCAGTTTTTTTTCCAGTTTTTCTTTTTGTTATGTCGATGGATCCCCTCTATAGCCCCGAATTCCTCCTCCTCCTGCTGGAGCAGGAGGGACTTTCTCTAGAGGACCATACCAAACGGTTTCTCTTGCTAGCTAATGCCACCAGCTACCCGGACCACGCGCTCTGCTCGTTTTATCACACCAGCCTGAACTCCAAGTGCAGAGCGTTGTCGCCCGAAGATGGTCCTTGGGAGGATTTTGCTGCATTTATAGAGTGGACTCTGGTGAGAAATGGGTCACCTCTCACTGTCAGCCCAATGGAGGATCTCGCCAGGTCCACTCTGGACCCAGAGCCCAGCCTACAATCTCCCCACGGTAAGGGGCATAAGCCCGAGCCCACCGATGACGGAGAGCCAGAGAGCAACCCGTCAGACCAGGTGCGAGAGCCGGCGACACTGCCCACCACGCGGGAGCAAAATGTGGAGCGCCAATTGGGTCAAAATGAGGTGGAGGATCGTACAGACTGTGATCCCCAGTTAAGCCCAGGACGGGCTCCTGATCCCCAGTTAAGCCCAGGACGGGCTCCTGATCCCCAGTTAAGCCCAGGACGGGCTCCTGATCCCCAGTTAAGCCCTGGACGGGCTCCTGATCCCCCGTTAAGCCCTGGAAGGGCTCCTGATCCCCCGTTAAGCCCAGGACGGGCTCCTGATCCCCAGTTAAGCCCAGGACGGGCTCCTGATCCCCCGTTAAGCCCAGGACGGGCTCCTGATCCCCCGTTAAGCCCAGGACGGGCTCCTGATCCCCCGTTAAGCCCAGGACGGGCTCCTGATCCCCCGTTAAGCCCAGGACGGGCTCATGATCCCCCGTTAAGCCCAGGACGGGCTCCGTTAAGCCCTGGCTCCCTCATCCCTCCGGCTCCGCCTTGGTCTGGCGTCGTCCATCCTATGCCTCAGGATTCCACTCCTCCGGCTTCGCCTCATCCCTCCGTCCCTCCGGCTCCGTCAGGCTCCTTCATCCCCTCGGCTACACCTCAGTCCTCTGTCACTCTGGCCTCACCGCGGCCTTCCGGATCCACATCGCCGCGTCAGTCACCAGAGCCATATGTTCCGCCTAGGACCTCCGGCGCCTCCCCGTCACCCTGGCTCTTCGGCTCTCCATCTCCGCCTCGGGCTCCTCCTCCACCTGCTCCGTTGCTGTGGGTCGAGTCCCTGGAGTCGGCGACCATTCCTCCTCCATGGCTCCTTCCACCGTCGGCCCCACCTTGTGCCGTTATGGCTGTGGCCTGGGCCCTGCTGGGTGCTTCCTGCTCCAGATCCCTCCTGTCTCCTCCCTCCGTCGTCTCCTCCCTGGCTCCTCCCTCCGTGGTCCCTGTCTGCTGGCCCCCTCCTGGGAGTCCGTCCTCCACCGGAACCTCCTCCCAAGTTCCCACCCACGCCTCCCTCTGTTGTTTCTACGGTGCGAGGACGCACCTACCGGGAGGGGGGAGTAATGTTACATATCTGGACTCAGTTTGTGTGTTTTTGCCCCTGTGACCCAGTTTCTGTCTTCCGTGTTTGGTTTGATTAGTTTCCAGGTGTGTCTCTTCATCTCCCCATGTGTTCCATGTCCCTGTTAATTTAGTCATGCCATCCACCTTTGTTTCCCCATTATCCCATCTACTTAATCCTTGTCCTTTGAGTTCAGTGTTGTCGGGTCTACTTACTACTTACTAACCACTCACTTGCTACTTACCTGTGTCTTCCTCTGTGATCCATGTTTGGAGAATGCCTATGTTGGATAATAAAGCCTTGTTTCGTTTATCCTTCGGCTCCGTGTTCCTTCCAGCAGCGTAAACGGTAACAAAGAATGAATTATGAATTAAATAATTTTAGAAAATATGATTATTTCATATCATCAGAGTATGAGAAAGGAAAATGAAAGGGGTGTATCATTACTGTTTTAATTTATATAGCATGACAAGACAATTACTTCTTACATATAATTATCCGTCATGCAGTTGATAAATGACACTGCAATATTCTAATGTGTCTGCCAATTCAATTTTTATGAAACTTTTAATTTTCTTTACTACATTGCAAAACATATACTTTTTCTCCCCTTTATTTCAGGAAAATATGCTGCTCCTCGTTATTTGAAAGTGAAGAAATCGATAAACTTTTATTTAAATCGGCCAGTGATGATTCTGAAAGGACATACCTGTAAACCTTTGCTTTAGTAACAAACACAATTTCATGATAATTGTGCTCTTATTTTAGTGCAGTCTCACAGCCACTGTCAAATACTGAGATAAACTTTATAAAGTATCATCTATTTATATTAAATTGGTATCTTCTCCGATATACATTTTGTGACCATTGAGCCGATTCTTTTCAATCAGCTGGAATGATTCGGGACATTCTACGTTTAATGTGGCTTAATGCATTAAAACAAGTGTTTTTAAAAGACCAAATTCAGTAAACAAATTAATAATAAAGCATTCTATTCACTGACAGGCAGATGAGTCCAGAATAAGAATGCAATGTGTTTAATTACGTGTTAAGCATTTTCCTCCCATAGAAAACCATTAGACTAAAAGGAAAACGCATAAACGGAGGTCTCACGGGTTTGGAACAACATGAGGGTGAGTTATTAATGACATAATATTGATTTTTCGATGAACTAACCCTTTAACGGAGCAACTGATTTTGTGTGAAAATAAATAATTCAAGTTATTTGTTTTGTTTAAAAATCCTATAAATGTATGAGGTGGCAAGAGGGGCCTTTTACCCCACACATGAGGAAAGAGGCACCCCAGCACGGGGTGAAACAGAGCCCCACGGATACAAATACTTAAGCTAAAATAATGTTGTATGTTGTATTAATAATGACTAATAATGTTGTATTAACATTTAATATATAACCATTATTTTGCTAATAAACATCTAAATAAATACAACTCTTTGGAAATTAATAATTTATTATCACGGCAAGCGATTGCAGTTGGAGTATACTGTAGTTCTGTGTAACTGCATAGATAAACCATGCTGTCAGCAGGCATTTCATAATCTAGAAGGACAAAAACATTGTTAATAATTTTGATATAACATTCCAGATGAGCAATGCAATAAAATACAATGTTTTGTTCGTTTATATTCCAATATTCAAGAGAATAGTATTCAGTGAATTAACATTATCCAGTGAATTATTCTCGACTCTGTAGCTATTAAACAGCGTATAAACCTACTAATATGGTAGTTTAAAATGAAGTTGATTAAATTTAACATGAAAGACTAATTTTCAACACTTAAAAAAAAAGATGACTGAAAAGAGGAAAAACCAATGTAAAGTATATTCTTACTTCAGTAAATAGCTGATGACTTTGCCACGTTTTTCATTAATAAAATTAAAAACATCAGTGCACAATTTTCCACACCACAATCAGTCAAGGTCATATCACCAACAAACATACACTCATTTACATCCTTCTCTTCGCTCTCTGAGGCAGAAGTCCCAAAACTTATCCTTTCTAATCACCCTACTACTTGCCCGCTTGATCCTATTCCATCTCATCTCCTTCAAGCCATTTCTCCTGCAGTTGTACCTGCACTCACTCACATCATTAACACATCCCTCTGAACTGGTGTTTTTCCCTCATCATTTAGACAGGCCCGTATAACTCCACTTAAGAAACCCCAACCTCAACCCATCTCTTTTAGAGAACTACATACCAGTTTCCCTTCTTCCTTTCATTGCAAAAACACTTGAATGAGCTGTGTTCAACCAAGTCTCTGCATTTCTCACACAGAACAACCTCCTTGACAGCAACCAATCTGGCTTCAGAAGTGGACATTCAACTGGGACTGCCTTGCTCTCAGTTGTTGATGCCCTAAGACTGGCAAGAGCGGAATCCAAATCTTCAGTACTTATCCTGCTTGATGTGTCCGCTGCTTTTGACACGGTTAACCACCAGATCCTCCTATCAACCCTACTGGCAAAGGGCATCTCAGGAACTACACTTCAGTGGTTTGAGTCTTACCTATCAGATAGGTCCTTCAAAGTATCTTGGAGAGGTGAGGTGTCCAAGTCACAACATCTAACTACTGGGGTGCCTCAGGACTCAGTTCTTAGACCACTGCTCTTCTCTGTCTACATGGCATCATTAGGTTCTGTCATTCAGAAACATGGCTTTTCATATCACTGCTATGCTGATGACACTCAACTCTATCTCTCATTGCATCCTGATGATCCGACGGTAGCTACTCGCATCTTAGCTTGTCTAACAGACATTTCTTGCTGGATGATGGACCATCACCTTTAACTCAACCTTGCCAAGACAGAACTGCTTGTGGTTACAGCAAACCCATTGTTTCATCAGAATTTCACCATTAAGTTAGGCACATCAACCATAACTCCTCCAGCCAGAAGCCTTTATGATTGATGATCAGCTGATTTTCTCAGACCACATTGCTAAAACTGTCCGATCCTGCAGATTTGCTTTATTCAACATCAATAACACCAGACCCTTTCTTTCGGAACATGCTGCACAACTCCTTGTTCAAGCTCTTGTTCTGTCCAGGCTGGACTATTGCAATGCCCTCTTGGCAGGTCTTCCAGCCCAGTTCTATTAAACCTTTACAATTAATCCAGAAAATGGCAGCAAGATAAATTTTTAATGAGCCAAAAAGAATACACGTCACACCTCTGTTTAATATATATATAAAAAAAACATTTTTAGTTAATTGTTAGCCTTTTTGAAATTATGTTCATTTACTGTACATGTACTCAATACTTGGTAGGAGCTCCTTTTGCTTTAAAAACTACGGACTACTTTAACTACTTCCTGCCTCAATTCGGCGTGGCATGGAGGTGATCAGTTTGTGGCACTGCTGAGGTGGTTTGGAAGCCCAGGTTTCTTAGACCGTGGTCTTCAGCTTATCTGCATCGTTTGTTCTCTTGTTTCTAATTTTCCTCTTGAAAATAGCCCATAGATTCTCTCTGGGGTTCAGGTCTGGTGAGTTTGCTGGCCAGTCAAGCACCAATACAATGGTCATTTAACCAACTTTTGGCGCTTTTGGTAGTTTGGGCATGTGCCAAACACAGCTGGAAAATAAAATCAGCTTCTTCAAAAAGCTGAATAGCAGAAGGAAACATGAAGTGCTCAAATTTATTGGGTGCACGGGTAAACGGGTGCAGTGACTTTGGTTTTCAAAAAACACAGTGGACAAACACCAGCAGAGGACATTGCACCCCAAATCACAGACTGTGGAAACTTAACACTGGACTTCAAGTAACCTGGGCTTTGAGCTGCTCCACCCTTCCTCCAGACTCTTGGACCCTGGTTTCCAAATGAAATACAAAACTTGCTCTCATCTGAAAAGAAGCCATTGGACCAATGGGCAACAGTCCAGTTTTTCTCTTTAGCCCAGGTAAGACGCCCGTGACATTGTCTGTGGTTCAGCTAATTCCTTAACACGTCTGTGTGTGGTGGCTCTTGATGCCTTGACCCAAGCCTCAGTCCATTCCTTGTGAAGTTCACTCAAATTCTTGAATCGATTTTGCTTGACAATCCTCATAAGGCTGCGGTTCTCTTGGTTGTTTGTTTTTGCATCAATTCAACTTTCTATAAAGATGCTTGGATACCGCACTCTGTGAACAGCCAGCTTCTTTGGCAATGAATGTTTGTGGCTTACCCTCCTTGTGAAGGGTGTCAATGATTGTCTTCTGGACAACTGTCAGATCAGCAGTCGTCCCCATGATTGTGTAGCCTAGTGAACTAAACTGATGGACCATTTTGAAGGCTCAGGAAACCTTTTGCAGGTGTTTTGGGTTGATTAGCTGATTGGCATGTCACCATATTCTAATTTGTTGAGATGAATTGGTGGGTTTTTGTTAAATGTGAACCAAAATCATCACAATTAAAAGAACCAAAGATTTAAACGACTTCAGTCTGTGTGCACTGAATTTATTTAATACACGAGATTCACAATTTGAGTTGAATTACTGAAATTAACTTTTCCACGACATTCTAATTTATTGATACACCTGTATATGAATAAAGCTTTGCGTATGGATCCGCACGTCTCTTTCACTCCATAAGACACATTTTTATAGGTTACGAAATAAAAGTGAAAGTGTTATTTATTTTTATAAATAACATTTGTGTTCATTTAAAACCGAATTATCCAAATGATTCATATGATAGTGTTTGGCAAGAATTTTTGAATACTTAATGTTTCAAACAAACCTTAAAGCAAACAAATCTCCCTTAAAGCTAACCAAACTGAGATATTCTTTTTTCTTAAAACGTGCACTGTAAATGGAAAGGGGGGCAGGATTACTTTTTTACATTCAGGTCATGAATATGACAAGATTCAGGATTTCAGAAAAAAAATACTGATATCGTGACAGCCTTACACCACAGACTTCTATTTCTGTCAGCACATTTTTGAGCCAAGAGCCAAGTTAAAATTACTCTCTGTGGTTACTGACAGCATATGAAAAATTTTGTCGGTAGCTTAACCCATATTTAACACAAACATTCCTTTAAGTATAAAGAAATAATTACGTTAGAACACAGACATGCTGCAACAGAGTAAAAGGATGTCAGAGCCATTAAAGACATATCATAACACAGATTTGTTAGTATAGAGTAGGTTCAGTTGAGTTCAAAATGACATGGCACGTGTTCTTGGGCATCTGAATGGCCAGTCTGCTTCTCTCTCCTCCCCGGCCAAGCAGCTGATCTCTGGGATCCAGAGCACTTCCTCAGCCAGGTGCAGCATTCAAAGAGCTTGCTCTCTCTCTTTCCCCCTCTCTCTCTCTCTTTGCACTCTATGGAGTGCAGAATCAGAAGAAAGTAATGACGCAGTCTTGCCTCATTTATAGTTACAAAGAATATGGAGAAAAATCTGGAGAAAAATGTTAGAATGTAAAAAATTCAGAAAAAAGTTGAGTCAAGCTGCCAGTCGACTCAGCTCTTCCTCCAAGAGAAACAGACAGTACCACTTCCCTCTCTCTCGCCTCTCTCTAATCTCATAAATTCCTCTGCACCTTTGACCTCATTTTGAACTCAAAACACCGGAGACGAGTGAGATACCCACACCACTCCACACCTCCACACAGTGTTTGTGTGCATGTAGGAGAGAAAAAAATGGTTTCTGAAGTGAAAGTAAGGCTGATATCATTCAAGTGATTCAGATACTGGAACAGTGTGTCAGGGTGGATTTTGTATTTTCAGTGAATAGCGGTCTTTATCTTACCGTGGCAGTCATCTTGTCACTTTCCGCCATGATAGTGGAGGAGTATTTGTTGGATGGCATCACTATTTCAGTCGTTTTTATAATTTCTTCTTCTCTATCCTGTCAAAAAAAGAAATATTAGACTTGGATGAATGACAAAAAGAGGCAAAATATATCAAATCTAGAGATATGAACCCAATGACTTAAAAAAACCTCTGAGAAAAAAATAAATGGATAGTAGTGTAGGACCATTTTTCAAATCGTCATATCGTCAGCCTGTGAGGTTGCGATACATGATATTATCGTGCATGGGTGGAGCAAGAGAGAGACTCTTTGTTCTTGTCATAGCATAACTATTTGGTGTTTTAAACCACGCAGATGCCCGAGAGAGAGCCTTTGGAATCACCAGTAATCGAAAAAATGTACTTTAAAAAACATACTGATAAATAGTGATGCACCGAAATGAAAATTCTGCGCCGAAACCGAAAATTTAGGATGCACTAGGCCGAAAACCGAAACTGAAGCCGAAAATGGCTTCTTTTAAAAACGTATATATATATTGCTTGGATTTAATGGATCTGAATTGAAAAATCACAATATAATAATCAAACTTTTATTAACAGTTACATAACAAAACATAAAATATTTTTTACAATAAATATAAATAATAATTATTCTTCAAGTTTTATGTTCCATCAAATAAAATAGTTTTTTAAAAATTGTGCAAAAAAATCCACAATTTTGGAGATTTTTGCAGAACAAATGTTACATATTGCAACTTTGGTGTCCTCTCGTATAGGGCTGTCACTTTTGTGAAAAAAAAATCCTGTTCGATTTTTGAGACATAGGCAAAGTGTTCAATGAATCTGTTATGTTTTTCACTGACATAACATATAAAACACTTGGGGTTAAACCACGTTCAAAATAACAGCCAACACTCAGGGATACTTAATTTCTTCTGTATTTATTCTTTAAGGAACACAACTAATAATTACAAGGGGCAGTGCCACCTGCAGACACAATGGGGGAAAGCAGTATTACATACATAACATTTCCTCCCCTCTTAATCAAGAAACAAAGAAAACAATGCATTCTCAGCTACACAAAAATGATGCATTTATTTATTTTTACTCTAGAGGTAGAGGGTAGACTGCCTCTTGCCTCGAGCCAGTTCGGGGATTATTCTGCCCCATGTCAGAACAGGCTCACTAACATAACTAATTACATTTATGTTGAGCAGAGGTTTCTCATGGCTCTATAATGTCAGACGGTTGGGCGGTTTAATCACTCTGGCTGGATAACGTCTGACATGCACTGATGGAATGTTGAGTTTGCGATGGTTTATCTGAGACTCTGCTGATGTGTCATTGTTAACATCTTGTTCCTTTGTTGGTGGTGCTGAAGAAGTGTCATTTACAGACGTTTGTACAGGAACAGACACATCACTGATGTCAGGTGGTTGTGTCACCTGAGTTTCAGCTGTTTGATTTGGAATGGACAAGAGTTGATCAGCATGGCGTCGCCATTCTGCAGAAGCTCCTACATCCACAGTATAAGATACTGGACCACTCTGAGCCGTCACCACACCTGATGTCCATCTTTCTCTCCCTCTGTAATCACGAGCCAGCACAGCATCACCGACTTCAAACTGTCTTGGCTTCAAACGACCAGCTCGGCGGAGGACCTGGGAGGTCTGTGAGAGTCGCACGGCAGTTGACACACTGGGTTTCAAGGCATCCAGACGTGTGCGCAGTTGTCGTCCCAAAAACAACAAGGACGGGGACTCTCTTGTCGTCGGATGTGGTGTGTTACGGTAAGTCAGCAAGAATGTTTCCAGCCGTCTCTGAAGAGTAAAAGAGCCCTTAGACGTCTTCAGTGCATGTTTTAGAGACTGAACAAACCTTTCAGCCTGCCCATTGGTTGCTGGATGATATGGGGCGGAACGGATATGTTTCACATGGTTGGTCTTCAGGAAAGTTACAAACTCCTGAGAGACAAATTGTGGTCCATTATCACTCACCAGGACTTCAGGCAGTCCATAATGGCTGAAGAAATTCCGCAAAACTTCAATTGTTCTCCCTGCAGTTGTTGATGTCATCAACTGCACCTCAGGCCACTTCGAATGTGCGTCAACCACGACTAGGTACATGTGACCCTCACATGGCCCAGCAAAATCTACATGTATGCGTTCCCATGGTTTGCTTGGCCACTCCCATGGGTGGAGGGGTGCTTGGGATGGCATTTTCTGTATTTGTTGACATGACTGACACATTTTCACACACAGTTCAATGTCAGCATCAATACCAGGCCACCACACATAACTGCGAGCAATGGCTTTCATTCAGACAATTCCTGGATGGCCAGTGTGCAGTTCCTCCAGTACTCTTTTCCGCAGCTTGTGGGGAACAACGACTCTCATGCCCCGCATTAAGCACCCGTGTTGGCTTTTCTTCACCGTTGGGTAGCATGTGGGAAATGACGGCACCAATGCCATAAGGTGATGCGTCGCATGCAAGCCGAATGGCGTTCTGAGGGTCATAGTGTGTCAAGACATTTTGTGACACCAGTTGTTCTTTAGCCTTTTTGAATGCAGCATCGCACTCTGCAGACCACTGCCAACGTTTTCCTTTACACAGCAGGGCGTTCAAAGGATTTGCTATGTTTGCCAGATTGGGTATGAATCTCCCGTAATAGTTTAACAGGCCGAGAAATGATCTCAGCTGTGTGATGTTTGATGGAATTGGCGCATTGACAATTGCACTTACTTTTTTAGGTGACTTGTGCAAACCTTCTGCATCAATTATGTGACCCAGGTATTCCAGTGAGTCCTTGAAGAAGTCACATTTCCCTTTTTCAGCATGCAAGCCAAACTGCTCCAGTCGTCCAAGGACAACATCCAGGTTTTCCAGGTGTTCAGCTTCAGTCCGCCCGGTAACCAGAATGTCATCCAGGTAACAATGGACATTAGGCAGACCTTGTAATATTTGGTCCATAGCTCTCTGGAATATGGCTGGTGCCGAAGCAATCCCGAAGCGATTGTACTGAAATAGCCCTTTCTGTGTGGAAAATGTGAGGAACTTCCTAGATTCCTCCTCGACCCTCATTTGAAGGTAAGCATGTGACAAGTCCAATTTGCTGAAACATTGTCCTCCCGCTAATGAAGCGAATAGGTCCTCAATGCGCGGTAATGGATAGTGTTCAATTTGTAAGACAGGGTTTACCGTCACCTTAAAGTCACCACAGATGCGCACATCTCCATTTTTCTTCACAACAGGGACTATTGGAGTAGCCCATTCACTGTACTCTACCGGTGACAATACTCCAATTTCAGTGAGACGGTTCAGCTCCGCTTCGACTTTTGGACGAAGAGCATACGGAACGACTCTGGGCTGGCAAAACTTGGGTTTGTGTTCAGATTTCAATGTTATTTTAGCTTTGATGTTCTTCATTTCTCCCAACTGTTTAGAGAAAATAGTGGCATGTTTCTGCAGCACAGCTTCTAGCGTCTTCAATTTGACTGTTTTTATTTCTTTCCAGTTCAGTTTGATCTGACGCAACCACTCTCTGCCATAGAGTGGTGGATAGTCCCCCTGCACGACATACAATGGAAGAACAGCTGTCTGCTTGCCCATTTTTACATGTACATGGATTACACCTTCAGGACGCAATGCTTGCCCAGTGTATGTTCGAAGAACAATGTCCGTTGAGCATAGGGGCAGGTGTTTCAAAATTCGCTCATAAGTTGAAATCAATGACACTGCTGCGCCCGTGTCCAGTTCCATTTCCAGTGACATGCCTTCAATTTCTGGTTTCACAGTGATACTGGACTTTTCTCCTGGCTGTGACAGTTTATACAGAGCTAAATCAGAGTCTGTGTCATCATCATTGGACACTAAATCAGCATCAAGGCGGTGTACATTTCTTTTTTTTTATATAGCCTTTCTGCTTAAATGCTTTCGTTGGCCGTGCAGCTTTTGCTGTGTTTCCAGTCTTTGTTTTTCTGTCATCATTAAAGTTACTTTTCCTGCAAACGCGACTGATATGGCCCTTTTTTCCACAAGCATTACAGTTTTTGTCTTTAAACCAACAGTCATCATCACTATGGTTATTCTTCCCACATCGTTTGCATTTGTTTGCAGTCTGACTCTTTGATAAAGACAGTGCATTTACCGTCAGTGATCCGCTGAGTTGGTGTGCTTCGCGTGACGCTGTTTCCATGGAGACCGCCAACTCTACCGCTCTCTGAAGCGTCAGCGTAGACTCAGTCAACAAGCGCTTTTGAGTAGCCTCACTCTTCAAGCCACATACAAATCTATCGCGAAGTGCATCATCCAAATGTCCCCCAAATTCACAGTGTTCTGACAATCCTCTAAGCACTGCAACATATTGTGTCACCGACTCACTCTCCTTCTGATTCCGCCGATGGAAACGAAAACGCTCCGCGATGACCAGGGGCTTCGGAGAGAAGTGCTGCTGTAGTGTGTCTGTGATGTGCTTGAAGCTTTTCTCTCTCGGTTTGTCCGGCGCGATCAGACTTCGGAGTAGTCCATATGTTTTTCCTCCAATCACACTGAGCAGCACAGGAACTTTCTTGTCAGCCTCAATACTGTTAGCTTCAACGAAGTGTTCAAATCTTTCAATATATGTGGTCCACGGTTCGACGCTTTCATCAAAACCTTCCATGTGGCCAATGGTAGCAGCCATCATCCTAGCTAACCTAGATCACTTTAGCTACGCAGCGAAAATAAAATAAAAATTGTAGTATTGTTACGCCTAACTACTCACGATTCACTGTAGTAGCTTCGTGGTAATTTAATCCCATCCTCGTCGCCAATTATGTTATGTTTTTCACTGACATAACATATAAAACACTTGGGGTTAAACCACGTTCAAAATAACAGCCAACACTCAGGGATACTTAATTTCTTCTGTATTTATTCTTTAAGGAACACAACTAATAATTACAAGGGGCAGTGCCACCTGCAGACACAATGGGGGAAAGCAGTATTACATACATAACAGAATCGTTAGTAAATTGCCTATATTTGGCGTTGATCCGTTTTTCAACGCCAAATATAGGCAAATCCACCGACAACTAAACAGGCATTAGGGTGAACGTAAAGAGGGCGCTTGAGACGCGCACAAGTCAGCAATGTGGACTGCCATAACATCAATGAAAAACATTACTGAAGGCTACATTGATATTATGCACTAATAGGCTCTGTGTGTGTGTGTGTGTGTGTGTGTGTGTGTGTGTCAGAACCTGCAGTTGCTGTGTGACGCGCGTTCGCTGCTAGCGTATAGTGACGAGCAGGACGCGCTCCGAGAGAAGGCCGTTAAAATCGATTCCCTGTTTTCGTTTTCGAAACTTGTGTTGGTTGGTCCGATCGATTGTGCAGCTTTTGTGACAAGCTTTTTTTGATTATGACAGCCCTTTGACGCTTAATCTTTGATAGGCAGACGCGTGATAACAGCTCGACCGTGAGTGAAACCTAAGCGCTTGCTCACGGATGGGAGGGGCGGGTGACATTCGTTTTCGGTTTACGTTTTCGGCTGTTTTTTTTATTTCGGCCCGAAACCGATAATGCCATTTCGACCGAAAATTTTCGGCGGCCGAAATTTCGGTGCACCCCTACTGATAAACTAACGTTAACTAAAATACTGCATTTAAAAAAGCTAGTTCATATATAGTCGGACGCAACTGTCATATCACACATCCTGTGACAAATCTGCTGCATCTGTGCACGGAAGTTATCAGTCTAAATCAGTCAACGGTGAAAATCAATAGTAGATTTCATTTAAAGTCTAACACTAATTTTAGACATAAACGAACACGCTAAATATAAAGTACTGAAAACAGGTAAGTTCATATATTTGGAGTAAAGTTGAATTGAACTGATGCATCAGTCATACAGCCTCATGACGAGACTGACGCATCGCCACAGAAACGAGACAGAGATGCATTCTAACATAACTGTGACATTAAACTCAGTCTGTAAGGGCTCTTTAAAATATTGTACATATATAGGCCGTTCAGATTACTTGTTAAAGTGCAATGAAATACCCTATATCTGCAGATGATGTATGTCTGTTTGTGGATGGAGACTTTGTAACGGCCAAAACTATGTATTTTGCATGCATCACATTACAGTGCGGTGTGCATGAAAATACGTTTTCTATCTCTTTCATTTCATGGATTTAACGAGTTATCCGAGTCAAAGCGTTACAACTTCTTCAGCGACAGGCTCTAATCCTCTTTTACGTGCGCGCTGTGTGTGTGTGTATGTGTGTGTTTGAAATGCAGCGCTGAAGTGAAATAGTTGGGCAGTTTGATAGCCAAATTTTAATAGGCCGCCTAATAAAAATGAAAATATTTATTATTATTATTATTATTATTATTTAATACATTAATAGGAGAATGAGCCTAATATCGTCTTGATTATTGACAGAGAAATCTGCTTATATTGATATCTCTGACTATCGTCGATACACGATACTATCGTCTATCGGCACAACCCTAATGGATAGCATTATAGACTTTAGCTAAACATTGACCTCTGTCTCAGCATAATATGTGGTCATGAAACAAGCACTCTAAATTTCCTTCATGAACAATTAATAGAAAAATGGGTCAAATAACAATGGCTTCATATACTGAAAAACCATTACACAATCATTGACACAGATTCTTCAGACATATACAGAACAGTATCAATTTCAATAGTTCAAGCTTACATATAATTAGCTGAGGTATGGAATGCGTATTTGGCGTGCTGTCCGGGGAAGGGCTCCGAGCTCGGGAATGGCCCGAACCTAGAGTACCCCCCCTTCCCCGTCTATTTATAAAGTGAACTTGAAGTGAGGAGATGGGGTGGAGGAGGGATGCTGATAAACCGTCAGTGGATAGAGGTAAGTCAGCGATATTTATACTATGGGATTGATTACTTGATTATGGTCCACCTGTGTTGGTTAGGCTAAGTATCTGACGCGCTCCTCCCGAATCTTATTAATAAAATTACATCTATATCTACACGGCAATCTGTAGCAGTTGTGAATAGGTTTTACTTCCAGTTTCTGACATTCAGTGTCTGTTTCAGGTAACGATTGTTTAGGTAAAGCCATTATAAGACCACAGCAACCTAGACAAAATTGTCTTATGTAATATTATGCCTTAGTAATAAAATAAAGACCACTATATTATTAAACAAAAAATTCACAAAAATTTACATTTTGTTGTCATTGACTTGCATTCAACCTCATTTTATTATATAGAACAGAGTAGCGTGAACATTCTCTAGAGTTTTTTCTCAATTGCATTGGCTCAGTCTTAACATTAAACTGTAACAGTTTTGCAACAGTCTTAACATTAAACTGTAAGTGCAATTTTTACAACTACCAAAACATTTAATTCATGCTTCAAACCCTAGTAATTGTGTCAGTAACTAACAGATTTTGAAACCTGAGTCATTTTGCATGTGGTGGCTCACACAATAATAGAATGTTTGAGGTTGTGAAGAGTGTGACAATTGCACTGAGAATCAACTCAGGTTATTGTGCAAACTGTAGACAATTGTACTTACTGATTTGCAAACATGGGACAAAACACATGCAATTTGCTTAAAAGAATAAGAAATTAAAATCTGCTGTAAACAAGAAACTAATTGTTCACACTGTGAGAAAAACGGCTGTGTTCCTTTAATCCTAAAACACAACACAACAGAACACAACACAATGTGCAATTCAAAATATGCATAAAACCAACTGTGAAAATTCTTTCATGGTACATTGGGCACTATTTTAAACACTTTTCTTAAAGGTCAGAAATCTGAACTTAATGTTATAAGAAAAAATATATTTCATTTGTGAATTAAGCCAAAGCGATTGAGAAAAACGTTAATTCTTTTTTCAGATCACAGCTGTTGTTCACATTACATTACATACTGGTGGCGAATGTGTTTCTGTGTCATTACATCTCATAATGACCTTGTCCTATCGCAGTTTTTTGTATAGTCTACATAACAGTCTATGTCCGACATACTAGTTTTGGGGAAATAGGAAAATTGGGGAAAGTGACAAACCACATTAAGCAAACAGGACACAGGCAAGGCCTCCAGGTGCATCCTACAAGAAATGGCTAAATGACATTGTGCTTAAGTCTGCAGACAAGAACGTGCAAGTACACACACAAAGGCATTTGCTTCTTAAATTCTATGGATCTCATTTCAAGTCCATTATCTAAGTGACAATGTTCAAGTTTTCCTTATGGGTCCTATAAACACTCTAGGTCTTTTCAAAGCCCAGTGGGAGAACTGAGAAGTGAATAAGAGAGAATACAATAAGAGGCCAAATCAAAGGTCTGAATGCATGACAGAGATTGTGGACTGAACCTAATGTGAGGAAGGATTTTGTGTGTTTGTAGCTACCACAATGATCACAAAACCTATATTAAGTTTCACATAAAAAGAGATTAAGATCTTTATCAAATTCTGTTATGAATGATAAAAATAATACAAAACAAGTTTCCTCAAGTACTGTAAGTGTAGAAAAGTAGGGTAGTTTCAAATGGTGCATTTAAGACATTCTCGTTCATATTTATGATTTGGAATACTCATGCAAATACAGAATTGATGAATAAATGTCGATACAAAATCAAGAATAAAGAATGTGCATCAAGTCTGTAATCTCTGTTACTCCATTTCAGAATGTGTTGTGAAATTAATTGTTATTCTATCGAAATTATACAATAACATTAACAAGTGTAACATTATCGAAAGAGAAAAAATGGCAAGCAGAGACTTGGTTCTATTCATTGATTGTTGATTAGATTTTATAATGTGGGCACTGCACTCAAAAGTAGGGGAAAATGGACCAAAGACTTTAAATATACCACTTACATTATATATGAATGTGAAAAAGCACAACACACAATATGGTGGAGTAAGTCATGTCTTTTAAATAAAAGAGCAAATCGCCAGTTGGTTAAGTCATTGTGTCACTGCCACTGCCGTTAGAAGCCATAGGCCCTATCCCAAATCGCCCAAGCGGGCACCTTGATATCAATTTGATGTCAAATTTTAGTCAACACTTGATCAAGATGCTGTAACATCATTTTAAATTCAGTTTGGATGGCAATTTCTTCCAGTGGTAATTGGGTGAGAATAGGAAGATAATCCCACACTGAAATTAGTTTAATGTATATGTAGGCCAATATGTCTGACGTTCAGTTTACATAAAATTATGTCAACATCATGTTGTTTTTGGTTTTTGGTGTCAGTTTGATGTCTTTTCAACATCAATTGCCCATTGCACCTCAGCAAAATGGTTGCAGGAGAGCATCCTTGTGAAAGCTTAAATGACAAATCGGACAGCCTATGGTCTTGTGGACTTAATGGACATGTATAAACAGCATTAATTGTAAGACCGCAAGACAACAAGTACACATCAAGTGTGCCATTTGGGGGTCAGGGCCAAATAATCAGTGAGTATTCTGAGACATGTGATTAGGACATGTCTGATTTTGTTGCTGATTTCAGGATTTCCCCATTTAAGTAAATAGGACTTGGATGCCAAAAAAAGCTGCCTGGAAGTGCAAATATGGCAACCAAGTGTACAGATTTTCATTGAAAGGGAGCTGGCAGGGGCGGAATTAGGTGGACCACATGACTAACGATGGGAAGTCTGGTTCTTTTCCACGAACTGGTTCTTTAATGCCTTAACATAATGACATTAGCAATGATGTAATATATCAAGTCTATCGTCCCAGGATGGAATGTAAATACACATTCAAATATATAAAATCAGTAATCATAATTTCAATTAGTTAAATTAGTTAAAACAAAAGTTTACAATTAAGTTACTAAGCAATAGGGCTGGATGATTAATCGAAAAGTAATCGAAACCGAAATTCAGAACCTCTAACTGACTTAATTTTCCCATGTCAGTTATTTCGGTTTTTTAATCCTGTTAATACTTCCCCCTAAAAAACATACTATCGTGTGTGTAGCCACATGATTCTGTCCCGTCCTGTCAGTGGCATAAATGCAAAACACGGAGGTGAACGCCGGTTCAACACATAGTGATGGCGCGCGAGCAGTGAGCCTTGAGTCTTCACTAAACTCTGTCAGTTGTATTTGTTTTATGGTTTGGACATTCAAGCGATTAGACGGTTGGATGTGTATAGCTCCCATGTTCGCGCAGCTGCACTGTAATAATAATAATAATTCATTACATTTATATAGCGCTTTTTCTAGGCACTCAAAGTGCTTTACATAGTCTGGGGGTATCTCCTCATCCACCACCAGTGTGCAGCAACCACCTGGATGATGCGACGGCAGCCATAGTGCACCAGAACGCCCACCACACACCAGCTTACTGGTGGAGAGGAGAGAGCGTGATGAAGCCAATCAGCAGATATGGGGATTGTTAGGAGGCCATGATGGTCGGAGGCCAATGGGCGAATTTAGCCAGGATGCCGAGGTCACACCTCTACTCTTTTCGAAAGACATCCTGGGATTTTTAATGACCACAGAGAGCCAGGACCTCGGTTTAACGTCTCATCCGAAGGACGTTGTCCTGTGATTTATTACTAAAGTAGCTTAGAATCTCAAAATTTATTATAGCATATTTTTCTACTTTTGAAGGAACTAGGCTATTTACAACTCACAGCTTCACAATAATATAGAGACAGTATGACTAATTCACACACGTCACTCGTACTGGTACGTTACTGTGCTAATTTATCTTTATCTGATCTTTATTTATCTCTTACACCGAGCAATAATCTATAAGAAATGTTACGAACATAAAGTAACTGCTGATAGTGAGCTATGATGTCAGATCGCGCTTTCAATAGGAAAAACTATCCCACCTTTAATAGTCGATCTCAACCGTCTGTCTGAGGTCAGTCTAAAAAGATCCTCAGGACAGTTGACAGAACGCTGCTGCGTGTCGTCATGAAAGCGTATCATTTTCACGTGTTATTAAACTTTGCCACTTGCCAATTTAACCATTCAAAAATCTTTAAAGCATTCAAACACAAGACGCGGAAAAGCTGAACTGAGCAGCTGGTTACTCGCGCTGTGCTCGGTGCGCACGCAGAGGGAGAGCCGCGTCTCACAGACGGTAACACCGAACTGAGCTCTCCTTAGCGGAATTGCTAATTCAACCTTTTCACACCACAGACTAAACACAATTAATCATTGCTTGGTAATTGGCCAACAAAGTATTGACTGTTGTATGAAGTTTTGTTTGATAGAAATATATGTAATGGATTACAATCAAAGTTATCTGAAATTATCAAGATGAATTTGTTCTGACAGTTTAACTCTTGAGTAGAGCTGAAACAACGAATCGATTTAATCGATAAAAATCGATTATTAAAATAGTTGTCAACTAATTTAGTCATCGATTCGTTGCTAAATAACTTTTATTGGCCGTAAGCGGCTCATTTCGTGCATATTTCAAATCTGCGGTGACCAAAGTGTGGCAGTAATGAGCCACCGGAGGTTTTACTCAGCCAGTACAGCAGGAGAAGTAGCGAATAGCCAATAGCTGGCCTCGTTTTATGTCACGTGCTTCCCGAACAGCGTCTCTGCAGCATTTAGCGGGATGTGGGAGACTGGGAGTACTTTACTTTGAGCCTTCAAAAAAGAAGAGTAACCTGTAAACTCTGCACTACTGAACTGTTTAAGGGGACGTTCACATATCGCGTCTTTTGCGCGCTCAAGTTCGTTATTTCAAACACCGCATCGCATCGAGTTAAAAACATCTCAACTTTTCAGAATGCTGCAAGCGCATCGCGGGTCATGTGACAAGAACTAACCAATCAGCTTCATCCTTTCCCGTAACAACGTTAAAAGCTCAGTCAAGATGAAAGGAACAGCTGATCATAGTTGTATATGGATTTCCATTTTGAAATAAATTTAGTAGCAGAGCTACTGCAAGCGATTTTTTGAGCTGCAAATCCATTTATCCTTTGCTGAAATTTCCGCGTCTTCAAGGAGAGAGCACGTCATGGTTGCTTAGCAAAGGCAGACGCCTCAGGGGCGCTTCTGCCCGAGCGCTTTGGAAAGAAGGAGAAAGCGGCGCGCCTAGCGTTTTCCACGCGTTTTTAGGCACGATATGTGAACGGCCCCTAAGACTTTTATTTGTGCAGATTCTCCAGTACAATGTTGTTTGCAAATGTTTAGTCGTAAAAGCTGATAACATTGCTTTTTAACAGTTAACATTTAAAGCTTTACAAACATGTTCTGTGATCAGTTTGTAGTTTTCCAGTTCATAATTCAGTCGTGCAGCCTAATTATGACTGAATGAGAGAGATAAATGTTTAAAGATATTTGAAATGCACTTTTTTTTCTAAGTATTCACTGCTCTTTTTCACACAGCAGGTTTTTTGTGTGTGACTGTCCAATTTTTTTTTCTGGACAACCTTCTGATGGATTTTACTTTAAATTGTGAGTTCCATTCAGGTTTCATGCCACTGGCACTTTATTCGAAGGATTGTTTACAATTTCACAGCAAAAGCTATAAAGCTGTTTCCCAGTAAATAATAAAATACAATGCACTGCAATTTTATTCTGTTTTATCCTTATTCTTCGTGAAAATATGTTCTGAAAGATTCCTTAATAAGCTTCGTTCGGGATGTTAAACTACTTTAGGAGCTCTAAGGACTGCCATGGTAAAAACATTATTTTAAATCTCCTTGTGAAATTTGCTAGAGTATGGGTCAGTGTTCTGATTGCAGAAGAGTTCGACAAAGGATTACTAACACAATAAAACAACTCCAGGTATATTTTTGATTAGGATATGACAGTGCAAAATGGTTAAAATCTCTTAAAAATCTATGCGGAAGGATAAAGACCATTTATTAATAATTTACTTGGGGGGGGGGGGGGGGAATGGGAAAAACTAAAATATAAGTACATAAACCGATTAATCGATTAATCGTAAAAATAATCGACAGATTAATCGATTATCAAAATAATCGTTAGTTATAGCCCTACTCTTGAGTTCTTGTCATATTTTATTACCATTTTCTAAACTATAGCAAATAAACTGATAATGTGAGAAATGTTGAAGGTGTCTGAATAAATTTTGGTTTGACTGTATGTTTAATTTTTACAGTGCTATTTTACATTTAATTATTCGGTTTCTGTACCTGGACACTTACAAACTTGAACAAACGTAAACACTGTGTAAATAGCACAATCAAATAAACAGAACGAACATACAAATTAAACACTTTCAAACAGGGCCCACTGGTACAACCTGCACCGGGGCCCCGCTGACCCCAGCTACGGCCCTGCTTACAGTACAAACCTTGTCTGTGAACTATGAGGGCAAAAAAAACAAAACAGAAACAAAATAATCGTTCATTAATCGTAATCGAGGTAAAATGTTCAATTAATCGAGGTTTTGATTTTAGGCCATAATTGTCCAGCCCTACTAAGCAACTAAGCACCCAAATACAGTAACAGGCAGTGATGTGCGTACGAGGATTTAATTCTTGAAGATATAAAGTAAATAAATTAGTTGTCATCAGGGCAGAAATAATCCACTTAATATACATAATTCATTGTGATTTGTTTTAAAAAAAACTTCGCCAGATTGCCCTTCATTCAAGTCCTCGTTTTTCCTGCACTTATACAATTCGCAACGAATCAGTTGTCCAAAAGAACCAGTTATAGGGGCCTATGAAATCCGTTTTATTTTTTTCCAAAAAAATGTTTTCCATTTGAATTTTTCTGGATTCTTTTTTTTCCATTTAAAATTTTCTCTACTCCTTTTTAATAGTTACATTAAATTGTATTAATCAAAAAGCATATATAGTTAATTAAAATCATGAAACGTATACATTTTCACATTAATTTATTAAAAGTTTAACAAAAAATATGTTTAGGGCCCTATGAATAGTATATTCACATAAACATAACACCCTCATTTTATCAAATTTAATAATCATTACATGTCTTGCCATCTCTAAAAATGAAACAAGCGCCTACTGGATGAATGAGACACTGATGAGGAGGCCACCACACCCCTAAAAAGAAACTGCCACAAGCGTCTCAAATACAACCACGATCTGAAAGGATTTGTTCAGCTTCTAACCAAGTCCTCCAGAACAAAGACAAAACCAGCCACTGCAGGCACCACGGCCTCATGAAACACCCAGAGCCCAGAGAGAAATCCTCTCAAGCTGTGACTCATTCATAAGATGTAAGCTGTCTCTTTGTTTTCTATCATATATTCACTGTTGGTGTAAGGCTCATTCAGAGCATGGGTGGTATGGTAAACCTTCTAATTCCTGTGTTTAATGTTTCTTCTCCATGACACAACTAAACAAAAAATTCTTATGAGCAGCAGAGCATTATAACAAGAACATTGTAAGGATGGTCCAAGATCTCAAATCAAACAACGTTCATGACATCAAAGAATCTTACCATTTAAGTCCAAAATGGTTTCCAGTTAAAGACTTAAGGTCATTAAAGGAAAACGCCACCTCTTTTCCATATTCTACTATGGTGATAAGTTGATAAGTGCTGCGAAGTGCTCTTCCGCCATACATTATAGTCATAAATGTTATCTTAGGAAATCGCCACATTTTATTTTGTGTCACCATACTTACTCGTGTAACTACTCATGTAACCGTCTTTAAATAGGGAAAACATGGAAGCGTTCGGCGGCTTCTAAATTCATCCCTGTTTGGATTGTGCTAAGCTAAACGCTAACATAGTGGCGTATACGCTACAATGATTAAGTGAACGCACTAAGACGGGAGATGTACGTATCAACTCGTCTAAGTTGAGGGAAGAACATAGTGGAATATGGAATAGGGCTGTAGCTATCGAATATTTTAGTAATCGAGTATTCTACCAAAAAATTCCATCGATTAATCGAGTAATCAGATAAAATGTGTTTTTGCTTAATTAAAGTGCAATATGATTATGCAAGAGAAAATAAGACTCCTGGGTCTCTTAAAATGAACAACTAAGTTTCCTTTTTAAGAAAAAAATATTTTTATTTTTTAAATGCATAGAATGCAATGCACATCAAAAATAAACATTTAATTATTACCCATTGTTTCTCTGTCTGTAGGCTACTTGTACTGTGAACAATTACAATAAAGTTGACAGATGAATTAAGTGCATTTAAGTGCCATTCAGTTGGGGTTTTTAATAAAGCATTTTCTGAGATGCACATTAAACATTAAACATATAAAACATTAATTAAATTTATCTTTTAATTACTGAAAATTAAC
The DNA here is from genome assembly GCF_963082965.1 of Carassius carassius. Taxonomy (NCBI): domain Eukaryota; kingdom Metazoa; phylum Chordata; class Actinopteri; order Cypriniformes; family Cyprinidae; genus Carassius; species Carassius carassius. The sequence goes on from NC_081800.1 coordinate 11,501,885, forward strand.
AACTTTTTGGTGAACAAAGGGGATTTACTAATAAAAATAAAACATGGAAGAAATGTTGTTTGATTAAACCTTAAAAAAAGTTTTTTTTTTGTTTTTTTTTACTAGTAGGCTATGTACATTCTGGTGAACAATAGTCTTTAACCGGACTTTTGTTTTGACGGGTTGACGTACCTTTACAGTTCTGTGTATGTGATGTGACGCTAGTTTTACTCAAATCAAACGATCAGATGCTCATATAGTGACTGTCAGGGCAGTTCTGGAGATGTTGTTCATGTGTTCATGTCCTCATTTAGAGATGACAGAAGCTGAAATGACAGAAGCTGAAATCACAGGAGCGTCACGCGCGCCTCAGTGTGTGTGATAAAGGAAGACGCGCTTCTGTCCACAACAGAGACATGCAGAACATGCAGGATTCATATTTAAATAGACTGTTCCGGCTTAATATTTACAGATATTAGTCCATATTGTGATTTGATGTAAGTGCAATGACCTATTTTTGATTAATTCATTCAAAATTTGGCAAATTCCGTGCCATTCCGTCAAACTGTAAATTCCGTTTTTATGACTGGATTCCGCGATTCCCTCCTCGTTTTCTGCATCGTGGAAATCATAGGGCCCTAGTTGTGGTATGCCAGCTCTATCTTGCAATGGACACATGCTACGACGTTCTCTTTACGTTTGCCCGCGCCCTCAAATCAAAACACTGCTGACTCCTTGCAGTATGCGACTTCAGACGCAGCGATGTGTCTCCTTCTGCTTTGTGGGTGACGTAAACACGTTGTGTCACATTTTAAAAAATCATTGCGAAAGAACCTGACGTGAGATTTAAAATAAATTAAAAGAGGCTTAGAGGCAGAGGAATTTGCCTCGATCATTTTTTGTAATCGAGTTCTCTTATCGAAACACGGTGGCATTTTCCTTTAACTTCCCTGGAAAATGATCTTCAATCCTGCCCGGAAACTAGATAAAAAGTGGTAGGTAACAGTCTCAGTTATGCATAGTTCCTTAGTCCCTAGTCTGGTTGTAATTACTGTTATAAGCAAATGGTGTGTGTGTGATCAATCTTAGTGTTTCAGCTTAATAGTGACAGCATGCTTAAAAAATATTTCAGGTACTTGAACTTGGATTGCTGTGTGGGGTTATATTGGGTAATTACAAATAAATAAGTATTTGTGGATTAGTGTTTACTGGAGACGCAAACCATTTAAAACAATACAGTCCAATTTGATGAACTGGCTTGACTGGTTCACTAAGAAGAACACGTTAAATCAAACGATTTGTTCATGAACCGGACATCACCACATTTGACCAGATAAGTCCTTCATGTCACCAAACTGAAATATGGGGCACGTTCAATCTCAAACTGGTATGCAACGTTTTGTTACGGTTTCTGGGTTGAACGACATGTTTCCTGGAAACAGTGTGCAACAGGGTTTGAGATGCGTTTTCTTTTGTTTGGTGGGTGTGTCACGTAACAACGATATAAACCGTACTGTGCGGTATTAAAGAGACAGCTCACACAATGGGTCCAAGTGAAGTTGTTTCCAAATGTGTCCGCTGCAGCTCAGCGCAACAATTATATTAGAAACAATGTTTTTCTTTTGATCCTGACATGCGAGGCAAATGTTGGATCACAATAATTAGGAACTCAATTGGGATGTTCTCTTTTATTCTGGACGGCAAGGGCAGTGACTGTAACATTGAGCGTATTTTGCAGTATTAAACACGTATTTACACCGATTTCATGAGGCTCCAAAAATTCTTCAAAAAGAACACAAAGAATGGCCTTCACAGTTGCCATAGTTGCAACACTTGCATCATCAGAACAGGGTGTTCAACGCACCACCGTTTCCGTTTAAAAGGGTCATATGATGCGATTAAAATTTTTCCTTTCTCTTTTGAGTGTTACAAGCTCTTGGTGCATAAAGAAGATCTGTAAAATTGCAAAGACTAAAGTTTCAAATCCAAAGAGATATTCTTTATAAAAGTTAAGACCCTCCTAAAATGTCTGGTTCAAACATGCCCCCACAAGTCTACATCACTGTGTGGTAGGGGTGGAACGGTACACAGAAGTCATGGTTCGGGACGTATCTCGGTTTGGAGGTCACGGTTCTATACGATTTTGATACAACAACAAAAAACTACTATGCTAAATCTAACAAATAGTACAAATTAAAAAAAATACACATAAATGTGAAAATACTAAGTATTATTACATTATATATATATTGTTTTATATATATATAAAACAATAAGTTCAACATGGGTTATATGTCGAAAGTTGAATGAACGAGTACTTATGTCCTTTCGATTTCTTACAGGTTGAGTTTTTGTTGCCCATAACACGCTAGCATTCTGCTAATGAATGTGAATGTGTATGACGTCATTGACATTTTAAAAGACTTTTCAAAGCAAATAAGTGACTCTAAAAAATCTAACACCCAGCAATGTGTAATTTCATTGCATCTCCTTTCGAATACAACATTCAAATTACTAGACAAAAAATTATATCTTGAGAAAAGTGGATTTTGAGGGGTATACCGCCATTGACTGCACTCATCCTGTGAGCGCCCTCATATGGAATCAGAGTGGAACTGCAACCAGTTCAGAAGCCGAAGTGTAGTGAGAGTGAAACTTCTCGCCATATTAGACATTCTCTGCCAGTTGTGTTGTTCAGAGGGAACGAATTAGCAAATCATGTGCACACTTAATAAATCGAGTGAATGAAATAGTAAATCGAGGGAACGCAATAGTAATCGTGTGCACGTTTTAGTCCAGTGAGGGAACGAATTTGTAAATCGTGCACACGATTTAGTCTACAATTTTATCCTGCATGTCATGTGCGGGGCTCCTCCGTTTTTTTTTTCTTCAGGTTTTAAATTATTTCAAATTAGGGATGGGCGTTTTCCGCAAATATCACATTCGAATATTTGAGCTCACAAAAAACGAATATTCGAATATTCGTTTATTTAAATTAAGTTTAATGAGACGGACGTTATTTTTCAGCAACATTTATTGTTTCCGTCATTTTGAACAAGCTTACACACAATAAGCTTGAACATTAGGCTACACATCGTGTTTTTTAGCTGAAAACCTTTAACAATGCGTGCAAACAAACAAAAGTACAGATTAAAAGCAAAATAAAAAGTGAAAAAAAAAGTGAACAAAGAAAAAACGTAAAGCAGCCTGCAGCGATTAGGCTATTGCCTATTACACTTAACTTTGAAACTTTTAAACTGTCAGCAAATCTTTTTTGCTTTTTTTCCATTGTTTTACATGTTCTTGTTAAGAAATACAGGCATGTAAACGTGATCGGGGGAAAGTCGGCTTCTTAGTCTGTTAACAATAAGGCCGGCCGCGGAGAAAACGCGCTCTGACGGCACAGACGTTGGCGGGACTCACAAATAACGGTGTGCTAAACGAATAGGTTTTGTGAAGCGCTTCGTGTTTTCGTTTCACCACTGAATGGGATCCTCTTCTGGTGGAATACATGGCTCCAGCAAGAACTGTTCCCACTCGTCTCGGCTGGACTATCTGTAATCATCGCTGAAAAACTGGCTCAGCCTTCTCCGACGAGTGGGCATTGCATCCGCTTTATCGTTGATGATGGCGGCTGCATCCGCACCACTCACATCAAAGAAAATGATCTGATAATGTTCAAAAAAGTTTTTTTTTTCTTACTTCTCTCATGTTTTCATCGAGAAACCTAAGATGTTTGTACCGAGGGTCTAGTGCGGACGCGAGAAGAGGAGTTTTCACTGCATTCTCCAAGTTAGCAGTGTTTATTCGTTGCTTGAGAGATGCCGCAACAATGTTCTTGGATTCGGTCACTTTCTGTGATTCTCCACGGCATATTTGAAGTACTGCAGAAGACCGCAGCTCTTATGGGCCGTTCACATATCGTGTCTTTTGTGCGCTCAAGTTCGTTATTTCCAATGTAGGCGGGAGGTATGTGCGCTCATAATGGAAGCGACGCGGTTGCGATGCGCACGCGGTGCGACGCGCCCGTTTTCCCAGGCGCGTCCGCAAAGCATTGAGTTAAAAACATCTCAACTTTTCAGAATGCCGCAAGCAAACCGCGGGTCATGTGACAAGAACTAAACATTCAGCTTCATTCTTTCCCGTAACAACGTTGAAAGCTCAGCCAAGATGAAGGAACAGCTGATAATAATTTTAGTAGCAGAGCTACTGCAAGCGATTTTTTTGTGCTGCAAATCCATTTATCCTTTGCTGAAATTTCCGCGTCATTATGGAGAGAGCCCGTCACTGTTGCTTAGCAACGGCAGACGCCTCAGGAGCGCTTCTGCCCGAGCGCTTTGGAGAAGGAGAATATGTGAACGGCCCCTTATTCATTCATAAATTATTTTTTGCTTGCATACATCTTCAAATATGCCGTGGAGAATCACAGAAAGTGACCAAATTAGGTTTTATTGTGAACTTGTTTTTTTTTTTTTTTTTTTGCAAAATTCGAATATCATTTTTATTTATCGAATAATTAGAGCAGAACGAATATTCGAATGTTCGACTATCCGTGCACACCCCTATTTCAAATGTCAGTATTCAACGTGTTATGTTAAAAACACAACATTAGGCTTATTTATACATCTGTATCTGCAGTTTAAATGAATCCATGTCCCCTCTGAGATACATAAACTGTGTAAATACATGCTATTTCAGATGCAGATTCCAGAAATGTTTTCTTATGTTGAAATGAAAGACACTAAATACTGGATGAAGTGCTTTTTATTCTTACCCAAAAATACAAAATGGAAGAAATAGTTAAAACTGAAGACAGTCTTGCTACTTGTTAAAAATATAGTGTGAATTTTGATTTCATGTCGAAGTTAAAGTTTTAACATATAATCTGTAGTACATATATATGTACAATAAATTATTTAAATATATTTTATTTAGTTTACAGATAAACAAGGAGAAAAAACAGTGTGACACATAATGTAGCCTATATATGCTGAATTTCTGTGCGGTTCACATATATTTATGTGCAATACAATTGATTATTATTTCTTATCTATTACTAGATTAGTGTACAATATATACTATATAACTACTGTATTTAATTATCATTATCACACTGGACTTATTTTACACAACATTTGTCATTCTATTGCACCTAATTAGGATTTGTTCAAAACTAAAATTTTATTGGTATATATTTTTTTTTATTATTTGTATTACTTATTCATTTTTAATTTATTGATATATGAGTATATACAGGTGCATTTCAATACATTAGAATGTCATGGAAAAGTTCATTTATTTCAGTAATTCTAAAATTGTGAAACTCGTGTATTAAATAAATTCAATGCACACATACTGAAGTAGTTTAAGTCTTTGGTTCTTTTAATTGTGATGATTTTGGCTCACATTTAACAAAAACCCCTACATTCAATCATTCAATCCTGAGATATAGAGACTTCCCCTTAAGTAGGCCTGTCACGATAACAAATTTTGCTGGATGATAAATTGTCCAAGAAATTATTGCGATAAACGATAATATTGTCACAGCAAGTCACTGTTAAATGAGTCATTGCGTTTGAACTGAATCACTTACATGGGCGATTCATTCAGAAACAAAACACCAGTTGTCAGACACTGTCTACGAAGAGCCTTCCCACTCCCTATTAAGTCCTATTGTACTGAATTTTGGTTGCAGTACCACCAGAGTTCCACTGGGGGCGATCGCCATGAGTGCACAATGAATGGGAGTCTATGGGGCTAGACGACTAAATTTGTCCCTTTCACCCGATTGCCGTTGAGAAATCTCAGATCTGATTGCAGGTTTTGCAAGTTCAACATGGGTTATATGTCGAAAGTTGAATGAACGAGTACTTATGTCCTTTCGATTTCTTACAGGTTGAGTTTTTGTTGCCCATAACACGCTAGCATTCTGCTAATGAATGTGAATGTGTATGACGTCATTGATATTTTAAAAGACTTTTTAAAGCAAATAAGTGACTCAAAAAAATCTAACATCCAGCAATGTGTAATGTCTTTGCGTCTCCTTTCGAATACAACATTCAAATTACTAGACAAAAAATTATATCTTGAGAAAAGTGGATTTTGAGGGGTATACTGCCATTTACCACACTCGTCCTGTGAGCGCCCTCATATGGAATCAGAGTGGAACTGCAACCAGTTCAAAAGCCGGAAGTGTAGTGAGAGTGAAACTTCTCGCCATATTAGACATTCTCTGCCAGTTGTGTTGTTCAGAGGGAACGAATTAGCAAATCATGTGCACACTTAATAAATCGAGTGAATGAAATAGTAAATCGAGGGAACGCAATAGTAATCGTGTGCACGTTTTAGTCCAGTGAGGGAACGAATTTGTAAATCGTGCACACGATTTAGTCTACAATTTTATCCTGCATGTCATGTGTGGGGCTACGTAGTTTTAATTTCACATTTAGACTTTTTTTTTCTTCAGGTTTTAAATTATTTCAAATGTCAGTATTCAACATGTTATGTTAAAAACACAACATTAGGCTTATTTATACATCTGTATCTGCAGTTTAAATGAATCCATGTCCCCTCTGAGATACATAAACTGTGTAAATACATGCTATTTCAGATGCAGATTCCAGAAATGTTTTATGATGTTGAAATGAAAGACACTAAATACTGGATGAAGTGCTTTTTATTCTTACCCAAAAATACAAAATGGAAGAAATAGTTAAAACTGAAGACAGTCTTGCTACTTGTTAAAAATGTAGTGTGAATTTTGATTTCATGTCGAAGTTAAAGTTTTAAACAAGATTTGAAGACTGAATTAAAAGAAAAGAAAGTAGTACACGAATGGGACATCACTAGTTTCGCGTTCACCGAGAATGCAGATGTGACCTGACAGAGAAAATAAAATTATTGAATGAACGACTTAAGTTTTAGTTAAACTATCAGCCACAAATAAAAGCCAAGCGAAGCTAACTTCTCAATTCAATGTGCAGGCTCATTCTTACTAAAGGTTTGATTGAAGTCTAGTAATTTCTATGCAGCAGCGCAAAACCAAAGTGACGGCGCGGCATTCCTTCGAGAGGCCCCGGGGCACGGAGCGCGCGCTCCGCCGGACAGTCTACCAACGCCAATTACCTCGTTACCCTCGCTCGACTCAACTCACATTCAACCCCGCTGCGGATTTCACCTGCACTCAGCGCCCACTTATATATCACACGCGCTAACACTTCTGTTGTTTTAAAGGGATAGCTCACCCCAAAATTAAAGTTCAGTCATCGTTTACGCAACCTCATGTTGGCCATACCAAAACGAGCAGTTAGGCAGAATGTCAGCCTCGTTAGTTATTCACTTTCCTTATTCAGAAAAAAAAGAAAAATGCAAGGAAAGTGAACGACGACAGTTCCTCACATTCTGACTGACATCTATCTCATTGTGTGTTCCACAGAAGAAAGTAAACAATGGCAGAACTTTCATTTTCGGTGAACTATAAATACATGGCAATACGCCTAAATGAAAAGGAAAGAAATATAAATCAACTGTTTCCATAACTATGTTGCAAAAGTGAGACGTTGTCAAAACAGTTAAAAACTTTAATCCGCGTGAGGCGCGTTATAACACTTCTATGACGTCAACGAAATAAACCGGTTTTATTCTAACAAAAATTATTTGAGAGCATTTACTTCATGGCCTTTATGCATATTCAGAAAGTTTGCTTCTTTCTGAAAAACTTAAACCACACAATTAAAAATACTGGTTTCAGTTACTTTTGCCGACTATTATTATTTAAATATGTGAGAAAAGCACTCTTTTTGTATGTTGCATCTATAACAAACATCTGGTTTTTCACGAGAACGCGGAAATCTTGGAATTAATCGATCTTTTAAGTCGTTCGAAAATGTGCACAACACACTAAAGAACTCAGACCGGTGATGCATGAAAACGAGGAATAAATCTCACATACTTCCTTACGCTAACATAATGAGCTATAAGACAAGCTCTCAGCATGCCTCAGCCATGCACGCTGCATAGCCACACACCAGTCCATGCTTTAACAACACGAAGTTAAATGCATTGTAGTTACATATAGAATCTAAAAATTAAAGTAGCCTAACTAAAATAAAAGTTGGAATAAAAGTCTTTATCATCAGACGCGCGGTCATGCAGCACTTGAACTCTCCCCGAGAACGCGCAGTAGAGCTCCATGCAGAAGAGGTATGAAACTTACCTGTCTCTGGAGAAGTAGTGCTATTGCAAAAACGCAGAGACTGAAGGTGCCGTTAGACTAGTCCACTGCCAAGGTGCTGGGGTGTCACACTAATCTCTGCTGGTACACACGCCTTTAAACCCTAAGGGTGAATATGTAAATGGAGTCTCGTTTACAAGGACCGCTCGGTCTTTCGCCTCTACACTCAGGCGTGACTTTTCCCGGGTCTCGAATCGCGCTCCCACTGAATAAAAGCTACTTTTACCTCCTACTGTTTAACCCTTTCTCGGTTATGAGATGGCATTCACACGTTCTGTGAGATTCTGTTTCGTGCAAATAAAATATGACTGTTTTCACTTTTCCTTACAGAACTACTTTTTTATGTTTCTCTGGTTTCCCTGCTACACATTTTTCTATATGCAGGCTATCTATAGTATTGGAAATTATTAAATATCTACTTAGTATGTTGTACTTGTACTTGTAGGCTATATAATGCTATATATATATATATATATATATATATATATATATATATATATATATATATATATATATATATATATATTTATATATATATATATATATATATATATATATATATATATATATATATATATATATATATATATACATATTGTCACACTCAGACATTTTACTGCATGAGGGAGCGACCGACAATAAGTGTGCCCAATTTATGATACAAATATTTGTCTCTGTAAAAAATGTGCATTGCAGTAAGATTTGCCAAAGTAATGTTGTTATGTTTTATATGTTGTTTACATATAAGTGGTAGATTAAAATTGTACAAATATAAGCAAAGTTTTGAAGAAAACATTCAGTATTTGACTCGTGAGGTTTTGGGAATTAACATAAATTTTCAAGGTATTTTTATATTTCTGCCTATTTAAGAGTTAATTTCATTGAAGTTTTTCGGTGCATATTTGATGTAACTAGCATGAATAAAACGGAATTAATCATCTACTTTTTTGCAAAGAAAATAATATTTAAGTATCTTATCTTCTATGATAGTTTTAAATAAAGCATACAAAAATCCAGATTATCACTGCACTACAAAATCTCGTGATCACATGTGTGCAGGGCTCTGACTGACGAAAGTGCGGATGGTGAAATCGTTGGCCTCGCTGGCAGCGGAAGTGTGGAAGCAGATTTGACAGTTCAGTAGCAACAGCAGAGCTGCAAAGAAACAATGTTGCAGTTGCATTTCACGAATGATACATTACCCGACCATGTCTGCACTGACTTTCAGAATCTGAATAAGTTCAGTGAACAGGTATGAATTTAGTATGCTGCGAACGGAAAGTGGGAATTATGATACTAATGAATGAGTTTAGTGTTTTTGTGATCAACAGTTTTAGCGTATAAGTGAATTCGATGTAAATAAACGGGTCTGATGATCGTCTTGCCTTCAGAAGAAAGTCGCCTGTTGTGTCGCTTTAGTCACGTGAGATTACCACAACGCTTAGCATTAGCACACTGAGCTAGGCTCCTGTTGTAATGTAAAGGATTTCAGGCGTAAAACGTATATTTAGTGTATTTTGATGTGTCATAAAATTGTATCATGCATTTTTTCCTTTATATAAAAGTTTTCTTGTTTCAGCCTTGCATCTCCAACAGGAAATTGATTTAAAATACTCTTACTGGTTTGCAGTGAATGTTTAAGGAAGCAGCTTTTTAAATAAATATATAAATATAATACATTTAATGAATCTTATCATAGGCACGTTTGTACTTTTGTACATATATATATATATAAGTGTGAACACACTTGACTGAATTTATGTTTGTCATGATTTTTTAATCCTTTTTATCTAAAGGCTTCATGCTTTAATGCTTGATTATTTTGCTAAAAAAAAAATAAACAGTTTAATGTATTGAATTGTATGTATTTATGTATTGCAAAACTAATATTTAAAAATTTTAATGGATGAAAAACTCAGGACGTGAAGCTAACAAGACCCTTGAATCTCTGGTAACTTATTCAATACTGTTTAAATGCATCACGAGATGCCCCTCAAAGTTGTTTGGTGGAAATTTGTAGAACCTAAAATTTATAAGGGAGCTTTTTTTAACGTTTATTTTAAATTATTAATTTTTCTGTACTTCCATTTGTTTTATTCATAATTTTGTGGGCTGTTATTATAAAATATGTAAATAGTAATAATAAAGAATGAGTAGTTGTATGCAAACTTTATAATGCTGATGTCTGCATGTTTCTTCGCTAGATAGTGCACATATGCTACCTTCATTCAATGCCAGTCAATCAGTTTTACTTTTTACCTCCCATTGCAGCAGTTTGTGAGACTGACAGAGATCTTATACCAGTTCCTTCTAGAACCCAAAGAGGTGAGTCTGCGCTCCCAGATTACTTTTCTGGAAAGCCATTTCTGTGTTTTAAATCATTGCCAGGAAATGCAAGAAAATATAAAATATGTACCTTGAATGCAGTACAAGTCTCAGTACAAGTACAAGACTCTTTGAATAAAAGTGTCCACAAATACATGAACCAAAAGAAAAACAAAAAGTTGAAGGCATGGTTCATACAAAACTGAAAATGTACTCACTCTCAGGCCATTTAAGATATAGATGAGTTTGTTTCTTCATCAGAATAGATTTGGATAAATTTAGCATTACATCACTTGCTTGCCAATGGATCCTCTGCCGTCAGAATGATTCATAAGTAATCCATTTGACCCCAGTCTATCAATTAATGTCTTGTGAAGGGAAAAGCTGTGTGTTTGTAAGAAACAATTGCATCCTTAAGAAATTTTTAACTTTAAACCAATGCTTCCAGCTAAAATATGAATCCTATATCTATAATATTGCGTTCTTCTGGGTAAGCTGTCTTGTCTGAATTAGGACAGGGAAAGAAAGATATATTATGTGAATGTTCATTGTGATAACTTATATTGTGAAAATATGTATTCAACAGGATTTACACACAAGTAAATGTTACATATTGTGCTTCTCCCTCATCAGTCAGAGCGGTTCTTGCGTCAGTTGACAGAGTTTGCTGGAGAGAATGGGATGAGTGCAGGACCACTGAGGGCTCTGATGAAGAGTGTCCTCATCCTACCTCACGGTAAAACCTTCAGGACCCCCATCTTGAACAAATCGAGCACCTTTATCTGAAATTCCACAAATGAATAATGCAGTCCCCTTCCCCTGGTGATAACATCAAATGTAGACGTTTAGCCTGACCCCAGCACTGATCTAAACACGCTATGATCCTAATCTCAGTGAGTGATTGTTCAGTTTATTTTACACCAAATTGCTGCATTATGCGTCTAGAGGATCCTAACATATGCAAATAGCCCTTGTAGCAAATTGCCCTGGGGAATCTGGACCTAATGTCACATGTAGACTGGCCGACCCTAACAATCAGTATGCATGGTATGCTGCTACATTTGCATGCAATGACTATCCTGCTGCCTGTGCTTTTAGACATTAAAATGAAGAGGAACATGTCAAATTACTTATCATACTGATGGGACAAAATGGTGGGGAAATAAGGGGTGGTGTAATAATAGGTATCAGAGAAATCAGACAGAGATGTAAAAAACGTATAGTCTACTGTATTTCAAAACCTAGTGAGGTGCCTACGTAGGCAGCATAAGTGCACTCTCGATGTAAAGACTCTTTCAAAAGGTAGGAAACTTAAATTCAAAATTTAATTTTAGCCAAATTCAAGGCGTTATTAATGTATTGTCACAACCCTATTTAGTGTTACCAATTGGTACATTATCAAGGTACCATATTATTTAGAATGCTGTCTACTTAGTTCATTAGGCTTTGGGATAGAGGTATAATGAGCATATTGAAGCAATGTAAATGTCTTTCTCCCTTTTCAGGTGCTTTAAAAAGAAACCTAACAGCTGAACAGGTGAAGGCAGACTTGCTCTCATTAGGTATCACCTTTCTTCACTCAGATCATCTCTACCCATTAAAATATATTTGTCTTGAGTCTGTATTTAACATTGTGATCCTGCTTAATTACAGGATTAAATGAGGACAAGGCCAGTCATTTCTCTGACCAGGTTTGTCTTAATATAGACATTTTAGTGTTTTAGTTGTTTCCATGTTTTTACATTTACATTTTTACAATTACATTTAGTTAAACACAGTACACGTAGCAAGGTTTTTTTGCTGTTGTTTTTTTATTATATAATAAATAAAAGGAAAACAAATGGAATAGAAAAAGAATAGTGTAAGCTAGTGTTACAGGCCTTTTTTGCCTTTGTTAATTGTATAATAAATTAATTTTTAAAAAAATACAAAAAGATTAGAGAATCTAGTGTTTTTTTAAGAAAACAAACAGTAAATTAATAGTGTGCAAGTCTAAAAGGAGCAGGATTTATTTATTTATTTTTATTATTTTTTTTTAAGAAAAGAATTAGAATAGAGAGTGCTAGAGTTAGAGGGTCAAATAAAGATGGAGGAGATGTGTTTTTAGCTGATTCTTGAAGATGGCTAAGGGCTGAGTTGGGCAGGTCATTCCACCAGGAGGGAACATTTAATTTAAAAGTCTGTGAAAGTTTTTGAAAGATTTTTTTTGCCTCTTTGGGATACACGATAAAGCGATATTCACTTGCAGAATGCAAGCTTCTAAAGGGCACATAAGTCTAAAGTAATGAATTTAGGTAAAGGGGTGCAGAGCCAGTGCTGGTTTTGTAGGAAAACATTATGCCTTACATTTTATGCAAGCAGCTATTGGTAGCCAGTGCAAATTGATAAACAGAGGTGTCACATGCATTATTTTTTGGCTCATTAAAAATTTATCTTGCTGCCGCGTTCTGGATTAATTGTAAAGGTTTGATAGAACTGGCTGGAAGACCTGCCAAGAGATCATTGCAATAGTCCAGCCTGGACAGAACAAGAGCTTGAACAAGGAGTTGTGCAGCATGTTCCGAAAGAAAGGGCCTGATCTTCTTGATGTTGAATAAAGCAAATCTGCAGGACCAGACAGTTTTAACTATGTAATTTGAAAAAGTCAGATGATCATCAATAATAACTCCAATGTTTCTGGCTGTTTTTTATGATTGATGTGCCTAACTGGATGGTGAAATTGTGATGAAACGATGGGTCTGATGGAACCATAAGCAGTTCTGTTTTGGCAAGGTTGAGTTGAAGGTGATGGACTTTCATCCAGCAAAAAAATTCTGTTAGACAAGCTGATATGTGAGCAGCGTTCATCGGATCATCAGGATGGAATGTAAGGTAGAGCTGAGTGTGATCAGCATAGCAATGGTATGAAAATGAATACCTTCATTCAATGCCGAATGATGGAACCAAATGATGCCATGTAGACAGAGAAGAGAAGTGATCCAAGAACTGAGCCCTGAGACACCCCAGTAGTTAGATGTTGCGAATTGGACTCCTCACTCCTCCAAGATCCCTTGAAGGAACCTATCCGAGAGGTAAGACTCAAAACACAGGGTTGATAGAAGAATCTGGTGGTTAACCGTGTCAAAAGCAGTGGACAGATCCAGCAAGTACTGAAGATTTGAAATCCGCCAGTCTTAGGGCTTCAACAACTGAGAGCAAGGCAGTCTCAGTTGAATGTCCACTTCTGAAACCAGACTGGTTTCTGTCGAGGAGGTTGCTCTGTGTGAAAAAGGCAGAGAATTGGTTGAACACAGCTGGTTCAAGTGTTTTTGGAATGAAAGGAAGAAGGGAAACCGGTCTGTAGTTCTCTAAAAGGGATGGGTTGAGGGTGGGTTTCTTAAGTAGTGGAGTTATACGAGCCTGTCTAAATGCTGAGAGAAAAACGCCAGTCTGAAGGGACGTGTTAATCATGTGAGTGAGTGCAGGTACAACTGCAGAAGAAATGGCTTGACGGAGATGAGATAGATAATGATCAAGCAGGCAAGTAGTAGGATGATTAGAAAGGATGAGTTTTGAGACTTCTGCCTCAGAGAGTGAAGAGAAGGATTGTGAACAAGTGTATGTTTGCTGGTAAGATGTGCTTGACAGTGTGGTGTGGGAAATTGTGCACTGATAGTTTTAATTTTATCAATGAAGAATGTGGCAAAGTCATTAGCTGTTAGAGTTGATGGGGAGGAGGAGGACAAAGAAGCGAGGAAAATGTGCATGCGAGAGTTAGATGAATTGTCAATTTTGTTATGATAGTATGTCATTGAAGCAGTGGAGACATTAGTATAGAAGGAAGAGAGGAGTGACTGATACACATTAATGCATGTTTTTGTAGATGGGCATGACTACAAGACTCAGCATATCTACATCTTCTTTTATTTCAGTGGAGAATCCACTACCCTGTTTTGTCCAGACTGGCTGTGGGACAGACACTAATGGTCAACCAACTTGTTGACATGGAGTGGAAATTTGGTGGTAAGCAATGTATTAACATATGTGTATGTAAATATATATTACCTACAGTGCAAATAAGAATATAAATAATGTGATTAATTATGTGTGTAATTTAAATGCATAATTCTTTGCAGTTACCGTTGGTACAAGTGAGCTGCAAAAGACCGGAAACATTTTTCTACAGGTAAACCTGTGTTTATTTATTTTTAAAGTCAGTGCAAACATTCATCAAGAGACTGTCTAAATTTAAAATAGATTTACCCCTTAAATGATTCTGAATTCAATTTTAAGGTTGGTTTGCACTATACAACTTTTGCAGAAAAAAAAGTCAGTTCCAGTCTGCAAATTTTGGACAGTCGGATTTAACAGATTTCATAAAAAATTGAATAGGATATAACAGGAAAAACATTTTATTTGGCTTCAGACTATGATTTTTTTCAAAGCAGAGGATAAAACATGTTTGATACTTTTCCAAATGAACAGCCAATTGAACACACATTGTTTTTATTTGTCATGCGTCTTCTAGCAATGAGACCCTTGTTTCTGTGCTAGAGTTTGTCTGTCTTTCAGTTTTTCTCTGTACCATTTATGTATGATGCCAGGAGACACAATTGAGACACTTTTGGAAGAGAACTGAACTGAGCTGAACGATGACATAACTGAATCAAAAATAAACTGACTTTAACTGATAAACTGACTCTTTTCTATTGTCCTCTTGCATTATCAGCACAAGTTTTCCCTGTTTCCCACTGTAAAGCTGCTTTGTATCTAAGTACATTTAGACTCTTGTAACACAGAGCCAGAAGTCTTATTTATATCAAAAATGAGAGATGAGGCAGGAAATTATAGAGAGGGAGATTCTTGCCAACTTAATGAGAACCTTAGCACATGCACTAACCGCACCAGAATCATGAGAGACCGCATGATCAGAAGCATACTTTGTTGCATCTGAATCAGTGCACTCTAGCAAAACACTCAAGTCTAAGGGATTGATTGTCTCTTTGGTGTGCTGTTGTCTTAAAAGAAAATGCACTTTCTTGATGGCAGGTAAGTGTCAAAGTAAATAATTATGTCATCATATGCCTCCTTTATATCTTAAAAGTTCCTACCATCTCCTTTTATCCCAGCTAAAATATAAATATTGTCAGTTTCCAATTACGATTCCAATTGACTGCAATCTGACTTGAAGAAAATGCATTTTCATGGCTCCTCTGGCATATAATGCTAGTCATATACCCATGGTGGGGAATATTTGACTAATGTTTGATAGTATGTTGATATATGTTAATCTTCAAAGGTTGTATTTGCAGAAGCAGTTCTTGGTGGTCAAACTCTTGATCTATAACATCTGTCTGCTTTAGGCAGTGTTGCAGTTATAAGACAGATACACAGGCTCATTATTCGTTCAACTTTTTTGTTCTTTTCCCAGCTGAAACTGGTGATCAGAAAAGGAAACAAGACCGAAAATGTGTACATGGGTAAGTTTATTTCAAATCCATTGTCTTAAATTGTAACATAATCTACTTGACTAAACGTTTTCATTACATTTAGTGCAATTTTGTTTGTATCTTTGTATCTCTCCACATTAGAGCTGACTTTACCTCAGTTCTATAACTTCCTTCATGAGATGGAGCGCGCCAAAGCCAGTATGGATTGTTTCAGTTAACTGAGGTCATTGTGATCAGAGTTATCCTCTTTGTCTGTAATTAATCAGTAAATAAATGTAATGTTCACAAACTCATATAATGTTTCAACTTTAATAATTATAATTCACTAATCTTATTCAGTTGTGTGATTGTTTGTGTGTTTTTGTTTGGGACAAAGACGACATTCCACATTGATGCTCTTTATTGATCTTCTGTTTATTAAACCTTTGATAAATTTCTTTGGCAATGGTTTTTATTAATCCCGGGATACGGTATGTGTTTTTTGTACTTTGTTCACTAATAGATTAATATATTTAAAAAACAAAATAAGCCACTACTTAAGACATTTTTAATCAAACCATTTGCTTACTGTATAAATAATTAAAACAGTACAAACAAACACTAATAAAATTCATATATTTGTGGTAGGATACAGAACATAATTAACAGCCAGATTTGTAGCAATAAATTGAGGAATTTTGGCTACTACTGCTAGTAGGTCCAAGAAACATATTCATTTTTCTGTCGGCAGACATCCGAAAAGTGTTTGCCTTTATCAAAGGCAGTCAAGCTTTACACCGATTCAGGCTGATGTAATAAATTAACTCTGTGTCAAATATGAGTTCTCTGTTAGATGGTATTTGTGTCCTGGAGCAGCATAATATCAAGACTGACAATATCAAAGAACACACCCAGAGGCTGTGTAGATAAATCTTCCAATTGATTTGTTATTACACATGTCATTGTTTCCCTCTTTTTGAGCAGTGATACTTCTGTTCTCTTAATTCTGAAAAATCTGTTTTATTTTGTCTCAATTCCATGCTTTAATTTTCTCAGTTATTGACTGACACTCTTCTGTCTGCATGTCAGAACGTGCAGGTTATAAGTTATTAGCACCAGGTTCTCCACACCTTGTGACGCTCGTTTGGCCGCTCCTCATATGATTAACAACCATGACAATTCGTAACTGTGTTATATTTTTGTTACAATTTGGTGGCGAACTCCTATAATTTCATTTGATCTCCTTACACCCCACTAACAGTTAGATTTGGAGGTGGACATTCATTCTTAGTTACATTTTAATTAAGATTTTTATACAAATCAAATCAAATGAGTTAATTAGAAAACTCCAACTGTTTTCTGATGAGATAGTTGTAGCAGTTCTCCAAGGTCAAAGCTGATATAATTAGTTATAGAGGGGATTCTCATTCGGCTCCTCGGCCAAGTGCAACTTGCAAGCACCAAATGTTTAAACCTGTTTTTTCTAATGCAACAAAACAAACATCAGTACACTCCTGAAAAATGAAGGTTCTGAAAGGGGGTTTTCACAGTAATGGCTTATCTGAAGTAAAACCATTTTAAGTTTGCAAAGAATGTTTTTTAAAAAAAACGTTTCACTTTGAAGAATCTTTTGTGGGATGACGAGTTTTCATAGATATTAAACATTCTCCATGAAACCATAGATGCCAATAAAGAACTATTATTTTTGTGTGTAGGGTTAAACTAACCCATCTAATCCAAGTTTACATTCCCTACTAGTAGGTGAACAATTCAGTGCTTGGTGAACTCTGCATCACAATGACAGGAAGAGCCAAGATCAATGAATCAAAAAGCAACATTCCTTGGTTGTCACAAGCCAGTTATACCTTGGTAACCTTCTGGACACCTCCTTTTTAAAAACCGATAAGCCAGAAGCACTGTGCGGCTCTGCCTTCGTCATCAATTTTCACCTACTGTACTCTTCTTTTCATTCTATAAAAACAACCTTTATTTTCATAAAATAATCCCAATATGAAAATCTGGTGAATTTTGAGACTTAAAAAAAACACGTTCTAGCTGTTGCTATCACGTGTGCTCTTTATGACCAGTTTATTAGATGAAGCTTAAAACCATTGTTGCTCTGTATAGGTGCTACTGTCTTTCTAGCATTACAAGTATCTCCTTGCTCACTATGGCGGGTCATGAAGCTGATATAAAACACTAAACTTTTCTAATTAAATATTCTCATCCTAACTGTAGTACATGGTAGATTATGGAGCATCGTACTTTGTATTTACTAACTAAACAAACAGGACAATGATCCTAAGTAGTCTTTCACAAGTTCACACGTATGTGTAATCAGATATGGTAACATGCATATTTGGCAAGCTGAGGAGGGGAGAGCTGGGATATGAACCAGCCAAGAGTGAGTTGTTGGGGTGGCAGAGGGATGCTGCAAGACTATCAAGGGACCATGTGAGGGACGGCTATAAAAACAGGCAAGTAAATTGTATCTCAGTGGTTAAAACAGAAAAAAAAAATCCCTGTTTTACAAGGACCAGAGGGCCTGAGGCATTCAAACCCATTATCTCAACCAGTTAGAATACAGTCACCTTTAGCCCAGCTAAAAGTAAGCAATTGACATGAGACAGCACAAAAACATCTTCACTATGAAGCCTAAATAGCCTAAAGCAGGTTTAATACGCCCATCATTACTACTAAATGTTACCAAGACTCAAGTTTTTATCAAGAAAGACTTGAATAATCTATTGTGTGTGCTGTGTTAAAATGTTTACAGTCCATTAATCCTCATATTAATGGTTGTATTAGTCAATTGAGACAAATTAGAAATAATTGAGATAGAAAATTTTAGATAATTGTCAATGAGAGCATACAAAAAAGCAAAGAAATATAAAAGTAAAGGGATAAACCAATTTAAACCTTTATGGATGTCTTTGCCTGATTTAAGACCTTTGTAAAATTTGTTTCAACAAGCACTACTGAAGATGGGAGAGCTGGAGGAGAAAATAGACATCATTTAACAATGAAGATAAATTACTCTAAAAGCCGGCAGATATCAAGGTTACATAGCTTCTTGTGTTAACTAGGCATTGGAACATTTCATTTCAAAATGTAAGACCTCATAGTTAGAACGCTTGCCAAATAAATACACAGATTGCTTGCTTGCATGAATGTTGTTCAGTCGGTACATCAAAAACTGAAAGTAAAAGGAATCATCACTGACCTCACTGTGGCCCTAAACATTGAAATGTAGCCGAATGATGTTGTGACACAATGTGAAAGAATAGCGATTTGTTATGACATAAATATGCTCTGGAAGAAAAGGGCAAATCAGTTCAAAATCAGTTCTCAAGTTGTGTCAGTTCAAATCAAATGAGACTCTCTGTAAAGGTGTGTTGATGTATGAAAAACAGTAGCCTACGTTCATCGCAACATAAGAGCAAAATTTCCACAAAACTCCCAACTGTCTGCTGTACAAAGATATTGCAAAATTATTGCTCTTTGTGTGCAATAGGCTAGACAATAGATGTTCGAAATGATCAAACTCATAAAACACCATCTGATATTAGTACTAATATAACACACTGATCCAGGGGCGCTTCACAAGATCCCGGGCCCTATGCATAGGCAGTCCTAATGGGCCCCTCACCCCTTGAAAATATATATTCCAGACTTTTCAAGGGCCTCTCTTCCTTTGGAGCCCTCGTAATCAGTACTGGTTTTCCCCCCAGTCCGACGCCCCTGCACTGATCAGTAGAATTTGAACTGTTTATAGTTAAATCTAAAGTTAAACATCTTTGGAATCAGCAATGACATTATTTGCTACATATATGTTTCAATAACTGTACTCTTTGTACTGCAATAATTCTCTTTACAAACAGATTGAAAATATTGTGAAATACTATTAGCTTTAGTCTGACTCTGACTTAAGAAGTGAAAAGCTTCTGGCAGTGATCAGTTGCCATGAATCCATCAGTAATAAATATGAGTGAAGACAGCGATAATACGTGTATGATGTTAAATAGACTCTGTAAGAATAAGTCCCAAGCCTGAAGTTCTTTGATTTTTACATTTCTACCTCTCCAGGCCGGTCATGCTTGTCCACACCTGCCGTGCACTAAGCACCTGGTGTGTGTGTGTGTGTGTGTGTGTATGTGTGTGTGTGAGGTATGTGCATAACTGAAAGTAAAGAAAGGTATAGGGCTAAGTTACTGTTACTCTAGACAGCAAAAAGAGGAAGTTAAATTCCCACGAGAATTTACTAGACACTCTAAAGCAATTCTCTAAACATCTGCTATGCACTTCTGGCAAGTTATGAGATAAAAAAATGGCATTGTCCACTGTGTATGTATAGGGCACGTTCTGAGAGAGAGAGAAATATGGACAGTTTTCTGTGGAAGTGTTTATGGACAGTAAATATGTAAATCATTAAAAGTGCACAAAGAGGTTGAAGATTTGCTGGTTAACATTGTCCATGTTTGCCCCTGAAAAATCAGTGAATGTCATTGATACAGCTTTTGAAACTAATAATATAGGGTGGATTTTCAATTCACTGACTTTAAATGAAGAATTTCTCTAAAAAGTTTCCATTTATTCCCAGGAAGGTCTTATCATTGAAATGAATCTTGTGAAAATGATCTTCTGAAACTTTAGCTACTATTGCCTTTTTGTACTTTTTGGGCCAAATAACAGATATCCAATAGTGAGGAGGTCATTGAAGAATGTGGGATTTTTTAAAGGATTTTTTGTGCCAATTGTGTTCTTCTTTTAATCTGTACTAGCACTTCTTCTTTTTACTACTGTCTGAGGCAGAGAAAATGGGCAGAGGACATCATGAATGTTAAAAACAATCCATGTAATCACATTTAAACACAATAAACTTTCATTTAGAGCAATTGTTCCTAGCAGTAAAAATATAGCACTCAGTGCAGAGTAAAGTCAAGATGGAATCAGAACTGACCCTATTTACTTTCTTAATGCATGTTAGTCTTATTACCTTTAACCCAATTGTGTAGCAATAATAAATCATCAATTGTCTGTAATTTATTAAAATGTAATAACCTGCTCTTCCTCTAAAACAACAAACGATAATACATACTATTTATAATTAAATTTGATTTTATATATATAGTATTGATTTTGAATTCGATTTTCTTTTTATATTTTCATTTTATTCATTCTTGTGTTTTTAATATTTCTATTTAGCTTTCATTTATATTTATTTAGTTAGCAATAGCAACACTGGAAATATGTCACATTACAGAAGAAAAATGTTTTTCAAAAAAAAAATGGGCTTCAACACATTTTAATATATTTCAATCTCTTCCGCAGTTTCTTCTCGCAAAAATCACCACAGAAAATGCCAAGAAAAAAAAAAGAAAAAAACCTCTGTGGATTCCACCAAGACCATAAATAAGCACAGCGAGAAATGGAGCTGAAACAGTTGCTCAGAAAGGAAGAAGAGGGTTTAGCACTTCACCAGCCCCACACAGGGGCTCAGTGGGCTGAACACCAGGATACTGATACTCATCACACACACACACACACACACACACATTTCCCGCTCTGAACCTCTCAGAGGCGCAGTTTCAAACAGGAACCAAGGCCAGTATGGTTCCTACAGTCTTCCTCTTTCATATACGGCCCTGTTAACCCCATCTGCATTTCTCACAGACATGAGCACACTTTCATTCAGACTATTCCTTTCACTCGGTCCTGTTCTCATGAACGCGTACACACACACTCCTCAGCCTTTTGTCAACTGCAGAATAATTGATGGTTCCTTTTTCAAGCTCCTCTGGGGTGCAGACCACAGACATAACTGTGTCGTGTAGATTGGGCTGTGGTGCACAGGGGCATTTCCTGCAGTATTTCACCCCAGGCGCTGCGGCCCTAATCTGGGCAGGACAGGCGGTCTGCGCAGGCTGCTTTGAAGGAAGAAGGGCCTCAATTTGTATGCATCATGAAAGTGTGATCTGCATCCTCAATATTAACACGGGCCAGTAGAGATATGCAGGTGCACAGTGTTTATTTGCTTTTGTGTATTCTTTAAACTCACACAATCATGTGATTTGATATAAAAGAGAGAGAGAAATGATTGTATATCTATTTCTGCATTATTCTAACTCTCATCTATTGTTTGCTCTTGTTACTTAGTTACCACTCACCTAGGTTCCAGCCTCTCTCATCGCCCTGGCAACTGAGCCATCCCATTGCTTCCACTTCACTGGCACCCGGGCCTGTCCCAAGGCTGACCCCTCCCCCTCCCCACAGCCTCATGCAGCAGTCGGGGGTAGGGCATGAAAATACTGCCAATGCCAACACACACACTTTCTAAAACACCTTTCTTTTGTTTCCATCTATTCTGAAAGAATTATTCCCCCAGAGTGAGAATTCATTCACTCAACAGCAATGTATGTTGTAAGAAACTGAGAACTGATTAAAACTACAAACATTTAGCCATTAGAAGACTTTGCTCCTTCACTATGGAGGAGCTACTTGGAGCTTATATTATGCACAATCAAAAGTAATAATATACAATATATTGTATATTTGGGTATAGTATAGTGTATAATATATTTTAATAATAATGATAAAAGCATAACCAACACCTCGTAATATAATATAATAATGTATTATCCACACTTTTTATATTTCACTATATGGAAAGGTTTCATTGCGTTCCCACCATGTTCAATTTCAATCCCAGAAATGGCATTAAGTTCTATTATAATAATATATGATAAATCATACAATGTAAATTTACACTTATAAATGGATAAATTATTTCTGCTTTTGGGAACTAAGAAATGTAAGGTGAATCATATATATAATTACACCTTAAATTTTGTGTGTATATATATATATATATATATATATATATATATATATATATATATATATATATATATATATATATATATATATATATATATATGTATATACACACACAAACACACACACACACGCGTGTTTTTATCATATAATAATACATTTGTGTTGTATTTAATATGTTATATGAAAAGTATGCACATATTATAATATGGTGAATGCAAGCATGTATAATTCACACCAAAGTGCCTTTCCTAAACAGGGGTTTTGTTCCTGCTCAAGATCGATTTGAATTCCACATCTGATTAATTGCAGTTTGATGCATTAGACACTAGAGGTCAGCATTGGCTATAATGTTCATTTAAAAGTATGAGTCTCATTACTAAAGTGTCTTGCTGAATCAAAACTCTAGAAAAGAAAGAAAGGGCAAATCAGGGTGAAGAAAATGAAGGGTAGATTGCAAAAAATGGAGCTGGGGTAAAGGATGTGCACATAGAAGAGAATGGAGAGAGAGGCTAATTGAAGTTTTTAGAAAAGGATCACAAGGTGAGGCCAAGGGCATCACTGCTGCCAGCACAGTGCTGTAGCACTTCAAATAAGACTAAAAAACATTTCCTGCAGTGATGACCTGCTCAGAATAACCTACGCCCGTGCAGAAAAGAAGTAAAAAGAAAGAAAGACATTTCTGTCTCTTCTCTCAAATGTTCAGGAGAATAACTGGGCAGAGAAGAAGGAAAACGGACAAAAAAGGGAGGGGACAAACAAGAGGACTGGCTTTGAGAGAGTCCCTGAATGACTGAATTCTCCATCTAACAGTGCTTCTCACACATTGTCTTTAAACACCTTGATGCAGGCAGTTGTAAGAGCAGGACATGCTAGCTTCACCTCAGGGCACATACTGAACGCAGGTAAGGGGCAAATATCAGACAGATAAAGAAAGGACCGATAAACTAACCAAGTGTGAAAAGGAAAGTGGAAGTCTTTAATTGTGGGTGGTGATCCAAAAAGAGGGATGTGTTTATTAGTGGATATTTACAGATGTTTCTGAATTGGTGTTTCCATGAATCAATCTCAAATCTACATCATTATATCTGACATTTTATATTGAAATTTACAGAAATTTAGTTTCCACTCATTCATGCTGGCCCTCATAAGTAAACACACACACACACACACACACACACACACAGACACACAGAACATTATATAAATATATATATATATATTATCCTCAAATTTGTGTGGATTATAGTCATAAAATATTTCAAACCATAACAATGTACAAAATATACTTGATTATCAGCTACGTACTATATTTGTAGACAGTATGTTATTGTAGATAAAATATTGAAAAAATTGAGAGGACACTTAATGTTTTCAAAATGTCCCCCACAGAAGACAATGAAATCATACAATGCTGGTCACATGGTTTTGTGGTAAACCTTTTTTTTTGAGTGGCTCAGTTAGTAACTTTTGCGTGCATGACATAATATTTTGCACAAAATAAAATATTTTGATTAGATTTAGAAATGTCTGAGTGAGTGGAAAAGTATAAATATTATCAAAGGACATTACATGTACCTTAAATTGTAAAATGACTTATACATAGAAATGAATGCATCTGTTCCCTGTAGCTGAACAAAATTGCTGTTTGTGGTTTAAGCCAGCTGACTTTGAGGCCATTTATATTCTAGCACACACCTGAAAGTTGATTAAAAAAAAAAGGTTTAGTAGTTATACAATGTAACAACCAAAAACAATGCTGAAATTGATCAAATATTGCCACAGACTAGCAATTGCAAATATAAATAGCAAATCATGGTTCTCTGCTGTTATACACACTAAAGGTTATTATCTAATAAAAAGGACAAGCCCTTTGATATAGCAACACCAACTTCATGTTTTAATAGGAAATACATCAAAACAGGAATAAAAACTGCATTCGTTGAGTGATTTTTTGGTTGATTCTTGGTTGCCCTTTAGGCTAGCCTGTCACCGTTTTCTCACATACATCTTCTTGCACAAGGTTGAAACTGTGTAAAACTGAGCTAATGACTCAGCAGGCCAGGGTGTTGAAGGTCAAAGCACTTCTGGTTGGCCATATGCTCTTAATCTGAGAACGGATATTCAAAATCAAACTCAGTCATGAGTTTACAGTTTATCGAGCACATTGCTAGCATAGATGCTAAAACTGCAGTTAACACTGTGGTTTATAGGTCACTGAGGGTCTCGCACTACTGCTGTAAGGGGCCTTTTCACACCGGATGGGATCTAGTCAGCACTATTTCTTAATTGTTGGTCTATGTAGAAATGTGTCAGATGGATGTTTTTAGCACTGTGCTGTGTCTGTTTGTTTCTTCAGTGTTGCTTTTTTGTTTTTATTTGTTTCCATATATATATGTATATATATATATATATATATATATATATATATATATATATATATATATATATTATATATATAATAAAGCTTTTAGGTTTAATTTAACATTAAAGAATGCATACTGAAAGATTTTTTCAGTACTTGCTGATTTTTAACATTTTCTATATTAAGGCTGTTTCTAAGAGACATAAATGCTACATTTATAGTCACTGGAAAGAATCTAAAGTACTGAACAGAGTTTAGAAGTCAGGAAGGCTTAGCTAATGCTAAGAGGTGGCTGATCCTAGCGTCTTGATTGCTTGTTTTTTATTCTCCTAGACCATGAGGAGCAACATGACACATACATTTGAAGTGCATTCCAGGTCTTTGGTGTCTCCAGGCACCATTTTGATTATAGAAGATGGATAGAGGATCGTTAAACAGCTATTATGGTCCTGTACAGTCTTAGGACAGCCCGGTAATGAGGTGCAGCGCATGGGATTGATGGGTGTTTGGCTCCACAGTGTTTCAAGAGACCAGTGCTGCCATAGTTTCAACCACTGGGACACCGCAATACAGACAAACAATGAATCGGCAATGAGAACAGATCATCCGTTAGCCTGTATTTGTGATAGCATTCATGCAGAGCACATGTCAGGGTATAAACAATGTGACAGCCTCACTGAATATTTAAGTGAAAAATGGTTTGATGTCAGATGTCTTGCCCAAGAAAGTTGTCTCATTTTTGAAAAGATGGATTTCTCTGCAATAATATTGTCTTGTTACCTCGATCTCATTCTACACCTGTCATTCTCAACATCGCATCTTTCCAAATCAATTTCAGTACTTTTATTTTCAACCGCTGACACACACAACCATTTCTCAGCCACACTAAGCCCATGTGATGACACATGAGATATCATTCAAGACAAACATCTCTAGAGTTCCCCCGTTCAGCTTCCTGTGAAAGATGAGGCTAGTGATCTGCGTGTGCATATAACAGCTGCTGGCACGCAACCGAACGGATGCAGGAACATTTGCGGTGAATGGTCCCTTCTCAGTCTTTATAGTTAAGTGGGGTGACAATTATGCAAAATGTACTATAAGCTAAGAGATATTTATGTCATAGGATGATTCCATACTGCTTTTAGTTACATGCAAGGTGTCCAGGGGAGCATCTGTAATTGCATATTTCCCTACTATATAGTAAAACAGTATGTGAACAAAATAGCACGTCAAAATTCACAGTATTCATAAAGCAGTGGGCAAAAAGTCCCCTGATGACCTATTTTTTCCTGCGAGATTCTGAAGTGCATATCTAGTGGACACTTAACTAACCCATGAGGCCACAGGAAAAAGGATTTGTGATTAAAGTGATGGAAGTGATGCTGGTATAGGTCACATGACGAATGGAGTACATCCAGATTACCTTCGTACTACACACTCGTTCTACATTTTACATAAAACATACATTTAATGGTGGCATAAGAAAAATACACAATTAGAGAGTATGCATTAGCGGATGCAGCCACTAGTGGAAAATGATGTAACTACACTATCTAAAATAGTTCTCAATTTCTCCAATATGCTGAGAACTATATAAAACATATTTAATTCCCATGAATTAATTCCTGTACTAATTTGTTCCCCCTTTTTAATTTAGTTCAAATTAAAGCGAGAAAGCAACTCACGATTTGTCCCGCATGAGGGAAAGATTTATAAAATATGGCCATGAATGAACAAATCATGGGGTTATTAAGAATTTGTATCAATGATCAATGAATTTTTAGTCACAATATAATTTTTTTCTTCTGCATGTCATGTGCATGGCTCCATACCAATATATAGATGCGGGCGACATAAATCACAAAATATTTTATTACATTACAGTTAAAAAAAAATGTTGTTAATTTTTTTAAGGGCTCTTAAATATGTTAAATTGAGTTTTATTCATGTTTACATTTTATTTTTTAACATTTCATTTTTCATTTTTATTAAAACACTGTAAAGAGGTATGGAATGTTGGGAAGTCTGCTGTAAATGATTTCATCAAATTATTAAATTACATTTTCTGTGTTGTCTTTCAGTAATATTAAGGCACTATATATGTAGGAATTAGCTTACAGACAACAAAAGTTAATCACTCACCTTTCATGGTTTGCTTTATGCAAAATATTTCTTTGTTTAACAACAATGCATACATTTCAATAAAAAAATCCACAAAAAATATTTTATATTAGTAAATGGAAATAGAAATGAAGATGGCAAGTTTTTTATAATAAATTTCTGCTTATTAATTGACTGGTCAAATTAAATGTCAAATTTGAAATCTCAATTTTCAGGATTGAGATGATCAGCGTAAAACATTTCACATTTGCAATAACGGATGCAGTCTGGATTCCACAAACCCATGCTCACAAGTAAGTCAGCAGGGATAAGCAGCACACTGTACCCTACACCCACTCACAGCCTCTGCTGATGACTGCAGTCATAGCAACAGATAGACATAACTACCCACCCTTACACACCGTCCTGTACAGAGCAGAGCCTTACACACATACACATATGTCCAGTCCCATGAGATGTTTGACACATACTGAAAAGCAGGATAATCGAAAGCTAACACACTATACATCCATATAATTCCATTTCAGAAGGCATCTCAGTGAAGGTTGAGTTTGAAGCATGCCTGCTCAATACTAACCATTCAAACAGTGCCAGAGGACAGAGTAAGTGTCTGAGAGGCCTACCGGAACACAGTGCGGCCCAAACCAGCAGTTGTGATTTCAACAGACGGAGTGACAAACATTTCAGGGAAGAGGCTTTAGTGGGCTAACCACAGACGACTGACCACTTTTCTCTGGAAGCAGATGCTCGCTTCTCTCTTGGGCCATAGCTGTAAAGGGGAAAAAGAGGCAGAGAGGGAGTCAGTTTTGAAACCCACTTTCACTTCCCAAAGCAAAAGGCTATTTCAATACAGCTGGCTCTACCCAGTGCTTTGTTTCCCTGTGCCTGTTGCTAACTTTTGCTGAGAGGGAACTTTTAGCCTCAGGGTGTGTACAAGAGTCAGACCTATCAGTAAAAAAAAAAAAAAAGTCAAAAATTAAAGTTACGCATCTCTTAAATCCATGTAACTCTGTGACAGAGTGCAGTTTTATGACATGGCAGTTTGTCCCAAAGCTTGCCTGTTCTCCTGCTACACTATGGAGCCAAAAGAGTCTCAATAAAGATAAATGCACACACTACATTCACATACACTCCCAAAAGTGAAAAGAGTGCATAAGCAGATTCGGTAGTTGCTAGTTAGCAGGGGAGGGGCATGTTCATTCTAGGGGGCATTTGATTGGATGAAAATATGTGTAGTGCTGAAAGAGTCACCAAAATATTTTGTTTGTTTTACTGGAAAACTTATTTTTAAACCATACACATTTTTGTACTTTTTATAATACACTACAGTATGGATGGCTTCAAAGCTAATAGAAAAAAGCAACAACAACAAAAAAAAAACCTTTATTAAATTAGAACTTAGCATTTTTGTAGACCTTGTAGAACTTAGGATTTTTGTAAAAGATTATGAAAGCTCTTTTCAACTATGACACAATTGTTTGTGCTTTCAGCACACTGCACGTGTATCTGTATGTTGTGTCTGACTCAGACACACAGCACTTACAGTTACACAAACACACTCAGCCCTGCACAGAGCGTACATGCTCACTGTTCACTCAAGGTCTCCTTGATCGCCCACATTATTTCATGATCTGCAGTAGTATTTCTCTCTCTAAGTCACTTGGATGATTACTCTAGGAATGTTTCTTGAACTTCCCTGAGCTGAGAGTTCAGATTTAAAGGTTAATATTAATCTATTTGAAATATTCTTTAAGCCTATTTGATCAAACTGTTCTAGCAGACGTGTCTGTGTGTGTGTGTGTCTGTGTGTGTGTGTGTGTGTGTGTGTGTGTGTGTGTGTGTGTGTGTGTGTGTGTGTGTGTGTGTGTGTGTGTGAAAAATCAATAAGGAGATTTCTCAGTTGTTCCGAGCCCAAATGGAGACTTTTGATCTTGGGAGACTATTTTGAAGCCACCAGTTATCAGATTTTTCTTTTGGGAAAAAGTTGTCTGGTTTTATTTCTCTATTTCTTTTACATTTCAAGCCATTTTAGGAGAGACACCTGAGACTATGTTGGTACTTAAAGAGCTCCACTGAGTCTCCGATATGAAGAAGCAACCTCTCATTATCAATACAATTGTCCTCAGGGCACATGTATGTATATGAAAATTTATCACAAAATACCTGCTTCACAACATCTGGTCATCAAGGTTCCACATTTTTTCTTTTTTATTAATGATTAACATGTTTATTTGTTTTAATCATTTTTTCCCATGACTTTTCCAGTCAGTCATTTATTATTATTGGACGAGCTCCAGGCCTTTAACAGTGGCATTTCATTTACATTCATACATTTGGCTTATATATTGATCAAAAGCTACTTATATTGTATTTAAAGTGGAGGGGAGAACGATTGAAGTAGTGACTGTCAAGTTCATTCATTTTTTCGCAACATCTAAATGTCAGATAGCACTTGAAGGTAGCATTAAATACATTAAAGAAAAAACTGATCTCTTGCCACATTCTCCTTCATGACCTTCATGGAACTGTTCAATTTTTAGAAAAAGTAGCTGACATCTAGGGGTGACTTTAAGCATGCTTTGAACAGGTTTGCTTCGCCTCCAAATTCCGTGTAAATACAAAATAGTGCATTTAAGTCTATAATGCACATGCACTGACCCACTTCAGCCCCTATATCACATGTAGCTCTGATGCTGCTTTTGTATCAGCATAAAGCCCTGTTCACACTGAAGGTCTCGGAGTCGCTATGATGTTTGTTTCCCATAGGTCTTCCTGCTTTCCTCATTTGCATGCTTTGCTCAACTTTTCATTTTCTTTTTTTTTTGCCTTGCCAACGGTGTCTGTAGCTCACATTGCCAGAAATCAACTTTTTATTGAAAATGATGTCCGTTCACTGCAATGAACACCCTTAAATCAAATATAGCACCAGAGTAGACATGAAACTGTATATATTTTACATATATATTTAAATGCTTATTATTTATATTTTCATTTGGTACTTTATAATGACACATTCTGTTTCTGTAATCAGTATTTCAAATCTAAAAAAAATAGTTATCCAAAATAATTAAATGTAAGTGCACCGATTTACCCTGGATACACTTAATAAATTATATATATATATATATATATATATATATATATATATATATATATATATATATATATATATATAAAAAATAGCATGTAAACAAACAGTAACCTCCGGTCGAAAACTGGTTTCTTTGGGACACACATCTGCTTTGTGTAGATTTGGGCTATCTAAACGCGTGCACTTCCTGGATCTGAACCGTCCCACCGCGCAAGGGAATCCACTCAAACCCATCCACCCTACCGCCTCGAGGGTCAGCTCCTATGCCTCATATCTCACGTTACACACGTTACAATCCCGTTCTCCTCGTGGACAGTGGCAGGCGCGCCGAGCGTCGAGGCTCGAGCTCATTCTAACAGGTGGCGAGCGATTTCAGGTCTGAGCGACCGGTGAGCGAGCTTCAACGACCGCCGAGAGGAGCACTCGCTCCTCCTTATGAGCAATTCTTGGGCTCCTACGCGTATTAACACAGTCTAATCGTCGTATTTGGGGTATTTAGGCGAATGACAGATTGGTTTAATTAGCCTCCAGCTTACAGGTGGCCGTTTGTAGGACAGCCCCTCTTTCAGTTCCTCAATAGGAGACGCGGGACTGATATTTGTTTGCCATCCTGTGGGACAGAAGAAACGGCTCCGTTAACAGGTGCGAGGATAGACGAATACAAAGGCGTTTAGTCGTGTCTTAGAATTAGAATATTTTCATTTGTGTTCACGGTAAGATCTAAATCTAAAGATAAAAATTCTAGGAACTATCTAAATCTAGCTTATCTCCGAAGCCTCTTTCTTTCCGGAGGAGGACCGAGAAAAGCCATGTCAACCAAAAAGCGGGTGGATGTAACGAGAAGGAGCCGAAGCCCCGCGGTGTCCGAGGCGGAGATGTTGGGTGATTTTCAGGAGTGGTGCCTCCGCACTTACGGGGACTCCGGTAAAACAAAGACCGTCACCCGGCGAAAATACAACAAGATTCTGCAGACCCTCTTACAGAGCGACGACTCGAATGGAGTCTATGTCGAGAGCAACCACATCAACGCCAAATTTAAGTTCTGGGTCAAATCTAAAGGTTTCCAGGTGGGCAACACTGACGGCAAGCCGAACGAGAACGGGGCAGCGGACAGACCGGTCCTGTACGTCCCCATCAAGGCAACGGTTAGTACGGGTGCTCTTTTCCCCATCTGCTAATCAAACGCGTAATAGTGCCCGATATTTGCCTATGCAAATTCTGAGCCACGCGCATAATGGTGCACGTTCACGCGCCTCGCAGCCGGTGAATCTCGTTCAGGGTTGTATATCTGTAGTTGAGCTCATGTCTCTCTCGGGTCTTTGGTAACCACTTGTTCACGGCAGCTCTGCCACCCGATTGTCCGGAAGCTGTTTATCGCTATCAGTCATTGAGGAAATTATTGAAATGTAGAGCTAACGAATCAAATGTATTTTGAAATGTGCATTTAAGATGGAATACTTGGTAAGGTTAATATATCTATCTATATATATATATATATATATATATATATATATATATATATATATATATATATATATATCGGGTTAGGGATTTATTGTCCCAATATGATGCATCCATTAAATAAATTGAAATAAAATTATAATAATTTACACTCAATGTGTTATTATTGTATACGGTTTAATAATGTAATACAGAGGTGCAGATTATTGCCACTATTTGCAATATGTAGCATAAATAACAGAAAATCCTGCTATTTTAACAGTGTATAGCCATTTGCACAGTGTAAATAGAAAATCGATAAAGAAAATGCTATTTGCACTTATAAATAGACGCTGCCTAATACTTATTATATTGTATAATTATTTTTTATAAATATATTTTTTTATTATTAAAAGTAGTTGTATACGTAAATCAGCAGTGAAAAAATATGGCTTTAAAAAGTAAGTGTAGTGTAACCAGCATGCAGGAAGACATCTTTGTTGTCACTTGACAAGAAAACCAGACAACCGAGAAGACAACTTTTGACCCTCATGAGTGCCTTTAAAAAGCATAACAAATTTTAAGCCATTTTATGGAAATGCACATTTTGTTTGGGTCAGATGGAGTTAACTTGAGAAATATGATTGTTGATAGATTTGACTTTATAAAACGTAAATTATTGTACCTTGACCTTTGAACTTGAGTAAACAAAAAGTGCATGAAAAGTATTTGGTACATTTCACTTGAAAGTTAAACCAGTTGACATTCCTAAAATTAGTACATTAAATTACCTGTGGAAATTGCTATAAATGTAGGAACCCAACATGAATACAATGAGTACATTTCTATGAACTTGTCATTTATTTTAAACTACATTTTTTTTAAATGCCTCCCTTTTTATAATTTCAGACATCTTTATGGTACAGTGATCCCCATGTGTTTGTGTAGGGTTAGTTGGATACTCTCATGTCAGTTTGTAACTATTTAAAGTTAGTAAATTGTTGGGAATTCATAAGAATTTCTACAATCTGCTTATTCTGCCCCCAATCATGCATTTCTTTTTTTTTTGCTTTTAACCATTAGCAAAAGCATTTAGTCAAATAGAATGATATTTGCTTCAAACTTGACTTTTTTATTTAGTTATTTATTTGTTTTTTACTACATTTATATATTTAGACCTGTTTTACAGAAAATATGCATGTATTTTATAAGAATGACTTGTATAATCTGTGCTTGCTTTATCTTTCAAATGATTATCAAATGATCTTCATAATGTCTTTTTCTGAGCCGAAGAGTTCAGGTTTCCAAGCCGTTTACGTTATTATAATAGTTTGCTAAACCCAAAACACCTGCCAATTTGGTTCACCTGTGTAGCCTAATGAGATGATATGGTGGTGTGTGGTATTATTGGTGAAAAGGCAAGTTAGAAATGTGTGTTTGTATGAGAGCAATTGGGAGAGATCGAGAGGCAAGGACGTGGTGAGCAGGTCAGCTCTCAACAAAACAATTGAAATAATAATGAGTAGCCCAGATGAAGATTTATCTTATGGCCATTTCACGGATTAAACATGATGGAAAAGTTAAGATGGATGCACCCTACGTGCTCTGTGTACCTTCGTAATCAAGAGCATGCCCCAGATTTGTCGTATTCAAATATTATTTTTGCTCACTCTCTCTTGCTTTAGGTAGGTGTGTGTTCTGCTTTCTTTGAGACCTGCCTCTCTTTTAGTTCACTCAGGGGGGATAATTGATGGAAATAGGAAAAACTGAGAGAAAGTGTTACCCTCACCATTCGATTAGCGGTGCAGGGACTGTGTTGCAATGTGCACAGGTAACAAAAGATCTTGATCACAGAATCTTTTACTTGTAATACAAATTCCAGCCTAATGGGAATCGTGTTAAAGGTCACATAGTGACTTAGAAATTCACTTGATTGAATTTAAAAGGAATAATTTAACTCCAAATTAAAATTCAGTCATTACTCTCATCCATGTTGTTCCATACCCATATGCTGTTATTTTTTCACTTTCTGAAGCAGTGGTGTTTTTATAATGCTTTTTGTGCTCCGCAGCCCTGAGCGAATGTACATTTTTAGAGATAAGGAAGAGTAGCCTCAAAAATGTCTACGAAAGTTCTACTTTTTTGTTCCCTAGAAAAATAGCAACGGCACTGGAGTTTGAATCAATGTAAGGGGGAGTGAATGATTATAAAATGTTACATTTTGGGTGAACTATCCCTTTAACGTTCTTTGTTCGCATTACCATTACCACATTAGTCCTGTAGTCTGATGTTTACTTCTCATTGGTGTGCTTGAGTGTAATAGTAGTTTTGACGTTAGAGCGGATTGATCCGCAGCTCAGTCTGAAGATAATGATCAGTCTGTTATAATGACTGACAAACGGTTTTCTCTATTGTATTACTCAAACCACACACCGTCAAAACACACCGCTTAAAATGGTGTGAATCCAGCAGACATCTTTCACGCATGTAAAGGGGTCACCTGTTGCACTACTTTATAATGTATGAAAAGTGTGGGAGAGTTGTGTGAGGGATGAAGGATGAAAGAGGAGAAGAATCAAAAAAACGTTTTCATGCCACTGAAAGACAATGAGATAGAGCAAGGGAACACAGAGGGGATTTCTGGAGATGGACAAAGAAGAAATGATGTTGTTGAGAGAGGGAGAAAGAGAAGGCTGGAGGAAACAGTCACACAGGCATCACATGCAGTTGACACCAACGTCTGTGGACACTATTAATAGCCCCTAACGTTCCTCTCTTTCCTCCCCTTTTTCCCTCTCTTTCTTGGAGTACACTAAGCAACTGTTGCAGAAGAACGCTGTTCTCTCTTTAGCGTATTTTGTCCTTAAGCTTCTTTTATTTTGTGGGGTGGTGTAGGGCAAGGAAGTGAGAATCTATAGCCTATAGGAGTAATGCATATAGCCTAGCCTAATTAATTTCTTAATATTGTTTGCAAGAAACACCAGTCTATCACCTTGATCTGGATTAAGTGTGGCTCTCTTTTTATTTACAATGTTCCCCGCGGTGGAGAACACGCGTTCAGAGCGCACAGACGTGCCTGGCTCCTAGCTATTATTCGCGTGATTTGGTCATGGGCCTACGCTACAATCAGGGGACAGGGTTTAATATTTTTTTTGAAGCACCCCTGGGCACCGCCATTGGCTAGGGGACCCCCACCTGCTGTTAGCATCCCATTGACTCCCATTCATTTTGGCGTCACTTTGACAGCGAATAACTTTACATCTAAGGCGTTTAAAGACTCCATTTGTCCATTAATTATTTCTAAAGAAACACAAAATGTATAAAAGGCTCCATTACCTTGGACCTTACGTTATGGCCCCGTAGAAGCAGTTTTTGTAAATAATAGGCTAACGATTGCATCATAACCAGCGACTCTCTGTCGCACAGTAGAGAAATTACCGTATGGACAGGAGGAGAAGCTCGCAGACAATCTTTTACTGTCTATGAGGCTATCGGGGGGACGTGGAGGCATAAAGTCAAGGGAGATAATTAATCAGAATATTTACCAAAATTTGCTCCTGTTCACGCTCTCCTTCTCTGCAAGATTCAGTGGGTGATTCAGATTTCTCTTGGCACAGCGATTAGAAGATTTACAGGTTGCTCACGTGACATTTATGTCATCAAGCTCAGTTTGAGTCTGCGCAGTACGCCCGACCCCCAGGAAGTGCTTTTATTGTTTATAGTTCGATTACGGATATTTCACGTCATGTTCGATTGCATATTCGAATATCGAATAAAAAGTGACAGCCCTAATCATTAGTTATCATCCTTGGTGTGAGCGGCCCTTAAGAGTCATTAATTTAGGGAATTGGGCTACACTTCTGTATGATTTTGATTCACTAAAAAGAATGAGCTCATAGAATGAATCAGACTACTAGAGTTTATGCATGTAACGTTAGCCTGTGAGCACCCGAAATAAAGATTTTTGCTATTTTATTGCGGTACACTGTAGTTTATTGCATCATATTCAATAAGACCGTGAACTCACTGTCACTAACTTAAATATGTGTGAAATATAGCTCTCTCTGTCCTCAGTTGTACATTTTTGTGTGTAGTCTAGCCTCTTCTGTGTTTAAGACAGCATCTCAACTGTGATGGCCTGTTTTATCAGTCCATTCATCTCAGTGCCCTAAAGGAGACCCAAATGCTGAGCTAAATGATTCTGTATTACTGAAAGCACCTCCCTGGGCACACACTGGGTAGAAGTGCTTGATGGTTGTTTGTGGTCAGCCATGTGCAGGTGTACAGAAGAGAATGTGCTTGTGATCTTTGTCATCATCATGGGCCATGCCCTAGCAGTTGGAGTGGGAGGTGTTTTTGTAGTGTTTGCCTAGATGGTCAGTGAGCTGTGACATGTTTTTTTCTGATTATCTACGAGCATGCTGGCTTTTTTTTTCAGCATTTTGTGCCGTCAGCATCTCAATAACTCTGTTCTTTTTTTTTTTTATTCAGTTGTGCTGCTTCTACCTGTTTTGAAAACTAAAATTGTCCCAATAAAAAAGTGTGTGTGTATGTATGTATGTGTATATATATATATATATATATATATATATATATATATATATATCACTTATTTATTTGGTCATGGGTTAGGTCATGTATAAGGAAAAGTAAATACTTAACAGCAAGTATAGGCATGCCAATAAACAACTAGTTAATAGTGAGAACTGGTCCCGTTGTGTTACCAAAATAGTATAACATTTTATTATCTGCCATTTATCACTTATCAGCCATATTGCTAAAATGATTAATTTACCTAAGAAATGGACTGGAAGACATTTTCATGTAATTATGACCAGGTCATGTGGCCACCAAAGATGAGTTTATTCACAGCACCCTCTACCATCCAGTCGCTGTTACCTGGGGCTCATATCTCTTACACACACACACACACACACACACACAAAAAGCAGGTTTAGAAGACCAGCTGGTAAGAGGTGTGTCTGTGTGTGTGTTGTATAAGAACAATGTTCTGAGTGGTTAATCATTCAGAGCAAGTGAAGAGCAAGAGTTTGTCACATCCACTGACTGCTCATCAAGAGCTCTCGGTCTGTTCAGCTTCGCAACAATGAGAGAACCTGAGAAAACCTCTCGCTTTCTTTCTCTTGTCGTCCTTTCCTCCTTCCCTCAGATAACCAGTGCGCGCACACACAGTGGTCCTGACCCCCCTCTGCTAGTTGAGCAGCTGTAGATGCAGCTCCGGCAGTAATTGTTGTAGTGAGTGTTCAGGCTAACAGGAGCAAAGGAAGAGGGGGATGAGAGGAGAGGGCAGAAGCTGATAAAAAGATGAATGCATTGGAACAGAGTTGTTCTGTTGCTTAAGGGGCAATACGCATGTTTGCAGGGCAGCTAGTGGTCTCTAGTGTGCACACACAATATCCTCTTCTCTGTGGGATTTCATTAAGAGCTCATAGAGGTAACTGTGTCACACAATTCAGCAAACTCTGTTTGAAGAAAATGTCATAAAACGGGCACTACGATGTTAGGCAACTAAAGTGTTGTTTTTAAGTGTTGCCCCTTATGTAACAAAAGTATATGGGAATGTCCTGCAAAATATAATTTTACATAATACAGTAGTGCTGAAGAGTAGAGTCAATGGTTAGGATGATGATTGGCCAAACACCATATGTTACTTTATTTAAATTAATGGCTGTTCATTTCAGGACCGTGATAGTCTGTTCACTAAGCGCTTTATGAGCAGGTTTATGTCAGCTGCTGAGATGCTATAGCATTGGTAAAGCATTACTATGCAGTTGTGAAAGTGCATTGTGTGTTGATATGCTGTTTCTAAGGTATTTTTGGTTGGTTGCTAACAGGTTCCTTACTGGAAAAAACCTCCAGCTAAAACCTTAAGTTGGTTGGCTGGTCTTAGCTGGAAGTAGCTGGAAGTACCCCTTTAAAACAAGACTGCAAACAAGGTATGACCAGGCTAGACATTAGCTTTAGCATGCACCGCTAATAAACTGATCTCATGACACTGACAGACACTGAGGTTGTGTGTGGAATGAATGAGAGAGTAGAAGAGAGCACGGTGTCACACTCTATCATAGTGGAACTAATTGATTTTAATGAAGTCAGTGTGAAGCTACTTTTGATTACTGCAAATAGAGTGACTGGTTCTGAATATTCATGGGGTATTCACAAGTTTCATATCTAAGGTGCCTTCACACAAAACCACGCCTTTCATTTGAAGCATGCTCTATAATTTGGCCTCCCAAGAAGGCCAGTCATATCTGTGGCTGTAGATTCAGCTGGGGAGCTGTGAAGACTGATGAGAATGAGAAAGTGATTTATTTATGAATTCGAGAGAAGAGGAAGTGTAGTTCCACCACCCTGGAAGCAGAAATGCATACACACAGCTGACAAAATGATTAGTTTCATCTATCACCCGTGAACAGAGAAATGTCTAATTTTCCTGTTAACTAGGAGATTAATGTTATGCGACTGAAACTACTGGAGGAACCAGGTTCAGAAATAAATGATGTAGCGGTAATATAGAGAACCGTGTACAGCTTTTGTGTGCTTCTAGTGACCGATCTTCAGAGGCCAAACATTATGATTTTTTTTTCAATGCTAATGTTGCAGATATTTACAAAGCAGAGCCGGAGGACAATAAAATTGAAGTTGATTTAAGCTGAAGGGTGTACATCTGGTTTAGACATTAACCAGACCGAGTAATTAAAGTAATTTAAATACAATATTGACGATGAAATTCACCATTGAATTTAATGATGT
Source organism: Carassius carassius (assembly GCF_963082965.1). Classification (NCBI taxonomy): domain Eukaryota; kingdom Metazoa; phylum Chordata; class Actinopteri; order Cypriniformes; family Cyprinidae; genus Carassius; species Carassius carassius. Next base: position 11,540,455 of record NC_081800.1, read on the forward strand.
CATCATCCAGCTCAGTTCAGTTTAAATAGTATTTGTGCAATGAAGTCAATGATATTGCTGTAAATGAAGTGTCCCCAACTAAGCCAGAGGCGACAGGGGCAAGGAACCAAAACTCCATCGGTGACAGAATGGAGAAAAGCCTTGGGAGAAACCAGGCTCAGTCGGGGGGGTCAGTTCTCCTCTGACCAGATGAAACCAGCAGTTCAATTCCAGGTTGCAGCAAAGTCAGATTGTGCGGAGGACTCCACTAGTTCCTGTGGTCATGTCCCGGTGGTCGTCTGAGACAAGGTCTTTACAGGGGGTCTGTATCTGGGGCTCATCTAGTCTCATCTCATCTAGTATATACTTGTACAGTTTTGTGTATGAATTGAGGTGTTTTTTTTTTTTTTGGTCATCCAGCATCAGAGATTGTTAGCCCTGTCCCTTCTGCCTTGCAAGGAAAGCTGTGACAGTTGAATGCATGATGGTTTCTTTTTTTTTTTTGTGAATGCGAATCATCCTCATATTTAATGTGCACTTTTTCTTTTATGGAGTTTTCAGTGTAAACGCATTCCTTACAAAGCAAGCAAAGTGTAATGCACCTAGTGTTTTTTGTTAGATTTTGGGGAAAAAAAGAACAGTAATTTGCTAATAATTAACAACCGCTCCAATACTGGCTGCTTATCTGGCCTGGGTTCTTATTTGCAGCTGCATCACTGCTGAGAATACAAGAGCTAACAGACTACAACCAGTCACTCATCTTCATATCCACCGTCAGGGTATCACTGCGTCTGCTTGCTGTAGTGACTGCAGGACAGCCTGTGAGGTGAGTGGCTGCGTATACTGGTCTCCCTGCATTCCTGCGGTTGCCATGGTGAAGAGTCTCGGTGCTCTAGAGCAGGAGAAATTAACAATGTTTTAATTGGCTCCAGGCTCTGAGTTACAGTGTGCCTTATCGCTACACTGTCATTTGCAGTGCATTATCATTCACTCTGCATATGCACTCACTCAGGTTTGTGTGTTTGTGGCCTCTTTAAGTCATAATGGAGCAGTGTAACCCCAAGTGTGTGTCCAATCTCATTTCCAACACACACACACACAGCTCATTCTCTGAGTTAATATGGCCAATGTCAATGTGCTTCACCAATAGAATACACAGCACTTCATCGAGCAAACTAATTGCATGCTTTACTGGGGGGACGACATGGCCATAGTGCATAAGGAGAGGAGAGATGGAGAGAGGAATAAGGGAAAGGAAATAAAGTTGAGGGTATATATTTGAAAAGCCTTATGGGACTGAGAGAGGGCAGATCAAGAGAGTAGGTCTGTTCTGAAAGCTCGTGAGATGCCCTGATTACTACAGCCTACACGGGCAGCTGTTTTCTAAATGTGCAGTCACTTTTATCTGTTGTTCACCGAAATTTCTTAGGTGAAATCATGGCATTCCAATAGGAGTCCACAAAATGGGAATTTTTGGGTGACACTAAAGTTCCCCATGCAGAAATCTATATTGTTTGAAAGTGACTGCTGTGTTAGCTTTGATTTTATATATAGCTACACTATTGACGATAGACAATGGTCTTTTTTTGCTAATTCGAATACACCTTAAGGCAGTATCCTTACTGTTATTTGAACCTCACAAGTGACACGAATAGCAACACAAATAGCACTCCTCCTGCAAGGATAGTGAAGAAACAAAACAAAAAACAATGATGGACCAAAAATTTTTTATTTATTAAAAATAAATAGAAATACTAAAACAAAAACCTGTTAACTTATTTAATCCAATTATTTGTTTCTATAAAATAATACTAACAAAACTCAAACACTACCTAGAGTAACAGTATGATAATTTCTTATGATTATGGTGATCTAAATGATCATGGTTTATCAGTACTATCACGGTATTTTTCAAATGTGCTGGATATGTTCAAAAAGTACACTCTCAGGAAAAAAAGGTACTAAAGAGTAGGGCTGGATGAGTAATCGAAACCGAAATTCAGAACCTATAACCGACTTAATTTTCCCATGCCGGTTATTTCAGTTTTTTAATCCTGTTAATACTTCCCCCTTAAAAACATACTACCGTGTGTGTAGCCACATTATTCTGTCCCGTTCAGTCAGTGGCATAAAAGCAAAACACGGAGGTGAACGCCGGTTCAACACATAGTGATGGCGCGCGAGCGGTGAGCCTTGCGTCTTCACTAAACTTTGTCAGTTGTATTTGTTTTATGGTTTGGACATTCAAGCGATTAGACGGTCGGATGTGTATTATTATTTCGAGCTCCCATGTTCGCGCAGCTGCACTGTGGCACGAACACTCATATAAACCGTAGCTGTGAAGATCGTGCGCACAGAGCAACACAGAAACTAGTTGTCAGCGCTGTCCTGTGATTTATTACTAAAGTAGCTTAGAATCTCAATTTATTATAGCATATTTTTCTACTTTTGAAGGAACTAGGCTATTTACAACCCACAGCTTCACAATAATATAGAGACAGTATGACTAATTCACACAAGTCACTCGTACTGGTACGTTACTGTGCTAATTTATCTTTATCTGATCTTTATTTATCTCTTACACCGAGCAATAATCTATAAGAAATGTTACGAACATAAAGTAACTGCTGATAGTGAGCTATGATGTCAGATCGCGCTTTCAATAGGAAAAACTATCCCACCTTTAATAGTCGATCTCAACCGTCTGTCTGAGGTCAGTCTAAAAAGATCCTCAGGACAGTTGACAGAACGCTGCTGCGTGTCGTCATGAAAGCGTATCATTTTCACGTGTTATTAAACTTTGCCACTTGCCAATTTAACCATTCAAAAAACTTTAAAGCATTCAAACACAAGATGCGGAAAAGCTGAACTGAGCAGCTGGTTACTCGCGCTGTGCTCGGTGCGCACGCAGAGGGAGAGCCGCGTCTCACAGACGGTAACACCGAACTGAGCTCTCCTTAGCGGAATTGCTAATTCAACCTTTTCACACCACAGACTAAACACAATTAATCATTGCTTGGTAATTGGCCAACAAAGTATTGACTGTTGTATGAAGTTTTGTTTGATTGTAATCCATTACATATTTTTCCATCAAAGTTAACTAATATTTTAACTAATATCTTGAGTTCTTGTCATATTTTCTTACCATTTTCTAAACTATAGCAAATAAACTGATAATGTGAGAAATGTTGAAGGTGTCTGAATAAATTTTGGTTTGACTGTATGTTTAATTTTTACAGTGCTATTTTACATTTAATTATTCGGTTTCTGTACCTGGACACTTACAAACTTGAACAAACGTAAACACTGTGTAAATAGCACAAACAAATAAACAGAACGAACATACAAATTAAACACTTTCAAACAGGGCCCACTGGTACAACCTGCACCGGGGCCCCGCTGACCCCAGCTACGGCCCTGCTTACAGTACAAACCTTGTCTGTGAACTATGAGGGCAAAAAAAACAAAACAGAAACAAAATAATCTTTCTTTAATCGTAATCGAGGTAAAATGTTCAATTAATCGAGGTTTTGATTTTAGGCCATAATCGTCCAGCCCTACTAAAGAGACCATTTTGGTACATTAAAGGTACATATTAGTACTTAAAGTGTACAAAAGTTTACCTTTTTGAAAAGATACAGCCCCAGTGGCAACTTTTGTCCTTTCTTCTTAGTGTAAAGAAACCATGATGTCCGGATTTGGCAGAGTTTTCTATTAAGTATAACAATGCAGCACACAAATACTGGGTAAAATAATAAAGTTTTAGTTGGTACTGATTTTGACGCAGTATTTAAGCTTGCAGGTGGATATGGTAAGGATCGTGACTTTTCCTGACCAGGCGCCAAGTGCTGCCAATCACAACACACACATTGGCCCAGCTCAGAAGGCAGGCCTTCAGTTGATATAGGAACTATTGAGCCGTTTATGACAGACTGGGGAGCGAGGTGTTGTGATTTATGTAAAATATGTGAAAAATAATGTTTTTCGAACAACCTAGTGTGAGAGGCTGTTCTAGTACACGGTACTAAAGGGCATAATAGGACCCCTTTAAAATTTGGACAAACAAAAGTATCTTAGGAGGCTGCATAATTAAGTTTGCTACATCTTTGAATGGTCTTCAGGGCAGGAGCTTGCCAATGACGCCTTAAAATGCTGCCTCTGTGGGACGCTCACAGGGGTTTGGAACGAGCAGATGCATGTGCGATATTCCCCTCCTGCTCTCTCGTTAGTCTTGTGAACACGCACGGACTCCATCATTTAGCCGTCAGTTTGTTTATCTACGCAGCCGTTTGCCAAGATTAGCCTATAAACTGTCACCGCCTGTCACAATTAGCACTAACCCAGTCAAACTCATTTCACTCCCACTCGATCCTGTCCATCTCTCCTCAACAGATAAAACCCTCTTCACACCCCCTGTGCCACACATTCCCTCTTATTTCTGTAAATATTTTTTTTGTCCTGTTTTCTAGGAAAAACACAGAAATGTCTTTAAAACTATAGATTTACTTGAAGCAGTTCTGCCTTCTGGATGTGTGCCAAAACATAAAGCACACATCCTGGAGAGGGTACAAGCCCGCTGTTGGAAATTAGGGCAGACAGGTTTGGCCAGGCCCTGTCTGCTGTATTTCACTATCGTTAATGTTTGTCACCATCAGCAGGTTTTCCGCCCTTAGTTTGTCATGCTGAGCTTGTTGTGCAGGTGAGCAAGTCCCAATTTCTGCAGTTTTATAATTTTATTGTTTGCTTGGATGTCTGTATGTTGGTGGGGGGTTGGTGTCTGTCTCTTCCTTATGGCTGAGCACACATGTCTGAAGGGCTTCTCCCCTCCACTGAACTCTTCCCAATCCCTCCATCCCTTGTTTCCAGAGATGTGGAGACATGGGGGAGCTGCCGTTGTTGCCACTCCTGCTCCGACCCAGCTTGTCTCCTAGCAACAGGGCTGTTTGGTCCGGGACCTGGGAGTGGAAGCAAGAGAGAACAGAGTAGCAGAAAGGAGAGAGGGATTAAAAGGGAAAGAGGGAAAGCTGTAATTATCTGGTGCTGCTGGAAGGATCGAGGGCCTGGAGAGATGGAGTGAGGGAGAAGACAGTGAGGTTCAGGGTTAGAGGTGCTGGTGTTCATGGAGGGGGATATGTGAGAAATCATGGGAATGGGGGAGGTAGAAAAAGGGTGAGGCTTTAAAAACGGCACAAGCATCCGCTTATAGAGGTGGAGTGAAGGAGTAATTCTCCTCTGCTCATTTCAGGCAGTCTGAAATGGTTCCCTCCTGCCTGTTAATGGATATTTAGTAATGTACACTAAAATCATAGACCGGTTTAAACTGCCCAACTATATAAAAGTGAGCTTTTTTGGTACTTTGTGGGTAAAATATTTTTGTACATGTGTATGTTTTAACATTTGGTTAATTTGACTAGCATCTACCAAAGATGAATGAATCTGGACCCTTGTAAATCTGCAACCATGTTTGTGGTTGAGAAAAAAAAAAATCTTTTTACTTTGACCCTGTGCAGGCTTTGGGGGGGGGGGGGGGGGGGGGTTCTTTCTCTGTCCTGTCCTCAATGCCTTGAGGTGTGCCCTGTGTGTTAGTATGGGCATGCAGAGTATGTGCACGAGTGTCCTGTCTGCTGCGCCTGAAGGTGCTGCGCTGACCCCCTCCCTCCCGTGTCCCACATTGGCGCGTGTGGTTGGGCTGCTGCTGTCACACACACTATCATCCCAGGCCGCTGATGTGCCCCGCAACGCTGGGAAAAGGGGGGTGGGGGGTTGAAGGCCGAGCGGCATCATGCTACAGCAACATGAATCTCTAACACACACACACAGACACACACACACCCATTGGCAGAGCCTGGCACACGTGTCCTATCTCCTGAAGTTAATGTAGTGGAGTGGAATCCAGCAGTAAACATGTGAGCGCCTGTTCCATTACTTCAGCACTTCATTGTGTGTCAGAATGCTTTCCTAGTTTCGTGTTTAGAGTAGAACTATTCATATACCACAACACAATGATTTGTAAGAGGAATATATGTTATGATTAATACTAAAAGTCAGTGAGGCACTACTTTGCAGATCCACCCTAGCTGCCATGGCAACCCCGTGGCCCTGGGTCTGAGTGAGGGAAGAGCATCACTGCATGTGATGCAGGCAGTGAAAGGAATAGAAGATGCGGATGGTGATTTGAGTTAGCTAGTCCAGCACTGACTTGGAGGTTCTGTGCGTGTCACATGACCCTACTGCCCCACACACCTACTGAAGAGGCATGAAGGAGTTACCGTGGTAACGAGGCTGACCCTCTGATGGAAGCGGAGGGTCATATAAATGACCCTCATATATATATGAAAAGATATTTTTGATGATAATACTTCCAAGAACCAAAGCATATTAATGATCATCAAAGTATTACCATCTGAACCGTGGTACTGCCTTAGTACATTTATTTCAAGTAATTTTTCAAATAAAGTAGTTTTTTTTTTGATGACAATGCAGAAATACAGGGGAAATAAATCTTCCAAGATGTTTGTTTTATAGTTGTTTTAAGTATATATCACATTCACCGTGATCTGACCCTTTCTTCCCCTAAGGAAAAACATCTCGTCTCTCCAGCGTTGCTCCTTATATGGGAGAGGGGAGATTCTTCCCAGAATTCCTCTTTCAGCCTTCTTAAAAAGTCCTCCTGAGAATCAAAGCCTTTGTCTGTATTGCAGAGTTGTTTTTAGATCATTTTAAAATCGGTTTTGTTCTTGTATTATGAATGGTTTTATTTACTGTTGTTTAACATATTGTTTATTTAATTTTTCCTCATTTTCCCTGTCTCTGTTCAAGAGGAATAATGTTGGAAAGTTACAATGTTTCAGTGAAGTAGAGACCGATCTTTTCTTCCGAATTGTGATGCACAGCCATATTATCAAAAAAGAAATGTTGGGCAGGACTTGGTTCTGTACATTGGATGTTGATTGGATGGCATTCATTACCAAAGAAGATCATTCCAAAACCTTTATTAAAAAATTCAACATATGCATGGATTAATCTATCTAACTCCATGTAAAAAGAAGAAATATTTAAAGCAAACCTATTTAAATAAGATGCCAATGTTATTTTTGCCGCTAGCCCCTAGCAGCTGACAGTAGTGCTGGTCTCATAAGTGATCTTTTATGCTTAGAAGATAACATTCACAAATCCAAACTGTATTCATAAATGGCTTTAAGGTCTTCAATCCTTTACGGCTAAACGAGAGTCTGGTATTGAACACACACATACTTGTTCTGGCACTCTTATTCATTTAACAAAGGAATTATTTTTAAAAGATAAAATAGTCATCTCTAATCATATGACCAAAACCCTGTTGTTTTACTGCACAGATTTATGTGCTGTGATAATCACTATTTGACTGTTTATCTATGAATATCTATTTTTCTGTGTGATTTTTAGTGTGTGGATGGGAGCTCAGGGCCGGAGAGCTCCTCTCTGAAGAGGGTCGCTGTGGTGGAGGACTTCTATGACATCATCTATGCCATGCACGTGGAGATCAGCTCCGACCTGGCCAAAGCACCCAAACACGCCGGACAGAAGAAAACATACAAAGCGGTGAGTAAAGCATGGAACTTCTTTCTCATAGTCTCTGATCAGACATGGAAGTATGTCTATGGTCTCATATAGTTCAGATTTAATACTCTGTGCGGCACTTTTTGACTGCCTTTATCTGTCTGTCACCTAAAGTGTCCCTTCCTCTGTCAGCTTGATTTATTTCCTCTGATTCTTCTGAACCGAAGCGAGCGGCTCCTGCTGTGTGTAGTCCTGGTGTGAACTCTAGTTGAGAATCGCTTGCCTCTGTGAATTCTGGGTGAATCAGTCAGATGCAATATTACCCAATAAATGAAATCTGGAGGCTATGTAGGACTCTTTTGTTTCTTTTTTCCTCTTTCTGCTTTTATATCAGTGTCTTTTCTTTCCCTTTACATATTCCTGCAATCTCATTCTGTATGTTTTTTTTTTGCAATCTTATGTGCATTTGTTTCTCTTTGCATTAGATTTTTTTCTGCATTTATTCTTTTTCTCTTTATGCATTTATATACAGTATATCTGCATTTATGTATCTGCATTTCTTTTTGTCTTTTTGAATTTGTCTTTCTGCACTTTTTCTTTATTCATTTCTTTGTCTATTTACGATTTTCCTGCATTTACTAATTTCTTACAGTAAGTTCTCATGTTTCGCATTTCTTTATTTTTCTCTAAGTGAGTTTCTGTACATTCTTTTCTGTTTACTGTTTTTATCTAAATTTCTTTCTCTACATTGTTGAAGCCGGAGATAGGGATCAGTTCATATTTATGTCTGCGGTGAACATCTTTAGAACTCTATCACACATGTGCTGTCATGGAAATGTAGGAAGTGAGAGTGGCATGGGCCGCTCTCATCTGGTCTGGTGGTTGTGCTGACGTCCACCGGTCCAGTGATGCTGCCCTCTCTTGGACCGTTACAAAAGTGGATGTTGGCTCTCATGTGCATTTACAGTTGATATCTTAAACACACAAGCTATTGTATATAAATGCATAATTTAGTTTTTGGTTTTGTTACATTAATAATTCCTGTGATATGTTTTATACACACGCACACATTGTGTCCTCTCCACTGTTTCTTGTCCCTCTCGTGGTTGACAGCTGTGTGTAAGGGGAGGGCAGGACCCTGAGCAGAGCTTCTCCCTGGGCATCAGTATTTGTGTGCCTGCTCCTCTTAGGATCTCCTGGAGCAATCAGAGGTCCAAAAGTCTAAGACTACTTGTGAAAACGCTTTTGCTTTTTGTTTTATTCTTCAACATTACATCACCAGTAATAGTTTCACAACTTTGCTAAACTTTACAATCAATGGTATTGAAATGAAGGAATTAATAAAGACTATTCACAAATAAGAAAAAAATATATGGATGGTGCACTTCACTAGAAAAATGAAAGAATAAATAATTATTTTCCATTTTCACATTGAGTAACAACAGCTATATGGTTACTTGTGCAATCCCCTGCAAAACATTTAATGAAATGTAAAAATGAAATGAATAAACTCATAAATGAATGAATATTTTGCATAAAGAATAATCAAGATTTTAACATTTTAGGTAATAGCAGCTAAATAAGTACTTGTCCAAACAAAATGCCCCAAAATTAAAATGTAAATGAATAAAAAATGTAAAGCGAAAATATTGAATACATTAATCAGTGAAAATTTAAGCATACAGTACTGTATATTAAAAATCAAGATTATTAACATCAAGTAATCTCAGCTGCACAAGATGATTATACTTGTGCACAACCCTTGTAAACCTTATTCGAAGAAGAAATAAACAAATAGTCCAAGGGGTTTACAGGGTTTATTATTATTTATTTATTTTTTGCATTTTCTTTCCATATGTTAAATTGTTGCTATCATTTCTTATCTGAAACCATTTTAACATATTAAGCAAAAAAGCTTTGGCTCTACTGAATCTGAAATCTATGCTACTCAGAGTTTAGGTTTGAAGGATCAGTGAGTCTAAACGAGTTTAACCTGATGTGTGAAGTTTAATCCGGTTTGTGCTTGTGTGTCAGATAGCGGAGACATATGCGTTCCTGCCCAGAGAGGCGGTGACCCGTTTCCTGATGAGCTGTGGAGAATGTCAGAAGAGGATGCACATCAGCCCCAGTGGTGCAGAGTTTAAAGGTATCGTACCAACACCACACACACACACATACACACAGGCTAACCTGTAATACATTAGATGTAAGGGGTATGGCTTTAGGCATGAACTCCAAAGGGGGTTTGCGAACATCTCATTGACTCTGCTTCCAAAGGGCCGGCAAGGTAGAAAGCATTCATTATCATATCTTTATACATATTCAAACCCATGAAACTTAATTGGATAACTAAGATAATGTCTTTTAAGAAAATCCCCTTTCGTCCCTTTTGTCCCCTGGCTCACCCTGTAACGAGCTTCCCCCATCGCACCAGCCTGAAGCTACTGAAACCACCTCTGGCCACACCTCCTCCCACACACACACACACACACACACACACACACACACACACACACCTCAACACTCTTTGATTAGGCTGCAGTCACTGCAGTGTCCTGCTAGTCAATTAGCCCAATTACAGGCCTTTTAACAAAGAAAATGCCTCTAAATCCAGATTTATTTCTACAGAGAGAGCGAGTGATTGTGGGTGGAATCCATTGGGGGTGAGATTTTGATTGGGAAATTTTCACTAGGACGAAAAAAAATAAATGGATAAAACTCAGTTATTGGACAATTTGGTGAAACTGCGATCCCAGTTAGTCCGACCCCTGCAGTGCGGGTTTCTAATCAGAAGACCTGCCCTCAAACGTCCCGCTCGCTGAGATTAACAGATAGACAACACCTCCCGGGCCTGAACTGTCAAAGCGTTGTGTCAGCGTTGGGTTTAGGTTGGGTGTTGCTCATAAAAAGAGCAGCTAATTGGCTTCTTGCCCATGGGGGTGCGCAGAGCCCCCCCAACCCTCCCTCCAGCCGGCCGTAGGAAAGTTCAGTGCTGAATTATTCAGAGTTATTAATTACTGTACACTCGCTCTGTCTTTAATTGACAGTCAGACTGTGGTAGATATCGTCTCATTTATCCACATATCTGATAATCTAATATTACTGATATAAAGAGCCACTGAAGTGTACTTAATAGAAAATGATGTTGAATGAAACCTTTTACATCAAAGTACATTTGAAATCATTGTTTTTAATGATCTTTCACCAGGCTTTAAAGAAGTATGCTTATTTTGATGTTGACTTACAAACCAAAGCGCATTTAAAGCACTTAATTATAATTTTTTACTGTAGTGTTATTTGATATTAAATTTAAAGATAATATATTATACTAAATGATAACCTCTTTACAAAATAATTATACATTTATTTTAAATACATGATATACAGGTTTCAGTTAAAATTACTTTAAAAGTTACCATGTTTTACCATGCTTCAAAGACATCGAAAGTAATTATGAAAATAATGACCCTAAACCTGCCTTTTTAGCATTCTGACAAAACTGGAAATCATCTGAAAATCCTTTTTGTCTTTAACCGTTATTATGTTGGTTTTCGCGGTGATCTAGCTCCTTAAGGATTTATTTTAGTTTGTTGTGGTAAATCCATATGAAATGAGAAACTGAGGGTGATCAATACACGGCGAACAGCTCATCCATTACCGTGTGTATGTGTGCGTGAGATTATCAGCAGGTAATGGCTTGCTTCATGGCTCTTTTAACTCAAAGCTGATAAAATCCATAAACGAGAAGGCTGTTATGTGACTAAAAATGCTTCCACGTTCATGAAGTCTAAAGGAAATTGTTAGGAATTCCTTATGTTTTAGACCACATGAAACTCAGGAGGACCATATACTGACAGTGCACTTAAAATAGTGTGTATATGTGTGCATAAATGCACAACGAGATGCTACACAAATCGGGCATAATTATTGTCAACATCAGAAGCATTACACAAACATTCACAGGATATCGGTACAGTGGCTTTGGAGGAAAATATAACCGCTGTAGGCGGAGAGTGGATTTAAATTTTTAACCATTCCTCTATGCATATTTATGCAATTTGCATATGATTTATTTTTTTTTATAATAAGGCCTTTGTTTGCAATTAATCTGAGGCAGAAGTGTGCCTGCAGAAAACACTAGGGCAGATACTGCCCTCTAGAGACAGTTTAGAGAAATAACATTTACTGTACTCCCACTTTATATGAATCAGGTACAACAACAGAATTATTAACTTTTCCAGTCATGATCATATTTGTATGGCCTCACTGTTATAAATCTCTTATGCTTTCTCAGAGAATAACCAACCATGTTCTCTGATGGCCGACCTCATAGACTACAACATGCCCCTCACGACAACCTACTTGAAACAGAAGAAACTACAGTGCATGAATAACAACGAGCAGGTACAGCAGTCTTCTCTAACATTTCTACATGTTTACTGACTGACATACATTCAGCGTGTAAACGGCCAAGTCTCATTTCAGTCCATCCAGATGGCACCGCAGACATCATTGTGGGCGTTGTGCATTACTGACAGAAGGTGTTTTACTTGCTGCTGCTTATAATGTGTAGTAATGTGAACGCTGGCACATAGGCCAGCTGTGGGTGGATGGGAGTTTGTGTGCTGTAGTATTTAGAAGGAATGGTGGTTAGTTCTGTTCTTGTTAATACAGGTGTTATAAGCAGCTGGCTAATTAGCTGAGGTGTGAGAAAACCGGTAAAGTGCTGATCTAATGAAGAAAGGTGAACCGTTCTTTACAGTCTTGAACCTCAGTTTTGTACACATAATGAAATGTTTTCAACTCTGTAGACACTGCTTGCGATCATCATGTTTAGTCTAAAGGCCCATTCTTCACATCAAGGACAATAACTAAAAGTTTGAGTTAAAAAACTGGACATTTTGAACATTTAAGAGAACGTTCAAAAATGATGCTTTCAGAAGGTTTCAAAAACACATTTTTGTTAGCTTGCCCATCGCACACTTATACTCCACTAACCACTATAAACCAGTCCACACCAGAATTCATACTGGTCTCGCCTGGTGTTTTTGATTTCATTAGACATGCATATCTCTTTAAACTCCAAATTTTGCTTCCATTTTTCTGTTATTGTGTACTGTAAGCAAGACCAGAAATGCTGCAGTGTGATATCATTATTATAGAATGTGCCTGTGCACTGCATTTGTTTGCTTTCTATACTGTAAAATTCTTCCAAGAGTCTCTTACATAAAATGTCCTAATATAAAAGCTCATGATGTTCAGGACAGGAGGTTTTGGATCCATACATTGTTTTCATGTATCCCTGATTTCACTCTTTGTGTGAGAGTGTTCGCTTTGAGAAAATAGTTGGGAGCAGACAGGAAATGTCTGTATGTGTGAAATGTCCTACTGCAGTTGTGGTCTCTTTGGGTGGGGCATGACAGGAGAAGTGGATGATGAGCTGAAAGCACAAGAGGCATTGTCAATAAAAATATGCTACAGTATGAAGCTAGCTTTTTATGTCTCGTGCTCACCAAGGCTGCATTTATTTGATCCAAAATACAGCAAATAAAAGAATATTGTGAAATATTTTTACAATTTAAAATGACACTTTTATATTTGAATATGTGTTAAAATGTTATTTATTCCTGTGATGCAAAGCTGAATTTTCAGCATCATAACTCCAGTCTTCAGTGTCACAGGATCCTTCAGAAATTATTCTAATATGCTGATTTGATGCTCAAGAAACATTTACTATTACTATCAATGATGAAAACAGTTGTTCTATTTAATATTATATTTAATTTAAACTGTGCATGTTTTTTCACGATCCTATAATAAATGGAAAGTTTCAAATGGAAATCAATCTTTGGATTAGTTAAATGTGTGTTTGCTGAATAAAAGTATTCATTTGTAAAATTAAACATTTTGTATAATTAGATTTGAAAGTCTTAAGCTGGCGACAGTCATTTGAAGGTTAACCTCCACTTTTCATTATTTTGTACCTTTTATTTGCAGAATGTACCAAAGGCAGATGAAGAAAGCCAGAGGAAGAAAGAGACTTAAGTGCTGAGAAATAGAAATGGCAAAAGAAAAGAAAAAACACAGAGAATGGCTCAGTTAGGCAGAATAATTAACAAAGAGGTCGTTGGATGAGCATAGGAGTGAGAGCAGAGGATGTGGCGAGGAGGCTGCTCGGCCCAGCAGGACACATGTGTCCAGCTCAATTCAATAAAGAAGGAAATTAGTAGCATCCTTCCTGCAGGCTGCAGACTCCCGGCTCTCGGAGGGGGGATGGAGGAGATTAAGGAGAGGGGGAATGTTCATTATCGTTTATGGCCTTTTTTTCCCCATTTGGTGTATCTCCTTTTCAAGAAACTAATTTCATTCTCTCTCCTCTTTTAGCGCTCTCTCTCTCTCTCTCTCTCTCTCTCTCTCTCTCTCTGGGGAAAGGTGTGAGATTCTCAAATATTCTATATATAATTAGGCCTACTGTAGTCACATAGAAAACCGAATATAGATTTTATTACATCTACATTCTTACTGGCATTAAATGGAAAATCCGTGTTTTCTTTTAAGTGGTAGTTGGCTTTGCTGAAAAAAATACCTGCGGTATTTGTAAATGTTACATTTATTTTTTCCATTGTCACACTGAAAAATCAGTGTCACTGCTAAATTTAATATGGCAGAGATGGCAAGTCAGTGCGAGTTAATGTGAATGTGTCATTTGTTCTTATAAAAGCTGTATTGTGCCATTTTGTCTGTAGGTGGCAGATTTACCAAGCAATTCATTCTGCTAACTAACAATCCAACTAGCTGAACAAAGTTGCTTTGTAATGTTTTGGTAGTTTATTCCAGATATACCAATTCAGTGGAAATGGGTGAAAAATTATTTGAAATCCTCAAGGACATTTGTCACAGTGACAGATTGATTTTTATCTATTCATGCTGCTTTTGATTTCTTCTAATTTTAATTTTTACTTAATGGCAACAAAAAGTATGCAAAAAAAAAAAAAACATTACAATAGACATTCCACAATCACACAGTATTTAAACCGACTTAAGACAATGACTTGCATAGTCCTCTTGCATTTATATTGTCAATCTATTTCCTAAAGTCAGTTTAAATAGAACATCCAGACTTTTGCCTCTAAACACTGGTATGTGCAGTTTGCGTTATGAGCCAGAATTGTACTTCCTGATTCCTTTGAATATATGTGCTTCTCCTGAGGGCTCCATTAGTGACTCAAATCAAAATATGTGTATGTTCATGCTCTTAGATGTTCACTGGGCAATTGAGGGCAGTATTAGGATGGAGAGTTTACTGTATTGATGTATTAGAATAGAAAGAACTAGTCTGATTCTTTGTGGTGTTTCTTGGTTTTTCATATATATATATATATATATATATATATATATATATATATATATATATATATATATATATATGACAGTGGTCATATGGAATTAATCTACAATTATTTTGCTTCTTTTTAAAATAAAAAGTTGATGTGGATTTGCTTTAGCAAATATGATTTTATATGAATATGGATTTCTAGCACAAATGTTGCATTTACAGTAGAGAAGATGGAGGCAGAAAAAGCGGGGAGGGGATGTAAACCGCTGTGAAGTGGGTTTTGGTGGTTCTGTACCTCACTGTACAGGACTCATAGCGGGCGCGTGACGTCAGCGCCCCGGCCCCGCCCCCGTCTTCAGGGCTGGTCGCTGGAGAGAGTCGCGACCGCAGCAATATTATTGCAATATTAAACGGATAGAGTGGAGAGGAGAGGGGCTCTGCAAAGAAGGGGGATATTAGAAGAATATTAAAAACAAATTGCGTCCGCCAATGAAGGTAAGGATTCAGTTAGAATTAATTATCTTAAATGGCAGGTTGTTATAGATCTCCCCTCAGCAGACTAACGTTAGTGCTGCAAATAGCGTATGGGAAGGTCGTTATGTTTATTTATTTTCCCAATTAGGCTTTTAATACGGAGTTATGTCGTGTATGTTTAAAGTTGAACAGTTAAAACGACCTTGCCGGTGTTTACCGTGGCGTTGAAGCTGTACAAACACGCGACGCGTTTGCTGGTGAAGTTTAACAGTATTGAAGACGGAATGAAGTCGTGTTGTTTTAACGTCTTTAGCGCGCCGCAATCGCGAAACCTTGGCAACAGGAGTAACACACATGTAGATTGACATCAGCACGCAGTATTTATTTCTGAAGTATTTTAGCCGTGGCTGTCATTTGTTGATAAATATGCGCTTTACACGCTTGATGTATTATTGATAATGCATACATGCTGACAGCAGCGTGTTATTACTTTTTTTGGTTTAGTTTGTTCGTTTTATTGAACACTTTCGAGTAAACGCATGGCATAGAAATAGCCTATGCAGGACTGTCAGTTGTGTTTAAGATCTTCTGCTTGTTAATGTCATAATGCAGATATGTATAAACAACAAAAATTGCACACAACATCTGAAATATACTCATACACACCTACACGTTTCTGATGTTTGAGACGTTGTGGTCCTCAATCTGTGCTTGAATTCGTTCATACATCATGCCATAATTCTAGCTATTTGAAAATATAAATTATAGATTTTTTTTTTTTGGAAGGGTAAGATATTTCTAGACCATTTCCATAAATGAGATATGGATAAATTAATCTGTATTTTTTTTAACATGAATTATGCTAAATAACAATAAATCTATATTTATATATGGTAACTTATGGTAACCCTAGCATAATGTTTTATTTATTTTTGTTTTTACCTTATATGCTTATACAATATACACAGTTGAAGCAGGATATTAAATAATTAAACCATTTTGATTTGATAACTAAGCCAAGCCAGAGCAACCTGAACTTTTTTTCTAGAAAGAAAAAAGTTCAGGTTGCTCTGGCTTGGCTGTAGTGTTTGTGTGAATTAAGTTTTGTGACTGCTCGGCAGTTATTCCAGTGTTGTTTCCTTCTCATCTGCTCTTCTGAATTTGTCAAATGCAAAAATTCACATTTATTCTTCCATTTTTATTTAAATTATTGATTTATTTTTTACATTTTTCTAATCCTTATTCTGTGACTCCTTGTTCTGCTTCTTTTTCTGTATCACTCCATTTTTAGCAATGACACACAACCCCATTTTTTTCTGTATACAGTCGCACATTTCATATGGCTATTTAAATGTCTCTTTCTGGTTTTTAAGTTTAATATCCATGGAAATTAAGAGCACAGAGGTTTAACGAAGTTTTCAAGCTTTAAAACCGCCTTCTCATCCTCTGCCTTCTGCCAGAGCTTCACAAGGATAAAGCCTACGAAAATAAATCACTTTTTCTGACCCCAACATCAGCCTGTCCAGCAGAAGGGAAGCTCCATGAGCAATAATTCCTCCCTAAAGTCAAGATGTTCGGCCCACAAGGATCTCCCTCCCCCATTTAAATAGTCGAACTCATCCTCTCCCTTGCCTTTTTTCCCGCTTGCATCCCTTGTTTCTCTCCCCCTCTGTCCTCTCTCAGCTCTGTTTCTCTGAATCTATTGTTCTTGGTATTGTCTCTGTGGTATTTCTATGACTGTCTCTTTGTTGCTCCATTCTCTAAAAGGGTCTGTACCATCCTCTGCTCTTCCCCAGCCGTTACAAGGTGCATCAAAATTCCCATCTGGAGCCTTGATGCGTGTCTTTCTCAGTTCCACTGTTTCAGTGTCCCATGGGTCTGTACAGCCACTTGTTCTCACATCACTGCAGATGGGGCGAGCAATGTCTTAGTCAACATGAAATTAAAATTGACACTATTTACTTTCTTAATAAGCATTCTTAAAGAGCAAATGTTTGTCTTTTGTAATTGTTAAACCATTATGTCACGAAGCCCTCATGTTTAATATACTCTATTGAAACGTTTAGTCAGTTTATTTTAAATGTATACTTTTATTCAGCATATTACAATGATTTCTGAAGAATCACATTTAATATTTCAAATTGTAATATTTTTACAGTATTACTGTATTTGACTAATCAAATAAATGCAGCCTGAGCTTGAGAGATTTATTTTAAAAACATGAACATATCTTACCCCAAATTTTAGTTGTATAGTATACATACTGTAATATACATGGCGTCAATTCTTCACTCTCTAATCAATTCCTGATGGACAAATCATGTTCTGTCCTAATTTTGTTCTTTTGGAATATCCTTTTTCAGAAATATGTCTTATTACAGGAATAAAATGGGTTGCAAATGACGTTACGTATCAAATAAATGTCTTTATATTTTCTCCAGGCTGTTTTTGATTTGACTAAGCATTACGATTGCCCAAGTAGCTGCAGCTGGTTTGAGCTTAGTTATTTCTGAGCATCTCTGTGCATCTGTGCCAATGAGCAATCTATTGTCATTACATCCAAGTGCCAAAACGCAGTGTTTTTTTTGGAATATTTTTTTTCTTACAGCCCATGTGAGCATCATTCTATCCAATGAGATGTTCACCTGATGATGGGTCCCCCACAGTGTAATTTCTTGTCTTTTCACGGCTCGTTTCCTCTTGGGCAACATGTGCTTAGACCTGGGGGCTGGGATATAGGATGTGACATACAGTACAGGCTCCCCAATGTCCTCTCTGCTGTTCTGCACTTTTCTGGTGCTTCGCTGTATGTAAGGCTCATCCTGCTGAACGTCAGGCCTCCCTGCTGTGCTGTCTGTGCTTTAACGTTACTTACCTGAAGTCTAAAAGTGGACCTAAGGGTGATTTCGCTGCTAAAAAAAAAACCTTTCAGATTTGGCTGATTGACATCTGCATTCTACCAATTATGTAGATGGATCAGGTTACATTTACCTGTGCTCTACAAAACTTCACACTCAAAATCCAGTCATTTTGATAGGAATTTGCATGATCAGGAGTTTCACAAAGGCGAAAAATTTCCCATCATAGCTTTCACAACCGATTCAAGGTGGTCACGCAAATATCCGCTGACCAAAAGAAAGCTGCTTGGTTTGAGGACAAATGACTCCCATAAGATGGTAATTTTTTTTTTTAATGAATTGGTCAAAGTGATTCAGAGATGAGTCACAGACGAACTCGTCGGTCTAAAACGGCTTGATTTACTTGGTGAATCAGTCTGAGCAGTTACCAATTAAACTGACACCAAAGTCACTTTCAGTCTCTTGACAAAGTCAGTTTCTTGACGAACTTCAAATATGTAATGTTGTAGCTATGAGGTTTGTGAGACAACTTTCAGGCGATGTCATCCTCTCGGCCTAAAATCATGACCCACGTGAATGATGCAGATCTGTAATAAAAAAATAAAAAAATAAATTGGGGGTTGGGGGTGTTCAGGATGATACTGGTTACTGCATGATGATTGAAATCACGAAATGACCTTAAGCAATTAACTAAAACTGAGAAAAGGTTCATGGACAGAATTGGTCCTGGTAGCACTCGCTGTGACATCTGCAGGACCGTTTTAAGGGTTCAAATGGTTCAAAGCGCCAAATGTGAGTAGAATCAGGGAGGGAAAGGGCAGGGAAAGGGGTTAATTGTGGAGCTAGATTTGTGACTGATTGGATTAGAGGAGAATAGCTGTAGTGGGACCCACAGTAATCCATGTGTCTGTTGAATGCTGGGTTTGACCTCCATATGAGGCTTTGTGCGTCACATGCTCATGAATTCTGTTGGGTCGCTGCTTGCTCCCTTCAAATCAGCCTGTGAAATGGGAAATCTTGATCATCATCCCTTTTTTTTTTTCCTTTCAGTAATGTTTAATCTGAGCAACTTGGTCTTCTGTTGCAGTCTCCACCCACAATCAAACTGCTCGAGCCAACCTGACAGACTAGATTGATCGTGCCCCTTTTGTTCCTGCTTCCAGAAAGGCTAGGACACTGCAGACAGGGATGACTGGATCAGTAGCAGAGGTCGTTTAAAGACAATAGCCGCATTGGAAGACATCAGTTGGTCAGAGCAAACAGAAAGAGAGGACTGAGATCGGTTGCAGAGGTCACAAACTGCACGGCTATGCCAGTCGTCTCTGCTGACCTGGATAAAGCCATTGCTTCACGGTGTAGCTTACAGGAAGTGAGGTCATCTCAGATATCAGCATTCTTTGAGTGGTATTTTTTGCAGCGTAATCTGGTTTATACTCTACAAGTCCTATACAGTCCTGATGGTCAGTTTAACAGTGAGAGAGGACATCAGGACATCTGTGACTCCATTTAATTATTTTACTTCACACGAACATCCCTGTGATTCTGTGTGCTTGTCCTTGACAGATATTTTAAACCCATAAAAGACTATAAAACAAGCCTTTTATTGTCAACATTTGTCAAGAAATGACTCCCTTTAAAGTTCCAGCAGGGCTGCATGTCTCACAGAGAAAAACACTACTATGTCAAAGGAAAAAAGAAAAGCGTATATTTTTGTTTGATCTCGGCAGGAGTTAGTATCAAAGGCTTTTGTGCTTCACAGGAACATGAGACACTTCAGTGAATAGAAAAAATGCCAGAATATTTATTTAATGGCTCTACTGACGTTCTGCTAAAAAACACACACACCCCACACTCTATCTGACTGAAATATCAGAGGAACTCAAAAACTCTGCCCAGTAGTTGCACTAGCAGAATATCAGTTAAGCAAGTAACTATCTACACAAAAGTTTAGATGTTTTTCCTTGAGTACCCCAGAAAACGAGGGAAGAGATCACGTGTTTGATTCAGGAAGCAGAGCAAGTATAGTAACCCCCATAAGCTATTGATGTGATGAGCTAGCTGTGGTTTTATCATCGATAAATGGACCACTCTGGGCCATTTGCTTTTCAAGGTTTTTGCCACCAGTGCAGAAGTGAAGTAGTGAACTATGGCTAATTGATCCTAACAATAAGGCACATGGATGTCATGTCACAGATTTTATAAAAAAATATATATTTGAATTACTTTAATTAACATACTGTGCTATTGAGACCGAAATCAGAAAACTTAGATGTCTGCATTTTGTTGAACTCTTGTCTGTTTTTGAATACGTGAGCTAATGTGTCTAATGTAAATATCCCCTGAGACATCTAATTTAGTTTAGTTTAATTTTACTAGGGTTCACTACAACCAATTAGCTAACTCGTCATTCAGGCAACACACTCAGTTGATTTTGAATCAACTGTCTCAGTTGAGACAATCTTAAGGAATTAAGGCCTGAGACTCGAACTCACAACCCTTCGATTGCGAGTCCGACTCTAACCGTTAGGCCACGACTTCCCCACTGTGTGAAATATTAAAATATGTGCTCCTATCATTTTGTGGACAAAATGCCCCGAACGGGAGCTATATGTAGGATATGTGCGTCATGTTTTTTGAATGCAGCTAACCTCCAGCCGCTTCATGTCATCTACCCATTCATTAAACTATCACAGGTGTGCTATTGCGTTGTCACTAGAAAAGTTATGAAACTTTCTTAAACTTTTTTTTTTTTGGTTTTTAAAACCATTTTCATCGGTCAAACGTTATTATATTATTGGCCCAGAATGTATGTTAATTTGACTAAAAACACAGGAGACTAAAAATGTAAAGCATCATTCCACTATGAGTCAGGTGTCAGGCATACAGGTGCATCTAAAAAAATTTGAATATCATGGAAAATGTCTTTTTTTTTTTTTTTTTTTTTTTGTAATTTAATTAAAAAAAGCTAACTTTTTTTGTATTCTAGATTCATTGCACAAACTTTTTTTTTATTATTATTATTTTTTTTTTCTGATGGTTACAATTTACAGCTTAGAAAAATTAAGAGTTCAGTATCTCAAAAAATTAGAATATTCCATTTTGAGCTTGATTAGGTTGATTAAATTGAGTATAAATACTGGATACCCTTTGGGCTAGTTTAGAACATGAAACCACAGTTATGGGGAAGACTACTGACTTGACAATCAACACCCTCCACAAGGAGGGTAAGACACGGAAATGGCTGGCTGTTCACAGAGTGTTTATCAAAATACATTCATAGAAAGTTGACTGGAAGGAAAAAGTGTGGTAGAAAAAGGGGCAGAAGTAACAGATGACCACAGCCTTGTGAAGATTGTCAGGAAAAGCCGATTCAAAAACTTGGGAGAGCTTCACAAGGAGTAGACTGAAGCCAGCGTCAGCACATCAAGAGTCGCCACACTCGGACGTCTTCAGGAAAAGGGCTACAGCTGTCACATTCCTAGAACCAAGCCACTCCTGAACCAGAAAAAAACATCAGGAGCATTTCACCTGGGGTAAGGAGAAAAAGAACTCGACTGTTGCTCGGTGGTCCACAGTCCTCTTGTCAGATGAAAGTAAATTTAGCATTTTATTTGGAAATCAAGGTCTGTAGTCTGGAGGAAGACTGGAGAGGCACAGAATCCAAGCTGCTTGAAGTCCAGTATGAAGTGTCTGAAGTCAGAGATGATTTGGGGTGACGTCTGCTGGTGTTGCTCCATTGTTTTATCAAGTCCAAAGTCAATGTAGCCATCTACCAGAAGATTTTGGAAAACTTTATGCTTCCATCTGCTGACAAGCTTTATGGAGATGCAGATTTCATTTTCCAGCAGGACTTTTAGCACCTGCCCACAGCGCCGAAACCACTTCCTAGTGGTTTGCTGACCATGAGATTACTGTGCTTGATTGCCAGCCAACTCACCTGACCTGAACCTCACAGAGAATCTATGGGGTATTGTGAAGAGGAAGATCAGTAACATCTGACAAACAATAGAGGAGCTGAAGGCTGCTATCAAAGCAACCTGGGCTTCAGTAACGCCTCAGCGTTGCCACAGGCTGATCGACTTCATGCCATGCAGATTTGAAGCAGTAATTTGTGCAAAAAGAGCCCCAACCAAGTATTGAGTGCATACTTAAACCTGCTTTGGAGATCTTGAACATTTGTAAATCTTTTTTTATTGATCTTTAAATATTCAAATTTTTTCAGATACTGAATGTTTTATTTTCCTAAGCTGTAAATCATAACCATCAGAATTCAAACAAAAAACTCTTTAAATATTTCAGTTTGTGTGAATGTTTTATTATTATTTATTATTATTAAATAGGTGTGATTTATAATATTTTAGTATGTTTTGGATGAAAAACAACATTCAAAATTGAGTGATTTATGTCCTTTTTCCATCCTGTTTCTCATCCTCTGACTGAAAAAGTTGGTTTTGGGAGTGAGTGGGAAGTTGACCTTTGACCTTTTTCAATATTAAGTTTTTAAATCTTAAATTAAAAGGTTAAAATGTATGCTAGTATATGGGATAATGTATAATAGCATTTATTAGTAAATTACACATCTTTTTATTTATTTACATTTTTAAAATTGTTTAAGCTGGTGACTAAATCATGGAGGTGTAATTGAGGAAACAAGTATAAATACATACTTGCGATACTGACATTGTATTGAAAGGATCAATCCTCACATAAAAATATTGATTCCAAGTGTTTTCACTTAGTAATTAAAGTGATTTTACCAAACAACATGATTTGAACGTTGAAGAAATGATGTATTTCATCTTTAAAGCTTGTGCAGACAGATAGATGAGTGATGCTTCAGAGAGAAGGTCTTGTTTCTTTCCTCTTTTTGGCTTTTGTTCTGGGCCGTGTGTAGAATAATGGGCAGGGGTGGTAACCGAGCGTGCAGATTTGGTTTCGCTGCTCTTCAGGGAGGGAAAGGGGCATCGGCAGGCAGAAATAGCTTCCCTCTCCTCTGGATCAATAAAGGTCCTGTCAGAATCATTGATCATAGCCCGTCTTCATGTAATAGAATGCTTTATGTTTTTTAGCCTGTGGCTGACACTAGGGTGTAAAATCACAAACAGACACCGATATCAAACTGTCTATTTGTACTTCCAGTGATTCGATCACATCCGTACACGCAATATTTTTCAAAATCTGGCCTTTCCTTTATAGTGTGCTTTGGATGGATGCTTGAAGTGTGTTTTGGAATGATTATGCATGTATACCTTGTGTGTCAGTGTTGGAATTTTCCCTTTTCATGGCCGATTTTTCCTGCTCGATCAATATTCTGCAGAGGAAGCTCACGGTTTGCAAGATGTTAATCCTCACTGGGACCTCACAGGGTGTGTTTTTGTGTGTGTTTGAGGGCAAATGATCTCTGTAGAAGTATGCAGGCTTGCATGCCTTAGTCAGGTAACGGCACTCTTATCAATACACTCATCTTTCTGTGTTGAAATGATACAGTGTGCTTCCTTAGGAAGATCTTGATCCCAGTGGACCGAGGGAAGGTGGTCAAAGACAGAAAGCTCATGAAACATGCTCAGACATCTGTTAGACGTGAGAAATAAGGGCTTTGATGTGACGGACAGCTGTCAGTGTTCCTCTTATAAGGGCCCAGATAGACCCTCTGACCTTGTGTGTGTGTGTGTGTGTGTGTAGTGGATGTGTGAGAATTTGGCTCCTGAGCTCTGAATGTGCGGTTATGATTCTGTCTGTGAATAACAGTTTGTTACGGAGCCAACAGAACAGGAAACGTGCGGATCCAAATGCAACGCTTTATTAGACCACATGGTAATACAAGCTAAGATCAGACACTGGAAAACAGGAACAGAGAATACAAGACGAAGAGTGATGCATAGGAAGGCGTGTATCTGCAATCTGCGAACAATATCCAATTGGGTAGTCCAATGGGGCCATCCATTGGTGATGTCTGCCCCTTGATTGATCAATCTCTAATAGGGTCAAAACTAGGGAGGTAAAACTAAGACAGGCAGAAGGTCAAGGCACGGGATGAAACTAGAATGATTCAACTAAAGCTTAGACAAGATATAACTAGAATAGTAGAACTAAGACTAAGAACTAAGAACTAAGTCAGGATCTAGAATGATAGAATTAAAGCTAAGAAACAGAATGAAACTCAGAAAGGTAAATGGCTCTGCAAAGTAGCTAACGCTCTCAAGCGCTAAACGCTAACAACACTCGGTCCAGATGAGCAAGAGAGAGAGCCTTTTGTAGAGCATGTTTATTGGCCTCAGATGTGCATGTAATCAGCAAGATGCATTGTGGGAACTGTAGTCCAGTGTGATCTGTGACAGTCTGTGTGGTGCAAGAGTCAATGCAAAGCACAGGCAAACTCTGGTGGCGATCGAACAGAAGACTACAAACCAGGTTCGTTACACAGTTCCTGTTGCTACCTTAATGTGTAATAGCCTTTGAAATATATACTGTAAAATTGCAGCAAAATGTTTTTCAGAGTAAAAATGTGTATTCAATTATAGATGTCAGATGGGAGTTGATTTTATCTATCAGGTATTGATTTGATGGTTGAAAGTGGTTCTGTTTTTTTTTTTTTGATAAAACATTGCAAAGAAAAAAACTGAAATAGCATGCACTTGAATCTTTCAAACCAGTTTTATTTTGTTTAAATTTACATTATTATTATTATAGAACACACATAAATCCATACCCAAAATATATATCTGTTAGCTTTAAAATTGTGTATCTGTTTTTTTTCCTCTCTCTCTCTCTCTCTCTCTCTCTCTCTCTCTCTAAATCAGTTTTAGTATTGCAGATCTTGATCAGTTTCCATGGCAGCATTCCTTCTTTTATTTATAAATTTAAGTCCTCAAATGATTTCTTTTTGTGTTTGGAGCCATGTTGGTGTCCTTGCCTCACTAAATATGGGTAGAAAGACATGGAAGATGGAAAAAGGAGGGGAGAACTAATTGCAGATTGAATTAGACGAGACTGGGAGGACTATCACTCATTCCAGCTGTACATGCAAAACAATCACATTGTCACATAATTAATCATTTATGCTCAGGAAATACCATGACGGTCTCACTCTTTGGTTGATGCTACATTCACTTTTTCCTTTTGCTGAATGATTCATTGTAGAAAAAGCACTGTGAGAAGTCCAATTGATATTAAATGCATTTAACTCCATGAGATTCATTGAGTTTTTACAGTATCTACTATGCAAAAGCCATTTCAGGCTCAGGTTAGTTGTTTTGGACTTGCCAACATTTCCATAGCATTGAGCCTATCAGAAGGACACCAGCAGCTGACTTGCTGAGATGAGAAGGAAAGTTTGAAGAGTCGGACAGGAAGGGTTGGCTTGCTAACTGGATTAGCTTTAAATGGCCCTGGTATCAAAAAGCCTCCCCATAACCCAGCCTCGAAGATCCTCAGTGCTGGCAGAAGGGACCGATCTCCTTACAGGAACCTTTTTTACAAGCTCAGGATGGCAAATGTTGCCCCAGCGTTCTCATGCATGCTTTAAACTGTCTCAGAGAAAGACATTCATTTGTATTCATATTTTAGTGCCTCAGTGCTTGACAAAACAGCATGGCGTGCCTCTGAAGGCACATAAATACGCACATGTGTATTTATGTGATGAACCCATATATTAATATGCTATTTGTTTTCCTCCCCAAGACCATTCTGTGAACTTTGACCTGAAGGTGAAGAATGCCCAGGCTGTTCGGATTCCCTTGGCACACCATTAGAAATAGACTTGCTCCTGAAGTTAATGATTTGTAAAAGACTTTACCCCCTACACGCTTAATTTAGACAATTTACAGCTCGCTATACAGCGGTGCAGCTAACAAGCTAACTTTGCCTATAAAGTCACTCTACAAATGTCCACACTCCAAAGCAATAAAAAGCCCCTTTCATTCTCACCCACCCAAAAGCTATTATTATTATGAAAGCAAAGTTAATCAACTAAATGAAAATGCAAGACAGGACAAAGGTAACGCCCAGCCCTGGCTGAGAAGAGACGGTCTCCCAAGCACGTTTGCTCTTTGTGTTTTGTGAAGGTGCACACACAGCTCTCAGACAAAAGAAACCCAGAAACACACATGCACAGCCCCCAGAGCCACCCAGACAGATGATTGGACTGGTTTCTATCGGTTATTCTCATTAAAGACACAGAGGAGTTGGGATGTTTCATGGAGGGGGGAAAATGCCAGGCTGTTCCTGCTCTCTTTATCTGCATAGGCAGCAATTTGTCAGAGAGCCAGAGAGAGAGAAAGCGAGGGCGCATGAGAGAGATGGAGAGAGAGAGAAAGTGCAGAATGTCACCTGCATGCAGATCAGAGGAGACCGTAAGCATGATCATTAATAAACAATAAAAACTAATAAAAGATCATCAGAATTGAGCCATGGGGTGCAGGGAGATGGAGTCAGAGAGATTAGGCTGCTGATGACCTGCATTGTTCTAAATTGGATTAGATGTGTGGTGGTTAAATGCGATTTTCTAAGATTATAATTGAAAAGGAGTTAAATGTCAGATTAATAGAGGCTTCTGTGTGATGTCCTATTGGTAGATGATTAAGGAGGTGCTTGATTGTCAGTTCTGTGACTTCAGCATGGGAATGAAAATGCGGCAGAATACATTACACTGGGTTTGGGGGGTGGGATGGGTGTGTGTCTGCTTTAAGTAGGATCCTCTTTGTTGTCTACCTGATGGTTTTAGCTACAGCGCGTTTCCGAGTGACCTTTTAAAGGGTCTCTCTGACCCCTCCCTCTGCTGTCTGTTCCTATCAGCTGTCCCTGCTGACTTCTGCTGACCCTGGGCATCGTTCTTAATCTCTCGGGCCTTATTTATACACAAACATGTATCTGATTGCTGTATTCTTCAAAAGTTGATTATTTGAAGTCAGTCCAGGGCTCTACAGTGAGGATGACCTGTTGGCCTGGAGTCAGTGTGAGAGATTTTTGGCAAGTCAACAACACTAGTAACAATCACTTGCCCTTTCGTGGCAACATTGAAAATCATTTTTTGATCTTGCACATCCATTTTTATGCCTCAACTTTAAAATGTGCTTTTCTGTGATGCAAATTCTGCTGGTTTGTCACCAACATACTGTTATATACCAGGATTACTTGATGACTAACACGATTTAAAGATGACTTATGAAAGTATTGAAAACCGCAATAAAAATGCATTAAAAATGACACCTCAGTAATATTTAGCATCTCATGTTATCATTTTCCAAATGTGCGATTTTATGAGTTAATGAAGCTATGGCTATAACTTGTTACAAATTATTATTATTGGAAAGAAAATGATGTAAAAATAAATGAATAAAAACAAAATATCAATATCTTTTTTATTTGCTAGAAATATTTTATGAAAAAATATGCTTTTGTAATGTTTTAATTTTTTTATAAGGAAAAAATATAAAAAGCTTGTATATGCATTGCTATGATTGTACAAAAATGACTCTTGTGCGCATCAGTCCTGAATTTATTTGATCAAAAATGAATACAGTAATACAGTAATATAAGCTTTTAAAATGTAATTTATTCCTGTGATGGCAAAGCTGAGATATATATATATATATATATATATATATATATATATATAATATATATATATATATATATAAAAAATTTTAATTTTTTTTTATTAGACATTACCTCAGTCTTCAGAATAACATGATCTTTCAGAAGTCATTAATGTGCTGATTGTAAACCATGATGATTTTTTTTTTCAGGATTTTTTATTTTTTTTTAATAGAAAGTAAAAAACAAAACAAAAACAAAAAATACAAATTTAGAATTTGTGATAAATGTAATAACTTCCTTTTTTAAAAAAAAATCATTTTTGACCTCAAACTTTTTATCCCAAAACTACTATCCCAAACAGGTAGTCTTGTCCCAAACTCACCTTTGCACATTGTACTTCCATAGAAGAACAGCTTAAACTCCAGCGGGAACGGAGAGGGCGGAAGACTTTCTCCCATCAATAATGCACTGTCAAATTTGCATATAAAGTACCTTAACCAATCAGAGCTGGCGCTGGGCTGGTGGTGGTAGGTCTCATGTGATTGGCAGCTCTGGGGGGAATGCGTCTGTTTAAACGGAGGCCGTGTCATGTGGCGGGGTGGCAGGGTTTCCCTTTGACAACAGACATGAGTAGATGGGTTCTCACCCATTTTCCCAGGGGCGGCTTTTACTCTCACCCGTCTAATAAATCATCCTCTTCCATCCAGCTCATTATGCACAGGTATTTCATTGCTTTACAAACTCGGTACAGCCGATCGAGCCAGTTTGAGATGCTCATGTTGATAATGAACATGTTCCTGACTGTAACTACCAAAAACAGAAACATCTGAGCTCTTGAGATTATTTAGAGACATTAATTTGAGGATATGAATTGTTGTGTGATTAAAGTGGAAATGGTGGCTGTCATTAAAGGGTTAGTTCACCCGAGAATGAAAATTCATTCATCTTCTACTCACCCTCGAAGCATCCTAGGTGTATGTGACTTTCTTCTTTCAGAATAATCCAGTCGTAGTTATATGAAAAATTGTCCTTGCTCTTCCATGTCTTTCAGTGGGGGTGAGCGGGTGTTTGTGTTTTATTTCAGTCCAGAAGACGTGAAATAAAGTGCGCGCATCTTTAATAAAATGTCCCTCACACGGCTGTGAAGGCGGATGTTGTAGTTCGTCAGCACTGTGTGTTTCGTGACGAGCACGGAGAGAGAGCAAAACGCTGGCCACGAATTAACTTTGTTTCCTTTGCTCCTACATTTCCCAGAGGTGCGAGCATGACGTCTTCCATCTTCCACATCCCACAGTCAGCAGATGTTAGAAATGTGTTTATTACATTTGAAATCTGGATATTTGTCTTACAAAAATGCATGGATTTGCTGTAGGGGGACTTTATTAACCCCCCCCCCCCCTGGGGATTAAACGTGAAGTTATGTTCTGTATTCCAAATATAAAAACAAGCATATGTGCACCTATGACTGCGCTTTATATCTGCTGATTGCTGATCGAGATTAACATGCTTGGCCGACTGACCCTGTATACTCTCATTCATTTCATTCACGAACGTGATGTATCAGTTCATTCAACTCTTTCACCTACGAGAATATCGTATTCGTTCACTACATTCAACAAGTCACATGCTCAGTCACATCTTGAGTAACTCTTTTTGACAGGATGAAACAGTTCACAGCTGTTCACGAGCTGCGCATGCGCTGCTAATAGCGCCGCGCTCGCACGTTGCTGTGGGAAGAACTTCATTGAATGAGAAATGAGTCTTTTACTGTCTATGGTCAGTGGATTACCTAAACGAGAATGATTCGTTCACCTAAAAGATTTGTTCACGAACGAACCATCATAGTGCAATTACCTATAGCCTATTAAATATCTGGAATAGATATTTTTCATATTTTATTAGGTTCTTTGATAAGGTTACAATACGAAGATATAAGTAGCAACGTAACTTCTGTGTGTCCCGATGGGCGGGTCGGGGCGGTTGAAGAAATTTTATTTTTATTTGCGGGGCGGGCTGGGGCGGGCCAAATAATTTCATAAAAGCGGGACCCGCCGGTTGGAAAAAACCCCGACCCGCGCATCACTAGCTCATAGGGACTACGAGTTACTTCCCTGGTTTGTGACATCAATTGAGCTCAGCTCAAGCAATGAACTTCCATTTATAGACTTATTTTCACACAGCTATGAGAAGCGTTAAACATGGGTTGCCGTGCGGTTGCTGTACTGTATTAAAACTTTAATAAAATGTCCCTCACACGGCTGTGAAGGCGGATGTTGTTGTTCGTTAGCACTGTGTGGTTAGTAATGAGCGCGGAGAGAGAGCAAAACGCTGGTCACGAATTAACTTAAACTTTGTTTCCTTTGCTCCTACATTTCCCAGAGGTGCGAGTTTGACGCATACGTGACGTCTTCAATCTCCCGCGTCCCACAGTCAACAGATGTAAGAAAAAAAAGTGTTTATTACATTTGAAATCTGGATATTTGTCTTACAAAAATGCATGGATTTGCTGCAGGGGGACTTTATTCACCCCAGCCCCCCGGAGCCGTGTGAAGGACATTTTTATTACAGATGCGCGCACTTTATTTAACGTCTTCTGAACTGTTGACAACAAACACCCGCTTACCCCCATTGAAAGAGCAAGGACCATTTTTAATGGGGAATATGGGTTAATTTTGGAAAACAATCATTCACATGAAGGGACTTGTTACGAAATAGGTCATATTGCTTGTGTAAACCGAACAAATGTTTAATTTTCAGAAATGGATAAATTGAATGGGGAAAAAAAGTCTTACTGACCCCAAACTATTGAATGATAGTATACATAAATTTATTAGTTAAGACCGTCTGGTCGATTAAAATAAAGGTCCACTGATGGTTGAAAATTTTCTTAAAGGGGTGGTTGATTGCGATTTCACTTTTTTAACGATAGTTAGTGTGTATTGCTATTTGAACATAAACAATATCTGCAAAGTTGCGATGCTGAAATTCTGGCAGTTTAATGCCTACAAAAATGGCTCATAGGGACTACAATGAGTTACTTCCCTGGTTTGTGACATCAATTGAGCTCAGCTCCAGCAATGAACTTCCATTTATAGACTTATTTTCACACAGCTATGAGAAGCGTTAAACATGGGTTGCCGTGCGGTTGCTGTACTGTATTAAAACTTTAATCAGGATAAAACCGTATATTAAAAGCTAACAGAAGCAGTAGCATTTACAAATAACGGTTTATCTAAAAGTATGAGACCACAACAAAAAAAACCCCATCCTATTAAGAGCCATGCTTATACAGGTTCTTGATGCACTAGAGGCGATTTAGCGAATCACAACACACTGGGCTAGCTAAACAATCAAAGCCAATTTCATATTTCTGAGAGAGGGGCTTGATAAAAGCAGGAAATGATCAGTGCGTTTCTCAGAGAAGGGACAGGGCTGTTTAGAATAAAGGTAAAATGTTTTTTAAACGAACCATAAAGAGTCAACCACCCCTTTAATTTGAACAACCATTCATAACCTTGCTTTTTTACTTTCAATTCGTGTCCGTGATAGGAATAGTATATGGTTTATGACAGTAGTTCAATGTCTGCTTATAGAATATCATTTTCCTTTTAGATGCATACCTTGGAAAATGTTTCACAGACTTTATTTGCTTTTAGACATTTCAATGCATGTTTATCAGCAGGTAAATATGTATTTATGTAACCTTATATACAGCAATGCATACCATTTATTCACACGTGAATCAAATATTAACCGATACATATTTCTGTAATTACAAAATGATTCATGTTTATTGATTGATTTTTCATAGTAGTCACAAAAGCAAAACCTTAATGCCTTAATTGAATCAGGTTTAAGGGCAGTCAGCATGTGAATTTTTCAGTAATAAATCATGTTTTTGGCCATGTTTATGTCTTTAGTAGAGTAGATATACTGAAGTAGTGTACTGTACTCTTTTTAACACTTCTGCACTGTGCTTCGGAGCCCAGTCGTAGTTTTTGGTGGTGTGTGTGTGTATGAGTGATGCTGTCACTCAGCAGGGGGTGACTGCTCTCTCTGATAGCCCTCCTCATGGGCCTGTTTGCTTGCCTGCCAACATCACAGCCCAATCTGACTTTCACATCTATTCTAGTTTTGCGCACACACACTCAGACGTGGCGTCGATATGAGCAATCCTGCCTCAGCTGTCGGACTGACATCTCTCTGGCTCTCTCTCCACAGGATGACTGTTCAGTGAGTAGTGAGGAGTTTGATATGAGTGACCCCACATGGATATCAGCTGAACGTCACTCCACACTGTCTGACCTGAGCCACCCCTCCAGAGCAGATAGGATGCACAGCCCGCAAAACGCACACAAGGAAGAGGACGGTAAGAGACAATGCAAGCTCATTTGTGTCTTAATAGAGGGTTTGAACCCTCTGATTACTCTAGAGTCTCAAATGAAATGCATGTGCGCATATTTCCAGCATGAAAAGTTGTTTCCTTAATCAGTATTTTTCTCTTGTTTTCCGGTAATCAAATCTAAACATCCAAACACAGTTTTTCTTCACCACTAAATGCAGGATGTTCAGACTTCATTTGAAAGAATTTAAAGCAATGGTTTTACCAAAATTCATAGAATTCAAAGGAAAATTCATAAAAGGAATATTCTTCATAAATAAAAACACAAATCTAGTTAGATTTAGTGAGATTTTTCAATAAAAAAACTAAGAAAAGAAAAAAAAAAAAGCTGTATTTATATCTCTCTATATAGCTTTACACACTACTGTTTAAAGTTTTGGGGGGAGTATGATGATTTTTTTTGCTCACCAATGCTGCATTTATTTGATTATATATAAAAAATAAATAAAAAAAAAAGCGATTTAAAGAGAGCTCTAAAGAGAGCTCTTCATCATTTACTCACACTCTAATCATTTTAAACCTGTATTCTCTTCCATGAGAAACGAGGTTTTTTGAAGACTGTGCTGGTCTTTAACTTTCCTTGCAGTTACAATGAATGGAGACAGGAGCTTTTTCAGTGACTGAAAAGGCAGTATATCTGCCAAAGCTGTCCTTGGCACATTCATGAGAGAACTAG
The DNA here is from genome assembly GCF_963082965.1 of Carassius carassius. Taxonomy (NCBI): domain Eukaryota; kingdom Metazoa; phylum Chordata; class Actinopteri; order Cypriniformes; family Cyprinidae; genus Carassius; species Carassius carassius. Next base: position 11,573,256 of record NC_081800.1, read on the forward strand.
TGATGTCTGTTGGATTTATGAGCGTTTCGGTTATTTACTTCACATTAAATTAATTTATAAATTGGACTGATCCAATCTTAAAGGCAGGGTAGGTAATACATGTATAAACAACTTTCTTCCAAATTTGTTTAAACTTTCTATATATATCAATGCATAATTAAAATGTAAGTACTCCGATAAAAAAAGAGTATAAAAATCGAGTGACTCTAGACCGTTTATTCTGTATTAAACACAGCTCATTATTTCCATTTCGGGACGAAACATAGGATTGGCTTAGGCGACTGTCACTCTCTCGCAACCATGGCAACCACCCTTTTGCCACACATGACCTGCCCACTTGCGCGTGCACGTTTGATTTGAGGAATTCAACAGGCACGGATCCTAGGAATACCAAAACAATGGCAGAGAAACAGCAAGCAAATTTCACAGTACCAGCCTATGCAGTTAGTGAAGGCAAACCAGGCAAAAAAGGAAGACCGTAACAGTACAAGAAAAGGCAATGAACAAAAAGTCTTTGGATAAACAAAGAAATAAAACGCGAGTTTATATCGGCGTGGCTTTCCAGCGATGGCGAGAACTGAGGGAACTCAAGGGGCTGAAAAGTGACTCCTTGATGGCTTTATTTCTGCTGGACAGGTAAATCTTTCTTTTTGTATTTTGATCATACATATTTTTTTCATGAAGCATGTGTCATTAGCACACGTAGCTGCGTAATATAACTAACATAACATTACTTAGCGAGCCATAGTAGAGACTTTGGAAGGAGCCCAGAAGGGAGGGGGTGGAGTGAATGGAAATAATGAGCTGTCTTTAAAACAGTCGTGAGAGGTCTACAGTCACTCGAATTTTATACTTTCTTTTTCAGAGTACTTACATTTTAATTATGTATTGATATATAAATAAAGTTTAAACAAATTTGGAAAAAAAGTTTTTTATACATTTTTTTTACCTACCCTGCCTTTAAGTTCTTGACTCGTGGAATCAAATAAAAAAATTGGTCTTTTTCTCCTAAAGTTATCATATGTGTGTCTTTAGTTGCTGGGGTATATTTCTAGCAAGAGCCAAAAATACATTTGTATGGGTCAAAAGTTTTTTTTATTTTTTTTTTTTTAGTATATTAAGTAAGGATCATGTTCCATGAAGAGACTTTGTAAATTTCCTACTGTAAATATATTAAAACTTAATTTTTGATTAGTAATATGCATTGCTAAGAACTTCATTTTGAACAACTTTAAAGGCGATTTACTCAGTATTTAGATTTTTTTTTTTTTTTTTTTTACTTCAGATTCCAGATATTTGAATAGTTGTATCTCAAACAAATATTGTTTGGGCGAGCTGCTGGGAGGTCAGAGAAAGCTTCTCGGTAGTTTAAATTCAATAGTTCCCCGCTGCGTTCTCCAGCAGCTTCTCTGTCTGTGGGTGACATTAGCGACCCAGAGAGCTCTGCATTTAGATAATGATGAGAAAGCGGAGAGTGTTTTTCCCCTTTCTCCCTCTCTCTTCATCTGTGGTTGAAGTATAGCTGTAATCTTTCTGTATTGAAGGCAATCTGAAATCTTCGATACAGAAAGCTGCTTTTGAAAAACACATACATAGTTTTCTTTTCAGATGCTTCTAATAAATATATAGGCTCCATACAGACGTGGATGTAATGGTAATTTAATACCATTAAATTGAAAGGAATTGTTGTGGTGTAAAGAAAACTAAAAACACGATTATAGAATTTATAATGTTTTAAAATAAATTAAATGAAACTTTAAAGTCCTAACTTACTATAGGTTTTTGGCAGTCAGACAGAACCTTTCTGTCTATAGGTGTGGTTTCTGGCCAGTATGAGCTGCAAAGTAGACTAGATTGTATAGCAATTACTAAACCGCTAAGTTGGTTTGGATAAATGAGTCCGCAAAATGCATAAATGTAAAACTTAAGGCAAGGCGTGGGCACAGAACTCTCTGAGGGCCATTAGCTGAGAAAGACCCCTGAACCCCTCTATCAGCAGGACTCTGACAAAAACGTATAGAGATGATGATGATGGAGGAAGACAGATGGAAAAGAGATAAGAGAAAAAAGCGGGAGGTCAGGTAATCAAGACAGCTCTTTCTGACTGATTTCAGTTGCTCTTGAACGTGAGATGTTCGGCCACAAAGAACAACCTTCGTCACCTCAAAGTGATTTCAGATTACCTGAACATGAGGAGAGACAGTCAAATGTGATCTTGTGTATTTCCTGAAAGTTTCTTCTGTGAGGTAGCCATGTATTAGTTGTAGTCGTCTTTCTTTTTTTTCTTGTGCCCGTTTGAGCTCTTGTAAAAGTTAATCATTGTCTAAACGCACAATTACTCCTGCTGTTAATCTCAACCCAGCTTGGCGGTGTACTGGACATGTAGTCAATCCAAGGGAAATGTCACTCCACAATTCAGATGTCTTCATTAGTTTGTATGGCTTAAAGAAGACTTTACTCAGGATGTTCATACAGAAAATGCCATAACCTGCAGGTGTACCTGCTTCCTGACTCTTGTGTGTGTGTGTATACATGTAGGTGTCTCACATCTGAGTTGTGTGTGTGTGTCTGTGTGTGTGTGTGTGTGTGTGTGAGTGTGATCTGAGATATGTAGTGTCACTGTGGGTGTGACCTTAGTGCCGTGACTTCTCAGATACAAGAGCCTGAGGCCAGAGAGGAAAAAGAGAGGAAGAGAAGACCGTGAGGGGAGGGCTTGAGGTGTACATAGGGAACAGCAGGATGGAGAGAATTTACTCTTCACCTCAGAATGAGGGACATGTAGTGTTAAAATGCTGCTTGAGATAATGGAGCTCAGAACAGTGGAGCCATGTTCTCTGAACAGATGCTGTCAAGGTCATGGTCTGCCCCAAAGCATCGCACTACCCTTACAGTACATGCAGTACATCACTGAACCCTGTGATTGGCTTGGAAAGGTTCATCAGATTCCTGCTGGTGTGCATAATAAAGCTGAGCCACTGCATTAGACCTGTACTTTACTACTGCGTTAGAGCCCTGCGGCAGTGAATTATGTGCCTTTACTAGTATTTAATAAATGTGAACAAGTGATTCATATCCTTACTTAGCTAGTGTGCATTAAAAAGGCATTATTAGTCAGAGCCATTGGCTCTTTGTTAGTGCAAATGCACCAGACATGGTCATGTGAGAAATGCACGTTCAATGTAGCCTGCATTTTGTCAACAACAAAAAAAGAAAAGGAAAAAAACATTGCTTATTTATTACATTTAAAACATGAATAAAATGTATTTTAAATCTAAGTATATGAAATAAATCTATGTACGTATTATCTTCATAACAACTCACCCAATTATTCCAAACACTCTCTTTATTTTAATACCATATTTTTTACAGTATTTGTTGTACAGTAAAATGGCCGTAATGCAATATATTTATGTACTTTTTAAAGTCTCTAGAGAGAGATTTAATATAAAAAGAATTCAGTTGAATGGGAAAATGTGCTTAAATGTCATTCAAATGTATTTTTTTTTTAAGGTCCCGTTTTTCACGCTTTTTGAAGCTTTGATTGTGTTTACAGTGTGCAATATAACATGTGTTCATGTTTCGCGTGTAAAAAAAAAAAAAAAATCCTTTTCACACAATTCTGTATACCGCTGTTTTCACGGTCATAAAAACGGAAACGCGTGACAAAACGCGAGTGCAAAGCAAGTGGGCAGGAGCATGTGCTGGAGATGTACGTATAATCACAGCAGCGTTTTTACTGACGAGATGCACATGAAAATCGCATTAGATTTTTTTTTTTTTGCACAGCCCTAACATCTACAACCCGAATTCCGGAAAAGTTGGGACGTTTTTTAAATTTTAATAAAATGAAAACTAAAAGACTTTCAAATCACATGAGCCAATATTTTATTCACAATAGAACATAGATAACATAGCAAATGTTTAAACTGAGAAAGTTTACAATTTAATGCACAAAATGAGCTCATTTCAATTTTGATTTCTGCTACAGGTCTCAAAATAGTTGGGACGGGGCATGTTTACCATGGTGTAGCATCTCCTTTTCTTTTCAAAACAGTTTGAAGACGTCTGGGCATTGAGGCTATGAGTTGCTGGAGTTTTGCTGTTGGAATTTGGTCCCATTCTTGCCTTATATAGATTTCCAGCTGCTGGAAATCTGGGAAGTCATGGCCTAATGGTTAGAGAGTCGGACTCCCAATCGAAAGGTTGTGAGTTCGAGTCCCGGGCCGGCAGGAATTGTGGGTGGGGGGAGTGCATGTACAGTTCTCTCTCCACCTTCAATACCATGACTTAGGTGCCCTTGAGCAAGGCATCGAACCCCCAACTGCTCCCCGGGCGCCGCAGCATAAAAATGGCTGCCCACTGCTCTGGGTGTGTGTTCACAGTGTGTGTGTGTGTTCACTGCTCTGTGTGTGTGCATTTCGGATGGGTTAAATGCAGAGCACAAATTCTGAGTATGGGTCACCATACTTGGCTGAATGTCACTTCACTTTCACTTTCACTTTTGAAGAGTTCGTGGTCGTCTTTGACGTATTTTTCGTTTAATGATGCGCCAAATGTTCTCTATAGGTGAAAGATCTGGACTGCAGGCAGGCCAGGTTAGCACCCGGACTCTTCTACGACGAAGCCATGCTGTTGTTATAGCTGCAGTATGTGGTTTTGCATTGTCCTGCTGAAATAAACAAGGCCTTCCCTGAAATAGACATTGTTTGGAGGGAAGCATATGTTGCTCTAAAACCTTTATATACCTTTCAGCATTCACAGAGCCTTCCAAAACATGCAAGCTGCCCATACCGTATGCACTTATGCACCCCCATACCATCAGAGATGCTGGCTTTTGAACTGAACGCTGATAACATGCTGGAAGGTCTCCCTCCTCTTTAGCCCGGAGGACACGGCGTCCGTGATTTCCAACAAGAATGTCAAATTTGGACTCGTCTGACCATAAAACACTATTCCACTTTGAAATAGTCCATTTTAAATGAGCCTTGGCCCACAGGACACGACGGCGCTTCTGGACCATGTTCACATATGGCTTCCTTTTTGCATGATAGAGCTTTAGTTGGCATCTGCTGATGGCACGGCGGATTGTGTTTACCGACAGTGGTTTCTGAAAGTATTCCTGGGCCCATTTAGTAATGTCATTGACACAATCATGCCGATGAGTGATGCAGTGTCGTCTGAGAGCCCGAAGACCACGGGCATCCAATAAAGGTCTCCGACCTTGTCCCTTACGCACAGAGATTTCTCCAGTTTCTCTGAATCTTTTGATGATGTTATGCACTGTAGATGATGAGATTTGCAAAGCCTTTGCAATTTGACGTTGAGGAACATTGTTTTTAAAGTTTTCCACAATTTTTTTACGCAGTCTTTCACAGATTGGAGAGCCTCTGCCCATCTTTACTTCTCAGAGACTCTGCTTCTCTAAGACAAAGCTTTTATAGCTAATCATGTTACAGACCTGATATCAATTAACTTAATTAATCACTAGATGTTCTCCCAGCTGAATCTTTTCAAAACTGCTTGCTTTTTTAGCCATTTGTTGCCCCCGTGCCAACTTTTTTGAGACCTGTAGCAGGCATTAAATTTTAAATGAGCTAATTAAGTGGATAAAAGTGTAAAATTTCTCAGTTTAAACATTTGCTACGTTATCTATGTTCTATTGTGAATAAAATGTTGGCTCATGTGATTTGAAATTCCTTTAGTTTTCATTTTATTAAAATTTAAAAAACGTCCCAACTTTTCCGGAATTCGGGTTGTAGTTAACAAAGATAAACAGCGTTGCCCTTTGTGTAATAAGTTACAGAAACTGTTAAACGCACCAACTTAAATAATAAAATACACTTACCGGTTGTGGTTCATAAACAATGCCTTCTCCAGAATAATCTTTGTGCGAATCTGGCATTAAACTGATTGAGATTGAGGAAGCTGTCCTCAGCAAAATGTGCTGCACATAGTTTTACATGTGGATTATAATTTTCAGGAACCGAGTTAAACATAAATTGTAACCATTAATCTCCAAGTACAGCATCCCTGGGAAGCCCAAACAAAGATGATTGGACTCGGAGATGAAAATAACAGCGTTTCGTACACAGCTCTTCCTCTTCTCCGTCGGAGCGCAACAAGGCCACGACCCCTTTTTGGTGTATTCATGTGGGCGGAGGTTATTTAAAAAAACTGTTTTAGTGACGTCATTACTGCAGGAACTGGAGGGATGTAGTCCAAACGGGTCGTTTTTTGTAGGCGAATTCTGTTAAATAAAATATCTCGCTTGACATTGAACTTTGAGCTTTAGAATTTTACAGATATTATTTATATTCTAACAACAACATTACACACTAACTAAAGTTTAAAACATGGGATCACTATGAACGGGACCTTTAATTGGGGTGACATATGACCCGAGCATGTTCTTAAAAAGCTTTAATACAAGCATTGACTGTCTCATTTGCTATAAAGTGTCAAAAGTTAAAATTGCACATTCTTAATCACTATATTAATGCCTTTTTGTGTATTTTAATGCATAATCAGGTCATAATGCACGCTTGCCTGTAGTGACCGGATTCTTGGATGTCATCAGAGGGTCTGGTCATAAGCTGAAGCTCAGGAGAGCTAAAGCTCGAGTGAATCAAACGTGCTTTTAGAGCTCCGATGGATTTGAATGACCTTTGCCATTTCATGGGTGGATTTGTTCCAGTCCCAGTGGCAAAGTAACCCAAAGGACAAACACGACCACAACCGCAGCCCAGAGCCTGTGCCTAGTGTGTGTGGTAGGGAAAGTAGGTTATGTAAAAATGACAGTGTGACATTGATGGCTTTCCCTCTGGAGGCTAGTGATAGAGGTCAAGTGTAAAAATAAATAATTAGATAAGTGTGTGAAACTCCTACTTTTATTTAATGCTCAGCGAAAGGTGTGATTTATTCTGGGGGTTTTTAGACATGGATATCACAATAATGCACTTGTACTGCAGCCAACACTTAACCAGCACTCAGTGGTGCATGCTGATGCTATGAACTCAACTATTCCCATCATTTGACAATGTGTATATTTTCAAACATTTTGGGGTTTTTGAAAGTCTCACCCATGCTGCATTTGTTTAATCATAAATACAGTCAAAAACAGTGATATTGTACAATATTATTACATTTTACAAGAGCTGTTTTCTGTTTGTTTGTTTATTTTATAATACAATTTATTACTATGACGGCAAAGCTAAATTTTCAGCAGTGGCTACTCCTGTCTTTAGTACTAAATGATCCTTCTGAAATCAGTCTTTTTTTTCAGGATTCTTTAAAGTTAAAAAGAACACCATTTATTTGAAATGGAAATCTTTCTAATATTTGAATGCGTGTGCATATATAATATGTAATGTAATATAATATTTGCATAATACATTATGGCTAGTAACAACGTTCGGTTTGCAGTATTTGGAATTATCTTAATTTAAAAACAATATAACGCTATAGAAGTCATCTTAAGTTCCCATGTTGGTAGATGAGTGAATGTATGTGCGTGTGTATATGTGATAATGCACTGGAATGCATGTCAACAGGAGAGGTTGAACATCAGACATGCTTGCACATGTACAATATACACACATCGGCAGATCTGTCAGAGTTAAATGCTGTATAACCCCTCTCTTTACCTCTTCTCTCTTAGACTAACATCCCTTCATCATCGCAGCTCCTGTCACCACCTCTCCTCATCTCTCTTCTTTTCACACCAGTGCTCTCTGTGTTCACAGTGTTCAGACAGCAAACGTCTTTCATCTGCTCTGAACTGTCTCCGTGTTTACAGACAGATAGTTTAAAGATGCCCAGCAACATACGAAGCCACTCATTAACTAGAGTTCTTTGTGTTTGGTTGGCTCTGCGATTCAGATCCAAAAGAACAATCTGAAAAGACTAGCTGGGTGAGGGGGTGGAATTGCTCTTAGGTTTGGACCAAGCAGTCCAATTGAGTGTGAAAACAGCCTTGCAGCACACTCTGTGTGACTCAGACAAGCAGCAGGCTGAAACATGACAGTGGAAGCTTCACAAAAATAAGTGTTATATTCGTCTAGCTGATTTGTGAGAAGAGTGCGCAAGAGAGCCTGCCCACTTTTTCAGTGGCCTTGGTTCTGGAAGGATTTTTGCTATTGAATTTCAATAGCAGTTTTTAAAAAGTAACTTGATAAAAGTTCTTCAATAAAGAGTTCTAAGACTTAAAGGGGTCATGTGATTCGATTTAAATTTTTCCTTTCTCTTTGGAGTGTTACAAGCTCTTGGTGGATAAAGAAGATCTGTAAGGTTGCAAAGACTAAAGTCTCAAACCCAAAGAGAGATCCTTTATAAAAGACTTGTCCACGCCCTCCTACAACGGCTCATTTAAATACGCCCCCAGGTCTACATCATGATTTGGGAACATTTGCATAACAACACCCAAATGTTCATGCAATTAAAGACGACGTAACATTTATTCTCGCTGTTGACGCCGATGCCATGCTGTGAAGATGCTGTTTCGTTGCAAAAGCAAAACTCCTTTGTATGGCCTTCCAAAAGAAGACACAACTAGAAATCAGTGGTTAAGTTGGATTTACAACACTGTTCAGATGTGTGGTGCGCATTTTATGGTGGATGAGGACTGTTTCCTGAACTAATAGCCTACAGTGCGTCTGTGGCACAAAGGTTGTTTCTTAAAGTGGGTCAGTTCCAACTTTGCAAGGACAGTCTGGTGCTTCTGACTCGCAGCCTGTATGGTTTTTTTTATATTTAAAGAATTTGCCACTGATGATTCCAATGTGAGTTTTGAGCAGTGTAGAGTAGCGTTTGTTGTTTCTCTGATCACAAATGCAGTCATGGTTTTATGTTTACCCAATGCATAAAAAAACAGTCTTAAGTCATTATAATCAGTAATGATGTCTCCACTAGATGACACAAATGCCTCATTTGTAATGGGTTTTATCGGTTTTGTGTCTTCGTGCTGTGAGACGGTATCACAGTTTGGTAAGGGGCGTAACATTTCCGTCACATTCTTGAAGCATTTGTCCAAACACAACATACTGAATAGCAGGCCAATCAGAGTACACCTCACTTATTTAGAACGATGAACTTTGTAAAAATCGACTTGTTCCAGAAAGGCGGGGCATTCAGGAACAACAATAATTTACATTATATGAAAAATGTTTATTTTAACCTGAAACTGTATAAACATTGCATTACACCAAATACACAACATTATGTTCCCTTTCGAGAGTACTCTCGTACTGCGTAAGCTAGCTTACGCTATGGGAAAAGGTCCCCTTTTCTCGAGAATATGAAGCCAAAAATTATCCTTAATTTTTAAATAATGTAAAACGCAGTGCTGCAGCACAGCAGACCTAAGCGAAGCGGCTCGCGCGCTTATTGTCTGTGCTGTGGCAACTGCAGCAACCTATGGTGAGGCGGCGGAGAGGAACGAACCAATGGGGCGCTTCGCGCCCATTGGACGTCAGAGCGCGCCAAAATAGGCGTGGCTGGAACTATATAAGCCACCGCTTCGCCATAGGGATCAGATTTCATCTCCTTCAGCGATCTCACCTGCACTTCGCTGTCTTCTCCGGAGAAGCCTCTACACGCCGTCGAAAAGCCTCTCAGCGGGATAGCACTGCAACGCAGATCTGAGGACGTCGGCTCGTGCTTCATCTCGACGCCGCCTTCAGCACTCGCTTCCTGCTGCGCCATCCGGCGTGACTATATCCTTTATAAAGCTAGTGTGTTTGCCGCTGCATCACACTTTTTTCTCCAAAATTCGAGGCATTGTTTCAAATGCCTCGGGCCTGCGCTTCCTGCCGAGGCCCTCTGCCCAGCGAGGACCGCCACATCCTCTGTGTCTCCTGCCTGGGCCGCGAGCATGCTGAGAACGCACTCTCCAAGGGCGGCTGCCCTGAGTGCGACAACATGGCTATATCGACCCTGCGGGCTCGATTAGCTCAAACCAGCCACGATGCTCCACCCACTCCGCCTCTTCTCTCTCAAGTGCCGCGTAAGAAACGCCGCGATCAGAGAATGCCTGAGCACACTGCTACACGCGTGCTCACGCCGGAACACTCCCCGCGTGGACGAGCAGCGCCAGTCTCTGCTCACCAGCGCCCCCTTCTCCTTCGGAGCGCCTGAGGCGGAAGAGGACCGACACGACAGCCTTTCTCTCGCCGCGTCCAGTAGTGAGGAATGGTCGGGCTCCATTGCGGACCCCCCCCCCCTCTACAGCCCCCAGCTGCACCGGACAACGCGATGATATCGACGCGGAGCTTACTCGCGTGCTTACAAGGGCTGTCAGCGACCTTCAGCTCGACTGGTCTCCTCCAGACGAGCCCGCTAAAAGCAGGCTGGACGAATAGTTCTTGCAGGGGCGCCCTTCAGCCCCTCCGCAAAGAAACGCCCCCTTCTTCCCGGAAGTTCACGATGAACTCACGAAGTCGTGGAAAGCCCCATTCTCCGCACGCTTGAAAACTTCTGTCTCGTCAGCGCTCTCCTCTGTCGACGGCGCCCGAGACCATGGTTACGAGAGCCTCCCCCCTCTCAAGGAGGCAATTGCTGCACACCTCTGCCCGCCCTCAGCCGCAGGATGGCGGTCGAAGCCTGTGCATCCATCCAAACCGTGCCGCACCACCTCAGCTCTCGCTGGCCGAGCATACACCTCCGCTGGTCAAGCTGCTTCGGCTCTACACACCATGGCTGTGCTGCAGGTTTTTCAGGCCAGACTTCTCCGTAACCTGGACGAGTCTGCCCCAGATACCTATGACTTTAAAGATCTCCGCAGCGCTACTGATCTAGCCCTGCGTGCGACAAAGACCACAGCACAAGCGATCGGCCGAAGCATGGCAAGCCTCGCTGTTTTAGAGCGACACCTCTGGCTCACGCTCACGGAGATGAAAGACGCCGACAAATCCGCCTTTCTTGACTCTCCTATCTCGCCTTCCGGCCTCTTTGGCCAGTCGGTTAAGGGTTTCGCTGAACGCTTCACTGAGGCTCAGAAGACGTCACAAGCAATGAGACACTTCCTGCCGAAACGCTCTAGCTCTGCTGCGGGACGCCGTAGAAATGCGCCGCCCCCTCAGACCTCGAAGCCATCGCGGCCAGACTTACAGTCTCGCCCAGCGACCAAAACCCAGCACCGCTCTCGCTCTACGAGCTGCAAACCGCCAGAGAGACGGGGACCTCGGCCCAGGATTGTGCTGAACCCCGAGCCTCCGAAGCCCTCCTGACCTTCGTGCTGAAAAGACCGTGGTTAAGTCCCGCTGCGGCCGGACCACCACACAAGAAACCTCACATACTTCCTCCAATCCCCTCACTAAAGGCGGTTGGAGATGGCTATACTGCAGTAAACGAGCCTGTTACAATGCACGCACGCCTGCACACAAACGCTGTTTTCACGGCGACCTCAATAAAGCACAAAAAGAGCTTTTTCTATGTAGGCAGTGTGCCCACTACACAGTACGCACCCCTACATGTATACACACTCCCCCAAGTGTCACAAAAACACACTCGGGTCCCCTTTCATGCCCACCTTCCCGCTCGCGCCGGAGGTGCTCTAAATGTAGCGCGCGTGCCCACTTCTCAGTGCGCAACCCTACAAATAAGCGCTGTCACCACAGTGTCCCAAGCACAGCATACTCGAGCTACTGGTCCCCTCATAACAGGCGGCCAGTGCCCCGAAGCACATTCAACCCATAGCGGCACGAGCCGCTGCATGGCAGGCCATCCCCGGCATATCAAATTGGGTTTTGAATATAATAAAACGAGGTTACTCGCTCCAGTTCGCTCGCAGACCGCCGCGCTTTCGCGCCGTGGTCGAAACGAAAGTGAAAAGCGAAATGACACACGTCCTTCGCGCCGAACTGATAAACCTTCTTGCAAAAGGGGCGATAGAAACTGTCCCAGTTTCAGGCTTTTACAGCCGCTACTTCCTCGTACCAAAAAAGGATGGCGGTCTCAGACCCATCCTAGATCTCAGACGTTTGAACAAAGCGCTTATGGCGCGATCGTTCAAAATGTTAACTACCAAACAAATACTCGCGCAAATTCGCCCGAGGGATTGGTTTTTCTCAGTGGATCTGAAAGACGCTTACTATCACATTCAAATAGCACCTCATCACAGGCCATTCTTGAGATTCGCCTTCGAGGGGCAGACTTATCAGTACATGGTTCTTCCATTCGGCCTCTCCGTAGCGCCCCGTACGTTTACACGGTGCATGGATGCCGCTCTCGCACCCCTGAGAATGCGGGGAGTGCGAGTATTGAACTACCTCGACGACTGGCTAGTTTTAGCCCATTCCGAGGAACTACTGACGACACACAGATCCTGGATCCTCAGCCATTTAGAATGCCTGGGTCTCACGATCAACACTGTCAAGAGCGCTCTGTCTCCCAGCCAGAGGATTTCCTTTTTGGGGATAGACATAGACTCTGTGACGTGTACAGCGCGTCTGACGTCACAGCGCGCTCTCACTATTCAGCATCTAGCCGTGTCGTTCAAAGCCGGGTCTCTTTACCCGCTCAAACGATTTCAAGAAATGCTAGGTCTGATGGCATCAGCCTCTGCGGTTCTCAAACTGGGCCTGCTGCGCATGCGCCCACTACAACGCTGGCTGAGAGACCGTGTTCCAGCGCGCGCCTGGATTTCCGGCCGCGCGCGCATCAAGGTGACCCACGGCTGCATCACAGCTCTGGCCCCTTGGAAAATAGCCAACTGGTATCAGTTAGGCGTAAGCACGGGCGCTGTCTCGAAATGGAAAGTAGTCTCGACAGATGCATCCAACCTCGGTTGGGGCGCCCTGTACGAGGGCAGGTCTGCCTCCGGCCTCTGGTCGAGCCCGGAGCGACTGTTACACATAAACTGTCTGGAGATGATAGCGGTCGAACTATCCCTGAAAGCTTTCCTCCCATTTTTAAAGGGCCACCACGTTCTGGTCAGATCAGACAGCATGTCAGTGGTGGCCTACATAAATCGCCAGGGTGGTGTCAGGTCAAAAACCTTCGTCTTCTGACATGGGCACATTACAATCTGCGCTCGCTAAAGGCAGCGCATGTACCTGGCATCCTGAACCGGGGCCCGGACATGCTTTCCAGGGCGAATGTTCCCCCTGGGGAGTGGTCTCTTCACCCACAAACGGTTCAGTTGATGTGGAGCATCTTCGGCAGGGAAGAGGTCGACCTCTTCGCCTCAGAAGACAACGCTCATTGCCCAATATATTTTTCAAAGAGCAGGGACGCGCTGGCCCTCGATTGATGTGCTATGCTGCTAGTAGCCCCACTCTGGACGACCCAACCTTGGTTCTCTGAGCTGATGCAGCTGTCCAGTACAGCCCCATGGCCAATACCGCTGCGGAAAGATCTCCTCACGCAGCTGAAGGGCGCGCTCTGGCATCCCCACCCCGAACTTTGGGCCCTTCATGTATGGCCCCTCAACGGGTACCCGGGAACCTCCCTGAGGGAGTGTTAAAGACCATTACGGAAGCCAGAGCGCCCTCAACCAGGCGCCTTTACGCGCAGAAATGGTCAGTGTTCTCCACCTGGTGCAGGACATGGAACCTAGACCCTCACTTATGTGACGTGACGGAGATACTCTCCTTCCTACAGGAGCGTTTAGATGCGGGCAGATCCCCGTCTATGCTCAAAGTGTATGTGGCAGCCATTGCAGCTTCTCATGCTCCGGTGGCCAGCCTATCACTGGGAAAAAACGAACTGGTCATTCGTTTCCTTAACGGAGCTAGTCGGATGAACCCTCCCCGACCCCCTTCAATCCCTTCCTGGGACCTGTCTACGGTCCTAGAGGCCTTAAAGGGCCCCCCTTTTGAACCGCTTCAGTCTGTCGATATGAAGCTTCTTTCGTTCAAAACCGCTTTTCTACTGGCTCTGGCCTCAGTCAAGCGAGTGGGGGATTTACATGCGCTATCTGTAAGCGCTGACTGTCTCGAGTTTGGGCCTAATGACTCCAGAGTCATTCTCAGACCAAGACACGGCTATGTCCCCAAGGTGCTCTCAACACCGTTCAGAGCACAGGTCATCTCGCTGTCAGCCCTTTCCTCGCAAAGCGACGAAAGCAACGCGAGCTTCATCTGCCCCGTCAGGGCTCTCAAAACCTATATTGCGCGTTCCGCCTCATTCAGGAGGTCGGACCAGCTCTTCATATGCTTTGGTGGGCGCACCCGAGGTCTCGCCACCACGAAGCAGAGCCTATCGCGATGGATAGTAGACACTATCTCGCTGGCTTACAAATCTAAAGGCCTTCACTGCCCGTTCGGCATCAGAGCCCATTCCACCCGAGGTATGGCCTCGTCATGGGCGTGGTCCTGCGGGATACCACTGGATGATATCTGTGCGGTGGCAGGCTGGGCCTCTCCGTCCACATTTATTAGATTCTATAATCTGCAAGTCCCTGCCCTGCAGGCCAGGGTACTTTCTATATAGACGTGCTAAGCCTTATCACGTCCCCCTTTTTTCGTTCCCTATATAAAGCTCACTAAGGTTTGCTGTTGGGACTGGGATTTCTCCTGCTATAAAGCCCCGGGCTCTCGCCTCGGGCTGTGACAGGTCGAAGTTCCCGAGCACGCACGGCGTTTTACATTGTGTTCCCATAGCGTAAGCTAGCTTACGCAGTACGAGAGTACTCTCGAAAGGGAACGTACTCGGTTACTAACGTAACCTCGGTTCCCTGAGATGAGGGAACGAGTACTGCGTAACCTGCCGTGCTATGTGCTCGGACCGGGTGATCGCTTCAGTCGATTTAAAACCTGATCCCTATGGCAAAGCGGTGGCTTATATAGTTCCAGCCACGCCTATTTTGGCGCGCTCTGACGTCCAATGGGCGCGAAGCGCCCCCATTGGTTCGTTCCTCTCCGCCGCCTCACCATAGGTTGCTGCAGTTGCCACAGCACAGCCAATAAGCGCTGCAGCACTGCGTTTTACATTATTTAAAAATTAAGGATAATTTTTGGCTTCATATTCTCGAGAAAAGGGTAAGCGTAAGCTAGCTTACGCAGTACTCGTTCCCTCATCTCAGGGAACCGAGGTTACGTTAGTAACCGAGTACGTTCTTTTTAGCAACA
Organism: Carassius carassius; assembly: GCF_963082965.1. Classification (NCBI taxonomy): domain Eukaryota; kingdom Metazoa; phylum Chordata; class Actinopteri; order Cypriniformes; family Cyprinidae; genus Carassius; species Carassius carassius. The sequence goes on from NC_081800.1 coordinate 11,588,321, forward strand.
TTATATGACCCTTTTAAATCCAACAAACAGCACTGACATGAACTAACTTTTATTTAATAATTTATTACATTTTGATACAAACTTACTTTGTATACATAAAAAAAGAAAATAAATATTTTTAAATTAAAAAAAAATAATAAATACAAAAAAAACTGATCATTGTAGCTTCAAAGTTTAAACTGTTATTTTAGTATTTATATACTCTTATAGTATTAATACTTTGATCACTTATATTTTCAGCTTTAGTTATACTAATTTATGTGCTTTTTGTCTTTTTATTAGTTTTAAAAATATATTTTTATTTAGTTTTTTTAATACGTTTTTTCTTGTTAGTACTTAAACCTAAACTTCTTTTTCAGTTAGTTGTTGATTTATGATTTCTTCTTCTCTCTTTCTATTTAATATTAATATATATATTTTTTCAGATTTATTTCAGTTACTGTGATATTTAAGTCTTTTTTAACTAAGATACAGTATATTATAAAAATTATAAAAAATATTAAGATAAATACAAATGTTCAGATATTTTTTGAGAAAGAGACTCAATTACATCTTCCGCAGTTCCCAGGCAGTTGTGTACATGGTAGGTTAAGCTCTCATTGGAATTATAGATAGTTCAGTTATTAAAACATTTTCTTAAGAAAAATAACTTGACCAGATGTTGTCTACACTTTTACTGTCACACGGTAGCATTCACACAATCATAGTATGACCTCCTTAAACTAAAATAAAGCAGCTTTGTGTCTGTCAGCCGAGTTGACGGCAGTATGCAGCTGAGCTTGAATGACAGGCAGGAGAGGAGAAGGTTCATTAATGCTGTCAGGTCATTCTCTCTGGTTTCAGCAAGTCACTGATCCTTATCTGATTCAAGCGTAGGGCAGCTATGGACAGATACCCCCCCCCCCCCCCATACTGAAGAGTGAAGCTATTTACATTAAACCAGCCTGTCAGCCTTACAACATACCATCTAAATAGATAGGCAGACGTGAAGCCATTTGAACCTGATGGTTGTCCTTGTCTACATCTGAGGATGAAAAGATGACCGTGTCCCCCCAACATGAGCCTACAAGACAATAAAGAGACTGTGTGGGAGAGACCAAGTACCGATAAACGCATGATCACCTAATGGAAATGTTATTAAAAATGCAAGGCCATTAACAAATGACATTTTCCCAGTGTGCGTTCTATTTGATCATGAGTATGTTTGCCGAGTTAATCTGGAGGACCAGGAGCGAGATATTGAGGCATGTGTGTTCCCCACCCCTTTACACACATTGTCAGGCATCCCCCTCTTCTATAATGACTGCACGTGTGGGCAGCGGCTGATTATAGATGCATTTGATGATAAAAAGACGAAGGTCCTTCTCTCCCCTTTTTGGAATGCATGCTCCCATAGTACTCGTATGTATACTACATAGAGCATGTGATTTTTCAGTATGTTTAGAATACCTGGCTATTGTTGTACATTTTACTAAAGTATGGATAGAAAAACACAACATACTGTGTTATCCACAATACAGTACACCCAACTTTCAGTTGCTGTGTAACAAATGAATTGGGATGTCACTGTTGTTTAAATGGTTTCTAAACTGCTTTGTTACTAAATAGTTTGCTTGCTAGAATTGAGTATGAAAGATTTCTTTTTAAATCTGCTATAGAATATTGGGGCTAATTCTTTGCCTTTATCTATTGATATACCTTTAAATAAGTACTATATACAGTACATACTTAAATAGGCAGAAACATGTACAACAATGGCCAATGAATATCTAATATAAGCCAAAACATCACCTGGTTAATCTTCTAGTTATTTACCTGGTGGCTAATGAATCTAATGAAGAAAAGCACTTGCTTCCACATTGCACAATAAGGTGGATACAGAGAACACTGAGGTGGTTGTAGTAGACTGTATGCTAGTATTTGAGTCTTGGCCTGTGTGTGTGTGTGTGTGTGTGTGTTGGGGTGCTCTATTGAAGGTCTCATTTGCTGTGAGAGAGGACGCTTTCCACTGAGCCAAGGCCAGAGGTTGCTTAATTATTAACTGCCACCCCTCAACGCCACCCTCAAATAACAAGGGTTTGAATTAATCATTACACTTATAGGTTTGTGCCCATGACCGATGGCTAACCATGTGTTTTGTTTGCAGGAATGACACCCTGCTGTGATTTTAGCACATAGGCATGTTCATTATCTCTGGGCAATTAAATTGTAGACTCTTGATCATAAGGTTGCTTTACTTTTAATGATTTGTCTGTGTGTGTGCTGTGGACTCTTGGATGCAGTCAGGGATGATGAGGTGGCACACTTCACCACACACAAAACACACACTGCCTGTTCCAGCATGCTTAGCGTTTCAAGCCTTGGTGTGAGTGCTGTGTGAAAGAGTATTTGTGTACCCTCTCGCAGGAACCGCGCATCTCTCTCTGATTGTTTTATTGAGAGTTGCTAGGGTGCATTTCAGAGAAGACGTTTAAAGGTTGCTCCATAAATCTCCAAAATGCCCCTGAAATTTGGACCCGGTGCTATCAGTGCCTTCTGCTTTTACTGGAGGGTGAATAAAACTCCCTATTGGAGAAAGGAGATAAGATAAACTATTGTAAAAGGGGCACTCTGCCGTGCCTGTTTGCTCTTCTAAATTTAAAGCAGGTGTGTTCATGGCACCCAGTGACCTTGGTTTCTCTGCTGAGAAAGGGTGACAAACATGGGTGTCACCTCAAGAGAGATTGAGTAATGTAACGCTTGCCTTAAAGGAACGGTTCACCCAAAAATGAACATTCTGGCATTTACTCACCCTCATGTAGTTCTAAACATTTTTGACTTTCTTTATTCCATAGAACATAAAAGACATACTGCAGAATGTCCAGAGTTCTGATTTTCATCATGTGTGGTGTTGCTTTAGAGGAAAAAAAAAAAACACAATTAAAAAAAATATAATAATGAATAAAAAAAAACCTTATGCATGATATTCCAAATCCAAGTTTCTTTTTTTATTACTTTAATTTCACAGATGAAGAAAGGGTTGTTATATATATAAGACGGTTTCATCGGGCGCACGCGCCTGGACCTAAGTTAACTTCCGGTCTGTGTTGTGTATATCGGTCTGCCTAGCGGTGCCGTCTACAAACGCAGTTAAAGTCAAGGTGATGAGTAGACTGAAGTTGGGGTCAGGTGGTTGTGCTGCGGGATGTGTTTCCCATACATTTATTTATTTTTGGAGACTCGCCACAATTTTAAAACTGATCGATTTTCAAAAAGGCTTCGTTGAATAAACAAGAGTAACGTTACGTACTGCACGTTTAATAATAATAATTCCGTACATTTATATGTTTAAATATCAAAATGAGGCACAGGTGTTTTTATATCGGTGTATTTCTGAAGGAAGACTTGCATGTGCCTGATAAAGCAGCGTGTGAGCGTACCAGCTCTGCTTTGTTTACAGCTGTTACTGGGGAAACCTCTATTTCTCGCGCTTTGTCTATGCTTTAAAACATCTCCTGCTGGCAAAGAATGAATTTGCATTTTCATTAAGTCCGCCTGATCCACGCAGCAAACATATTTTGTTTGTTATAAAAAAATGTCTACTCTAGAGGGACTTGGCTGTTATTGATTCTATTTGGAAGTCTACCGGAGGTTAAGTTAGGTCCACAAAAGCGCTGTTGTTACCGTTGAAACAGTCTATATATACATGTATGTATATGTGTATACAATGAGTATCAGACAGTAGTATAATATAGAGGATTAATACCAGTATCAAAGTCTTTCCCATGAACATTTAAACACTGGAATAACAATGACATATTCATTTAGTTTTTCTTCATATGGTTCATTTAAAAAAACTTTCAACATGGTGGGAAAATGTGCACATTTGAACAACCTCATCTTACTCTGAGCTTTGACTTTGGAAGTACTTACCTCATCTTTTATGATGTTATTATTTTCAATCAAGGAATCTAATCTTCTATCAAATTATATATGATTCATTATTTTCTTTTGCTTATTTGCATGTTTGCTAGATCTTGTGCTAATGCTTTACTTGAGAAAAACCTAGACCATTACCAAGGACCTGTGTGTCTTAATAATAGTCAAAAGAGGCTAGAAGCAAAAGCCACAGTAATCCACAATGGCAAAAATAAATGAATAAATAAAATGGCAAAAATGTTTTGCATTATAAATTCAGAGAAAAAAAAATGCTGAAATAGATGACCAGATGAAGAGGACAAAGGGTTTATCAAGCACTTGACAAATTCAAACTACTTAAAATATTTATACAACAAATCAGAGTAAAACAATTTTACCAAAACTGTTTATGGCGATTGTTATGGTATGGTGATTACTGACTTGTGAAGTCTTTATCATGACCGAAAGGTCACGGGACATGTTTGTCACCATATTATGGAAAAGAGCACCCGGGAAGTTCTTCAATAAATCATATTTTATTTTCCGTAGAAGACAAAGTCTTAATGATGACAGAATTATCTTTTTTGGGTGAAGTATTGCTTTTATATGTGGTGCTCCAACTGCAGCAAGGGCTTTTGGAAAAATAGCTGGCCGTATTAAGAGGCGAATAAGCTAGAATCAAGTGTCGACCTTTGGCACATTTTCTGTGTTAATATTGGTGTGATGTAGCTCTAGAGAGGGCTCCATTAGAAAGTTGTGAAAGGCACAGATGTGAGCTGGAGAGATAGAGGAGAGGCGGGATAACATGGGATCACCCGGTGACCCAGCTGTTGGTGACAAACAGATGTGAGTCTAGCACAGATTTGCTAAGAAGTAAGCCTGTCACACCCACCAACTATCCCATCCTAACCAGGCTGGAGGATCAGCTGTATGGGTCTGTACATTATACTCACCCTCTCTGTATCTTTCCTGCACTGCTACTGAAAACCCTCTTATTAATGTTAATGAGGCCTGCGGCCAGGCTTTTACACTTTTAACCCTCATCCGGTTCAGTCAGTAATCTCATGGACGCTTGACAAGGGAGAGAGTTTTTTTTTTTTTCTACACAAAGACTGATCTCTTATATTGTACAGAATGTGTAAAAATACTTTATTCTAATCCACTCATCAGGAGGTTGTACCTCTAGAACCACTACAATTACTTGTTCAGACAACCTGAAGACCTGTATAGTTACAGTGACCTAGGTGGTGAATTTGTTATACAAACAGTGTAACAAAGAATTGATGTTAGTAGGGGTCCACAATATATCGATACAACATTGATTATTGGACATATTGGATTGTTTTTTTCTGTATCAGTTAACACTGGATATGCACTACCATAAATTATATATATATGTCATCTGTTTAAGTTATATTAAGCTTTAAAATTCTGCATAATTAAGGGTGTGGCCACTTGAGTGACAGGTGGATCGCCGCTGCTGTCACTGCCGGTGAATTAGGTGGGCGTGGCTTCAGTAACCAGCTCCCACCTTTTCCCCCATTTCGATAATCCGGGAGTGACGCTTAGTGATGCGCTGCCAAGATTGCGACAGTCAGCTCAGTCCACTTTGAGCTTCATAAACGCTCTTCGGGAACCTATGGGTGATGTCACTACGTCCATGTTTTTAAACGGTCTATGATTATCACCCATAACATTAAAATAATTGAGTTATTGGCCAGTACTTTCCTATTGTCGCATCCCTAGAATTTTCTGGAGATTTTGCCATTCTGAGAGTAGTGAACACTACAGCACAGCATTCTAACATCCTAAAAATTTGTCTCATAATGAGAAAAAAAAATGTAGACCAATAAATCAACCTCACTACAACCTTGTACGTAGTGTATGTTTGAGTCCGTTTACCTGCCTGTTGTGTGTGGATCTAGCAGTTTGAACGTTAGCACCATTAGTATCACGGTTTGAAATTGACTACTGATAATGATGTTAGAGGACATACAAAGGCTAATGCCGGGTAAAATCCTCTTTTAGATCACCCTCCGATGTAATGCCTTGTCATGTATCTGTTGTAACAGCAAACCTATTAGTCATACAGGATTAAACCATAGTCTGTATATAAACACACAATATTTGCTATGCATTGATATGGTTTGGTCAATAGCAGTCATCAGGATCCTATCCTCTTTGCCAAAGAACTTCCTGTTTTTTCCACAAGAAGTGCTGCAAAAGTACTGATGCCTTAGACCTCCTCTATCAGCACTGGGAGACTTGCGCATTAGTGCAAGTGGGTTTGTGTGTAATTCTGCCCCCTACCTGCCGAGATGATTGGACGTTGTTTTGTGCTGAAGGGAAATTAGATCAGATAATGCTTTTCTACAATTTTGCTTCTGACCCACAACTAATGCACACACACGTGTACAGTAAATGAAGTCTAAAAATGAATGCAACCGGACCTGTAGATTTCATCCAGTCAATGACGTGAGCCATTTATATTGAATATAAGCAACCAATTAAAATTCTTCTCATTTATAAAAGTTAATGTTTCCATTTTAACTGCTCCCCGGTTTGTTTCAATGAAGACCTGCAGAAACCGTCAGTCATGCGGTTTCCAAAACATTTAATGTAATTATTTATTACGTCTCCTGCCCTGAGAAGAGAAATCACTTGACTACCTTGAACGTCTCCACTGATCTTGGATGATCAAAGCTGATGTTGAGAGAGATGTACTTACCTGCATTAAAGCTGCTGTACTAGCATAATTAAGTTCATTAAAGCTTTATCATGAAAGTCATTAATGATACAAGCTGGCAGTTGCTATAGCAGGTCTTTATGTGTGTCCTCTAGCAGCAGATGCACAGGGATTTTCCTCTTAAACTGACAGTGGGTGTTTAGCCTCAGAAAATAAATTGCCTAATGATATTGGCACTAATTATAAAACTGCTACTAAATTTACCCACGGCTTAATAGAACGGGGTTACTCTTCCTAAACTGAAATGTATTTTGTGGAAATTAAAAACTCTAGAAATCTTTGTAGCCAAAACATATAAACTCTGCACAAGCTCCCATTTCTGCTGTACTTAAAAATAAAAAAATAATTTAAACTGGTTTATTTTACTATTATTGACATTTGTGTTGTCATGATACTGGGATTTCAAACTTTGATACGATACCTTGAAAAATATCAATATTCGATACCATTTTCGATGCCACAGAGAAAAAAAACTGTCTCAATATTAAGTTTTTTTTTAAATATATATATAATCTAAAGATAAATATAACAAGTACTGTTAACATCAGTCAGTCAAGCATTATAATATGATATCTGGATAATCAAGTATTATTTAATGATAGAACTTTAATTTTAATTAAAACTTGGTTACCATGTATGAATGCATAGACATTTTAACTGAATTTGGGACTGATGGTGGTGCTTTGTTAATCATGCAGTGTTTCTGTAAAAACAAAAAGGGAAAAACTAAAAAGAATACTGATGATGATGATGATAATAATAATAGTAATACGAATTCTACTAATAAGAACAGTAATGGATTCATGAATATTAATCAGGTTGTCTTCGTTCTGTCAAACTGATTTGCTCAGGTGAGCACCAGCCTATGAGATTGCCGTTTGCGCATTAGTTCCGCCCACTACTAAGGAACTCCGTTATTTTTACAGGAAAACAAGGAAAATACAACAAACAGGAAAATACAACAAAGAATATCGTTTCGCGTTTTTTCTGCATGTATGTAAGACTCGCTCGCTCTCTCTTTCTCTCTCTCATACTTTGCGTGTGTGAGAGAACGAGACGACGAGTTGTGCGCCTTCACACTAGAGCTCACGGTACGTCAAATACAGATGCACAGCACATCCATTGAGAACTGCTTTGTTCTTTATCAACCAAAGCTGGTCGGGGGGGTGCCGCACTCACCATCTTTCTATTCACTTTTGCTGTTTCACCAGCGTGAATGAGACGAGACGGGCACTGCAGAGAAGTGAACGTGACCGCTCGGCTAATATCGGTGCATCGATAATTAGAGAAAATTAGTATTGGTACCATTCAGATATTTGAGTATCGATATTTATCAAAATATCAACACTTATTGAAATACAGAACTGTAAAATTTTAATTCTCTTATACTCATTTTATTTGATCAAAAATATAGTAATATTGTGAAATATTATAATTATATTTTAATGTATTTAAAAAGTAACTTATTCCTGTGATGCAAAGGGGAATTTTCAGCGTCATTTCTCCAGTCTTCAGTGTCACATGATGCTTTAGAAATCATTCTAATATGCCGATTTGCTGCTTAAGAAACATTTAGTATTATTATCAATGTTAAAACCAGTTGTTTTGCTTAATATTTGAATGAAAACCATGATTTATTTTTTCTGGATTCTTTGATGAAAAGAAAGTTTAAAAGAATGGCATTGATTTGCAATACAAATCTTTTACGATCATTATAAATGTCTTTTAATTTCAACTTTTGATCAGTTCAATTAATCTTTGTTTGAATAAAAAAATCTTAGTGACCCTAAACTCAAAATGACAATTATTTCTGACTCGTGAAAGCCATGTAAGATCAGCTATGGAAGCATTATTCTTATTATTAAAATAAAAATTATTTAGAAATATAAACTTAATGAAAATATTTACAGCATAGACTGCATTTGTACCAGCATATTTAAAAATGTAAACTCGTAACTCTCCGTAGCCTGTATCCAAACGTCATGTTTTTGGTTAATGGTAGATTGCACTTTGCAGTGTTGAGTGAAGACACAAAGCCGTTTAGTAAAACCCTGAAAATGTGAGGTCATTTTTAATTTTCACCTTCACTGTTCCCCTCCCTTTCTCCTCTTTGTCGTGATCCCTTCACAGTTTATCTTCCAAGCAGCCTTGAGGACGAGGTCGGTTGAAATGTGTGTTTCTGGGTGGGTTTGTGTTTTAGGGTTATGACTTGGTTTAATCCTCATCACACACAGATACTATTCTTAATATGAGTACAAACTACCGTCTGTGTCAACATCATACCATTACATGTCACTCCAAGTTAATTCAGTTTATTCCCGCTGTATATAGAGGGCCGTAATCAGACATTGAAGGGATCTCCTGACAGTCAATCAATATGGTGTTTTCTCTGGTTGATTCATACACATTCTATTAGCCAATAAAGTGAAAATTGTAGTTTTGTACAAATTCACATCAAGGCAAAGCGGCAAGTACTTAATCATTACTAGAAAAGAAGCTGATTTATTGTCATAGCTCTTTATTGTAAGAGTTTAGACCGAATGTAGTGTGTGCAAAGCATATAACAGTTCTTTAAATGTCAAGTAGACACAGGAGGTGAATAAAGACACAAAATGTGAATTAAAATGTTTAAAAATGACTAGACGTTTTATACACATTTACGTTTGCTTTATTTTGCCAGTCAATCTGTACAGACATTTCTCTTGACATAAATGTTTAAATGTGCTTTTGATATTTAATATTAAATAGAAGTGACCAATTCAAGCAATTGATTCAAATGGTTGTGAACAAAAAAAATTAACACATTGTAATTGCTGCTAATTGGCTCGTTTATTTTCCCACTGTTTTTCCATTAAATGTAAGACATACTTTTCTAATTTGTTGGAATTTTATCCAGATATTTCCGTAATATCTTTTGGTAGCAAGAGCACACGTTTATCTTATATTTCAAATGGTTTTGGTTTTGGTTTGCAGTGTATGTGTAGCTTCTACAACGCTCTTATTAAAGCTTATATATTATCTTTTTTCTTAGTGTGAAGAATGTTTTAGTAATCCGAAGAACCTTTCTAAGAAAAACTCATATTTGTGAGAAAGTTGCAATAGCCTTTTTTAAAAATAGATATTTTTATTCTGTGGTGTGGAAATAAAAATAAATTAAAAAAATCCATAAATTGTGGACTTTTCTTCCAGTTATAAACCCACAATTGCAAGTTACTGTCTCACAATTTTTTTTTTTTTTTTCTCAGATCTATGAATTTTTGCTTTTCTCAGTTTAGTCTGAGCTGTATGGAAGGCATTTTCTGCCAAATTTAAATAAATAAATGAAATGATTAAAATTAAAACCAGATTAACGATTTCATTACAGAAAACTGTACGCAAAATATGTGACAAAATTGAGAATTAAATTAAATGATTTCATTTTCACGGTGACATACCTGTCAAATTGAAAAATAAAATGCAATTGGTGATTTCACATTTCATTTTCAATACAGTCTCGAGGCAAGACTGCCAATATTAAAATGAAAAGCCAAACGTGAAAAAGAAACTACACATACAGTTTTTACAAAGCTCTTTATTAACGCTCACGCAATAATAGTGACACAATTCAAATTTAAATGTAAAATTTACTTGTCATTTTAATTCCTCTTTTATTTCACTGTTTTAATTTCGTTTTCATTTTCAAAGACAACCTGCATGCAAATTATATGTTAATGAGTGGGTGTGGCTTATTCAAGTAACGGCGCTAGAGACAGTCGTCGAAGTCTCGTGTGCATGAGTTGAATGGTCATTGAAACAATGTGTGAAACGACATTTAAAATGTGAATATATTGTAATCGAGACATGGCAAATCTGTTAGTGAGCTTTTGCGGGAAGCTGCTACAGCATTAGAACGTGGAAGAAACAACCAGCCTGACCAGCATGCGTCAAAGCCTCGACCCACTGCAGTTCCTCGGCCTGAGCCTCCACGAGACTCCCCGGAAAATCTGCTGTCTGGCACTGCACAACCTCACTAAGACCAATTACAAATCGAAGGTCGACATCGGAGTTTGTGACGGCTGCAAAATGTCCAAGTGTATCCAAGATAGATTCAACTCGTAGCAAAATGAAGTCATTATCATCCGAAATGTTTGCTAGCTGGTTTAATTCTGCGGCTATACTGGCCATAACCGCCATTATAGCTCCTCCACGTAACAACGTAATTGAGCCACACCCACTCATTAACATATAATTTACATGCAGGTTGTCTTTGAAAATGAAAACGAAAATTAACAGTGAAATAAAAGAGGAATTAAAATGACAAGTAAAATTTACATTTAAATTTGAATTGTGTCACTATTATTGCGTGAGCGTTAATAAAGAGCTTTGTAAAAACTGTATGTGTAGTTTCTTTTTCACGTTTGGCTTTTCATTTTAATATTGGCAGTCTTGCCTCGAGACTGTATTGAAAATGAAATATGAAATCACCAATTGCATTTTAATTTTCAATTTGACAGGTATGTCACCGTGAAAATGAAATCATTTAATTTCATTCTCAATTTTGTCACATATTTTGTGTACAGTTTTCTGTAATGAAATCGTTAATCTGGTTTTAATTTTAATCATTTCATTTATTTATTTAAATTTGGCAGAAAATGCCTTCCATAGAGCTGTGCGAACTGAGCCAAAAAGTCACAATGACCTTTGTGTTTGTTTATCCTGTTGTGGAAATAAGCTTCCATACAATAAAGAACCTTTGTTTTTAAGAATGAATAATTTTTAATGCAACCAAAAAGGGAGAACAAGCCAACCACAGTAGGGAACCATCATATTGGCACCCATTAGTTGTTCAAGAAACTTGTTAGAAAAATAGTTTAGATTGATGGTTTATATCCAAATAAAGGGCTGCTGCTTGTGTTTTCTTCTGTCCACCCAGCAGCACTCCTCCTCCTCCTCTCCTCCTGATTTGGTCTCCTATTCCTGTGATGCGGCACTGCCCTATCTGACGGTGGTGCCTATACCACACACGCACAGCACCCTGTCTTAAAACCAGCACTCTGACCGGCCTGCCTCATTTCTTTTGTCTATCCATCAAAGATATGGAGCTCGCATTTTGTGTCATTTATGTGTATGTCTATGAAAACACTGTTCTGTTCTCACTCTACCCACATTGGCACCTATAATTCTATTCGATTTTGGTTTATTCCAAAAAAAAAAAAAAAAAAAACCCTGTTCCACACACAATGGGCACACAGTGTAAATCCACAGCATGGTAATTTCCTGCTGCCTGAATCAGCCGTGTCTGGACTCAAATTAAAGATGCATGCGGAATGTCCTTTAGAAATGCATCTGGAGACGCAACCGTCTGCATTATTCTGCCCACTCACTGTTGCGAGTCAGCCGACAGGCAGCGGTCTGGAGGGAAGGAGGCACAGCATATGGAGGTCTGGAGGAGTGTTTGTTCGCCATACAAAGATGATGAGAAATTGTATTTTGCATCAAGTTGAAGCCTGTGCACCGTTGTGGACAACAATGACAGAGAGGAGGTGTGGTGGTGGTGGGGGGACTATGAAAATGAGTCCTTGGTTTGGGCAACGCTGTCTAGCACTGCCTCAGGCTGGAGCAAGATAGTGTTACTGTCAGAAAACAAAGGTCACTTACACAAACTGCATATTCTACTGAATAGATCCAAACTTTTCTTTGGTTCACCCTTTATTGGTTGTTCCGTGTAGTTAGGTTGTCAATTAGCGGCAGGACCTGTTTGAACGTAAATGAGACTGTTCTCTAATAGAATCCAGAGTCCTTGATTGGCTGTCACAGGTCATAAAGACTTCATAATGACTGCTGGATTGCAGCGGGCTGCAGTAAAGGTGCTATCAGTGTGCTGTTGCTAATGGCCAACGTGGAGCCAAAATAACAGTGCTGTTTTGTTCCCACATCAATTCTGTTCTGACTCTCAATCACACGCTGAATAACAAATGTCTGTTTATGCCCCATTGCCCCAGCGAGCGCGCACACACACACACACACACACACACACACACACACACACACAGGGAATAATCACTCTACAGCACTGCTGTGTTTGCTTTCTTTCACCATTTCTTTCTACATTTCTGTTTTTCTTTATTGCTTTCTTTCTGAATTTCTTGAGCTCTGCATTGCTTTTTTTCTGTTTATTTCTTTCTGCATTTTTTTTTTCTAAATGTCTTAATTTCTCTCTTCACTTACATTTCTGAATTCCTTTTTCATTATTGCTTTATTTCTGAACATCATTATGCATCTTAATGAATTTTAGTTCTGCATTTCTTTCTGTATCAGGTTTTTTTCTTTAACGCTCTCTTTCTGCATTTCAATCTGCCTTTTTCTTTGATTTTCTTTCTTTTTGATTTTTTTTTCTTTATGAACTTTAGTTCTGAATTTTATTTTAGTTCTGTGTTTCTTTATGCATTTCTGTATTTTTTTTCATTTGTAATTATGTATCTATCTTTTTGCATTTCTTCCTAAATTTCTACATCTTTTCTGCATTTCATCCTAATTTCGTTCATTTTGAATTACTGAATTTCTCACTTTTGCACTTTTTTTCTGCATTTCTTTCAGAATTTCTGCATTTTTTTGTTGCCTTCTGGGTTTCCTTCTGCAGTTCTTCCCATATGCATTTCTTCAGCATGAATGATATGAATGATATTGATAGTGTTGAAGTTAGGTTCTTGCCAGTTAGATTTACAGCGTTTTGCATGGAAGACAATAAAACATGCAAAAAAAAAAAAGAATTATATACATTTATTCTGAAGTGAAGAGCTGAAAAATTTCACCAGCCATAAGGACCAGACGATCAAAGAGACTTGGGGTTGCAGTGTAGGCAAATAAGCAAGTTAAGCAACCACCCAAATTTTCTTCAAAAATTGTAAAAGTCGAATTTCTGTTCCCTTTATTTGTTTATGAAAATATACTCATGCTTTAGGATGGTCATGATTATTATCAAAATAGATGCACAATGGTGGCTTTCATGTGGTGGGGATTTGGGACAATCTTTTACACATCTATGTGGCTGCAGACAGCGTTTCTGCACAAACACTCCCTACCCATCCTCCTCCGTTGCAATCCATTAAAATGAAAGGCTGTTAGTCATTAAGAAAAAGGGAGAGGAGAAGAGGCTTTGTGTCATATGGGTCCAAATAAAAGGCCTCTACCTCTGTCTGACTTTGCCTCCTCCTCCTCCTCCACTCTCTATATATCCTCTCCTCCTCCAATCTCCATCTCTGGAATGTGGCAGTGACCCATCAGCATCCAACACAGGAACTCAGAACAGCCTGTCTTGCTCTGGGCTTTGCTTCTGCGGTATGCAGTCATTCTGGCACTTCAAAAGATGTTGTGCATGTCTGTGCATGTAACTTTCATTGTGAAAACCAGTGAATTTGAAATAATTTGTCAAGTACATGATTGTGGTAATTAGGATTCCACAGGAAGCTTGTTGATGTCACGGCCAGGTCTTCGGCAGGCAGGCACTGTTCATTTCCCCTGCCTCAGGCTACAATAAGAGCTAGTGCTCGTGCTTGAAGGGTGGGTGGAGTGGGTGACACAGGGTGAGAGAAAAGGTGAAACGTGCCACTCCTACGTATTTGCTTGCTGAATCGCTTCTTAGACGAGAGGAGCCACAGGCTGCGTCTGCACTCTCATGTGACCTCAGAGTTATGTGGGCTGCTCTGACTGCAGCTCATCCAGAGCTACTGGCAAACACACACAGTTGTGTGAATTCTAACAGGTTAGGCCAGTGAGTGTGTGCATGGGGACATCTTTCTGACGTGACATTTAACGAGCGTTCCCTGAGGTATCTGAAGTGCTTATCACAAGTGTGCATTCCCTCCATTTCTGGCACCACCGCTTTGGTCTCATTAGGGCTGTCACGATTGTGAAATTTTATCTAATGACTAATTGTCATACAAGTAATTGCACTTAATAACCCATTTCCTGTTTTGTTAATGTAACTTATAAACTTTACAAAGTAGTAATTTATTCACATTGTACATACTGGGGTAGAATGACGTGAATTAAAAAATGTTCAGTAACAATTTGTTTATTTTATATTGTTATAGATCACATTATTAGTAAGTTGATACAACAAAGGGGGCAGATATGCTCCTGTATGACTCTAACTGCCAAAATACCAACACAATAACATGCTCATATAGTGACGTGAAGCACAGATCGTGCCAGTCCCTGAGTCCACTTCATAGGTGAATAAAGAAATGCCATGAAATGCACACTAAGATTATTTTTGAAAGATATATTTAGGAGTTTAAAATGCACAGTATGTGATGTTATTTGAGATGATCACAATCAGAGCAGATAATAATCTCAGAAAATGTAAATGTGTGTTATAAGAGCTCAGGAAGAGGAGCGAGAAGGGAACAGAGGTGCAGAGATGGGAGAGGTTTCTTTATGGCTCAGTGTGTTATCTTTTGGCATGTGAGCGGCTGTGCAGGGGGGAGCAGCTCTCACCCTTTCAAGGCCACAGAGAGAGAGAGATAAAGATGGAGGGAGGGGAGTTAAGAGTACTGTGATACACTCCAGCAGCTCAACATGGCTACACTACCCCAGGAGAGGATGTGGAAAGGACAGCCAGGGATGGAGCAGGAGAAAGAGAGGGTTGTAGGTCATGTGGCATGATTTGGAAGGAGGGAAGAGAGGAATAGAAGAGCGAGATAATGGGAGATTATTCAGAAGATGGGCAGAGTAACTAGAAAGAGGACGACAGAATTTAGCTCTGATAGATTTGGTGATTTAAGTTTGTGTGTGTCTGTGTGTGTGCACTTAACATCCTGGATCTCATCTGAAGAGGTTCAAACTAAAATTGGGGTTGTGTTTGAAAAATTTACTGTAAGTGTGGTTGTCTTTAGTATGGACTATGATTACTTTAAATTATACGTCATACAATAACATTTAAAGGTTTGGGGTCAGTTGAAAAATAGAATATTGAGACCAGATGCATTTAATTGATCAAAAGGGACATTAAAGACATTTATAATGTTACAAAATGTTTCAACTTTAAATTACTGTTCTTTTAAACTTGAATACATATTCTTCATAAAAATATTAAGTAGCACAACTGTTTTCAACATTGATAATAATCAGAAATGTTTCTTGAGCAGCAAATCAGCATATTAGATGATTTCTGATGGATCATGTGACACTGAAGACTGGAGTCATGATGCTGAAAATTCATTATTATTTAAAATAAATTGATAATTTAAATTGAAAACTATTTATAATAATTGAAAACTGAAATCGTAATACTATTTCACTAATTTACCATTTTACTTTGATCAAATAAATGCAGGTTTGTATAAGAGAATTTCATATTTTCATGAGCTCACATGCATGAGAGAGACAGTGGTCCTGCAGTGTGTAATGAGACGGAGAGGCTGAATATTAAACATGATGAAAATTCTAATGGGGAACAGCCGCAGAATGCCAGTGACCCCGATTAAGATCACCTTTCTGCTTAATCTTTCATGAGGAACAAAAATGGGAGCAAATTTAATTTACAATAGAGACAAGAGGAAGGATGACCAGAGATGCCAATGCTGCATTGGAGGACATCGCAGGATGCTTATCAATGAAATTGATGTTTTGTGAGCCCATGTTTGTGTGTGAAGTATGAGCAGTGCTTTAATTATTTGTGATTTAATTTTGTGAATTTTGAGGTCCCAGAACAATGTTAGTGAGACATCTCACAGATTTTGTGGGGACACGGATGTCAAGTGTAGAAGAATACACTTGACAAACATGACAAAACACTCATCAAAAGTCAATACAGTATAGCTGTCCACGCTGGAAGCTTTGCTAGACACTTGCAGTGTAAAGACATTTTTTGATTTATGGACAAAGAAGTCTAGTTGTGTTGCTCTGTGACTCTAAACTGTGTAGATTGGGAGAGTCAAAGCACCATAGTGGTGGTTCTCTTTCTTAAAGGGGTCATGAATTGAGAGACTTTTACTTTTTATATATATACACGAGATCATATTAAAAGAATATCCTGGAATTTCTGAACTGAGAACATCCTTGTTACTGAAATAAAAGCTTTTATTGACACCAGGCCCAGTGAACCCCAGATCCTGGATTATGAATGGCGATAGATAGGTTAACACCACCTCCATAGAAGAATATCAGCGTCAAATTCTGTAGCCCCACCCACTGATTCGCACATGTGATGTCATACACCAATCAGTGCTGATTCAGATATTTGGAATGCGTGGTTAAACTTTTTTTTAATGAGGTTTCAGCTGACATGAGTAAAACATTGAGATTTGTTCACTTCATTTCACCGCAGATTCCCTTATAAACAAGACACAGGTTGACACTGGATTTGCAGAGAGACTGAGATTAAAAAGCAGTGCTGTACATCCGTATTGGATTTGACAGGGATGGCGCAGCACACTTATGTGGGGAAAAAATGTGTACTACGTGTCACTATTACTTTGTTCGAGATCACTTGATATGTCCTGATTATGTGTTCATATCTAACCAAAGTCACAGAAGGCTCAAACTATGAAGGATGTAGCTTGTCACAGACACAGAAAGTTAGTTGACTGGTCCAAATACCATTTTTTGAGCTTCAGTAGTAATCAACACTAAATATTTAAAGCTTCGGAGGAAGAGGCTGAACGTATTCTTCTCTCTAAAAAGGGAGGAATCTCTCTGTGCGTGTCTGTCTGTTTGCATTTATATTATGTCAAGAGAACCGTTGATCCAATCTACTTCACGCGTGGTGGGAGTGCAGACATGTTCAGAATTAATCAACTTTTAATAAACTACAGAACAGCCGTACAAGGCTCACGTGGAAATACAACTGTAACTGTACCTGAACCGTTCGGCCCCATAGTAAAAAAAAGTGCTATATTCAAGCGCGAATGAAGACCATTTTGCGGAGGGTAACAGGCATTAAAAAAAATAAAAATTATCAAAATGTCAAATTGAATGCTAACCCACTGAACGAATATTCGAATATTCTGGTCTAGCCCTATAAATCATAGCAGTGGGCATTTACTTCCAAGTCTTCAATCCACATGCCCATAAAAACCGAGCGTTTCTCGAGAATAGCCAATTACAGTTCAAAATTAAGATAAAAATATTAATATATACACTATAAAAATAATTGCATTTTATTAAATACTCAATTTTTATTTTGCAGTGAATTTGTATTACGATATATTTTTTTTGTGTGTACTAATATGTTATTCAGAGCTATTCAAAATCATGCCAACCCTATGGATTATGTACTATTCAAAACTGAATTAAGAATGCTTTTGAAATTACAATTAAATTTCACAATTTGAATTGAACTGGATTAGAATTCAAAGAAATTCATAAATGCTATAAGTGGGGTTTTTCTTTAAGTAGAATTTAAAAGAAAGGTTCATCAGGACATTTTGAATGATGGGTGTACAAAGTATTTTCTTTATTATTTGAGCAATCATGTTTTGTGTTTTCTATCACCTGTTTAGAATCAGACCATTGCAAACATGTTTGCAAAAAGGGCTGAATTTTTTTTATGACCGAGTTGTTTATTTGAACCGTTCACTTGAAGCAGATTTTCATTTGTGTAAATACAATTTATCTCTAATTTATAATCTATAACAGTATCAAAAAAGAATATGGGGACACTTTGATGACATACTGATGAAAGGCTAGAAATGAACCTGTTGCAAATTATTGATTTAATGCTGCTTCATTTTTTCAGTACACATATGTTCAGGTCATAGCATCCAACTGTGATGCCAATGACTGCCAGATCAATTGCAGCCCTGGTTGTAAAGCTGTGGGATGTGTCTCAGGTTGGCAGGATTGATGGCGTGGTGTGAGGATTGAGTCACATTATCATCATATTGCTGGTCTGTAGTAATCCTGGGATTACATGGTAAAGTAAGATATCATAGTAAGACCACTCATGTCTTTAATCCACTGATGGAATAGAACAGAATCGTGTCTCACTGCAGGAACCACTTGGTCTCAAACGAACAACTCAGCACAGCTGGATCTGTCTCACTGATGCAGTCATATCATTAACAACAGCCATACAGATTTCTTCACATCTGTTTCAGACTTGGTGGTAATTGCAAGCCTCACTAACCAATCATGTCCTCTAATGCTCAGGTTCTACGTGGCATGGGCTTGTGTTCCTCTAAGGCAGGGATATTCATTTTTTTTGCCTGCTGAACACCTTGGACTTAATTATTAGGTTTTCATCAATCCACTGCAGTTCCCTCACAAACCCTCAATTGGGAAACCCTGCTCTAGAGTTCTGGTCTAGTAGGTTGTCTCATCTATTGGTCAAGGCTATGTGGTCCAGTTCTCCAGAACATTGCTGGGAAAGCATGAGCACTACCACATATAGAAATGTTTCAGATATGTCAGCATTTTAACAGGGCCTATCAGACAGCTTATGCTTTGACTACATTATTGTACTCTAGATTGATTTAATTCCAGCCAGTCTCTCACCTACACTCTGTGTCAAGGTCCACGTCTAGTACCTGTTTTGATTAAGTTGGACTTGTTCAAGAATCCCTAACTTCCTCAAGTATGTGGGCCGGTGTCGGTGAACTTAAGATGGGTTTAGTCTAGATTAAACCGCTTTCAGACAGAGGAATGATTGGCCCATGGAGCACACATTAACAGAAAAAGCAAGAATACTCTCCAGGTGCTGACATATCAAGGCCATTATTACAGCTCAGAAAATGCCAGACTACGGCTCATACCAAGCTGCTCGCTTTTTTTAGTGCTGACATACTTTCAGCTTTACATGGACTGCTCAAGAGCCACATCATGTGTATTATGCAAAATAAAAGGGCAAAAGCTAGTGAAAATTGACATTTGGGGTATGTTGGTTTTACAGCTTCTTGGCTGAACAACACACAATTATAGTAACTCGATTTTCCGATCTTTAAAAAAGATAAGTTACAGTTAATGGATTTGTTGGAGGAAACTGACACTTTGCTAAGCTGTACTAGCTTGGTTGCTTGGTTATGCAGATCACCTTTAAAAAAACAAACAAAAAAAGTACTGTACCTGCCCCTTAATCATAACATTAAAACCGTTTTTAGATCAAATAGATTACACAAATACAGTAATGTTAAACATTATTAAAATTTTCTATTTGAAAAAAAAAATTAAAATGTATTTTTATTTTCAGCATCATTACTCCAGTCTTAAGTCACATGATCCTTCAGAAAACATTCTGATATGCTGATTTGCTGCTCAAGAAACAAAATATTTTTATGGAAACCAGATTTTTTTTTTTTTGATTAAATATAAATTTTAAATGAAAAGCGTGTATTTGAAATGGAAATCTTTTGTAACAAGTGCCTTTTCTGTCACTTTAATGCCCCCTGACTTTTGACGTATGTTTGACACGCATGTCTTTATGAGACTAACATTGATACAATTAAGGTTTTGTTTGTCCTGTCGTATGGTTTAGTTATAGCTTGATCAATTTCTCATCTGCTGTCTTGTTACACGTAAAGCGGATGATGTTTAGGTGCTCATAAATGATGACCGACTGGATAACACCGTAACATGAATCTGTTACAGACATCTTAAGATGCTAATGGACCATTCCGTAGAGAGGAAGAGAACAAGAAGAACAAGAAGAACAGGAGAATATGAAAGAGGACAGATGTGGGGGGGGGGGGGGGGGGGTCTCTGAATAGACTGCTGAGTCACACACTTAAGAAGCATAAACCACAGGAAATCGGACTCTTACACACTCGCAATCAACCTTTATTACTAATATGCCCATGCGTGTGTCTTAGGATCTGCGATTCACAGTTGATTCTGCATTGTTAGTTTATTTTGCATTGTTAATTTATGATTATCAGTGTCTGATCTACAGTAGAAACGTCTCTCAGCAGGCTCTCTGCCATCTCTCTGTAATCCTTTCTGCTGGAATGTGGAGAGGGGAGGGGTTAATGTTTTGACAGGCATGTGACTGCCCATCCTAAATGAGGACTCACTGCCCGCGGCCACACTCCCACTACATCCCGCTGTGTAATTCAATTTTACATTTTTGTAAGCTACTAAACCATGTACAGTCAGAGATGTCACTTTACTGCATGTTTAAAGAGACATACTCTTGCAGTAGCGTCTGTTTGGAGTAGGATTCCAATAAACTGTTGTTTAGTATTTTAAATGGATACATTTCCACACGCATGACTAAACAGAGCAGAACAGAATTACAAAAGAAACTCCGCAAATCAAAGACATTCACATTCTTGCTGTCAGTTATTAGCAGTTTTGTTAGCATATATAATTTTTACGTGTATACACACACACACACACACCCAGTATTCCTCTTTTTTCCCATAAGACCACCGCAGAAGGAAAATGGTTCCTTTAACACTGCAAATATTCCTCGTACCCTCCCCCACCCCCTCCAGCACCATGTTCCCCTCAGAGTGGTGCATTGCTAAATACCCCCATCTCTCTTTCTTTCCTTACCCTTCACTTCCTGCGTATCCCTTCCCTCTCTTCTCTTATGCCCACGTCATCTGCTCTTTGTCAATCCATTTGTCCTCTTCATTTTGGCCCAGCGCCAGGACATGCACCTGCATTGAGACAAACGGAAGGTGCGCAGAGCTCCTATTGTGTCAGCTCAACTTGAGTTAACATGCTTGTGTATATTTGTAGTTAAGCGTGTTGGTGTGTTAATATGTACAGTATAGGGCTTCCCACCAAAAGCTATTTCGGAACAAATTCGACCCATGTTTAGTATTGGAAATCATTGCTTGTTTTGAGTAGCACTACAGCAAATGAGCATGTGTGTGCCGAGAGAGCGCAAGTAGAGGTTAGCAGCACCTTATTTTCTTGCTAATCTTCTACTGTCTCTGCTTTACAATATTTGTTTGCTATGAACTGTGACTGTGAAGTAAGCTGCTTACTGTTGTGCATCTGCTCTCTGTTGTCTATGTCTAAAATAAAGGAACACTTGCACATTGCAGAGCTGCAAAGAATTGTGGGTAATTGTCAAGTAGAGAATTGCCGAGAGGCCTGGGAGAAGTTAGGAAGGCTCAGTACAAGGGAGTAATTTTCAAAATGGCAGTTGTGATTTATTTCTGAAGCTGCATTGTACAAGGAGCAGTCCTCAAAGTGCAAAAAGAAAACACAAAAAACAAACACAACAAAAAAAAACACTTATGGAATCATACAAACACTGGGGCTACAAACAAAAGCAAAAATGCTGTGAGCAGCAAAGCAATGCCTAGTGGTACATCCACCAAACTTGACAGCATGTCTCAACCTCAAACATGTTCAAACGTTTGCATCCTTTCACAGGATGCAACCACCCCCCCTTCAGCCTGCTCCATCCATTGTTTAAATAGTCTGTTTTCCCACCCAAACTCTATTGGAACAAACCATTATCTCGGGGTAGAACCCTTTGCATGTAACACTCATCACAGACTTCCACAGCTAACATTAATACATAAATAACATAACTACAGTTCATGAACTCACTTCTGACATATAGTAACCACGATACAAACATGCATAACATAACACCACAAAAAACTTACATTAAACATTAACACCTCATAGCACTCATGTTTCCCTCCATTTTGTAAAATGGTACATTCCGGATATGCGCACTACCCGAACCCACCACCAAAACATTGGATCAAACAGGTAAGATCAAACATATGCTATAAAAGGTAAACTCCCACAATAAAGAAATAATTTAAAACAAACAATGACTCTCTATTATCTCTCAACGCTAACACGTTGCACCTTTGATGTTGGTACTGTCCCTCCTCATATACATTGTCGACACACAATATACAATAACTTATTTCTGGACCCAACACACCAAGTAAATTCAGAATAGCATTAGACTGGCACTCTAGTGACGATGTAAGTGACCTAGCCCTCAAGACTCTTCAAGAGAGGCGTGACAAAAAGTCTGCAATAATGTTCAATGATCCAGCCCTATATTGGACTCTGAACTTAAAAGTTTGGAGAGAAAGATAACACCGTGTAACTCTTGCATTACTGTCTCTCATTTTATTGATCCATTGCAAAGCCCTATGATCAGTCTCAAGAACAAAGTCTTTGCCAATCAAATAATACTTTAAAGTGTCCAGGGCCCATTTAATGGCCAACGCTTCTTTTTCAACAGTTGAATAGTTGGTCTCCCGAGGAAACCACTTTCTGCTGATGTACTGTACTGGGTGTCGATCTTGTCCTTTTCCTTGTAAGAGTACTGCACCCAATCCCAGCCCAGATGCATTGGTTTGAACTACAAAAGGAAGGTCAAAGTTTGGGCTCTGTAGGACGGGATCTTGAAAAGCTTGCTCACACTCTGGGTTCTATTTGTCCTTTATGGGGCTACTCTCCCTTGTGAGATTCGTTAATACTTCAGCTCTGCTGGCAAAATTTGGAACAAATCTCCTGTACCAGCCCACCAAGCCCAGAAATGATCGAACGCTCTTCTTCGTCGTTGGGGGTACACACGACAAGATAGCTTGCACTTTATCCACTTGAGGCCTGATTGATCCTCCACCCACGACGTAGCCCAAATAAGAGACCTCCTGCTTTGCAATCTGGCACTTTTTGGCATTGACAACCAGACCTGCGTGATGGATCTTATCGAACACTTCAGTAAGATGTTCCAGATGTTCTTCCCACGAATCGCTGTAAATGACTGTCATCGATATAAGCTGCTGCAAAACTGTCCACTCCTCTCAGCACCTGATCCACCAAGCGCTGAAAAGTTGCTGCCGCCCCCTGCAGGCCAAAAGGCATAAATTTAAAATGATATAATCCAGAAGGAACACTGAAAGCAGTCAGTTCTTTAGCAGAGTCAGACAATGGCACTTGCCAATATCCTTTGCATAAGTCAAGAGTTGTTAAATACTTAGCTTTGCCCAGTCGTTCAATTAGCTCATCAACTCTTGGCATTGGGTATGGATCAAAAGCAGACACTGCATTAAGCTTCGAGAAATCCACACAGAACCTGAGTGAACCATTCTTTTTTGATACCAGCACCACTGGACTACACCATTCGCTCCTCGATGGTTCTATGATGTCTAAATCAAGCATCACTTTCACTTACTCTTTCAAAGCGGGAATCAGGCGGCCGGGCACTCTACAATGAGTCTGCCTAATGGGATCTGTTGGCAGATGATGAATATCATGCTGTAGAAGATCTGTTTTTCCAGGCTGATCACTGAAAAGATTCTTTGGTACTCGTTTCAGGAACTCTCTCTGCTGATTAGGTGTAAGATGATTTACTGATGGAACAGTTATTGACTCTTGATCAACCGGGAAGTATTGCTCCTCCAGTTCCTCCTCTTCCTCCACCTTTCTGGCCCACAACTGCTCAGACCACGAGCCTCTTCTCTCATGCCACGGTCTTAAGAGGTTAATATGAAAAACTTGAGACTTCTTCCTGCGATCTGGTAGAGAGATCTCATAGTTAGTAGCACTTAGTTTCCGCAACACTTCATACGGCCCCTGCCACTTGGCCAGTAATGAACTGTCAGATGTGGGAAGGAGCAGTAACACCTTTTGACCTGGACTTAACGTTCTCTTCCTGCTTGACTGATCATACCATTGTTTTTGATGTTGTTGTGCCTTAGTCATGTTGTCTCTTACCAACTCTGCCATCGAGTCCATCTTCTCCCTCATCTTAATGACATACAATAAGATATTCGTTTGTTCACTTGCATTGTCTCCTTCCCAGGCCTCCTTTAAGACATCCAAAGGTCCACGAACCTGGCGTCCTTAGAGCAGCTCAAAGGGTGAGAAGCCTGTAGACGATTGTGGAACTTCTCGATAGGCAAACGTCAAGTACGGCAACCACTGGTCCCTGTGTCAGACACAAACTTGCGCAACATGGGTTCAATCAGACATTGAAACCATTCTACCATACCGTCAGTCTGAGGATAAGGAGTGGTCTTAATAGGATGTATACGCAACATTGAATACACTTGCTTAATTTATCTGGATGTAAAATTGGTTCCCTGATCTGTAATAATCTCTCTTGGGTAAGCCTACCCGTTAAAAGAGCTGAACAAGGGCATTGACAATTTGTCTCGTCTTTGTGTTTTTAAGAGGAAAAACCTCTGGATATCTCGTAGCATAATCTGCAACAACCAGAATATACCGATTTCCTGTTCTACTCTTTTCTAAAGGACCCACTATATCCATATTAATGCGAGAAAACGGGATGTCAATAATAGGGAGACTCGCAAGAGGCGCTCTATCGCCCTTTCTAGCTGGACTCACCAGCTGACACTCTGGACAAGACTTACAAAAATCCATTACGTCCATATACAGTCTGGGCCAATAAAATCCTCTAGCAATTCTGGCTAGCGTTTTCTTCTGGCCTAAATGCCCCGCCCATGGTACAGAATGACCTAACTGCAATATCCTCAGTCTCATGGATTCAGGGACCACTAACCTCCCTCCCTCAGCACTTACCAGGTACAGCCTATCCTCTTTAATCACAAAACGATCTTTCTGCAGTACAGCTGACTCAGTGTTTCCCTTGCCCACCTTCTCAAACAAGGGTTTAAGGGTTTTATCTTGCCTTTAAAGTTCCACTATATCATGAGGAATGCATTCAACATCATGCATTAGGTTCCGGCAATCTTTCGACCATTTCTGTACCCTCAACTTTGTTCTGACGCCTCTCACGTCTAGATTTCCTAGTTTTAGGACCCCCACCAAAAGGTAACTCTTGCAGCAGCTGTTCACAGGTCTTATCATGCTTAGCCTGGGCTCTTGTTACCATCCTGACTTCAGCTATCTCCCTGTCATTCTGCAAAAGATCTACAAGCACAGGCACATCTCTACCTAAAATAACTGGATAGGGTGCCTGGTCCATTACACCAACTAACAGATAATAAGCCTGACCGTTTATTTCAATAAAGACCTCAGCATTGGGGTATTCTTTTTCATCACCATGAATAAAGCAAACTGTCAATTTGTCCTGCATCAATGCGTTACCCTCCTCCAAACATTCAGTCCTTACTAACGTTTGGCTAGAACCAGAGTCCATTTAAATCTTTAAAGGATTTAGCCCCGATCTTTACATCAATTACCTTGTTTGTGTTCGACTCAACCTCCTTTAACCCTAGAGAGGACCTCGGCACATAACAAAGGCGGGTATTCGTAACCTTCTGTAAAGGGCAATCTGCTTTCTTATGCCCTGGCTGGCCACATCCATGACAAATAATCACAGCTTTACCCTTATACTGATTAACTGCCCCCTGCTGTTTACCAATGTTAGTACCAGAACTGATCTGTGATGATAACCCGGTATTAGCACCAAAATTACTCAGACCACTACCCCAACCATCCCCAGACTTACCGGTTGAGCTGTTGTTATAGGATCGCCATCGTCTTGGTTGATACAAAGGTTGTCTAGCAGCCATAAAGGCCTCTGCCATCTCTGCTGCTTGTTTAGATGAGGTAGGGTTATTCTGTCTCACCCATGTTCTTGTCTCTGGATTGAGTAATTTGAGGAACTGTTCTAGCACAATCTGGTCACCGATCTCCTCCTTTGTTTGCCTCTTAGGATTCATCCATTTCTCATAAGTCTCTTAGTCTTACTTGCAGCTCCCTTGGCGTCTCATCTTCCTGAGCATTGTATGCTCTAAAACGCTGTCTATACATTTCCACATTTATTTCAAACTTGTCAAGAATAGCCTGTTTGACCAAGCCATAGTTTAGTGAATCATCAGGCTCCATGGCCACATAAGCTGCCCTCGCTTTACCCGTTAAGAGAGGTAACAAATGCAACACCCAGTCTTGACTTGGCCATCTGCATGCTTGAGCAATACGTTCAAAAGTTGTTAGATAGTGTTCTATGTCCTCATCATGGGTCCAAGGAAGCATTCTCGGAGTCTGTAAACATGATATTGCCGGTCCTTGTGCCTCGGTTAGATTCTCACCTCCTGAAGCAAAGTCGTCATCCTGTAAGGGTAATCGACTTGAATGAATGGTTGAAGGCAGATGCACCGCCGTATCTGCTGACGTAGTTGCAGGTCCTGACACCCCTGCCAGTGACTG
The DNA here is from genome assembly GCF_963082965.1 of Carassius carassius. Taxonomy (NCBI): domain Eukaryota; kingdom Metazoa; phylum Chordata; class Actinopteri; order Cypriniformes; family Cyprinidae; genus Carassius; species Carassius carassius. Next base: position 11,615,007 of record NC_081800.1, read on the forward strand.
TTGTTGTTGGTCTTAATGAACTTCAGACTGCAGCTGTGAAAACTGACGGTGCAGCACCTGCCATTTATGCTCTTGGCGCTGCGCCTCTCTTTCCAAGCGCTCTTCTCTTTGCTGTTGCTTACGTAAACTTTTTTGCATCATATCCATAAGTTGGTCAGCTGTACTCCCAGCTACAAGTTCACTTTGGTCTGGAACCGTGTATGTTGACACGGACTCATCTGGAACATTAGACTCGTCCCTTGCCTTTGCTGCATCTTGCTTCTTTGGTGGCATTTTTTGTTTAAAAATAAGGTTTGTTCTAGTGTTCAACGCACATGTGACGCACAAGTTTTCATGTTTGCCATATCTATCTCTCTATCTATCTCTCTATCTCTCTCAGCCATTGAAGCAATTACATTTTTAGCGTCGCCTGAAAGTCCATGCGTGCCGCAAAGAACAGACTGAGATCCACATGTAGCTTTGGAAGACTGACAACAGAACAGACAAACAGTGGGTTGGTTCTGGCACAAGACACTGTCTGTTGTTCTGTTTGTATGTGTGTGTGTGTGCGCGCACACTTTGACTACTATTAGCAAGACTACAGAGGTACACTGTACTGAGCTGAACAAGGGAGGAATGGTTCTTCATGGCATGTAATTTTGTCATTTCTTCAAATCTCATGATAGACCCTCTCCTCCCCCCGCCGTCCTTTCCTCCACCCCCCTCTCTCTCCATCTCCTCCGCTGTCCTCCACACTACGCTAAATGCTCTATTTGTTTCTGCCTTCAGCACAGTCATAACTATTCAGAGCAGAAAAAATGGCTGCACACACAAAAGCAACATACTCTGACACTTTTCAGTTAGCCGTCTCTCTCCTCCACACCTCCATATCTCGTTCATCCAGTCTCTTGCTCTCATCTTATCAATATGGCGCTTACGAAAGATTGAAAGAGGGGAACCAACTGTGACAGAGAGAAAGCCATTGCCTCGGGCACTCTGTCTTTATTTCTCATTCCATCTCTCCTTCTCTCTATCTGTGTCCCTTCCCCCTTCCCTGTCTTTTTCTTAGGGAATTGGGTGAAAGGCAGATGATAAGGCCGAGCAGTGCTTTCACAGGCCTGTCTACTCACATCTTACCTGCTGGACTGCTGCTCAGATTCAACGTCTCAGCTGACCGCAGCTTTACTGTACCTCTAGCCTGACCTCGTCATTTATAATGCAGCTAAGACCGGCCGCTCATACCGCAGGGTAATTTTTCTGTAGCACTTGCGACTTGTAAAGACATGAATATTTTAAAGGAAAAAAAATATCCACATAATGATTTCCATGTTGATGAGCCTTTGTGAAATGGTTGAGATACACGTAACTCTAGTTTGAACAAATGCATTTTATTTGTCAGAACTTTTGGAGAAGAACAGACACATTGATGAAACATTCTAGTGCGTATGTGTCAAGCCCTTGGGTTTGTGCATGCTGTCAAATAGAGAGTATACTGTCATTAAAACTGAAGTATGCTTTGGGCTTTACAGTACATTCAACACAGTTTAATGATATGTGTGTATCCTGGGAATTGAACACATGAGCTTGGTGTTGCTAATGCTGTGGTCTACCAGTCGAGCTACAGAAAATAAGAAATCACATCATTTTGTTAATATTTTATCATAGTATAATTGAAAAGAAACATTATAAATTGAATTTCTTCAAATTATTTGCAAAACTATTTTACTGTACATTATGCATTTATATAACAAAAGAACCGTTCGTAAAAATTAGGAAGTTCACAAAACTATTATTTGACAAATTCTTGCATGAAATAGTCTGATGGTATTTTTTTTTAACCATTTTCCTAGTTTTCAGGATTCATAAAAGATGTAGTAGAAAAACAAACCTTAACTTTTTAGTTAGAATAACTAGTAATAGTGCACACAAACGCACACACACACACACACACACACACACACACACACACACACACACACAGAGTAATTACAACACAAACTGTACTGATGGACTGTACTCTGTCCTGTGTGTGGTGTGTCTGGGCTCTTGGGTCTGTAATGTTGAGGTATTACTGACAAACAGAACAGCCCACTTACTATAACCCAGAAAACTCAGTTTAAAAGAAGCACCAGCAGTCCTAGGAGAGGAAGGGGGAGGGAAGGAAAGATTTAAAAATTACTTTTCTTTTTTTTAAATGTGAAAGGGGGTTTTGAGTAATAATATGACTTAATATAAATATTGTCATAATAATGACTTAATATAAATATTGGCTTATTTATATTTAAATATAAATATATATTTAAATATTTTATTTATATTGGCCCGCTGGAGGTCTGCTGAGGTTTGATTCTGATATTTGTTTTAATGAATTGTTTGTTCTAGTTGTCATTAACTGATCCTGAATCTTGAACTTGAGTTGTCATCGAATAGCAGTAAAAGCTTGTCATATGGATCATTTTTAATCATATCAATTATTTTTAATCATATCAATTAAGGAAACCTTTAGGTTTCTGTTTCATAAAGCCCACAGGATTTGAGAAGTCAATAATGTGTGAATGTTTTGTGAGCACATGCTGAGTCCTGTGCAGAGACGCTGCTCTTCCCATGTGTCTGGAGTGAAGATTATCTGCTGTGTCAGGGGTACCAAGACAGTAAAGGACAAACCCAATAAGTAAAACCTCTCTCTCTCTCTTTCTAAAACATTCCAGTGTCATTCCAGTGCAGATTTGTTCTTACCTCTGTCTGTCTCTCTCCCTTTCAGCATCTTCATTATGTGTCTTTGCACATTCCCACCCATTTTAAACCCTCTCTTCTTCCTCCTCACACCATTCCTTTTGGGTATGGGACAGCTGTCACTGCTGCGATTCTGGGGGTTTCAGTGTGTGTGGTGGGGGGGGGGTTGTTGCTAAGGCAATGCCAGGCCTTGTGCCGGCATGGGGAGCAGCTTGTACCGCGTTTTAGCAGGATAATCCATTGTAATCCCACAGAGGAGAGTCCGACACACATACGAGTCTGCGCACACACTCCCTGCAGGGCGGCTGGGGAAGTAGAAGTGAAGGAATTAGCATCCGTTACTGCTTGTGCTCAGGTCAGCTCCGCTGAGGCTTGAAAAAAAAAAAAAAAAAAAAAAAAAACAGGCTGACAGAAGCTATGTAAAAAAAAGAAAAAAAAACGGCCAGTTCAAACCCACTTTCCTACAAGATAAGCGAAAAAGTGCTGTACAGGTTCTCGTACTGTTTTACGAGTCATGTTGCAATGATTTTATATACGAGATTAATGGCAACACAATGTCACCATTATGACCAGAAAAGACTGGGTTTTCTTAAATGGTAAATTCACTGCTGGCAAGATGGGGTAATAAGTTCACCGTCTATTCAGTAGAAAGGCACTTTTTTTTTTTTTTTAAACTGATGCTTCATTACAGCTACATGAAAACAGCATTTTTCGTCAACTTGCAGATATATGCTGACAAATAGGATATCTGGGTGCAGGCAACATGGCAAAAGAGTATACATTGTTCATTTACAAATACTGCCAACATTGTAACAAATACTACAAACATTGGTACCGGGTTTAGGCAATGTTTCTTAAAGGAAAAAATTGACACAACAATTGAAGTTCTTCCATCATTTAAACACCATCGTGTTGTTCTAAACCCTCAAGGGTTGCCACAACCAACCCCCCCCCAGAGTGAATGTCAGTGGAGTCCAGAACATCACAGGACCCCACTTGCTTTCATTGTATGGACAAACAACAGCTGAAACATGCTTCACAATCATACAGGCTTGAAATTACATGAGGGTGAGTAAATGATGACAATTTTCGTTTTTGGAAGTAAAAAAGTAACTTGTGACGTCATGTTTTTTTATTGGTCATGAATAGGTTGTAATTGTGACTGTTGACTGTTCCATTTAGTTTTGTGTACTGTTAATGAAGCACAACCGTAGATCTTGGCAGAATGTACCAATTTAGCTGTTTTATGAGGCGATAGGCTTCTGTACTTCTGTACTAAATAATAGCTCAAATATATAATTATACACCAATAACACACCTAATATGAATCTTATGTTACTTATTTTGTTAAAAACAATTCCTTCTTTCTGCTTTTTAAGTGATAATGTAAGATGTGAAATACCCAAACTGTTTATGCTCAATTAAATCCAGCTCTTCGTAAAAGAACAAGTGCCTAAACAGTATGAACTCTAGAGTGGTTGTATTTGTGAGTTTTAGCCTCCACACTGTGGTCATATATAATTATAACATCCATAACATATACTCTTAATTGCACTTCTTTCTTATATGCTGGTATGCATATGCATGCACATTAAGTATATTGGAAAAACAGACAGTCTTATGCCTGAATATATAAATGCTTAAGCGTGTACAGGTGTAAAGACCTCGGTTCTTTTCTGAGTGTGTGTGTGTGTGTGTTTGTGTGTGTGTGTCTGTGATTGAAATAATATGATAAATTGACTGTTGACTGTTGTGTATTTGTTTGTGAATGCATTTTGATTTGTTAAAATACAGTGACACCAAAACGTTTTTGGACCCTTAAATGTCTGAATCATTGCATTGGATCTTTATGCTTTTTTTTAAATACTTTTTTTTACAAAAAAAAACACCCACGTAGTTTTTAATTTTCTGTGTTTGAGCCTGTGCATTTTAGCATGTGTGTTGAAACATGTGTAAGTGTTTGCATGGTGTGAGTTTTGACATGCTCATGCGTGCACACGTGTGTGTGCATGTGTGGAGACCCACATGGTTGAGTAGTATTTTTAGCTCTGCGATTCATGCTTTAGTTCTGATGTTGTAGATTTGAGCTGATTGAATAGTGAACTGGATTTTTGCGTGGTCAGCCTGTGTAGGGGTCAGTGATGCTGCATACATGACATTTGTCATTTCATGTATTGGCACTTTGCTGCATTAAAGAAACAGTTCCCTTAATTCCATGCTTTATCAGTAGCGTTTATTTAAATCCGTGTTCTCAAGCCAGAGTACAATGAAAACCTTGATTTATACTGGCTCCCGTGAAATATGAAATCTCTGTTGTAAATTAAATCATATTGATTAAAATATTTGTGCATAATCCTGAGAAGGATCAGTGTTTAGGCCAAGTTAAGTTTGATATGTGGATGATTTAAATTAACAAGTTATTACAAATAGTGTAGGGAAGTGCATATTTCTTTGAATTGATAAGAATGAGAATTGAGTTCGCTGTTTTGAGTGGCCAGTTAACTTTTCTTATATCCATGTAGAAATGAAAAGCCTACATAATTTAATATATCGTACAAGCTCTGTTTCAAAACTTAGCATGCGGCTCACTCACTCAGACAGCATCCTAACTGAATATAATGTGGTAAGGGAATGATTTGAAATGCTTTACATTAACATCAACACTGCACAGCCTGTACACCATTAAAAGTAATGCTACACTGGGATTTTTTCTAACTATTATAACTCAAGGAATTGCTAGTGAATTTTGCAAATACTTACAATTGAACAGGAAGTGCATGTGCAGTTACATGTAAACTCGAAGTAGAAAGAATATTTTTTTTATTTTCTTAAAAAAAAAACTATTATCTTTGTTGTATTTTGTTGTAAATGTAAAATCCTATCTAAGAGAGAGGTCACATTTACCTTTGTAGTGAGAAATCCCGCAGACTACATGCAGTCATCTGTGCATCTGTGGTTGTGTACGTCTATGTTAAGGAAGTATTTTATGATGAGTTTTTTGGCAGCTGGTGGCTGATGCAGCACTCTGCTCTTCCCACCTGCCCTCTGTCCCCACACCCCTGGGGAATCATGGGTAAAACATTGATTGACTGTCTGTGGACCATCCTCAAAACCTGACAGCAACACAACGAGCCTGGTTTCAATCAGCATGTTTGTGTGAGTGCCCTTGTGCCTGTTAGACCCTTGCCCTCTTAAATACACACACACTCCAGTGTTGTCCTGTCCCCAGTGCACTAAATGCCCCAATGAATCACTGAGGCATTCAGAGCAGCTGGACCACACTGTTAGCTCTCTCTCTTTCAGCTCCAGTATAATTTTTAGAAGAGCAAGGAGGAGAGGAGGGGTGGTGCAAGCAGACAGAGTGGGTCTCTATTGTGCAGAAGTGAGAGAAAGAGGTTGTGATGGAGGAATGGCGGTGGAAGAGGGGTGAATTTCCCTCCTTTGCATCAGTTGTACTTTAGATATATAAAAATATATGTAAACTAAATATTATAAATAAAACATTTTATAAATATACTATATTTGTATATTTTATATATGCATTTATATAATATGTGCATGCAATTTGTATGCAGTGTTCCTCCTAATGTGCTTTGGATAAAGGTGTCTGCACATTTTTTTAATGAAAATATATACATGTAAGTTCATTTACATATATATCTAAGTTGCACAGGTGTCTGATTTGTCATTAAAGCTACCCATTGAATGGTGTTGATCTGAAGAAATGAGGGACAAGGAGGGAGAATCTGTAAGGAATGTGTGCAGTGAATAAGATCCCGTTACACTGCAGTGGGGGGAGTTGACTAACAGGTTCAGGCTTATCGGAGGAGCCCACTAATTGGAGGTCATCCGCATGAATAAAAAAGAAAGTCAATTATCGTGCAAGAAAAGAGCCGACCATCTCTCATTCCCTCCTGCTTGCTGCCGCCCTGTTTAGATGCCTCTTACATATGTGTGGGCTGTCAAAAAGTACACTGTCTATCCTCTCAGCCAATCAGCGCAAGGACTGCACCCCTTGATGAAATGTTTGTGTTATAGTGACTCCTCACAGGCCCTGCTGTGTAGGCTGGATCATTATGCCTGATTGGTCATTACTGAGATTCAGAGACAGGAAGCACAGCGGTGCTATCGACTGTTGTGCCTGCTCCCCTCTGCGTGTCTGTGTGTGTCACATGCAAACACACACACCTGCTAGAGTAATTACAGGAATAAACATGGAGACAATCACTCGACTTTTTTTTTTTCTCTTTTTAGAGATGTAGTCATTTTTATACAGTATTAATGTAGTTAACACTGAATAGAAGTAGAATGAATTTTAACACATTACATGAAATATAAAACATGTTCTAAACAGCAAAATCTAAAGTAGCCTTTGACCTCACCTTTAACTGTTGTATTTGTAGAATGGGTAGAATTTGAGTCTAAGCTCTGGATGGATGGATGGATGTATGGAGAAAACTCCAGGATGCTCAGATGCAGTCAGCTTGTTTGTATGACTTTTACTCTGGATGATTAAAGGGGGAACTCTCTCTGCAGGAGTGAACTGGACCTGGGCCAGTCGGGTGACATGAGCCAGGAATAATCATATTTCATGCTTGTCACACGGTTAAAAGGGTTTATTGGCCGTCATTATTTGCATCAAATGGGAAAGGAGAGCATCAGGAAGCTACCACCTGCTTTTGGGGATTCCTATCGTGAGAAGGTTATCAAACACCCTTCCACTGTCCTTGTTAAAGCACAAGGGTCTGTGTGTATGTTTGTCTGAGATGATCTGAATACTACACCACTATGATGAAGCAGCTCCCATCAGTCCAGTTATCTCAGAGATTCATTCTGTGTGAACACGGCCCACAATTAATACGCCAAAGTGACACTGGCTAGCTGACTATATTTATTTATTTGAACCTATATTCACCTTTTCTACTTAATTGGTTATCAGGTTTTTAACATGTCGATTGATTAATATATTGTTTGCATAAATTACTAAACTTATTTTCATGTTATGAATGATCAGAACACATAAGCATGTGACCATGCTTTGCATAAATAGAATGCCATAAAGTAATGAATATTTTTTTTATTAATATTATCCATATTTATCATCATATGAACTACCATTAATAAGTCTGGGGTCAGTAGTTTTAATACTTTTATTCAGCATGGATTGATGGAACGTGGATTTGCGCAGCTTGTCAGTTAACAACGGCTCTGTGTAGTAACAGCTGCTCTGTGTGAAATCAGCACCTGATGGTATTCACCGCTGATTAGAGAACCGGCCGATATATATTGTCCACCCCTATTTAAATTGTAATAGTATTTCACAATTTTACTGTATTTTTATCAGACATTTTATGGTTGCATATGAGACTTTATATAAAATACATGTTGTATAAAATCTCAATTCACTCGCAATTGACAAGTGTGGTAAAAAAGTGAATATTGGAGCCAATGTAACCACCAAACATTTTCAGGCTGTACATACCCGAGAGAAGCGCAGCTTCAAAAGAATGACTGCTGCAGCCGTTTCCTGAGCAGATGCAAGCAAATCGTGTATTCAGCACATCATGGCGCACAAGAGACACATCCACCGCAGCGCCCCTGTGCACACTCACACATTTTATGGACATTACACTGGGAGCTCTCTCATCTGTCATTCAAACACCTTTCCTGAAAGACCAGTGAAGGAGGGAATGGCAAGAAAAACTGCGAGAGTGTGTGTGTGTGAACGCTTTAGAGCTTTTTAGCAGAGCTGGCAGGCATTAGTCTGGCCTTCCTCTCCCTGCATGAATACTCTTTATACTCCAATAAATATGCGTCTGTCTCTGCCACGCTCACCCCCTAGACACATTCAATGTCTCTTCTGCCTCTCTCTCTCACTCTTGGGCTTATTTTTCCATCCCTTTTTCTTTCTGCCCCTCTTCCTTTCTGTAACACCCAGCTTGTTTTTATATTCTCACATCCTCTCATCCAGTGTCCTCCACTGATAATTTCACCATCCCCCCATCCTTCTCTCCTTTCCTCCATTGATGTTCAGTGCCTCTGACTCTGACCTGCTTCGCACTGCCCTCGTCCCCTAACTCACTCTGCATCACCCCCATCCCTCTTTTCATCCAATCTCCATCCCTTCTTCAACAGGCCTGTGCCCTCTCTTCTACATCCAATCCATCCTGTCTTCTCGCTTTTTCTTCCCTCTGTTTTTTCTGCTGTCACTGTATGCTGACCCCAATTATGGTAAAATATACTTTCATGTCATTTCTATTGAAACTTATGTCATGAATTTAAATATATTTGTAATGACATTTTTATAATGAAGTTGCAATTAAGTATTTTTAAAATATATTAACATTAAGTACTTTACATAAGCATAAATGTACTTTACAAAAAAGTTTACTTTAAGTACACTTAAGTAGTCTTTTATTTTCTTAATATTATATTACCTATCTGCCAGCACAGTTTTTAAAAATATACTTTTATTTGAAGTAAACTAGGTACACATTGAATACAATTAAGCAAACTTATTTTCACAAGGCTAATATAATGCATATATATTGAAAAAATTAACAACACGTGATTATAGTATATTTTCTCAAAATTCTAAAATGTTTTGCACTTGTATATCCGGGTTCTGTGTTTTCAGCAAAGGGGTGTGTGTGTTGTGCTCTGTTCAGCCCTGCTGTGGTATAGATCTCTTCATAAACTAATTTCCATACATCCAGCCCTTAGAACTGGACAATACTGAACACCACATACACCATTTGGTAGAATGGACCTCATAGTGGATATAGATCCAGACCGGCTGTCACTCATAGAGGTTGTGAATGCTTCCAGTGTAGCAAATTAGCATGCTAACATTGTTAGCATGACAACAAGTCGTCTTGTCAGATGGCAACATAAACAATGTGTTTTAAATGGCTTTATACCTTATAAAACAGCAACGAATGGGCTTCAGACTTGTAGACACAGTCAAAAGTATCCTCTTCAGACAGTTTACAGTTAGCTATGTTTCAGCTAACTGACCAAAAATGGGGAATGTTTAGGAAATTATTGAAACATTATTTGGGAAATTGTCATTGTTTTGGTGAACATCAGAAATTACTGTATGCTGATGGAACCATCATAATTGTTTGCTGTGTGTTGTGCATGTTTTCAGATGATTCATCTTCTGAAAGTGGGAGTGGCAATGGGATTCGCACTCTGACTCCTCCCTCAGTAGGTGCAGCCGGTGTGAGTGAAAGTACAGGAGCAAGATCGGGCTCGTACGCTGAGGTCAACGGCAACGGAAACCGTAACGCGGCACCACTCGACTTCAGCACGACTTCCTCATCCTCATCTTCAGAGGACCAGCAACCAGTCAACCTCAGTGACAGACTGAATCAGGCCCTGCCCAGTGCTGGCGCCATGCTGGCGACCTTTAACCCTGAGCACGCAGAGGAGCTGCGCAGAAAATACCCCAAATCCTCAGAGCTACGCCTTGAACGAGATATCAGGGACTGTAATAGCAAGGTATATTCAATTAGTGCCATAAAAATGCTAAATGCTTATTACAGTTGTCACAACACCAAAATTTCAGTAGTCAATACCAGTATTACTAAAATTTCACGGGTATCGTTTTTATTTAGTAGCAACTTGGACATTAAGTACCTGAATTTTTAACATCCTTGAACTGCCTGTGGACTTTATTTTTTTTTCTTCAACTTTTTTACACAACAGATTGTCATTTGTTTTGAGCATACGATGCAAGTTGAACCCACAGTTGCGAAGGCGCTCAATCAAACCTCATTTATTCAGTTAGCCCTAGCTTGGCAAGGAGTGTTTTTCATTTAGACGGATGCAGAGAGGTTTGAACAATATGGCGAGCAAGGCTCCAGTCTGAATAGTAACTTTCATTTCATTCCTCTTTTCCATGGTAAGCCTCTGTTGCTTCCCATCTCCTTTTCAATTTGTCTTTGTGAAAAGAAAAATGCAAAACTATCTTTCAAACAAACGTATTCACGATCTGAAATGCAGCTGAAGACCCTTGGTACAGAGAATGTCTGAATAACTCTGTTAGACCTTGAAGACTTGGTTTTCATCAGCTGAAGCACCATCGGTGGCCATGAATGGCCTTATTGGTAGACAGCATCTTTCATATAGATATATCTTTCAGTCCATGTCCTCCTTTGAAAGTCTTTTCTTATTGTCAATACACTTTTGCAGACTGAAGACTTACCTTGGTTTCTTTGTGTGTTTTTGCAGTCTCCTCAATACAGTTCAGGCAGCTATGGTTCAATAAAGATGGAGATGTGCCCTGAAGATCTGACGGTTGGTCGGTCTCAGGTTGCTGACGATGATGACGATGACCACGACGACCACGATGATAGCGATAAGATCAATGATGTAGAAGGAGTGGATCCAGAGAGGTTGAAGGCTTTTAATGTGAGTAAAATGGCATTCAACTCATGATGTTCTGCTGCATTAAAAGAGCTATAAACCATGTGGTCTGGCATGGCTTTCACTCCTCATATTTAGTCGAACTAATTCATTGCTCTCTTTTTTCTAGATGTTTGTGCGTCTCTTTGTGGATGAGAACCTGGACCGTATGGTGCCAATCTCTAAACAGCCTAAAGAGAAGATCCAGGCCATTATTGAGTCCTGCAGCCGTCAGTTCCCAGAGTTCCAGGAACGCGCTCGCAAACGCATCCGTACCTACCTCAAATCCTGCCGTCGTATGAAGAAGAATGGCATGGAGGTACACACTGCCACATTGAGCTGCTCTTTGTAATGGTTAGGTGACTTATATTGCCCCCTGGTGGTCAACACTGAAGAAGCTGAGAAATAGTTTTGTTTTGTGAAGCCAACACCAGGCAAACATTTAAAATTAATATTAATTTGTAGCAATTTTAATTAAATTGTTTCAACCCAATATTAGAATTACTGTAATTGCAAATGACAGTTTTAAGTTGAAATTCAGAGAAAAATGAATTTAATTTGTCGTAAAGAAGTTTTGATACAAAGCAGAAATAATTACACAATTAATGTAGACTAGTTTTGTAGATGCATTTTTCCAAATGCACATAAAAATTTTTCATATTAGACATATTTCTGTCATTTAAGTTCAAAACAGATTTTAACATTGCTGTACTACAAGACAAAATGTTTTCAAATAACTTTCTAGAAGTATTTTTTTTCATTATTTAGCAAGGACAGAGGAAACTGATCTAAAGTGACAGTAAAGGCATTTATAATTGTACAAAAAAGTTCTGTTTCAAATGCTTTTCTTTTGAACTTTCAATTTGTTGAAGAATCCTTAAAAGAAATGTATCGGCCTTGGTGGGCATACATTTAAAAATCTAACAAACCCTAAACGTTCATAACACATTTTACATATAAAATAAGAGATTCTGAGAAATGAAGTGTGCTTTCACCATGACCCATAAAACTAGTCCATAATGGTTCATATATTAAATGTACTGTGTATGTACTAGCAGACCCGACCCACGCCACCCCACCTGACCTCAGCCATGGCGGAGAACATTCTAGCAGCCGCCTGTGAGAGTGAGTCACGCAAAGCTGCCAAAAGAATGCGCATGGATGTCTACCAGGCACATGTAAGTAGTGATGTATAAGTTTATGAATATGCATGTGAAACTTGGAGATGCATTGGTATGTCAGTCTGTCTCTTAATTTTAAAACCAAGGTAGCCTGATATAATCGTTTCTTTCTCAGGATGAGCCGTTATCTCTAGAGAAGGTGGTCTCTCGTGAGCCGGTCTCGCTGACCCACTCTGCGTACTCCCTTGCTGCCTCAGCTTACTCCCAGGACCAGCTATACATCAATGGAGGCCTCAACTACAGTTACCGTGGTTACAGCGGACTGTGTGCCAGCATGCAACACCCCGCGTCCCTGACAACAGCTACCGCCCAGACCAACGGTGAGAGAGGAAGCTGAAGTTTGAGCTTGATGCTTACTCACACAATTGCCTTATTTGTGAAAAGATATAGCATACAAGCAAATTTGCCTAAACTTTGCTTGTATCATAAACAAAGTAATTTACATTTTGTAAGGACTATGTTGCATTAAACAGTGGTTCTCACAGTATGTGAATGTGCTGCTCCAATTATTAATAGGCTTCTAGTTTAAAAAAATTTTAGAGGCTCAACAAAATTAAACTTAATGTAAAACTATTTTACATTTTACATATTTACTATATTTTTTACAAATATTTAAAATTACTATAAAAATGTAAATCAACACTTATAAATTCCCATGAATGCATTAAGAGAGAAACTTGCACTTGCGTCTGTCTTACGAATGTACGGAAAATGCTCTAAAGAACGCTGAAGGCGAACATAAATGAGATGTACAGCTCTCTGCTTGCAGCGCGTCAGTCATGCTCATCAGGAAAGTGAGTGAAACACACACACAAACACACATTTTCATCAAATAATTTGTCATTAAAAGTGGTTCACTTCCGCGATTTGGTACGATTGCATTCACATAAGCAGGGAACCGTACCAGAGTTCACATGAAGCGTACCCCAGACCACCGTTTTTAAGCGGACTCTGGTACGGTTCGCGGGTGCGCATCAGAGTACGGAAGACAGCGTTCACATCATCCAAACGAACCGAACTCTGACATCAATCGAACCCGGGTGCGCACCAAAAGTGCTAGTGTGAAAGCACCCTTAGAGTAATTTTTTTTGAAGAATTGGACTATGCTGGTCATACTGTGTCCATGTTGTTTTTATGTCTGAAATTATATTTTTATTCTCTCTGTTTAGGGCCTACTGATCTTAGTATGAAGTCTCTGGCCTCAAATTCATCCTCGTCAAGCTCCAGTAGTCTCGGCAGGAACGGAGGAGGAGGCGGGGCTTCAACTCAGCTCAGCCATACAGAAGTGGCGGCAGTGCGTCAGCTGATCGCGGGATACCGTGAGTCCGCGGCCTTCCTGCTACGATCGGCAGATGAGCTGGAGAACCTCATACTACAACAGAACTGAACCCAGTTTCATCCCTCTCTGACTACACTCATACCCTTGTCCCTCTGGACCACATAACTGACCGAGTCCCTCACATGATCATCACCCAGTCACCAAGGAAAACCCTCTGGCTCTTAAAGATGGAAAACACACAGCTTCATCCAGCTTTTGCCTTCATATTTCAACGAGAACAGCCAAGAGCTGAAGAGGACAAATGTGGAGATGAATCTTTGAAGCAGACGGTTCGATGAATCCTCCACGTACCGCTCCTCTCCACGCAGCCTCCTGTTAAACTGCCATTCGTTCCCCGCTGAGAGCCATCGATTTCTGATTTTCTTTGTTTTCAGCTACTTCAAAGGAGGAATCCTCCAGATGGCACTAACTAATTGAAGACACTTTTGATTTGGAGGCGTAATGGAAAGAAAGAAGATAAAAAGAGCAAGAAGCAAACTAAGAGACCTTTGTATTTGCTGTAAATAAGCACTCGCTGTGTCCTGAAGCACTTTTCCATTCGTTCTGACCTCTGAATGATTAATTTATGCATTTAGATACGCAGGTGGAAGCTCACCTGGAAATACCTCAGCCTGTCTGCCCCCCCCCCCCTCTCTCTCTCTCTCTCTCTCTCTCTCTCTCTCTCGCGCTCTCTCTCTGTGTGTGGGGAAAGAAAATTATCACCTGTCCGTCCTCAACTTCACGGTCCAGTGATTTGGACTTCGAAGGCAGAGAGTGGGAGAGAATTTGTTTCTGTAATTGAAGTGAAGATTTTCTTTTTTCCCCCCGTCCAAATGTGTTGTATATATTCCGATCCATTTCAAGGTATTGATCGCAAGAATACACTGAACTTGTTTTGGGAGTGGACCCGTACTGATGCATTTAAACAATTCGGCCTCACAGATGCCAACTCTCTCCGTGTCCACTGTACGGGTCACCTTCTCCTCGTCTCTTATGTGTCCTTCTATTTCTCCTGAACGTCCTCTCTCCTCCTCCACCTTATTATTCTGCTTTGGACGGAGAAACAGAGGAAGGATGTGGAATGGAAGCTTGTTAGTCTTTTATCTGTTGACTTTTCTTAATGGCCATTAATCCACTCTGCTGCTATGGACTCCAACTTAACGCCACAGACCTGAAACCTCAAGCCTCCCAAACACAACCAGAGCACCTCAAAGGCGAAAAAAAAAAACGAAATGGAAGCCAAATACAAAAAGATATATATATATATATATATATATATATATATATATATATATATATATATATATATATATATATAAACTGCTGTTTTGCATTCTGGTCTAGAGTGTTTGATTTAATACTGAGGGCTGCTTGTGTTTGTTTCTGTTTGATTTGTTCTAAAAGTGTAGTGTGTGCTTAAATATCAACTGGGATCAAATTGTCTTTGGCACAAGAGCTTGGCGCGCACACATAAACGAGTCTTTAGTGAACTGAGTATTTAACAGGAGAGGTTTCAAAATGTGTAATTAGAGAGGTAGATTTGTTTAGGGACTGACTGGCAGTCATGTCACTGTAATTTGCTCCATTTGCACACAGAGGCAGTCCTAATCTGTGATTGAGGAGATCGTGGCTCCGTGGTGCACTGCTAGTGGGGGATGGAGAAAGAATATCGCAATGCAGAAGATAATCAAACACATTTCTGGCCCTAAAGGAGACTGACTAATAGAGAGGCTTCCATGACCCCCCCTGAGGAGCCTTCAGAATCATTACATTCATAATCACATGACCGGGACCTACTTATGATTGAAAGCCATGATGATGAGTGAGTGTGACCAGAGACTACACTGCCCTCTTAAGACGTATATGTGTGCAATTTTGACACCGCCGCTCAAAACACGACAGTGGACATATAAAAGTAATGATTTCTTAATGTATTCTGTTTATGGTTGGCCTTCACTTCGATATTGAGTTGTTGATCAGAATGTTGCTACAGACGTGTAGACATAAGCAAAACTGACAGCGTGAGGCCTCTCATCACTGTGTGAGGCTCTGGTTAACATTGCTCTGATCACAAAATAGTCCTTGACCTCTCTCCTCTCTGACTGTCTTCACTTTTTCTTTTACTTTATTTCAGGAGAGAACTTAATAAGGAAATAAGGGGAGATATGTTAATATTAAAAAATATTAAAAAATGTTTTTTTTTTTTTTACTTTTCTAAGTTTAGCCCCAAAATAAATGAAATAAGAAATAGTTTTTTTCATAATGAAAAGTAATTGTTTTTTTTTTTGTTTTCTGATATTTTAAGCACTTTTTTTCTCTCAAATATTCTCATTACCTTAATGCATCCTACAATTAACGTTCTAGTTTTTTTTTTGTTTAGTTTAGTTTTGTAATTTAGAATATTATTACAAAATTTAAGTTCGTTAGAAATTCTGTAAATTATAATTTCATTTATAAACTTTTTTTAACATATTACAGTACATAATTACAGTAAATATACTGTAGTAATTTTTTTTATTTAATTGACCGATTTAAAAGGAACTTCAAATACCACTAAGATATTTAAATCTTTATAATTTCAGGACATCAGAATAAGTTATATATATTAAAAATAGAGAATTTGAATCTTTTGTTGTTGTTTTTTTTGGTAATGAGAATTGAGGTTGATATGCTTGATTTAAATCATAGAAAAAATGTTTATTGTTAAAAGTAGTTTACTCTTTTTGGAGGGAAATTCAACCTAATGTTTCTGACATGCACATTTTGACCTACTCATTCAAGGGGGTTTGATTCGGGGGGGGGGGGGGTCCTCATGATCAAATGTACTCTCTCCTCCTTTTCTGTGCTGTTGTCATCTCTATTTGTCTCTCTGTCTCACCTACTTTTCTTTTCCACGTTGTCCGCAGTAGACGTATTGTGAGAGGTCAGGTAATAGAGGATTCTAGCTGCTGTCTCAGTCATCTGTCTTTCTCTCATTGAGGTCTGATATGGGTCCCACTGCCGTCAAAACTGATGATGATACGCCAACCTCACATGCTACCGAGCTCTTTTATGGATTTCTAAAAAAAAGTACGATGGAGATGTAACTGGTAACCGCAAAAAAAAAAAAAAAAAAGCAAAGCGTTCCATCTGTTCGTAAGGTGTTTCTTCTCTCCAGTTTGCTCAAGGACCGCTACTGAAAAACAAACTGTAAAAAAAGGCAAACGACAATCTTGACAAAGGTGTAACTAGTTCAGTTCTGTTTCCATGCTCTGTGTTCCGTGTGTCCCGGGAGAGTGAGGGCTATTTTAGCCATAATCAGAGCATCTCTCAATCTCAGATCCGAGTTCTCATGCTAGCCGCCGAGGACGCTTTGTGGCCCACTGTCGAAAACCTTTTTATCTGATTCCTATTTTTATTATAATTATCTTGATTACTATTATTTTGTAATTCTTTTTCTATCGCAAGTGGTCTTTTCAGAACCGTTTTGTACCGACATCACATTTGAAGTTTGTCCTGTATGCCTATAACATTCCAAGCGAGGATGTCAACATGCCAAGCAGCCAGCCAAACCACGGTCACATCGGATTGCAGAGACACACACCGAGGGTGAAATCAATCCCACACCGCACAGGTTTTAAAGAGTTCGTTACCGCTAGAGGCTGATGCCTGATTCCCCTTGTGCCACAAACCCCAAAGAACGGTTTTCTCTGTACTGCATGACTGAGATGTTTGGGAAACTATGTTTTCTGATTAGTTATGCGCCGTGCCTTTAAAGGGCCTTAACCAAACCGATTATCATATGTATGTCCCTTTATTGTATTAGATGCTCTCCATATTTGCTGTCATAAGGTACCTCAGAGCTCCTTCATGGTGTCTTTTTGGTTCAATCTGCACCATAATCTACTGTGATATGACAGGCCTTTTTGGTTGTACATAATATTTCAAAGGCATCACTCACAAACAAACCCACACCCAGACGGACATATACGGGTTTAGGCTTTGCATTCAGGTGTGACGCTGGTTATGGTTGCTGCAAAACTACACATCTTAAAAATACTCTGGTTTAATCAGATGTATAGCTCTGACAAAAAAGAAATGACTTTTATTTTTCTACCACAGTGGTGTACAGCTGCATTCAAGTTCATGTGGTTCCCTGTTTAGTCTGTTCTCTTTTCTAATTTGTTGGTGCTTTGGATCTTTACCATCTTGTCTCAGTTTCCTCCTGATTTCTCCTGTATAAGGAGCTGCTGACGTTTTGATATGTACCTAATACCAATGTGAAACTGTCTCTTTCCTTCTCATTTTGGACTCAGTGGAAGTGTGATGTTTACATGTACAGATTTTTGAGATTCTCTTTCGTTTTTGTTGTTGTCCTCATTTTTTTTGTTGTTATTTTTATTTCAGATTATTTCCCTTTTTCTATTCAGGCACTGCTTAATTTGATTTGATTCCTTTATAGTTAAGGGAAATGGGACTTGCACCAATTTCCATGCATTTAACAGTAAGACCAGACAGTCTGACCCCAATCACTTTCTTTAACTGCTGTCAACAGATACAAAAAAATGAAGAAGGCTCGTTGTAAATTAATCTTTTCGTCTGAACATTAGGGACAACATGGCCGTATGTTCCTTAATGATTAAAAGCCATTATCACACCCTTTATCGGGGGCAGACATCCAGTATTAGAGTACAAGAACAGCAGAGTGAAAACCTCAGGTAAATGATTGCTGTTTTATAGTTGAAAAAGAAGTCCTACTGGCAACCCATTTCCCCATAATATATACAAAATAAATCTTTTTTTATATATTTATTGTGTTATATGTGTAACAGTGAATACTTTTTCAGTACATGTGGCTAAATATTTTAATTTGTTGGAAAAGTGTTGATACATATGTGAAGAAACTGAAAGACTGAAAAAAAAAATCCATTTTTGTTATTTAATGCAAACAGCATGGGCGGCTCCTAACATATCAGTTTCATTAATGAAAACCAATGATTTGAGATGAAGCTTTCTCCAGTGGGTTGTCACTGCTAAAATGTCACAGACATGACATTGTGACTTTTTTTTTTCTCCCAAGCTGTACGTCACAAAGCTAAATATACTAATAAAACCGTGTGCTATATATCAGACCCGGCAGCTGTAGGCTTATTTCTTTTCTCCTCCTAAGAAAAAATGATTTTGAATCGGCATTAAATGTATTTGTCTGTGCTTGTGTGTGGGTCAGGTTTTGCTAACTAAGTAAAACCTGAAAGCTCTTACATTGGTCATCATGATGAAAACGGCTTCATAAGAACTTAATCAGTAGTTCCCAGACTCGTTGATCCCCCATCGTCCATGACAATATTCAAATACTAAGCCATTTCCTCTAGTGCTTCAATGTCAGTTTATTTTAGGGGTGACCAGACATCCCCATTTTTGGTGTCCTGTCCCGGATTGGTACTGTCCCCGTTTTACAGCATGTTCAAAACCATTATTACTTTCACTAGTAGAGGGCGCTGCGAGCCACTGTAGCCATGAAGAACTTGGACGAGAGCCGAGCGCTATTATCATCAATCATCAAAAGAGACACTGTTATTGGTTTCAAGGTAGTCACATACTAACTATACATGTTAAAACAATTCTATTGTAATATTGTTTATGTGCACTTTATGAGAAGGTATAATAAGGTTGCAGGATTGTTTTGCACACAGTATTAAATATTCCTGAAACTTTCACCGTCACAACTCCGAAATTAATATAAAAAATAATAAACTAAACCACTAAACTTACTAAACAAAAAGCACATACTTTGTGGCCAAAATTAGCCTAAAATGCAAAATAATAAGCCTGATTAGGGATGGTAAGATCCATTTCCAAAACCATAACAAAATAACTTCATTCAAAATCACTTGAAAAATTGCAAGTTTATACTGTTTTTATACAGTCTATGGTTTATACCCACAGTTTGTGAAAATGTTCAATACAGTCAGAAAATGTGAGAAAATATTTGTTAAAAACAACTTATTGTATGATCTGACATTTGTTTTAATTTTTAGTTCGTTTTTGTAAAAAAAAAAAAAAATTATTTGCAGTTAGGTGTTTGATCCTCAAACATCATTGTAATTATTAATTATGATATGCCTATTAATAATATGGAAACCACAACAATTAAAAAACAAAATATACCCGTTTTTTTTTTTTTTGTTTTTTGTAGATAATCACAAGTGAGATTCATTGACATTTTAACCACTACTATGAAATGTCCTTGGTCTTCATTTCAGAAATCTTCTCACCTTGGTATATATACATTAGAGCGACATAACTCCGCATAGAAGTCACGTCGAGGTGGCAATTTTACAGAGTGCATACTTCACAAAGATGCTCAGAAAAGATTTGACCGCGGGAAACCATTTAACAGGTTACTGGTTCTTGTGCATGAAAACGTTTTGGCGCCAGTCCAGCTTTTCTGTCATTCTAAAGTTTTTAGAACAGAGCTCTATTCTAGAATCTCCATATATCTCCAAAATATATTTAGAGAGCGATTCATAGCTAATATAGGCTACATATCCAGAAACCTCGGTGACCAATATTATTTCAAAATGAAAGAAATCTATAAGTTTTGCAGAAAATATTTTGGCTCAGAATACGCAAAATGAGAAAATTGTTAAGAGATAAAGATCTAAACTGCCTAAAATAATATTAAACTAAAGCAAAAAACCCCGAGAAGCCGTCGTTTACAGTGAATTTATAACTGCTAAGGGGGGTTGTTAGGCAGTCAATGGACACGAAGCTAAGCGGTTTAATTCACTGTAAACAACGGTTTCATGGGGCTTATTGCTTTTATAAAATGGTTATTCCACACACGTAGTAAGCTTTCACAGAATAAAACAGAGCAAATAAAGTTTAATGATATAGATAAAAGCAAAATTCTTCCACCAAACAATATAAAGTACCTATGTTACCTGAGAAACAGTTGTGGTTCCAAGAAAGTGGTTGCCGAGCAACACAGAAGTAAACAAAGGTTTAACGTCTGTGTAATTTACAACCGCTTCGAACGAGGCTCAACCAATCAGAATCAAGAGCCAGAACTATCCGTTTTATAAAACTGGTTTAGCAACTCAAATTAGCACAATAGTTATAGGGTTAAAGAGTAAAGCAGTTAAAGAGGCACCAAATGCTGAAGCGCACCGGTCATTATGAGAGAAGAGGGACGTCATGGACGAGTAGAGCCTAAATTTAGATGAAAAGAGCACGTTCTTCAATGTACTTAAACATCCTCTCCCCGTCTTTCCGCATACCTTTGTGATCCATCCCGCGACAGAACCGGTTTCACCTGATCCTCCGCTATGATCGCGGCCAGCGCGTTTGCTCAACAAAGGGGATCCCGGTGTAGGATCGCTACGGACGCTCGGTCACCATCGGTGAGGGACCCACAAGCCTCTTTTATTTACAATTTCAACCGTGGACAGCTTCCAGTTATTCTGGCTACCCTGGAGTCCGTAGAAAGCGAGGGCTGGGATGGAGACGTGTTGTCGCAGCTGTATGCCCTGTCTGAAGACGCTGTGGGACTGCATATGGCCCGAGTTCTACTATCCGAACGTGGCTCGTCCGGCCGAGATCCGCACGGTTTCAGGTGATATCCGGGATATCCGGGTCCCGGCTCCGAAGAAGAAGCCCACGCAGCTGTACGCGGCGCTCTTCGACTTCGAAGCCCGCAGTGAGGGAGAGCTGACGGTCAAAGAAGGGGACAAACTGTCTGTCATAGAAAAGAGGGGAGATTATGTATTTGCCAAGAAGCTGACGGGGTCCCTGGAGTCCGGACTGGTCCCTGCTAATTATGTGGCCCTAGTACAGGATGAATTCGCTAAATACAGGTACGTCCAGAGTCTTACTTTTATTCTAGTGATATTAGTATTTGTAATTAAAATATTAATTATATTTTCTGGGAAATGATCACTCTAATAGCCAGCCACTAGTTTTTTTCCCTACGTAGTGCACACCGAATGAAAAGCTTGGCGTCAGTATATTGTAGGCTAGTCTACATACTCATGGGTTTGATAGTTAAACTTTCCATTGACTTTTTTTATTGTTTTTTTTTATACTGGACAAATAGTTTCTACCACTATACAAGTATTGTATTTTAAAGTTTCATTAACATTTGTTTTATTTTTTATAAAGTACCAAAAAATATTTCAGATTTACGATCCTCCCAATTATAGGGTGGTAATGTAGTGGTTTTTAGGGGGTCAGAACCACCTTTGAAATTAACACTTGAACCTTAAGTCTGAACAAAAGATGTGTGTCTTATACAAATATAGCTACATCAGGGATTCCATAAACTGTAGGTACTGCCATTATGTATGACTTTATTATATATTTAATCATCTTTATTGTTTCTCCAAAACCTTAAGTGTTTATTAAAGTCAACTGACTGGTGGCCCCAAAGGTAGCATGAGACAGACTATATCTTGAAAATTGCCTTTACATTTAGATTCAACCACATTTGAAAATGTTTTATAATATCTCAATTTTCACAATAAGGTCAACAGGTCAAAACCTGACCTTACTGTTTTGAAATTACAGTAGCAGTGTGCTTGGTTTTTGTTATACGTGAGCTCAACCAAGCGGTTCATATATCTGCACAGTCTCATTTAATTCATAATGGGATTCCTCATTATCCATGTGAACAGTGGGCTGTGTGCTGTTTTCTTTTATTTATGCTATCGTTTACAAATGTTTGGTTGCTGTAACAGCGTCAGTCAATTGTCCTTGCTATAAAGACTTAAATAGTGCTGACAGGTAATGGGTTGTTATGTCACAGTTGTGTAAGTGTTCGACCTCTGGTGCACCTGTCACCTGCCAGAGTTTCACTGAAACCGAAGCACCATGGGATTGTGTTAAACAAGCATATGCACCTGTCACACCCATATTTAACATGGCAACACTTTGCATTTACTGTGAGAAGCTGAATGTGGTTCATGTGGACAAAATGAGGTGTTCCTTTCTCTCAATGTAATGAGAATATAAAGGAAATAAAGTATTAATTCAAAAAGTAAAATAAGTGAAATAGGTTCTAAAAGCCTAGTATATTAGACAAATTAGTTTATTATATTATTATTATATTATTAGTTTAATATTTTCTTGGTGTATGGCTACTTTAATTTGCATTTCTATACACAACCCTTAACATATTGATGAACCGTTTATAGAATGTATATTTTGAAGGTGTTTTTTAAATTATTATTATTATACCACATTTCATGTGAAATATCTCTGTATATTTGTCATTATAAACTGTTAGTGGTAAAATGTGAAAAGGGGAAATGGCAGATCTTGATTTTAATACAGCAATTTCAAGCATATTGCAATACAGTTCTCATATTACTCGCTTTGTTAGCTGACATAATAGCAACAGGACTGATAAGAATGTGTCAGGAAATAATTACATTGAAATACATGTTGCTTATTCCACACTACTTAGTTATGCAATCCAGTTTCTCTACTCTGAGAAAAAAAGACTAATTATGATATTAAACGTGCATTATTAATGATTGCATTAATTAACATTTCTGTCGATAGTTCAAACTTATTCATTCAGAATTGTGAGTGTGTGTGTGTGTATATATATATAGTATTATGAAATTTTATGATAAATCATAATAATAATAATAATTATATATATATAATTTTTTTTTTTTTAGATTTTGCAAGTAAGATGTGACCTGGACACGGTCTTGAAAGTATTAATTCATTCAGCTGTGCTATGTGCATCTGTTTCACAGATGGTATTATGGGAATATAAACAGACAAAAGGCTGAGAAGCTGCTTCTGAGTCAACAGAACAAAACTGGTTCCTTCCTGGTGAGGATCAGTGAGAGCCACAGCGATGAATATACAATCTCTGGTTCGTTCCCTTATGTCTTCCCTCCCAGACAGTACTTCTATTCCCTTGTCTTTCTCTCATACATCATCTCCTTTTTCATCTTTCTTTCTCATCTCCAGTTTTCAGTCTGACCTGCATGACAACATATCCTCCATTTCTTCAATCTGTCTCTCTGTCTCTCTCTTTATCTATTTATGTACCCCACAGCTTGTAACACCATATTGGCCGTCCAGGTGCAGCTGACTAAGCATTTTCTGTCTCCACAGGATGATTATGATGATTGACTGTTTATTTATCAAATTATTCAAAAAATAAGTGAGTTTTATGACTGTTTGCTTTAAAACAGGTTTCAGATTCAGTGTCTGATTATGTGCCTACTTGGTTTGATTCAGTCAGAGAAGCATTTTAAAATCATATAGTATATCACATTTATACATTATTATCTTTATATGTACACCACTGGCGCTCTTAAGACCAAATAAGTCAATCTCAACAACAAAAATAAAAAGCCCTACAAAGAAATTAAAAATATTAATGTTGGAAAATGTATTTCTCTCCTTCACAGCCAGAAGTGAAAATAATGTCTTCCATTTCCGTATTCAACGCTCAGTGATTGGTGCTTACTTTGTATCTGACAAGATCTCTTTTGGCACTCTGGATGAGCTCATCAGGTACTACCAGCACAACTCCAGAAGTCTGGGATGCCCCTTAGACCAGCCATGTGTACAGCAAGTATGACACTCTTAATATTTAATACACTCCCAAGAGTGATATTTTAGACATTGTTCATTTTAGAAATCACTCTGTATTCATGAAACTAATGCTCATAAATAGGCGTTGATTTCATGGGTATCAGTTCTGCATTAGAGATTCAATTAGTGATGTAGAGAAGCGGCCTGTTTCTGGAGAAGTGGCCCTGGTGATGATGGAACCAGTCGGCCTGCAGCGGTCACGTTGCTTTTCTAATCTCCTTCATCTTAAGTAGCAGCCCTGCACAGAAATGCCGTTTTGTCTTGCGCTGTCTGGTTTGGCCTCATGGTGATCGTTCGCTCGGGGAAACGGGCTGACCAGCTCAACTCCACTAAGAGACACTAACACAAGCCCATTCACTCACTCGCTCCCTAAAGATAGCACAGCAACCTTTTGCACCTTTTACTTTATGCGTTTCATGTTTTCCCTTGGGAAACTTCATCATCTTTGACATTTTTATTTTGTGGCTAAGAGCACTTGATATGAATAACAATTTATGTTTTATTGTTATTTCAGTGAACAGGTGTTCATGTCTTTAGATCATTTCATGCTGAATATTCCTGGATCAACATGCTTTACTGTATTTGTTTTATTGTATTATATTAGATATTTCTATATAACAAAGAAATAGAATAAGATCTGCCTCCCCCTCACAACTATGATAGAAAGCCCCAGTGGTATATTGTTGCTGGCGTTTTTATGATTAAATTAATTAATTACGATTTATTAATTAAGTTACTATTTAATAAATCCATGAATTAGAGAATGCACATTTCAGTCATCTGCATTATTCATCATAATATAAAGTTCAAGACCAGTTGAATGGAATCGTTTATTCTGAATTCCAAGTCTATTTTAAAAAAATGTATTATTATAGACATATAATTTATTGAAATATATTGTGTAGTTCTTATGCATCAATTTCACTGGAATTCTATTATTGGATTTGTCATTATTCAATTATATAAACTAAATGCCAAACTAAACTATAAAGACTCATACATTTTTTATATTTATATTATTTATTTTTATAAATAAATTCATATTTATTACTAGCATTTGCAACATTTAAAAATATATAAGAACTAAACTATAAAATTCTTTAAACTATTTTCTAAATGTTAAGCAGTAAATGCACTTTGTTACCCTAAATAAGAATGCCCATAAAGTCCTAATCCTAAAATCTGGTTGGATGAACGTTGTTCTAGAACCAGCAAGGATGTAGATCTCGAAACAGCTCATAGTTGTCCAAATCACTGTCGCTATAATTTCATACTGTTTCGTTGTCTAAATGAAATTAAGAAATCTTTGATTGACAATTACTGGTTTAAGCTCCACAAGCTGACATGTTTAATGTAGTAACATGTCAATGCAATGTATTGCAAACTTTCATATGAATGCAAATTGCCTTTCTTTTCTACTTAATGTTTATTCTGTTGTCAAAAAATAACCACTCTCTGGTTTTATGGTCAATATCGCATGTCGTGTTTAGAGCAACATGGGGAGAGATTCTTGGAAGAACTCCCTTGTAACCTTTGTTGCGTGTGTGTCCACGTGCAGAGGGAGTTGTTCGACATGGAACCATGGGAGCAGCCGAGGGAGGAGTTTCAGCTACTCAAGAAGCTGGGGGAAGGCCATTTCGGGGAAGTCTGGGAAGCTGTCTGGATCACGAAGAAACAGAATGTAGCCATCAAGATGCTCAAACAAGGTACGGCAGCACACAAGATTTAATGTTTTGATGTGAGGAAACTAAACTAAAATACCAGAAAAAAAATCACAAGAGTCAAATTTTGGGGTTTTGTTTCAAATTAAATATATCGTCCATCATCTGGATCAGCATCATACCCTGAATAAAAGATCACTGTCCATACCAAAATGTTGTTTTATAAAAATATAAATGGATAAAGGTAGTTCTTAATGAGTTTTTATCTTTAAATTGTTATTCTCTTGCTCTGCTCTTTAGAGGACACAAAACTGGATGAGTTTGTGAAGGAGGTACACGCACTGAAGAACCTGCACCATCCTAAACTGATTGAGCTGTTGGCTCTGTGCACACGAGGGGAGCCTGTCTACATTATCACCGAGCTCATGACTAAAGGAAGTCTCAAATCATATCTTTCTAGTAAGTGTCACAAGTGTCAGTTTCACTGATTCACTAATTGCTTGTACACTGCACCTGCATGTTTGAATAGTGTATTATTATAGCGTATATTGCACAAGATCAATGTATATACATCATTGGTCTGGGTATTTCATACATTGATTGTGTCTTATCAGACAATCACGTTCGCACTGACAAACATTGATGGCTTTGTGTGGTTACAATTCGAAAGTACATGAAGTCATCAAACACAAAAGTGTTTATATCTTTGACACACAAGTTATTTCCTCCAGTCTGAGAAGCAATTTCTTAAAATAGATATGGCTTTCATTATGATGTTTCCCACTCATTTAAATTTGTGCATTTAGCAGACACTTTTATCCAAAGCGACTTAGTGTATTTAGGCTAACATTTTTTTTAAACTAACATGTGTTCCCCTGGGAATCGAACCCACAACCTTTTACGCTGCTAACGCAATGCTCTACCACTGAGCCTCAGGAACACTATTTCCTTCCCCCTTCTGCTTTAACGACTCAAGCTGCATGAAATCCACAATCCTGTTCTCCTGTAGTATTTGAGATGATCCAAAGAGCTTGAGCCTCAATGGAAGCAAGAATATCTGACCATCTGTACAAAGAGTCTCATGATCAGTGTCATTAATTTCTTAGTAATACTTATTTGCTTACTGACTGCTTACTAGAAATAAATCAAAATCTGAATAAATTAAGAAATAATCCCTTTTCCAATTTTTAAACAACTTTTTTCCAGTTTATTTCCAGATTTCAGTTAAGATTTGTTTATTTTCAGATTTAAATTCTATTTTGAAGCCCACATTTTCAGTGTGCTCCCAGAAATTTGACACTTGGAGCTTTTTGTTTCACTGATGTTCCCAATGAGCAACTCTTCGCCTTTCAATCTAACCTCTTTTTACGCATCACTTCCTGCAGCACCAGAGGGTCATGTGTTGACCTCTGCTCACCTGATCTACATGGCTAGTCAGATAGCAGAAGGAATGGCGTATCTGGAAGATCGACACATTGTCCACAGAGACCTTGCAGCTCGAAACATACTGGTTGGTGAAGACCTGGTGTGTAAAGTGGCTGACTTTGGTCTGGCTCGCATCATCAAGGTAATAATGGCTGGATGTCGAAGATGCCTCAGGAAATCTGCAAATAAAATTGATGCTTAGTATGTCATTTTGTGTGTGTGTTTGTAGGATAGTGTGTACACCGCTAGTAAAACCACCAAGATTCCTGTACGATGGACGGCTCCAGAAGCTGCTCTCTACCAGCGTTTCTCAGTCAAATCTGACGTCTGGTCCTTTGGGGTGCTGCTGTATGAGATTATGTCACGTGGAAAGATGCCATATGATGGTATTAGTATCTGTCCATTCTTACTTTCTCATATACACTACCATTCAAAAGTTTGGGGTCAGTAAGATTTGTAAAATAAAAATAAAAAATTGAAAGAAGTCTGTTATGCTCCTTAAGGCTGCATTTAAATTAAATACTTTGAAATATTATTGCAATTTATGTTTTCTATTTTGATATATTTTAAAATGTAATTCATTTCTGTAATGTCAAATCTGAATTTTCAGCATCATAACTCCAGTCTTCAGTCTCACATGATCCTTCAGAAATCATTCTGATATGCTAATTTGCGGTGCAAGAAATGTTTCTTATTAATATGAGTGTTGAAAAGTTTAAACTGCTTAAAAATGTTGTGGAAAGAACAGCATTTAATTGAAAAAAATCTATATTTTAATATAAATGTCTTCCACTTATGATCAATTTAATGCATCAATTTAATTGGTGAATAAAAGTATGTATTTCTCAAAAACAGACCCCAAACTTTTGAGCAGTAGAGTAAATATCTCATAGACATGTGCCACACTCTGTGTCCCACAGGGAAGAATAATAAGGAGGTTTTGGAGATCCTGTCATCGGGGTACAGGTTACCGTGTCCAAATCGCTGCCCCCCAAACATTTACCGCATTATGTTGGATTGCTGGCATGCGGAGGCTTCCAAACGGCCCTCGTTCCATGCCCTTCACAGTCAGCTAGATAAAATCTACTCCAAAATCTACTACAAAACCATTGAGGTGTAGAAGAGGTGGACTGAAACAGAAGATTCTGTGGGACAGAATGGAGAATAAAGAAAAGATTTGCATGGATAAAATTGCACATAAGATATACTCTCTTCTTGATTACTTGTATTAAGTTATGTGCAATAATAAATGCTTGTTAAAGGACTTTAAAGAGGATGAAAGTTCTGATTAGAGAAACAAGTTGTTAAAGAGCAAACATGCGTCTCCTTTATCTGAAAGGGCCAGATTAGCTCTTCATAGCGAATCTTGATCATGGGTGGATCAAGATGTAAAGCACTGTTATGTACTGTCATAATATACATCTTTTACACTGCACTCAGAGGCGTCATGCCCATTCGAAGTGAGGGGGCACGTGCCCCCTCAGATCTCTGAGCCAAGTGGATTTTAAATGTAGCTTCCAAACGACAAAAAAAAAAAAAAATTGCAGAATATTTTTTTATATATTTGATACAATCACAGCAGTGTGATTAGATCGTTCAGTGCACAGCATCAGCTGCTAAATTCAAATCTGCGTTCGCTGACTGGCACTGAGCCAGAGAAGGATGCGTTTGTACAATGCTTCATGATAACCAATCAGAAACTATTCTGTTGCGCTTATGGATGCAATGGCCAATCAGAGACATCCAGAAGAGTCATCACTGAAATGCGGTGTTTTCTTCACTTGATCGCTCACTGAATTATTTAGCGAATTCTCTCATCAGAAACAACAAAAAGTGCAGATGTGCGTACGAATGTAAGATATTCGTTTCATAATGTAAAGTGCTTCAGTGATTTTAATGGGAGTTTATTTCCTGATATATTAAGCATGTTTGGAATTGTTTTGAATAAAAAGGAAAAATTAATAAAAAAAAACATAAGCCTATATTAGTTATACAGTGCTTTCGTGGAATGACTTAGGCCTATACCCATCCCCCCCCCCCTCCCCCCCAATGTGCCCCCTCAAAAATCATGAATGCATGACGCCCCTGACTGCACTTATTGTATTTTGTGCTAGTGTTGATCTGGCCCATTCAGTTTCTGTAGTAATAGGAACAGGAGATCATTTGGTGTGATGTTTTCAGGTCAGAGTTTATGTTTACAAAATATTCATCTGCCAAAGTATGGACTAGTGTCGAAATGGTGAAAACTACAGTCATTTTAAGTTATAACTGTCGAGAGTCTTTAACCTCTGTGAAGGAGGGCTGCACAAATAACTGTTTTTTACCAGGTACACGATCAAATGAATACTTACTAACACAGGAGACATATGACAAAACTACCAGGGTAGGTGTCCTCATGATCGGTTTCGTAGAAATCACATCCATGTCAGAAGCTGTCTTCCAATGAATTATATAAGATTAATTCTTAAGGAACTCTTCAAATAAAATATTTTTTCAGTATATACACGTTTCTGCAGTTTCTTTATCATTTGTTTGGATATTTCTCATAATGTAACCCGACTTTAAGTTTTGACCAGAGATTTGCAAGCATGCTGCTAGTATGTAAAGCAATTAAACTCCAATAATAAAGTATGCTTGTTCATCTTACTGAACTCGTCCACAGGCGTGGTTCAAACGCGGAAGGTTTCACTGTCATGTCAGTTCCCTAAAACTGTAGTCTCGAATGGGGATCCGCTAGCAGGTGTCTCTCGGGGACCGTTTTATCTCATGGGGGAGTGTTTGAGGACAACTTGCCCATGTCTTAAGACATTATGGGATAGAATATACGGATCCTCAACGACCGATGGAGAAAACAGCGTGAAAGCTGACAGTGACCATACGGGCGATGTGCTCGGTAATACGCAATCCGACCGTTACGGACAGACGGCGGGCGAGCCGCTGCCAGCTCGGAAGACAGCCGCTCTTCACACGACTCTGTGGGACTTCGAGGCGCGCGACGGCCGGGAGCTGTCGTTCAAAGCTGGTGATATGTTAGAGATAGTCACGAGTTCCGGCGACTGGTGGAGTGCGAAGAAAATCGACTCGCTCGGACGCGTGGCCACCGGTTTTGTACCGTTCAATTACCTGGCGCGTGCGGAGTCCGTGGAGTCTCAACCGTGAGTGTCTACGCTGTTTCTGAACAGTAGTTACTAGTTGCTAAACTCTTTCCAAGTGTCTAGAACAAGTCTCTAAATTAGCTTCCCATCAGTAATCGGAGTTCATAAAGAGTCACTATTGTAGGTTAAGCATTTCTATCATTTATAATAACAATTTAGTTTACTTAAGACTGTGGTTTAATCCTGTTGGATATCCATCACATCATCTGGAACGCAATTAAAAGTGTAACGCACCTTGAGATGTGACTTTGTCACGTACTGAAAGGGTTAGTTCACTTTTTTTTTTTTTTTTGCTTTGTGGAACACAAATAGAAAAATGTTTTAAAGTAGTATACCTGAGCGGACCAAAGCTTTCAAAGTTCAAAAGTAATGCAATGGCAGGCCCACTAAAAACACAATAACAATTTAACAATAAAAAGTTTTCTGAAACTTTGGATAAAGAATAGACCAATATTTTTGTTATTCTCTTATAATGTCCCATTCCAGTGTGCTAGTAACAGCTGTGAACATGTTAAGTCAGTTCACACTAACACCAATTAACAACCATTAACACCAATATCATAGAAAACATTATAAGATTTAATTTACATCCAGCTGGTTGTTATCACAAATTTAATGCCTACAGGATGATCCGGACTCGGACATGAAGAGGAGGCATAATGTACAGTCGTATCACTAGGGGTTGCACGGTTCAACTTTTTCACGGTTCGGTTTGTTTCACGGTTTTAGAGTCACGGTTTTCGGTACAGTTCTGTACGTGCTATGTTTATGGAAAAACTATAGCCTACTTTCTAAAAAAAAAAAAAAAAAAAAAGAATATTCTATCCAACTACAAGCAACAGCACAAATAAATACAATAGAGTACAGATACAAACAATAAAGTGATTTTCAGTTTTTTTGTTTATGGAGGTCTAGCATTCGTTTTTAGGTACAGAAATTGAATAAAGTAATCAAATGTAAAACAGCATTGCATATTGGACTGTATAAATTAAAGTTTATTCTTTATTAAAGTTATAAAAGCTTTTTAATCAAGAGCAGTGCGTGATTTCTTTGTTGTTGCTGTTCGATTAATATAATGACTCACTTTAAGACAGTGCACTTATACAATAGGCATACGTTCAGCCGGCTATGTCTGCTGTAGGATACTTATCAAAACGGGTATTTTGACATCATTTTTGTGTGAATTTGTCCATTTAAACACAATACTTCAGAGAGAGCTTAATATTAGCGCGCTTCGGATGAGCGCACGCACAATTCTTCTCACTGCGTGCGCGAGCTCGCGTCCTCTTGCTCTTAAATGTGACAAAGCTTAAATGAGTTTAGTTTAAATACATATTAACGTGTGCTGTTCAGGTCTCATCTGTCAGCACCCGGGTGACGACGGAATAAATGACTGCTCATAATCCAGCATAAGGCATTCACAGTGATCAAGAGTGAATGACTTGTCCAGGGTTTTTCTTTCTTTTTTTCTCATCGCTATTGTTGTAATGTCTGGGAATCCAGAATGCACATCCATCAACAAAAACATATATTAGCTGAACCTTGTTTGTTTTACGTGTTATTTATAGCAAACCATATTACAGATGCTTTGTCAGATTTAAATTGAACCGCGGTCCCAGCGCGTGCCGAACCGTGTGTGCTGAACCGAACGGTTCAGGGTTTTTTCAGCGAACCGTGCCACCCCTACTTATTACACAGCTTTTCATCACTTAAATAAAGGACATAATATGTTATTTGAGTGGCAAACATTTTAATATCTTAGCTGCTTATTATATTAAATTCATGACAGTGTAAAAAAAACAATCACTCTGGCAACCAGACTTCAACAATATTATCGTAGGCTTACTATTAGTACTCCTACTAATAGTCCTTTGCTTTTATTTTACAGTAAATACAGACGACAGCTGAGGTGCTAGATGATATGTTGCATTTGAATGAAACAAGAGAGCGCAGTGATGGACATT
This sequence comes from Carassius carassius, assembly GCF_963082965.1. Lineage (NCBI taxonomy): Eukaryota > Metazoa > Chordata > Actinopteri > Cypriniformes > Cyprinidae > Carassius > Carassius carassius. The sequence goes on from NC_081800.1 coordinate 11,647,428, forward strand.
AAAGGGTTGTGCCACCCTAAAATGAAAATGTTGTCATTAATCACTTTACCCCCATGTCATTCCAAACCCGTAAAACCTTTGTTCATCTTCAGAACACAATTTAAGATATTTTGGATGAAAACCTGGAGTGACTGTACTATTGACTGACAAGTAAATTACACTGTCAAGGTCCAGAAAAGGCTGAAAGTCTTCGAAAACAAAAATAATGACTTTATTCAACAGTTTGTCTCCTGTGTCTCTCCGCATCAACGGAAACTGTGTATGCTATTGTGTCAGCTGCGACACAACGATACGCTTTCTACGTGTATTTTCGCTTTGATTTGAACGAAAACCGCACATCCGTGCATCACGGCCGACACAGAAGAGCTTATGCATTTTGCGTTCAGCAGATGTTCTCCAAACTGGCGCTATGCAGAGAGACACAGAGGAGACGAATTGTTGAATAAAGTTGTTATTTCTGTTTTCTGTGTACAAAAAGTATTCCCGACTCTTCACTGTTACAGTTGAACCGCTGATAGCAGATGGACTACTCTGACGATGTCTTTCATACTTTTCTTGACCTTGACGGTGTAATTTACTTGGCAATCTATGGGACACTCACAAGACTCCTGGTTTTCATCCGAAATGTCTTAAATTGTGTTGCGAAAAAAAACAAAAACACTTGCCTCAAATACCCGGCTGAGTGGTGTGTTATTCCGCATTGCTTATGGCAGCAGTTGTTATCGGGGAATAACACACCTCGTTGTGACTGACCAATCAGAATCAGGTATTCCAGAGAGCAATGAAATACAGCTCATTATAATCAGTGATGCTGTCTACTGTACACTGCTGTCTACAGCGTGACACAATGTGGCATGACAAACCCAAGACAGTGAACCACATACTCTAAGCACTTGCAATACTTCTGACAGGAAGGACAAATGAATTTTCTGTGGTTACTGTTGCGTCCAGTGCTAATATTGCGACGCAACCAGTCGCATCCAGTGTAGACACAATCTACACTATATTAGCATTCAGATTAACATTCAGTAACTTTGTTTGCTATAAGTGTGTGCTGTAGTGTGTGCCATCTACCTCCTTAAAGGGATAGTTCACCCAAAAATGAATCAATTACTCACCCGCATGTTGTTTCAATGTGTGAATTTTTGAAGATATTTGAAGGAAGTTGTTAGTTACACAGTTGCTGGTAGCCATAATTTATGTCACAATCGCCAGCTGGAGACAAAGCCACTAGAAGTCAAGCCTGCAACCATTAGCCGAAAAAGCGTAACTGCTAACGGCATAAAGCCAACGGTCTGGCAGTGCGTGGGAAAGGAGACCAGAGGCCCTTTTTTAATGGAGGTCAACGGAGGAGAGGCTTCTTTATGCTAAATAGATAGAGAAGCTTTTTTTAGAGGAAATGGCTTATCACTGAATGAATCGAAAGTCTATCTGCTAATCTTCAACATGTTTTACACTAAATAATAATGTTCAGCTAAATAAAGCAAATGTTCAGATTTTGATTAAAGATTACCAAGACAAACTATTTTTTCAGCCGATTAACTTGAACTGATTAATTGTTCACATCAAGACTTGCAATATGCGCTAGTAAAGTAAATAAAGTGCATTTTGATTTCATGGGGACTTTAAGATTTTAAGCCCTTAATGGCCACCAGAGTGCACTCCGGCCCTCCAGGACGAGTTTGGCCACCTCTGTCCTAAACACAACGATGAAATGAAGTGAGACGGGCAGCAATGGTCAGAATATTACAGACAAAAGAATGTTGATTAGCAGCAGTTCTGAGTCATGTATCATGTACCATCAGTCCTTTATGGGAAGTGTGAATGTTTCATAGTCTGTAAAACTTTAGCATGATGTGGAAAAGAATATTGGAGTTCAGTTTGTTACTTTATAGTGTTCATTTATTTTTATTAAACTGGATAAATTGTTACACCTTTTTATATTTTATGTGGTTTCATGATTTACTTTTAATAATAATGGTTTATTATTGTATATTTGTTTGACATTTTATTTATTGTATACCCTTTAAATTTGCTTATTGAAAGAACAACAGCAGCAGCAGCAGTGTGGTGTAACATTTATTTGAAACACATGTATTTGGTACTTGCTACCTTATATCTTTACTCGTTCCTTTCATTCTTTTCATGGCTTTGGAAAACTTGTCTCGGATGTCTCTCGTCAACACCAAGCTTAGTTTCAGTTAATTTCTAGAAATGAAATGCTTTATCCGAATCTTTAAAATCTGTCCGCAAGTGATCGTACAGGTGCAGATATATTTGCGCCAGCTCAGCTATTTGACACTCCAGTGTATTCATGTTGCTAGTGACTTGCAGATGTGATTTATCGTCAAACCGGTAATCGTTACATCCCTATGTGAATGTTTTTATTTTTATTTAGCTAAAGGGATGATCTGTTCAAATCAAACAACAATACTGTCAATCTTAAAAAGTGGTACCTTTTACAATTTTATCTGTGGTGTTTTTACAGTATTTTTTTTTAAAGCTTGGTTTGTTACCTTATCTTCACTGCATCGAATAAATGCCAATTAATGATTCATTATTAAGTACTTGTGCTTTTACCCCTAAGGAAATTATATGAACCCTGATATTTTTTCTGTTCTTTTAGGTGGTTTTTTGGAAAGATGAGCCGTGTTGAAGCATTGCGTCACCTCATGTCAGCAGAAAATGATAATGGATCCTTTCTTGTGCGAATCAGTGAGACTGATATCATGAGCTTCGTACTCTCAGGTGTGTGAGTTTGTGTTGTTTTCTGACAGCCATTAGGGAGTTTGTTACAGCACACATTGAAACCCAAGGTACAATTTCAGACTGAAGTTCTGAATCTTGTCTCTTAGTGAAATCACAGGCCAAAGCAAAGCACTTCAAGATCTATCATAATAGTGGTCATTTCTATGTGGATCCATCTCCTCAGTTTGCCAGTGTATTAGAGGTGGTTGAATATTATCAAACTCACCCACTCTCCACTTCGGATTTACTTCGGAAACCCTGCATTCGGGTAAGACTCTCTTTGTTTCCATTTTGGCTTATTTTCCTCTCCTCTGCTTGTCTTCTATGTGTATGTCCCGTCTTCACCTTTTCTCTTTTAGTTTTGTCAAATGAAGTGCTTGAAAGAGTTTCTTCATTGTTATGAGAATATCAACTTAATTTTGTCAGCTTAATCAACATGAAGAAACAAATTTTTCACTCTCCTCCAGCATATGCTGATGTCTAATTGAAAAGCATCTGTCCCAGTATATATGTGAGAATGGTTCTTATTAAATGAAATGTGTTTGTAAACTTCCTTCCGCTGACTCATGTTTCTGTAGAAAAGGCCTCAGCTGCAGGATCTGTCTCCCTCCACAGTCGATGAATGGGAGCTGCCTAAAGATCAATTTACTCTTGACAAGATGCTCGGCGGTGGCCACTTTGCAGATGTTTACAGCGGCAAGTGGAAGAATCACACTAAAGTGGCCATCAAAATCCTCAAGAACAATGGTGAGCTCACAGCTAGAGGTGCCACAGAGAAGAGAGGGTTTTTTATAAGTAACTTTGAAACAGCATTGATGCCGTTTGCTGAAAAAATGGAACACTCCACTTGAAAATAGGCTCATTTTCTAACTCCCCTAGAGTTAAACAGTTTGGTTTTACCATTTTTGAATCCATTCAGTCGATCTCCGGGTCTGGCAGTAGCACTTTTAGCTTAGCTTAGCATAGATCATTGAATCCTATTAGACCATTAGCATCTCGTTCAAAAATGACTAAAGAGTTTCTATATTTTTCCTATTTAAAACTTGACTCCTCTGTAGTTACATCATGTACTTTCCGGCGGAAAATTAAAAGTTGCTATTTACGTCTGAAAATAGTCCCCAGCAAATCTACTATCGCTACAACTACACAAACAAGCTGGGGACTATTTTCTGGCGCTGCATAAATCGCAACTTTTCATTTTCCGCCGGCCTTAGTACGCGATGTAACTACAAGACAGTAGATGTGCAGTCCCATGGATGTACCTGACAACACGGCTCAATGCTGTGGATCAAAAAGATATACATGGCTGGAAAGAGTTAGTAAACATTACTAAAGACTCTGACTTTCATAAATCTATGTAAGGAATAAAATAGACACAAAAGAAGTGTAACACCAGTGTTTAAACCACCTTTTCTCAAGAGTGGTTATCCGAGTAAAACCACTTCAAAAGCAAGATACACAATACTTCAGACAGAACCCCAGGATCTGCTGGGAGTCTTTCTTTTGCCGCTAACAGTGTTCAGGAATTTTCTTCAGGGGAGGAACTGAGCAAGCATGACATGGATAGGCAGTTTTTGCATGTAAATGAGTAATGTGACTTTGGGGGGTAAAAAACACATATATATAATTCAAGCAAAATATCCTTATGAAGGCAACCACCTGCTTAGTGGCCTCAGGACATAAATACCTAGCAGCTTTACAACCAATCATTTAGGATTGTACATTGCACACATTAGAGGTGGTTTCTGAAGTAGCAGTATATGTGAACACAATGTAGCTCATGCAGAATGGCAGTGATCCTGAACGTCACACTGGTAAATCTACAACTGAATACCTCGAGCAGAAAAATATTCATCTTTCAATCCTGACTGGAATATTGTGGTTCGATTCACCCAAGTGGAATAAATGCATTACTACAGATACACTGCAATACAACAGAATCTAAAATGTAAATAATATAAATTGTGTATTATATGATGACTTCCTTCCTACTCCATTTGTAGATTGTTTTTCTTGTTTCAATCTAACAAAATTCAATGAAGATTGTTTAAAACAAGACATTTCGTTTTTCTGTGTAACTGTAAGAGCTTTCTCTAATAAATACGAAATATATTTTTATACTTTTTTTTATAAATACACATATTTGTAATAAATCCACATAATAACTTGTTTTGTGTATTTTATTATAACCCAGATGCTCTTGTGCAGAAGGACTTTCAGTTGGAGGTGCAGATCATGAAGCGTTTGCGTCACAGACACCTGATTTCTCTCTTTGCCGTCTGCACTTCCTCCGCCCCATTTTACATCATCACCGAACTAATAGAGAAGGGAGATCTGCTTAATTTCCTCAAAAGTCAGTGACTGTCCCTTGGATGTGTATGATTGAAGGCAATTTGCCACTCTGTATTAATGTTATGTAACTATTCTGTCTCTCTTTCTCTCTCACTTCTTAATTTGATCTGTCTTTTATGCATCACCCTCCATCTCTCAGATGCAGAGGGTAGTGCATTGGACATGGAGTCTCTGATCGACATGGCAGCCCAAGTGGCAGATGGGATGGCATACTTAGAGACACACAACAGTATTCATAGAGACCTTGCAGCGAGAAATGTTCTAGTCGGGGAGGGATATGTCTGCAAAATTGCTGATTTTGGCCTAGCTCGAGTCATTAAGGTGAGCTGAAATGATATGCTATGTTTCTCTTTTTTGTGATACACATACTATGTAAAAATAAATGCACATTATTTGCTCATGCTTGCTTGCATGCCAATATGCAACTAAAAAGTAGAGAGGAACTGGCACCTTATTTCAGCAACTTTAAGTACTGCATACTAAAAATTACTCTTGAGTTACTTTAAATGTCATCCTGGTTAATGGAAATCTTAGTAAGGAACAGTGTTTGCATCATAGGATGCACCTGATCCTCTTTGCTATACATTATGATACAGTGCAATCATCAGATCTAACCAAACCTATGGTTGATTCATATCTAGGAGCCCGTTTATATATCTGATGAGAAGAAGATCCCATATAAATGGACCGCGCCTGAGGCTATCGGTCACGGCCGTTACTCAAGCAAATCTGATGTGTGGTCATTTGGGATTCTTCTTTATGAGATTGTCACATATGGAGCAATACCTTATCCAGGTCAGATTCAAGATGAAACTTTTATTCTGTATAAATGACAAAAATATTTAAAGTTCACATTTTCACATGTTAAGCCTTATATTGTTCTTATAATTTTTTATTATTATTGTTAGCTTAGTCTTGTACCTTCTTTTGTAGGTGTCCGTAATGGTGATGTGTATGATCTCGTCACACGGGACAACTTTAGGATGCCTTCACCATCTAATTGTCCAGAGGTTATTTATAACATCATGCGATCTTGCTGGAAAGCAGAGCCAGAGGACCGTCCGACTTTTACGATTCTGAGGCATGAACTAGGCAACTATCAAGGCACCTAAAGGGGACTTGGATAAACTGAACAGTCAGATTCCACCCCTTCCAAACATCCTGAGATCTTAAACACTTATATAGCAAAACAAGACTGACCTTGAACAATGCTTAAGGACAGATGCATCATACAGTCCGTCATCTTTGATGGATTAAATGGACTGTAGATTATCCATATCAGTTTTCAGATTATGAGGAAGAGGCATGCATGAAGCACTTTTTAAAATTAATTTGTGTTCAAAGCAATTATTGTCTGAATTTAATGAGATTTTTTTTATTTTGTTTTTATTTTTATAAATAATTTTAGGAGTGGATTTTACTGATTAGAAGTCCATAAAAAAGAAAAAAAAACTTTTTAAATCTGTAATGGACAATCAGTTCAGTTCAGGGACATTAAAATATAAATTAAAATCTCTGTTTTATTATCAATATGATAAAAAAAAATATATATAGAGGATGTTTTCTTCTTAAATATTTCATGCAAATGTGACTATTTATCATACACCTTGTCAGGGTTCAGGGCTAATCACCTGCCTTTTGGGGTTGTGAATGTGTGTTTGGATGGTTTGACAGCTCACTGCGTCTGCCTGTTTGATTTGAGTTTTCCCCGCCCTCCTTGTTTCTCCGTTGTTTCTCCGTTGTTAACCTTAATTGTTCGCCACCTGTTCTCAATGTTCTTCTAATTTCTTCCCTTTATAATTCCCTGTGTTTCTCTGTCCATGGCCAGACTGTTGTAACTCTTATCAATAGCTCGAGCTGGTCTGTGTACTCACCTTGTCTTGTCTTCAGGCTCCAGTGTCTTTTGCTGTTTTGCTCTGCCTCTTGTTCTCATGAATGCAGTACTCCTAGAAGATTCCAGCTCTCATTTCTCTGGGTCTCGGCTGTTGAACGAGCTAAACTGTGGAACGATACTCATCTGCCTGGTCTTATCTGCGTTCAATAAAGCTCAGTGTAACCCGCAACTGAATCCAGCCCGTTTCATCCTGACACACATGAAATTAAAATATTCAGTATAAAGCTAGATGAATGTCAAAAGGAAATATACAAAATGCTATAAATCAACATTTAAGATATGTTGCTTCATGTTGATTTGAATATGTAAAAGACTGTGCTGTACTGTTTGAACTATATATATTGTATTGATGTACTTCATATGGATAATGTTTGTTTTAATGTTAATCTTACATTGCCAAAAAAAAATAAAAATACTTCCAAGACAGAAAATATACCAAGTCAGGCATATAAATATGTCAGAACTCCTTTGTTTAAAGATTTTCTTCATTACTTTTTATTTAACATTTTTATCCAGAGTAATGCAGCAATAGCATTACATAAGAAAATATTAAGGGTAGGGCGAGCTTGCAATCATATGCAAATTTGTATTGCCATATCTGCAAATTCAAAGGTCTTGGGACTAATTTAGATAACAGTGTTTGTTTTGGCAATGTAATATTCTAAATTGATTAAGCTGGGTTCACCCAATAGATGAATCAGACCTGTACAATATCTAATGTCACCAGCAGATGGCGACACACCATTATTTCAGAGGTAAGCTGTTGCAGTTTTATGTAGTGGCATGTCATTTACTCGTTGCAAAGCACGAAACGGCAAAAAAAAAAAAAAAAATATATATATATATATATATATATATATATATATATTTCAGAACATGTTTTTCAAATTGTTATGCTTATGTCATGAGGCCAATGATGTACTAGACTCATCCATAAACACTGCCACCCTCAAGCTGTAACTACAACAACAAACACCATATACCTCTATGGAGGCTTTTCTATGTTTCACATACAAATAAGCTGTTTTCTGACAGTAATGACAAGACAAGAGCTGTTGATGTATGGGATCATGTGCTGTCCTCAGAGACATGGACATTCCTGTTATTCCTTTTAGCATAACACATTTTAGCATCATTTCTTAAGATACTGTATTTCTTTATGGCACTATCAAAATGAAATGTACATGGGGTGGTTTTTAAATATTTTCATTACATTGATTTGCCATTGATATGCAGTAACAATTAACATTAAAAACACAGTTTAAAAAATATTACTACGGTGCCCAGGAGAGAACATGGTCGGTTCACTTAGCTTTGCCGTGGCCACAAGATAATAATATAGCTATAGCCCCATCAAGAACTTTGACAGTTATGCCAATAAAGTTTTGACGTGATGATTAATCAGTGTGTTGTGTTTTCATTTACAAATGAAAGTACGTGAATGATTAATTCCTCGAAGAAACACTATTGTATTTATAATTCTGGTCTATTAATTAGCCGAAATAAAATGAAACGTGTTAAATTTCAAATGCATTCAAGCAAAAACTCCAGTCAGCATAATCAAAGCTTGATTTTCATGTTGAGCATGTACAAAAGGCTATTATTTACAAAACTATTCTGAATGTTTTGAAGAGATCGAAATGAAGCAATAAAAGAATATAAACTAATATAAAATATAACCAATAATAATAGTCTAATAATAATAATAATATACAAATATTACGGGGAAAAGACAATCAGTTAATGGACTTATAAGACTGTAGGATGGATAAAAATGTTTACTTGTAGGCCTATTTTATATTATGCACTCTGTAACATTTATTCATGATAAACTTCATTTGAATGCTGACTATCACACGTAATAAAGTCCAGTAGCCAAGACATATGGTTAACATAATAATTTAATAATGAAATGTTTTCTATAATAATTAATATAATTGTGAGATTCAAAATAAAATATTCATGATAATCTCTGATAATTCTGGGTTGCTATGGTCACGCAGGTTTGTTTAAGCATTAAACTCGTGGCCACTAGAAAAACATGTCTTTCCCTTAACATAGCATCTGGAGGCCACGACATAAGGATGTTGATATCTCAACAAAATGATCTCGTGGCCACGACATATTATCATGTTCTCACAAGTTATTGTCTAGGCCACGACAAAACTAAGTGAACCAACCATGTTCCCTCCCGGGCACCGTAAATTACAGATGTTTCTGTTTCTAATCTTTTTATAGGTTACACTTTCCACCTTGTAAGTGTTTTAGAAAACCCATTTACCTAAAAATCCAGTTCCTAATGACATCGTCCACCAGGAAGTAATTTATTTTAGTGGGAAAACAACAGCATAGACAACGGTAAGTTTGAAATATCAAATAAAGGCTATTTTGTAAACCTTAACAAACAGTTAATCGCTTAATCTAACAGGTATCCAGCTTTGCTTGAAGTCGCTCAGAGTAATGATGGTGTTATGGTGACATGATCTCTTCCAGGGAAAGCTCCTCTAGTTCCCCATGTGACAGTGATTTATGGTCAGACTCAGCCATGCAGCAGGAGGAGGAGGTTCAAAGAGCTGCTCATGCTGTCAGAGCGTGATCAGCGCTGGATCTGCTCCTGTCACTCATTTCTACTGGAAAACAGCTGTTTTCACTTCCCTGTACAATCGATATGTTTGATCTTAGCATGCAAACCATCTAGCTAGCCTAGTATAACATTTTTCACGTAAGGTGATTGCACTTTCCATTTAGCTTAGGCAACTCCAATATGCAATTAATTGTTTGAATTGTTTAACTGGGTCTGTATTTTGGATTCAGGGCCAGTCTTGGTACTTAAAACTGCACATTTCTAAACAAAAAATGCATTTCTGTGAATTCAGCCTGGTCAAAGTTCACCTAAGGCAACTTTAAATCACAAAATATGACAATAACAATAATCACAAGTAGCCTATTACATGACCTCAAGTTCATAAGCTTGGACCAAAAGCTTGCATTAAATATTAGCAGGAAATTCCCAAGTCAATGTAGCACTTTTTGCATTTATTTTATTAAAAGGAGCAAAATTATCAAAATACTAAGCTTAGGTCAACAGATTACTGTATATCATTATTTTTTTATATTTTGCTTTTGCCTTGTGCTGTAATTGTTTTGTGCCATTATTGTTTATATCTATCACTTCTGTGCACTTCAACAATCTGTTGTGGTTTTGGATCTTAAAAAAAAAAAAATAGGTCAGCCACTCTGCATGTCTTCCCCGGGCTGCAGCACCCTGTCTGATGTGTGCTAGTGTGCCACACTGTTAACCACACGAGTGAGTATCGACACTTCTGAGGGCAACAACTAACCAGGCAGTTTATATGACCTTACCATGCTGTCATCGTTCAGTGTGTAACATTACTCTCAAAGATGATGAAGATATTTAAAGCATATAAAATAGCACAGTTTATTAAAGAAAACACCAGAAGGTAATCCAAACAGCAAGCCAACCTACAAAACAGTGCATTGCACAAACAACACCAGAGCACCGAAAAAAGAAAACAGAGCAACTTAAATACAGGGCAAACAAGGGAAATAATGAAAAACACCTAGATGAATCACCACCACAAAGACCAAAATAATGAAGTCTGTGACACATTGGATGGAGATAATATTACCAGAGTAGGAAATGTCCGTACTTATGAATATAGCTGCAGCTTTCATGGTGCTATTTTGCAAAATTGCACTGTCAGCTGAGGTCAACCACAAATAGACATGCACCCATTAACCTCTGGCAGCAAGCCAGGTTTTACAGTGTTGTGGGTGCAGTGTGGGTAACTGTTTTGAGTGTTTCTATAGTGCTATCATATGAGTGTCATTTTCAGCTCTAAACAGGCCTAATTTAACCTAAATGTTAATTACAGGGGACATATTCTCTCGGTATTTTAGCCAGTTTAATGCATAAAAATTTAATAAAAATAGTATTATTATTATTCATTACTTTGTACCTGTTTCTCTTGTCCCCCTATATTATTCTCTTCTCACCATTCACCTTTATACAGGATAAACTTTAATGCAAGGCAGGACTGTCAACAGCCAAACTGAATGCTTTACCCCACTGGCTCCTCCTAGACTCTTTAGCAGGCGTCACATAACATGGAGCTTTCTGACGGAGTCCTGTTTTTCTTGCCAGGAGAATATAGGTCAAAGTGGGCTGATGGCTTGCAGGTTTTTTTCTAACCTCAAAGACTTATGGGTAGAATTTTGCAGGGATTACTATGGAAATAATGAAAATACAGAATGGCAACAAGAACACAATCTACAGTCAGTATGATTAATAAACAGAGTGTACTTTGTTACAATAAAACTCTAGCGTCCATGTGCAAATGTTTAAGCTCATATCTTTTGCAAAGAATTGGAAAATATGTAAACCGCATAGAAGCATCAGAACATTTCCTTCATCCCAGTGTTTTACTCAAACGGTCAAGAAAACATAAGGGTGATCCTAAGGGTGGGACCTTCAGCTTCTTAGTGAATGGCTTGTCAGTCCTTGAGCCTGAAGCAAAGGAGGGGTTTGATATAAAGCTACCTCATCTGTGTTTGGATATGCTCAACAAGTCCAGGCTTTCCCTTCGTCACAATATTTAAAACGAAAGAGTCATGCAGGAGACTGCAGAGCTGTCGAGAATCATTGTATTCGGCATCAAAACAAGAGCACCAGTATAGACGAGTTCAAACGATACATTTCTGGCTGGCTATATAGAGCAAAGATCATTTCCATGATTCCAGCTATATGAATGCATGCTATCTTCTCTCAGACTGTAGTGTGGAAGAAGTGATTTTATTTTTAGAGGTGGAACAGTATTTTGATAGAGGTAATCTAACACGCCTTGAAAATAAAGAGTATGACCGATTTTTCAGTCAAACAGGACTTATGTCAAATCACACAAAAATGACTATTACTATTACTAGACATAGTGAATTCACACATAACAAACTAACGTAACAACTGTTTTTCACTCTTTCTGCAAGTTACTGTATCGATATCGAAATATGTGACAACAAGTGACTTCCTATATGTGTATGTCACTGTTTTTTATTTGATTCATTTAAAATGATGTATTCATCCAGGAATAAAAGAGTGAGTTATTGATTTATTCACTCAACTGGTGAGGTAAAGGCCTGATTATGATTCTTTATGCTTATGCTAGCTTATGTGTAAAGCTGAACGTGTAGCCTTTCAAAGTGAGCTACATTTGATAGTGAGCAAAGACACTCGACACATACGCACCAGAATGTTTAATCTTTGTGTGTGTTATTTCTATTTCTGTACTAAAATGTCCTTATACTCATTTAAACCTATTATTCCATCTCTTCCATTACTTTTTTGACTGTGCATACCCTAGTAAAAACAGAACTAGTCTACTTTGGGCTTCATATTACTGGCTTCCACAACTCTACAGAGGACAAGCATATTCTGTTTACAGTTTGAGCAAAACTGGAATAAAAGTCCTTTCTTTGACTTTTGACACAATAAACATTTTATGTGGAATCAACATGTTTTGTCTTTTTTTAAAGCATGATAAGAGTTTGAGGTTTTTCCTCACATAGGACTTTGACCATTTTTTTTTTTTTTTGCTATCATGTTTATGTGGCTCTGATGAGAATATTTGTTCCCTGACCATAAAATAAAGCTTGTTCAGCACTGACCTTAACTCCTCCTCCTTTGCCTTATGTTTCCAGGTTCCAAAGGACACCCCACTTTCCAAGCATTTGGTTCTGTCATATTTACACATGAAAGCTGACCATGACCACCATAAATGCCCCTGTGTGTCTCCTTGCTCGGAATGAGTTTTATCGGAGTAAGTGCAGAGCTATTTTTAGCTCTTCTCTGTTTAATCAGCTACAGGACACGTGTTATTCTGACTAACTGTGGTTTCCCAAAGCTCTATTTGTTTCTCATCAATGACCTTGTACCTGAATGTACAGCACACACTTTTAGCCTTATCAACAGACATAGTCATTGACTAATTTGTTGACCAAACAAAAACAATCAGTTCCAATTTTGTGAATTGCCAGAAATAAACCTAATTTTAGTTCTAAAAACATGTGACGATATGTAATACATATATATGAAACCAAAATGTTTAATATTACATTTAAAGGATGAATCCTGACTAAAGTTATAAAGTTAAGTTATATATATATATATATATATATATATATATATATATATATATATATATATATATATATATATATATATATAAAATGCATGACTAAGAGGATGTACTCAGTGGGGCTGTGGACATTAGAAATGGTTTTCTTCAGATTCTGTGTACGTGTTTCTGTATGTGATGGTTTTTGTTTGCAGGCATCCACAGACAAAATGAAGGCAGTCAGAAGTTTTTATGATAAATTAATGGAACCAAAGCAAAGGCAAGTGTCTGTCTGGGTGACCAAAAATAGATTTACATTTAGCCCTACTGACAACAAGTCCATGTCTTTCTATCTAAATACAGATTAAGGGCCAAGGAGCGATGGCTGGACAATAAATGTGGTTTTAAAGAGTCCGGCATCCAGGGGAACCTCTTCCAAACGGCTAAAACCCTGCTGATGGTGAGGTGAAGAAGACAACTGCACAAGAATAGTGTAGAATGCTGGAAAAAAATATGCTTTACTACAGACACAATATGTGAATGTGCTGTTTAAAAGCGCTGCTCCAATAATTTATAGGCTTCTAGTTTTTATTTTTTTAGGGGCTCAAGCGTAGGATCGTAAGGATTTTTATAATTTTTTTTCTGCCATAAAACTTAACATGCAGACCAAACAGTAAAGCCTAGAGACATGAAACTTGGCCAGATGGAAGAGCTCAATTTGGGACTGACTGAATTTGAGACTGGCAAAGACTCACCCCAATGCTAAACAATAGCAAAATAATGTGATGATGATGTCTTCTTTCGTATGTGTTTGTTTAATGCTTTAAATGCCAGGTTATTTTTTAATTTTATTTTTTTACTTGGTTACTTGCAGCATTATTTAGAGATCTTGAGACGGACAAATTATTTTTAGTTCATACACAACCATTCAGAAGTTCGGGGTTATCATTTCATGCTCCTCTGCTGGACCAACCTAAACTGTAATGTGTGTTTTGACATATAACACTGTTAGATTTACTTTTCAAGATTAATTTGACACAGCATTTAATGACCTTTTAAATACATAGAACATTTTTTGTTGGCTACATAGGAAATAGCCAATATGGCAACTGGGTAAAATGATTAGTCATTTACAGATTTTAACATCCCTCAATTCTGGCCATGAAAAGTGCATTCAATTTCTTCTCATCTTCTATAAACTACCAATCACTGAACCTGTCACAGTCTCTTAGTTGGGAGCTGTTGCTGCGAACAAAGGAGAAATGATGTCTGAAAAAGAACCGAGTCAGCATGCCACAAAGAGGCTTTTCCATGCATCTAGCCAACCATCAGAACTTAGTGACCTGGAAAACCCATGTACACATGGGAACAAAGCTGTACAACGTCATCTCTACTGAGCAATTTTCCATATTGGCTGTTTCTAATAATCATTATCTTGGTGTTTGCTCTACCACCCACACTGCTTATTTTGAAGTGTGCTATTTTGTGTACACAAACCATATAAAAATTATGAAATAGGTGTTGTCTGCTCAGAACGCAATGTTTAGCAAAATGCTTAATTCCTCTTGAGAGCACTTCAAACCTTTATTCCAAGTCTTTATTCCTGGACCTGCTGCTCGCTCTACTCAAAAGGGATGCGGAGCTCAAAGCGATTTTTTTTTTTATTGAAACAACTTTTCCTAAAAAATATTTAACGGTTACTTTTTTTGGGGATCATTTCTGTATGAGGAGAACTGACATGTCACTAAAGAGCAGTTGTTGTGTACTATCCAAGAGTCCTGTTTGTCTCATTGCCAAAGTCCATTTTGAATGCAGACACACTGAATTTAGCTTCAGCATGCTTATATAGTCAAATCATTCTTTTATATGAAATGAATAGAATGCAGAAGGGGACACCTTTTAATCACTGCACACTTAGAACACACCAATTAGTGCACGATGATACACACTTACACAATTCCCCATAACCATGTCAAACATTAAAATAACTGCAAATAAATTGAGGACAGAATCTCCTCTCCAAGATTAATTTTAGAGAGGATAAAAAAAGGCAGCATTCATTTTAGCATTTGATTATTGCTGCACTTTTTCTGAAATCCAGCTTTCTGTAAACTATTATATGCAAACTATGAAACCTATTTTTTGGAAAAGGGGGTCTTTTTGCTTAACTGTAAAGGGGTCGATGGTTTTGTAATTTCTTCATAATACAGAAAAAAAAGAAGTGAATTTTGAATTGAATTAACATATACACACCTAAAACAAAATTAAAAGAAACTCAATAGAAGTAGTGGGCTGTTTAAGACCATTTATTATGCTGAAAAACACAGGATAAGACAACAAGTAACAAAAACATCTCCAGTGTTACAGATGTGTAAAAATGTACAAAATTCTTTTTGCATGTTTCAGCTCTTCCATTTATTATGTGATGTATACATATATATAAAACTATGAATACAAAAAAAATAGAAAAAAGAAAAAAAAAGTACTAAAACAGCCCATTATATGGATGGGGAATTTAAAAAAAAAAAAGAAAAAGAAAAGAGGAGCCGATTCTGTCCCCTAGCGTTGGTGTCCTGATCTGGTGTCGGATTCAGGAACGAGGAGAACACCCCGCCTCCGACTTGCCTGCATCACTACTTTCGCTCACTTGCTTCATCACCATTTCCCGGGCAATACACGTCACCTGCCCATTGGTCACACTCACCACCCCTGACCTGCAGAGAGCCATCAGATTAAGGGATTTAGAATTAAGGAACTGAGGTGAAAATATCACCCCTTGTTATAAAATCTAAAATTTGCAACTGC
This sequence comes from Carassius carassius, assembly GCF_963082965.1. NCBI lineage: Eukaryota > Metazoa > Chordata > Actinopteri > Cypriniformes > Cyprinidae > Carassius > Carassius carassius. The sequence continues at coordinate 11,663,358 of NC_081800.1, forward strand.
ATCTGCAATTAAGTGTGCATCAGCACTTGGCAAGGCCTTCGTGTTACATGCGCCAACTCGGGTGAAACTCAATCCAGTGACTCACTTCTGCTGAGCCTCCTCAGTAAGAGTTCCCATCCCAGGCTGGTTCTGCTTCCCAAAGAAGAAACTGGACCACCAATGACCAGAATCCTGTTTGGGCAGACCTAGAGCACAATTAAACAACAGGTCAGAACAAGCAAAGCACCACCAGTCTAATATTCCAATGGATTTAGTATACAATGATGTAGGCACAATCACTGTTAAAGAGTCTCTAAACAAAGACATGTAGGCCGATGCATGCATGCAGTCAGGAAAAGTTAACAGCGCAATCAAAGATGACTAAGCAACAGTCCTTTGTCACTGATTTCCTTGACAGCAAATTACTCTGAGGCAATCAGACAAGTATCCATTTCAACAGACCTGTGATTATAGATTCAAACTGTGCAAATCCTGTTGCACAATGTGTAAATGTCTTCCTGTCAAATCCGTTGCAATGAAGTATTGATTGAGGGGGTGGGGTGAAAAGAGACAGAAATTTAAGTAATTCACCTGGGTGATGTGGAATAACCTCCCCACTGTACTCTGAGCTGCCACATGAGCTGTTACTGGATGTAGAGCCAATGCGCCCTGAAAAAAAAAACAGTCTTAGAAGCCAAATTCTCTTTATAACGTCAACTATTAATAGTTGCATAAAACTATAACAGTAAAACACTTGCAAAGGCAACTTACTTCTGTAGTAGTCGTGAGTAGCAACTAGGGAACCACTAGCTGGGATGGCTGCCATTTTACAGACGTGTGTATACAGGGACTTCGATGGAAACCCTGTGAGAAGACATTTGGTCAGACATGAGTGCTTCTGTGGTAAATATAACCAACTAGATATTAACTTCTCATCTAAAACCTGAGAATGGATTTCAATGAATACAGACTCAAAGAAAGCATTTAAAAGATTTAATCTCTCACAACATGGTTTTGGTGACACATTGGTATTGTAAATGCTACTCATTATACGGTTTAGTGCCAAACAAGAAGACTAACTAAACTGACATTTTGACACTTGAGACCTTCATCACAAAAAAAAGCTTCCTACAGCATTTTTCAGAAGGCTATGCTATACGATGATGATACAGTAACGGTAACGTTAATCCCACTGGAATTACAGCAACTGTGTTCACAAAACAAACATTTTTGTCTTAAACGTGAGCAAAAAATGCACTATTACAGATATACGACTCTAATAGTGTTAGATTAAATTAATTATTATCAGACTATCCGACACAAACAATGACCACCCTTTAAAATATGAGGCGTTAACCACAAACTCACCTTCTTGTGCCGCTCGTGCTGATGTAATTAAAGCACCCTGCTCAAATCAGTCGGAGGCTTTTGGGGAAAACGCTAGGCGACGGGGCCCATTTGAAAAAGTTTGGATGGATAAGACCCTCCACGTTCGGAAATGTCTAACTTAACTATACGGCAGCGCTGCTGTATTTTTTAACAAAAACAACTCGTTCGCTTACATTTATACCGAGAGATGACGTCGACGAGAAGCACTGGTGACGGAGGCGTGGCCTTTCGCTCCTCTATAAAATCGTCATCGTGGAACCGGATCAAACCAGCAACAGCCAGGACAAAACGACTCGTGCTTTAAACCATAGACAGTAAACAGGCGTAATGCTGATGCTAAACGGGGCAACTTTGGGCACTGTTGCCGCTAACGACCAACCAGGTTAGATATAGGGCCCACGACCGGTTTAAAGTATTCAGATAGAAATTAGCCATTCTCAATGATATGATTTTAAAAGTTGCCCGTCTAACATCAGGTAGGATTTCGACTTTGCGGTTGTTACTGTAGACATTCCCTGGTGGTCTAGTGGTTAGGATTCGGCGCTCTCACCGCCGCGGCCCGGGTTCGATTCCCGGTCAGGGAATGACAGTTTTTGTGAGGTTTCTCAACTGTACACTCATCATTCATAACAAAACAACACCGTGAACGCGTATTTGCTGTTATTCAGAATATAATCTGCGTTTTATGACTACACCCTTATGAATATAAGCCGTTTGCCTACCGATGATCATATTCTAAACTGAAGACTGTTTGCTTTTTAGCCATAAAGGACGATTTGGGGAACACAAACAAGGAATAATAGAAGCTGAATAGTTTTATTCTTCGTTTCTTTACTGATGTTCATATTATATTCGTATTGAGCTTGGGTGGGTCAGAGAAAAAGAAAAAGAAAGAGTTTCTAATTATTAGCTAATTAAAATGGTAAAAGAAATCTGAAAAAAAAAATGCATTACGTTACGGCAGGTCATGAAAAGGCTATTATAAGGTGTTTACTATAAAATCAAGCTTTTGACGCCTGGGCTGGTTGAGAGACTGAATCCAAGGGCCAAATACCAAACTTGATTGAAGGCCCTGGATCAAAAGGAAATGTTACATTTTATCCAACTTTATGTTTACTAATAAAATTCATATTCTCTCTATATATTTAAATGCAAAAATAAAACAAATGGTAAAACAATTGCATCCAAAGTGCAAAGAGCCTGTAGATTCAGCACGTCTTCTCCAGTGCGTGCTGTACTGCCACCTCCTGGCAGATTTATGTCACTATCATTATGAAAGGAAGAGAAAAGAACAAACCAAAAGCCACTTGAACGAATGCTTTATTGATATAGAAATAACTGACAAAATAAATGAAGCATAACACCACTGTTGTTGTTGTTAAAGAAAACAATCTGTGCCTTTAAATCTGAACAGCTAGGCAGATAACGCAAATTTAAAGCTATATGGTGCCTCACTAAACAAACTCCCAAAATGACTACTCAAAATAATAATAAAAAAGTCCTTTCCCTCTGAACGTTCATGATCTTACGTCATCTTTTCACCGTTTGCAGAACTACAGGTGTATCCACATAATTCTATGGCGTTTTACACATGGCTTAGTTGGCATCTCATCATCTGCATCAGTCCAATGTGTGCAATCCCTTGCATCTCAAACAATGAGGCAGGTAATCATTGTGTAATATACTGAAACAAAGCCACCAACTGACACCCATGTAAGTGAATAAAATATCACGATAGAACAAAATTAAGCAAAATAAAAGATTATATTTACTTATAATGAAATATATTCCAATATCTTTCAGGTAAAAAGTGACTGTGCTACCATACAGACTACACTAGCGTTCACGTCTTTTGTTAGAAATCAACAAATTCCTCTAACAAAAGACATTTAACTTACTTAGCAGGACCTACTCGCCATTTGACATTTTGTGTAAGTGAGAGTAACTTTTATTTTTAGTTCTTAAATTGAACAGTGATCTTTGTGACGTGAGAGTCTGTGTGTGTGAAACATTCTGGCATCAAAAGGTGTATGGCATCTGGTACACACAGCATGGCACAAAGCAAAGGCAAGAGATTCCCGACAAACACAGCATAAATAAAACATTCCCATCAGTGAAAAGAAAAAAAACGGAACAAGAGCAAGAAAAGGCAAAGTTTAAAAAAAGAAAAAGAAAAAAACAAGTTAATGTGACGTTTTTGCCAGCGATGCAATAGAGAGTGAGAGTGTAAGGTCAGACATTCACCAGGTGTACAGCAAAGCATCACTTCACATCGTACTGAGAGTAAAAAAACAACTCAACTGAATGCTCAGCAGCATAGAAACCAGCAGCAAGTTTCTTTTCTTTACTGGTCTAAAATCCTCCCCCCTTGAGATTGAAATGTTTCTTCACTGTGTATTTTGTACCCGTCTGCCGCTTGATGAATGCTGCTAGGCAGTACTGTTTAAATAGTTATTTGTATTCCATTATAGTCATATATAGATAAAAGTTATGTAAAAACATTATGCAAAGCAGTGTAAAATAGTTTCTAATACAAAATGATTAATCATTTTCTTCTTTTGTACAACTTGTGATGATTTCATGATAACAGAATCTGTACTACGTGTGTGTTTTCAGTGAGATGAGCAAGCACATGCTAGCAGTAGGTGAAGGGGTGTCAAAGGAAGGAGGGATGAAAGAATTCAGACAGAACAAGAGAGAGAGAGAAGGGGAGAACGGAAGTGTGGGTGTAGTCAGGATTCACAAAGAATGAGATGAGTGTTTAAATCAAGAGGGTGGGTTCAGAACGGAGCGTTGTCCTGCACCGGGTTGGACTCGTTCGGAGAGTGGACACTTTCACCATTGGCTTTGCCTCCAACCACCTTATACTGAGACACACAAACAGAAGAACCATTAAGAGACACGCTGGACACCGAGTGTTCAAGATAAGGGAAATATCATTTTAAGATCAAGTTTAAAAAGCATGCGTCAAGTTCTTAGACATGCTCTACACAGCATAGTCATGTCTGTGTAATATGGTTTTTTAACACTTTTATATCCTTTTTTAACAAAAGTTTACATTTAACGACTCAAAATCATCTGGTGTAATTATAAAGTAAAACATGTATTATTTTTTTTTAAATTCAGTTTTTGAGGGGAAAATTGGCATTGAGGGACTTCAAGGGCCCTCTTTACAACACTGATAATAATAAGAAATGTTTCTTGAACACCAAATCAGCATGACAGAATGATTTCTGAAGGATCATGTGAGACTGAAGACTGGAGTAATGATGCTGAAAATACAGCTTTGTCAGCACAGGAATAAATGACACTTTAAAATACAAAAAAGTCATTTTAAATTAAACCCCCTCCCCACAATATTACAATTTTACTATTTTTTTTTATCAAATAAATGTAGCCTTGTTGAGTATATGAGACCCATTTCTGCACGATGGTTGGACCGCTTGCCTTTGATCTGATGGACAAATGTGCTCGTTTTTGTCTTTGTCAATATTTGAAATATATCAGATGTATTTCTGAATAAATGAACAGATCTGCCAAAAATGAGCATTGTGTATTTGACCCAGTTTCAAAAGTGAAGCCTTACCTTGATGTTTTCAACTTTGTCCTCAAATGATTTGAAGGTTTGAGAGTTCCTATTTAACGAAACACACATTAATCCCAGAGTTCATAGCAGAAGAAACATTACGATCAATTAGACATGCGCAAGTGGAGTTAGTAAAGTAACTGGCTGATAAAAGGTTAAAATAAATACCTAAATAAATAATCGAGCTTTATGAAAATATTCAATCCAGCAGTTTAAACAATTTAGAATTGTTACTAATAATCATTTGAAAATCTGATATTTTATTGTCTAATGAATCCGAAACGGTTTGAATCAAGAGGCAGTGGTTTACCCTAGTACTTTACCTCATAGTTGGCATACTTATTGAATGGCGAATGGAGTAGTTGCTACTTCGAAAGCATTAAAAGGAGAAAAAGTTGTGTGTGTTAGCAAGCAAACAGGACAGCACGCAAGGCAGAGAGATCAGCTGGAGTACACCACACAAAGACTGCTAGTATGTCTGTGACATTTACTGCTCAAACTTCTGATCTTTAAAAATCACATATGTTCACACATGATATAGCACCGTAATCATGCAAAAGCAGGTACGAATCAGAATTAGCAGGGTTTTGGAGCTAAAATAACATTAAAATCAATATTACATTAAAATTATAATTATATTTTTTATTAAATGGGCTTGGTATTACAAACAGAGCTCTATGTAAAGTGTAAATTCTTTGATGACATTAATCAGTCTTACCCAAAGGAGTTAGAGAAAGGAAGAGCTCTGTAAGGGCAGCGTTTCGAAAGAAAGCGAAATACAAAAGCAATCAGGTCGGGTGTTACGCATGACCAAAGCAAGCAGGAAGAACAAATGATGAGAATTATTGTTCTGATATTGAGGAATACAGGGAACAGCCAAGTGAACCAAAAAACAATCAATGGTGTGTGTGTGTGTGTGTGTGTGTGGGGGGGGGGGGGGGGGGTGTTATGATGGATAGATGTTAATGACTGAAAGTGATAGTATATGCAGTAAAGTGAATCAGGAGCCAGGAAAAGAGGTAAGGGAGCGCTTCTGTTCATCATATGAGGAGTATAACAGTCGGTTACAGTTAAATATAGTTGACTGTGGTCACACTGCATTAACACTCATTATGGATAATGATGGCTTCATAGATGATAATGAATGGCTGCAGGATATGACGCATGCAAAAGAGTGGACCATAACCAGGGAGAGAAGGGACTGAGGGAACGCATGCATGAAGGCTTTGTTCACACTGTATTCAAATCCAATTCAGTTTCAAATCCAATCTTTTGTCTGCATTGTGATTTCGTATGGATGTTGTTTGGATTGTATATTTCTTTTATTTTCTGTATTAAGGATTAATGATTATGAGTAGGATTTTTGCCGCCTGTCTAAACAAAGCCAAAGATAGAATGAATAAAATCAAAGGGATGGGATGAGGATCCAATATATGCCACATACACACAGATAAATGCAGTTTAGGATAAATCATTAATTGTTTTGACACAACAGAACTGCTTAGTTCGACAAAACACTTGGACATTAACCAGGAACAGTGTGTTAGTCTTAATTCATATTACCCAAGAAAAATGGTAAATTAAATAAAAACATTTGCAAGTTAAAGAAAGGATGTGAATCTAATTGACTGCAGAATCACATTGTTATTTTTAAATGGAAGAAAAAAAAGAGAGAGTACTACATTTTGACTTGTACATTACCTCATGTCTCCCAGCTTCCTGCTGATGGCCGTGCCAACGGTGGAGAGGGCGGCTGAGGTCTTCTGTCCAGCCTGAGTCAGCGTTTCCTGAGTCTTTTTATACCTGTAAGAGGACGAACGCAGAGAGAAGAGGATGTGGGGAGAGAAAGAGAGAAATATTTAAAAAAAAAAAATAAATCACATGGAACTCTTTAATGTCCCTAAACCTCAGATAACAAACACCAGTCAGACACCCTTAAAGTCATCAGAAATGTTGTTCGCCGTTTCATTGGATATCAAATGAGAAAGAAATGCTCTTGATATACACTACCATTCAAAAGTATGGGGTAAGATTCTGTTTTAGAAAGAAAATGACATTTATTCAGAAAGGACACACTACATTAAGTAAAACTGATAAAAAATGTTATGGTAAAAATGTTACAAAAGATTTCTATATCAAATTATTGCTGGTCTGTTGAACTTTCTATTCAAAGAATCGTGAAAAATAAAGAATCATGAAAAAATACAGTTTCCATAAACACATTAAGCAAAACTGTTTTCAACATTGATAATAATTTTAAATGTTTCTTGAGTAGCAGATCAGCATATTAGAATGATTTATGAATGATCATGTGACTGAAGACTGGAGGAATGATGCTGCTTTTTCCATCACATTAATAAATAACATTTTAAAATATATGAAAATATGAACGTTTATCAAATTCCAGTTTTGAATTGTAATAATATTTCACAATATAACAGTATTTTCAAATAAATGCAGCCTTGGTAAGCATAATGGACACAAAAAAAAAAAAGTACAGATTCCAAACTTGAAATTGCAATTCACAATTCTTATAACGCAATATAAGACTGCATTATCTAATAACCCGATAATAAAAAATCCAGAGCATGTCAAGCCACCTTAAAACAATCTTTTAACCCTTCATGACCTTAAAATAGCAGAACACATCCTTTAAAATACACACAATGAATGTAAAGAATGAAGTAACTCACACTTCAGAGCTGGAAATGTCATCCAGAGTGGCAGAAGCTGAAAGATATCTACAGTACAAACGAACAGGGTAATACATTCAAATCTCCACGCTCACAATCACAACGTGCTAGAATAAACACACACATAACGCATTTCATTTTTACATTTGTGATTGTACAATTACGCTGCCTCACAAACAGAACACAAGCGCTAGTAAAATGCACAGCCAGAGAAAAACAACACCAGTTTATTTGACATCCTTCTTAAACACACAAACTCTTGGGGTTTAACTTGAGAAACTTGTGTGCTTGAATAAAATGTGTGAGTATACTGGAGCTTTCAAGCACAAGAAGTCACAGTCAGCAAATCTTGAAAGTCAAAAAGACATTACAAACCACCTTAGTTATTGGGAAACAAGTAGCATGATTTAAGTGCAGAGGATATTGCAAAGTGGATCTGGATGTAATATTCATGACTATAGCAAGTGCACAAAGGAAGCATTAATTGGCCAGCACTGCTGCAGACGTGGCATTCGTTCATCTGAACCTGACAAGACTTTCCTTAAACATATGCCCTCTCTGTAGATGTTTCTGTCTGAATGGGATTGCAACAGTGTGTAAAGAGGGAAGTGAGAGACCTCTCACACACTCATGATAACCAGCAGCCTGTCTGACAGGATTATGAACCCGCAAATACATCAGGACTGCCACTAAATGTCATGGGACCCAGGGGAAAACCACACAGGACCTTGGCAACTTTACACGATTGTAAATAAGCGAAATAGCAGCAGCTTCAACAGTTAGTAGTAGCAAAGAACCTGTTTGATATGAAGTTTTATTATAGTTAGAGCAACCTAATGTGCCTTCTTTGTTCAATATTTTATAAAAGTACATAATACACTACCATTCAAAAGTTTGGGGTCAGTATGATTTTTCTTTTAAAGAAATTAATACTTTTATTTTGCAAGGACATATTAATGTGTTCAAAGTGACAGCAATAACTTATATTCATCAAATAATTCTGAAAATATTATGAACCAACATTAAAATACAGAAATCTTAAGCAGCACAACTGTTTTTAATATCGATAATAATGAGAAATGTTTTTTTCAGAATCAAATCAGCTTATTAGAATGATTTCTGAAGGCTGGAGTAACGATGTTAAAAAAAAATCAGCATTGCATCACAGCAATAACTGACATTTTAAAATATACGAAAATGTTCACAAAATCTTTGATCAAAATGAATGCAGACAGGTGTGCTTGAGAACCAACTTTCAAATGCATTAAAAAAAAAAAAAAGTTAACCCCAAACTTTTGAACCGTAGTATAAAAGAGGTGCATTAATGTAGCGATTTCCATTTGCAGCGCTGCTATAGAAACAAATCATTTCAACAGGCAAGGATGTGAACAGCTGATGATTCAGACACGGTACATGAATGCAGAGGAACTTTTAAAGAAGCGATGTATGTTCTTGAGTGTTGCAGAGATGGAGAATTACTACTTGCATGGGTGGACAAAGAAAAGAGAAAGAGTCTAAAATATATGATGAGATATGATTCAGTATTTCAGACGCCCCCTTTAACTAAAAAGCAAAATACCTCTAGCCTTCATCACGTGGCAATTAAGATCCAGTTTTCTTCTATAAACAGCCTTTGTCTTTCAGTACTATGTAATGTGTCAGTTAGTAGTGTGGAGAATTAATGGGGCATATAAACATGTACACTGACTGTACAGCAGGTTAGAGTCAATGCTACAGACCAGTGTTAGGCTGTATTTGATATGGATTTGTTAGGTCTCCTTCTGAAACACGCTGGATTCGGGTGTTTAAATGCTCCTCATTGACAGGTCGAGAGTAGGTGAGGAGTGCATGCATTCAATGCAAATACATGCCGATGTGGTCAAACACTCACATATCACATCCCGTAACCTTCTCATTCCACTGGCCCAGCTTCTCTGACACTGCCACATAGCTAAAAAACACAAATGTGACTATGTGCTGCCTAGAGCAGAGCAGAATGACATAGTGTTACTGAGAACTCTCTCTCTGACTGACTACAAACCAATAACTCCATGGACTGAAGTACTGACAGACTAAAAGATTGGCTAGGCTAATAATTGGCTATTATTCTGCTATATTTGGCCATTTTGAGTTGCCCGTGGCTAATTTTAAAATATTTGAGTAGATACTGTGCAAAATAAGTACTCACATTCATGTATAAATGTTATGGACAACGGACATCTTATTAACAGTATGGATACTTTTCAAGTTGTAATTTTTGTTGCCGTTAAATCACACACACATACACACACACACAAACTATTTAATACTGTTGCAAGGGAGTTTTTAATACAATGGCTGAGGTAGTGATAGTAAATGTTATATATTTCTCTCTTCTGGCTGCCATAATCATGTAAATGCCTCATATTATTCCCTTTGTTGGAAATAGGTTATCTTGGATTTCTTTTTTCAATTTTGCTATTGGAGCACAAATTGTATTTGCAGTAGACTCATATTTACCTATAAGTTTACCCATCTCTGTAAACTCCAGAAATGTTAAAAAGGGGCCATTATTGGCCACCCTCTAAAATACTGTTAGTAAATGTCTAGTAAATGTAAAAACCAGGGCTGGATCCTACAAAAAAACAGGCCCTTTATTCTAAACTAATAACAGGTTTGATTAAACTCATTAAACGACAAACTCATTAAAAAAATTAAAACATGTTTAGACTACCAAAATAGTAATCGACTTCACATCAAGCCAGTCTTGGCCCACCCAACCTCAGGCTTTTAAGAGGCCAAGGTACCAACCAGGAACATCTCAGAAAAGTCCTGTAAAATACGACACAGTTTTTCCATCTACAGGATCAAAAACAGCAAACATCTGTTGTGTGTCTAAGATCTTGAGAGTCACACTCAAACCAATGGCCATGAGCTCCAGCTTGGAACACAATGAATGGTGGTGATTCATGTCAGAGTCGACTGCAATCCTCCCACAGAGCCCTTTGAAACCAGACTGCCATTGTTCAACTGATAAAACCATTACACTGAAGGACTTTCAGCTGAGGGCATAGATGCCCATCTATAATATACACTGAAAACAACAGTCATCTCCGCTGCCTGAACAGGCACTCAAGAGCTTTTTCTAATGCTATCATTTTGTAATGTACAATCCTGCAAAAAATGCAATTGGACACCTGCGACTCTTTATTTTTAGGCAGATTTCCAGCAGCATAAATAGAGAGGAATGTGTGTGAGCTGGAGGAGAGCACATTGAAGCTGGTTAGTTTGAAATTAATTCCTCCACTGATGGAACCAGCTTGCATCTGCCATCATGCAGAGTCATTACCCATTGGCCACTTCAACAAACCCTTTCAGTTCGAAATTTTGAATTATGTCAAATCACTGTCATTCCTGCAGGGTCTGTGAAAGAGGTTAAGGGTTCGACTTTGCATATGGCAACCCAGAAGACAGAACCTGTTACCTCCGGGGTTTGAGTAAGCAGGACATGTAAAGGAAGGCATCCTTACGCGTTTGAGGTCTGGACGTCCTGCCAGCTTTTGGTGATGTTCTGTTTGAGCTCGGTCAGGGGGCTCAGGCCCAGTTTACGCTTCAGCTCCGATGCATGGCGCTCTTTAGCCGACAGCACCTGTCTCAAGGTTTGGATCTCCTCCTCAACCTAAAAGGAGGATGTCACAATTTGTTTTAAAGAACTAAACAATAACTGAATAACATGATTGTATGTGTTACTTTGATTTATAATGAATCACGCTGATTTAACAATTAAACAGCCCTAATCTGAAGACATATTGGAGAAGATGAGCACATCATCAAAGCCCTGGTCATGCAGTGGCTGTAGGTGTTTACCTTGGTGAGCTCTAGTCTCAGTTCCTCGGCCTCCTCCTCTGTCAGACCCGGAGGGAGAGTCCCAGGACTCACAGCGGCCGCCCCCGTCTCTTCAGGCATGTCTGAGAGCGAGTCAGAGCCCAGGCCTTTATGTGGAGAGTTCAGATTGATGTCTGGAAGGATGAGAATGACATATGTTAAAGATGAAGTGCATCATTAAACAGAATAAAAGATTTAAAAGATTTAGTGCAAAAAGTGAGAAGTTTTTGTTTAAAACATTATATGAATAAACAATACAAATAAATTGATCTCTTTAAGTTGTTTCAAGAAAACACAACAGAAAAATTATTTGATGAAAGAAATTGCACTGTAACTAACATGTATTAGTTTTGAGAGCATACACTGACAAAATTCACTTATAGCAGATATTTTAAAATTTTACATTTTAGTCTATGGAAAATAAAACCAAAATACTGCTGGCTTAACCTGTACTACAAAGATTTTTGACCAATCAGATACTCTCTAAAATTATAATGCCCCGCCCTAATACCACCTGCAAGTAGCAATGATTTATCAATGTGACATAAATAAAGCTTATTGGCTATATTCTAATCCTTCGATTTGTCCACCCAGACTAAACTTTTCCATTGTAAATTCATCACCACAGGTTAAATTATATTATAATATTTAATTATGTAATTTATCCTGTCACCATGAACTTATGTTCACTCTTCACACAAGCATTTTATCTAACTTGCAGTCAGACGTAAAAGCATAAACAGCAGAAAACGAGGCTGAATCCAGCTTGTTATCCTATTTATTGACGTTATCCGCTCCACCTTAAAACCGCGATGCTTCTGCATTTGTTTCTTCTTATTCACGATCAACTTAAGGACCCTGTGGTTTTTCTGTTTGTTTGGGGTTTTTTTCTAACATTTTTAATGGCCAATGTTTGCACTGAAATATCAGCAATATTGGGCATTAAAGATGTAAAGGCACATACAATATGATTACAGTATTATTTAATTACTGAACGTGTCATCACCTCAACTTAGGGACCATGTGTTTTAAAGGGGTCATATGATGCTGCTAAAAAAAGAACATTAGTTTGTGTATTTGTAGTAATGAAATGTGTTTATGCGGTTTAAGAAAAAACAAAAACACACATTATTTTCCACATACTGTACACTTTTGTTTCTCTGAAACACATCAATTTTTACGAAGCTCATCCGTCTGAAAAGCGAGGTGTGCTCTCAACACAATGCATAAAAAGACAATATAAGTCATTAGAATCCAGAATTATGTCACCACTAGATGCAACAAATGCCTAGTTTGTAATGGGTTTTATTGTTTTTGTCTTGTCATGCAGGGACACACGTCATCACAGTATGGTAAGGTGAGTAACATTTCTGTCACACTCTTGAGGTATTCGGCCAATCACAACACACTGGATAGCTGGCCAATCAGAGTACACCTCGCTTTTCAGAACTATGAGCTTTGTAAAAATTTACACGTTTCAAAAAGGGAGGGCATAGAAGAGAAAAAATAATGTACAGTATGTGGAAAATAAATAGATTTTTTTTATCTTAAACTGCATAAACACATTTCATTAGACCAAATACACACACACAAAAATTATTTTTAGCAATGTCATATGACCCCTTTAATGAATCAACTGAATTAAAACAAATAATAATTCAAACAATTGTTACAAATGTCAATATCCCAAGGTAACTAGAGATCGTGCAGCTCCAGCTTGGATCCTCTAATGAAGACTTCACATGACCCAACACCTCTGAATAGATGACACCTACCCCTCCAAGGACTCCAGAACATCAACTCTGGATGATTATACTAAAATGATCAAGTTGTCATTGCTTTAAAATGCACGTGCATTTTGCTTAACTGCATATATGATATTTGTAAATACTGTAATTTGTTGCATCTTCCAACTGTGCTTTCTGATATCATCTCATAAAAGACTATTGTGGTGTTGTAACAAAACATGCATTTTCTGTAAAGCTGCTTTGAAACAACATGTAATGTGAAAAGTATTTTATAAATAAATATGAACTTAATTGAATTGAATTTATACAGTCATTACATTGTTGGTTACTATACTGTACCGTAAAGTCATGGACACAGACAACAGTTAGAAGAGCCTTGACAGTATTGGGCAGATTGGAGGCGCTATATCTCACCTGACTTTTTAAGGGTGCGTTAAAGGTCACACTGGGGGCTTATTCCCAAGGCATTAGGCTGTCACCATGTAAAATTATAGACATTTTAAATGTAGCATTTTTCAGATATGGACCCATAAATTTGATAGATCCGACAATACAGTAACAGGAGAACATTGCATTATTGGCCCGATTGGAGGCGCTAAATCTCAGCTGCATTTGAGGGTGAGTTAAAAGTAATAGTCGGGCTTTATTGGTATATATATATAACACATAGTGTATTTTTGTTATATTAAGTGTTTATATATTTATTTTTCAGCCATTCAATACACAAGTGTGTACAATTCAAAGGTTTGATCAAACAGCGCTCGAAAGCGAGGTCACGTGGGTCTGACCTATATTAATGAGACATGTAATCTGCCCCTAAACTGCCTCTTTAAATACAATCACATAATGTGTCACAACAGATAAAGGAGCGGTGTTGTCTTTACTAATAGTTTAATGATAATATCCCAAATCTATGTTGAAAATCGCCACGCCACAAGCGCACACGTCAAACACAGAGAAAGGGAACAATCATTTCCCAAATATCAACTATGATTTCGATGTGAATGAAATGGTTGTAACGCAAACACCTGCACTCAGCCTCGATGTTTTTTGTTATGCATTAGAGAAGTAACCCGATCTCCCCTTGACCAGGACACATTCACCACGCTGGGATCCAGAGATAAGGCTATTGAGAGTGAAGAGTCACGTGCCGATTTGGGTTGATTTGGCTCTAAAGTACGCCATAAACGTGTAAGTTAAGCGGTTATTGTATCGATCCAGTGTGTCGTGTCTGATTGACTTGTTTTTGTTTACCTTGATTGGCGGAATCCATGTCGTCCGTTTAGATCTTCCCAATGTTGTCTTGACAGTTACGTAATTCGGAGAAATAAAGCTCTGCGATGCGTAAAGGCGTGTCTTCCCTCTAGTTACTATCAAAGCACCCAAAAGCGCTTGACAAGCCAACAGAAGATGCCGAGCGATCAGCCAGCTCAGCTGCTGCCCAAGTGCGCTCTCTTTCCGGCGCCCTCGGATGACGTCAACAACACAGCTGAAAAACAACATCTTTTGCCCAGACTGTTTTAGCCAAATCTAGTCGATCAGCTGAACAAACGGAATACTAGAAACTGAACACATAAAGCTGTTGTAATACTTTTACACTTTATGCCCAGCTAACAGCAGACTTAGATTCATTCATCAAATCATACGGCTAGACGATTCTATAATATAGCCTTGGCGATGTGCGATTAGTGAACGGATTTTTTCCCTTTCTTTTCTGTTTTTTGTCAAATCTCTTCAGAGATGCGTTTTTAAAGATTGCTAATAAATGAAGAACTGACTTGAACTGAGAACGAATACTCTAAATTAAATCAGTATGACACTATGACTCTTATGTCTTTATAAGAATTGTAACTAAACTTAAAAAAAAAAAGACAACTGAAAAATTATTGAAAAACTAAGTTAAAAAAAAAAAAAAAAGACAACTGAAAAATTATTGAAAAACTAAGATTCAAACTCTAACCACGGACCCCGCGGCTGCATGATGCTCTGAACGCGCAGTGTAGGTGTAGAGAGAAGCTACGATAATTGTTTGCTTGGATATAAACACTTAATGGGCCATATTCAGAAAAATACATTTGGCGTAGGCTAATTTGCAATCCGAAAATGACCACCCCAACCTCGAAGGATCAGTCACCTCGCGTGAAACTGTTTCTTTTGGATAATATGACTAATATCTAGAGATTATGAAGATATTTTGTATAGCTTGTGTTTTATGATCATCTTTAGGTCCCCATTATTAAACTCGTTAAGAAGCATTAATATAAGGTGACCAGATTTCTGAAATGAAAACCGGGGACATTTCTTAGTTCAGTGGTCAAAATATCACTTGTCATTATCTACGAATTTAAAATGGGGACAATATTTTTTTTTGTATTTTTTTTTTTATTGTTGTGGCTTCCATACAATGTATATCATAATTGATACAGTGGTATTTGAGGCTCAAACTGACACTTGCATATATATATATATATATATATATATATATACAATTCACCAAAAAATCACACTGAAAAATAGTAAATAGTAACTATTGCAAATAGCCTGGTGTGTAAAAAGTCCACTCCCTGTTAAGAACATCACTAAACATGATTTATGATTATTTTAACATACAATGCTCATTTAAACAAGTTTTGGAAATTTGGAACATTTAATTTAAAAAAGCTGTCATACCTACCAAAATATGAATTGTATTCATATTGTGCCATTTTGTGCATTCAGCCAATATACTACAGCTAACAAATATATCAAAATGGACATATATATATATATATATATATATATATATATATATATATATACACACACACACACAGACACACACACACACTACAAACACTACAAATTCAACTTTAATCACTATTTAATTCACAATTTTAACTGTATTTTTATATATTATGATAGAAAACTTTTAATGCCGGAAATGTACCTAGTTAAATTTATAACTGAGGCTGAAATATGTGTGCTTGATGCGTGAAAACAAACCTCATTGGTTCTTTCACATCAAAAGCACTTTTGAGTTTTTGTTTTACATATTTAATGTGCATGATATAAAATAAAAAAGCAAAAAATATTAATGAGTACTTCTTAAGTTTAAATATTTTTTTTTTCATGTTATTCCTAACCATTATGATTTTCTTTCTTCCATGAAAAAAAGAGAAAAAAACAAAATTATTTAATGACAAGTTAAAACAAGTTAAGCTCTGCTTTGATCACCATTGACACTCATTATAATTGGCAAAAATGTTCTTCACAATCTCTTTTGTAACATGGAAAAAAGAAAGTTACACAGGTTTGGAACGACATATGTGTGATCACCTGTCACCCTCTCCTTGTAATACCTGTGTCATACCCATGTCATTATACAGAGTTGAGTCCTGATATGTCACAAAAACAAGAGCACACACACACACACATACACACACACACATAGAGAGAGATGATGACCAGCCTTCTGATGACCATCAACTGCCAATCATCAGCTCAGCATTAAAAAATTAAAGTTGAGTATAAGTTATACTCTGTTCACAGACGGATTCTTTTATTTTTTCACTTGTAGATAAGTTAAAACAAATTGTATTTGACTGTTCTGATTTACAGCAGTGAATAAATGGCATTAAAATATAATAAGGTATCACAGTTAATTGCTTATTTTAAAGCTTATAGTGAACTTTAAATGATTTGGATATCTACAGTTCTACATATAAATACACAACATAAGATAGGCCCCTCTGTATTATTTGGCCGTCTTATGCCCCCAAGAATCACTATAAAGTCATCACAAAATCAAAATGGACAATTCTTATTTTTATGAAACATTGCAGTTTATTATAAATTATTTATCTGTACACATTATTATTTTTATAGAATATTACAATGTTATAAACGATTTATCAGTGCACATAATTTATATATATTTGTAATCTTTAATCAAAACAAATTCCTTGCAACAAGATCTCTTCTTCTGAATCTTAATCCAAACAACCATCGATTAAATCCCGATGGACAAAATCCCGTCCTACAATTCTGACTCATTTGAGAAGCAATTCCATGGGATATACACAACAGGAAAGAAAAGACAGCTGCACCTTCTGTTTCATGTCAACTTTAAATTAGATGTTTATCTTACAGAGCCCTGAACATGACATGTGGAAGAAAAAAATTATATTGTGCCACAAATTAAAAATTTGTTCCCACAACTTGGCTTTGGCCACATTTTATTAATTTGTTTATTTAATCATCATTTGTTCATAAAAGAAAAAAAGGAAAGGAAAAGAAAAGAAAAACAGGGTTTTAATTCAAGCCAAGATTACACACATACAAACAAATTCATCAGTTAGAAAACTATTTATCCATTCATCTCATTACCACCAAATTTACTATTACAGCAAGAATAGGCAATGTTAAAAACAAAAACAAAAATAAGTGTACACTATGTTTTAATTTTTTGCACAAGCACAAAGATTTTGACGAGAAGCAAAGGGAAGAGACCAATAGCAAGTCGTCATTCTGTCTTTTAGCTTCTGTTTTTTTATTAGAGCATTGAGCCAGGAGAATCAGAGACCAATCATCTCACTGGTGACCACTGGAGGGCCCAGTCCTTCTAGTGTGCCAGTCAGCAGAAAACATATAGGCATGATACAAATCCAATATATCTTTAAACCTTCCTCCATTTAATCAATAAAAGCTTTGTATTTATTCAAAATAACACGTGAGCATTATTGGTACCTGGAGACTATGTCTCTTCATCTCTGCTAAATACGAATAAGGCACTGAATGTTTCCCCATATTCTCTGTAGGATGACCAGAAAGCCCAGGAAATAAAGGACTAGAGTGACAATCTACAGGAAAGATAGGAAAGAAGCAATTGCTAACATATATTTCAATAGCCTCAAATATCGCAGACAATTGTATTTCATAAGTCTCAAGTTAGGTGTTGTTATTGAAGTGTCCAGAAAATGTTCTTGAAAACTTTGACTGAAACTGTAGATGCTCCCATTAGTAGACGAACGTACATGTGAAGTGCTTAAGCACACAGCCGCTTTTCTGATGTCTCTACAGCTGTCTGCTTGTCCGCAAGTGTCCTCTGTAGGGACACTTGAAGTCGTGGCCTAACGGTTAGAGTGTTGGACTTGCAGTCCAAGGGGTGGGAGTTCGAGTCTCGGGCTTGCAGGAATTGTAGGTGGGGGGAGTGAATGTACAATGCTCTCTCCACCTTCAATACCATGACTGAGGTGCCCTTGAGCAAGGCACCGAACCCCCAACTTCTCCCTGGGCACTGCAGCATAAATGGCTGCCCACAGCTGTGTGTGTGCACTTTGGATGGGTTAAATGCAGAGCATGCATTCTGAGTATGGGTTACCATACTTGGCTTTATGAAATGTCACTTTCACTTGTCTCTGGTGTGGGATTCGTCATCTCAGAAGCCTCTGATTTCAGGGTCAGGTTCTGGGGTCTGCACAGGAATGAAATTGAAGCGAGATCAACAGTCTTGCTAAATTTGCTAAAAGACTTACTTTTCAATAAGATCTTGTACAGAGGTATAAAGCAGAGGTAAAAATATATATCAAGCATTGCATACATATGACATTCAAAATGTAAGATTACAGAGGAGCCCTAAACAAAAGTTATAGCACAAAAGAAGCCATCTCTTGGTCCTCTATGGCATTCTGGGCTGCCTGGATCAACTTTGAGTTTGTGTCTACATGCTCACTGTATGTTTGCTGTAAAGACTGGGTCCAGCCAGTCTTTTCTTCCTGCTCAGAAGTGATTTGTTGGGTCATTATCTTACGATGTTCCTCCAGAGTGGAGGTTGTTGTTGTTGTTTTTCTTTGCATGACTTTGTAAAAGTAATTTCTTCAGAAAGATCCACACAAACCTCAAAATGTTCCTGCAGAGTGCATCTAGTTCATTAACAAATGACTGAACATAGTCGTTTGTGGAGACCAAAGAAACAAGTCTGTCACTGAGTTCAGCCTATAAAAGGTGAAGTTTATTATTTGGTGTAAAATGTGAAGATGTAACATGACAACACAAATATCTTGACGATCGTGCCTTCTGGTGCTGGTAAACGTCAGGCAGGGGAACTACTTGGCAGTTTTTTTGGGCCCTAAAACACCTTACAGAGAGAGCACGAGGTCAACTGACACGTGATGCAATAAATATTAAGCTTCTCATCTTCATGCTCCGTACAACTGAACAGTGCAGGAGGTTTTGGTAGAGCTGGAGACACATTGACATTAAATCAAAATCACTCTCACGGACCTTTTCCTGGACTGTGCCCAGCTGGTGGAATGACCTCCCAATCTCAATTCGTACAGCTGAGTCTTTACTCATTTTCAAGAAACAGCTAAAGACTCATCTTTTTCGCCTGCACTTAACCAACTAACACTAGCACTTTTCCTTTTCTTGTCTTTTTAATTAAAAAAAAAAAAAAAAACCTACCTATGCGTTCTATACTAGACTAACTGAGACTTGTCATGGCACTTGTATACTGTTGATGTTCTCTTGTTGACCTGACTGCTTCTATTGTTCTCATTTGTAAGTCGCTTTGGATAAAAGCGTCTGCTAAATGATTAAATGAAATAAATGAAATGAAATGACATTAAAATAAAAAGTCAGTTAAATAGTTCAATCCTCCAAAAAAGGCACCATATTACCAACAAACAATAGGTATCACCAGACCTGGGTGTAAGAGACAATTTATGGCCACAAACATTTAGCCCTGAAATTTAAGTTGATTATCTTCCAATCATCATTTAACCACATTGCTTTTTTAGTTTTGCACCAACAGTGAAAACTACAGAGCTAACATTATTAAACGTAGCATTCATATGCTATCATTTTACTAAGGAGATATAGAGTGACAACTGATATTTAGATGAATTTTATGCAAGCATTCTTCTATACTGTTATAAAAATCTGACATAATTAACTGACATTACAAGCTATCAGAGTTTCATCTAACTTTTTGGTCTTATAAATATAAGCAACTGCAACAGATTACAATTTTTTTGTTTGTTTTGCTCAGTTTGGGAGCCCAAATATGGGCTCCATATTCTAATATATCATTCAGAGCCATAAAAGCCTTAAGTACAAATTGCACTTGCAAAGAAACTTTAATATTTACTATATCATCTTTGCTGATAACAATTATTCAACACACCCTTGATCTGACCTTTTAGACTCCTGTTTGTAAACATCAGTAATGTTCTCCATGAGTAAATTGCGCTGCAGTCCATAAACTTCATGACGGTCCAAGACAACCTCATGCTGACAGGAAGGACAGTGAAAACGTCCTCCAATTCCGACCTGGAAGAGATATGATCTTACTCAGCATGCTGTTCTTCAGCCGTCAGCAGCATTTGTGATATTGTACAGTATCGACAGACAATTGAAACCCCTTTTCATAATTAACTGCATATGTCTTTTTAAGGAAGAAAAAAGAAATGGCTAGCACAGTTAAATAGACCGAATAACATCATCACCACTTGGTTAGACTAATTGGACTTTCATGTACCTCTCTACATCGTGTGCCTTTCTAGGGTAAGATGATCTTACACAGTAGTTTGATTCTGTGCATGTGTGTGTATGTGCTTTGCTCTGTGTGTCCTGTCTTAATCAATAGAGACAGGTGTATGAAATAGAGTTTACAAACAGAGGAGCTGGAGACTGATCTTAACAAGTATCCTAAAATAGCCACTCTACTCTTTAATAGCTCTCAGCTGCTGAGGCTTATGGATCCAGTGTGAATAAGAGCATCATCACTGGCTTAATTATTATATGATGTTGTAAGGCATGATGGAACTGGATGTTCCTCCAAAATCAAGAAGGTATTCTTGGTTTCAGTTTCAGAGTGACAAATATTATTTTATTGAAAAAAAAAAGGTAGCTTAATATGCTTTACCGGTGGAAGGCTGCATTATCATTTGAATTTCTTGTAATTGTAATTCAGCAAATGTCCCATCAATCCAATTCAGATGTTGATTCAACTTCTTGTAGTGCATTTTTAAATTCATAGACATTTATGACAAGCAGGCCTTTTCTTAAATAGTTTTTTTTATATTTACCATGGTTCCTAAAAGAGCAGGGACCAACTAGCATTTTTAGTGTTCCTTTGAACCTAACCCAATTTATACATCAGCATAATGTGTATGGAGGGATTATTGGGTCAGATTATAAACTAAAAGTCTAAAACTAAAAGTCTTAAACCATAACTAAATATCTAAATTTGAAACTTAAATTCCAAGTCGAAAATTAATTTGGTATTTAGGATTGGGCATTTGGTATTTAGGATAGGGCATTTTGTATTTAAGATTGGGCATTTTCTATTTAGGGTTGGGCATTTGGCCATTTAGGGTTTAGGATTGGGCATTTGGGGATTTAGGATTGGGAATTTGGTATTTAGGATTGTGCATTTAATCATTTAGCCATTTAGGATTGAGGATTGGGGATTTAGGATTGGGCATTTGAAGATTGAGATTTGGGCATTTGAGGATTGAGGATTGAGGAGTGTATGCAAATTAGGAGGCGTGGCCCAAATACTGGAGGCTGGGTTTGAAATGGCTGGACAGCAGAGGGAGCTCCCAGTGCTAAGGAGCACACTGTAATGAAACCAAACAGAGCGAGTGAGTGGCTTGAGCGAGAACTGTGTGATAACTTCAACTTAATGACAGCTTTGTAACATTTGTGGGCTCAAACACAAAGTCACCAGTGAAAGGAGTGCTATCGGTCTGACGACGAGAAAGCAGCAGACAGTGCAGCAGGTAAGATGCTAACATTAGCTACTAGTTATATAAGCTGATATTGCTAACATGCTTTAGTAGGGTATTATTATTTTGGGACATGCTGTTTTGTTTTTTAAACTGTGGTTAAAGGGTTAGTTCGCCCAATTTGCAAAATTATGTCATTAATAACTTACCCTCATGTTGTTCCAAACCCGTAAGACCTCCGTTTATTTTTGGAACACAGTTTAAGATATTTTAGATTTAGTCCGAGAGCTCTTAGTCCCTCCATTGAAGCTGTGTGTACGGTATACTGTCCATGTCCAGAAAGGTAAGAAAAACATCATCAAAGTAGTCCAAGCTGTTAACTTGTTTAATGTGGCTGACACTCCCTCTGAGTTAAAACAAACCAATATCCCGGAGTAATTCATTTACTCAAACAGTACACTGACTGAACTGCTGTGAAGAGGGGACCGAAGATGAACACCGAGCTGAGCCAGATAATGACTCGTTCACGAGTCAAGAACCGTTTCTGTCAGACGTGCCCAATTCGAGAACCTAGGAGCTGATGATACTGCGCATGTGTAATTCAGCGTGAAGCAGACCGACACACAGGGCGTCTGAACTGAACTGATTCTTTTGGTGATTGATTCTGAACTGATTCTGTGCTAATGTTATAAGCGCGGGTAAACCGAAGGCTTGAATCAAGGGCAATCATCGCAAATGATGCCATTACGTCGAGCGCAAAAGAACCGGTGAACCGTTTTCTTTAACCGGTTTATTGAATCGAACTGTCAGAAAGAACTACTGGTGATCCGAAAACCTATGCAACCGGTTCTTGACTCGTGAACGAGTCATTATCTGGCTCGGCTCGGTGTTCATCTCTCTCTTCACAGCAGTTCAGTCAGTGTACTGGATATTGGTTTGTTTTAACTCAGAGGGAGTGTCAGCCACATTAAACAAGTTAACAGCTTAAGTCATTTGTGGATTAATGCGTATTGGAGACGCGAACCGTTTAAAACGATTCAGTTCGATTTGGTGAACTGTTTCAAAAAAATCCGGTTACATCGAATGATTCGTTCGCGAACCGGATATGACAAACTGCTTTGATTTGAACTGTCTTACAACAGACACGGAAGAGAAGACAATGCTGAATAAAGTCGTCGTTTTTGCTATTTTTCGACCAAAATGTATTTTCGATGCTTCAAAAAATTCTAACTGACCCTCTGATGTCACATGGACTACTTGGATGATGTTTTTCTTACCTTTCTGGACATGGACAGTATACCGTACACACAGCTTCAATGGAGGGACTGAGAGCTCTCGGACTAAATCTAAAATATCTTAAACTGTGTCCCGAAGATAAACGGAGGTCTTACGGGTTTGGAACAACATGAGGGTAAGTTATTAATGACATCATTTTGGTTTTTGGGTGAATTATCCCTTTAAAGGTTTGGGGCCAGTAAGAAGAAATGTACCTTTATTCAGCAAGGATGCATTAAATTGATACAAATTTTAAAACAATTATCACAGTTTCCACAAAAAAATAAAATAAATTAATTAATAAATTAAGGAGTTTCTTGAGCAGTAAATCAGTATATTAGATCATGTGACACTGAAGACTGGATTAATGATGCTGAAAATTCATCTTTTTAATAAATTAGGCTTGTTACTGGGATTATCACGCACAACCATTTCTAGGGTTTACAAAGAATGGTGTGAAAAGGGAAAAACATCCAGTATGCGCCAGTCCTGTGGGCGAAAATGCAAATTGTAGTCTCTTTTTCCTATTTGTAGTGGAAATGAGTGGTACCCGGTGGGGTCTTCTGCTGTTGTAGCCCATCCAACTCAAGGTTCTGCGTGTTGTGGCTTCACAAATGCTTCGCTGCATACCTCGGTTGTAACAAGTGGTTATTTCAGTCAAAGTTGCTCTTCTTTTCTATCAGCTTGAATCAGTCGGCCCATTCTCCTCTGACCTGTAGCATCAACAAGGCATTTTCGCCCACAGGACTGCAGCATACTGGATGTCTGGATGGACCTTTCTTTCCCATTCTGATATTCAGTTTGGAGTTCAGGAAATTGTCTTGACCAGGACCACACACCTAAATGCTTTGAAGCAACTGCCATGTGATTGGTTGATTAGATAATTGCATTAATGAGAAATTGAACAGGTGATCCTAATAATCCTTTAGGTGAGTGTATATATACATACACACACGACATATGACATCAAAGAGAGTAGACGCTCCTTATGCTTTTGAATCACTCTCGCAGTACTTTGATGTCATAAACTGATCGGTCTTGCAGTGTGCAGCACCGGTTCAAGTCGAACAAGCCTAATTTCTTTTCTCTCACAATCTTTTAAAAATATATATAGGCTATATAGCAAAAAAAAAAGGAGTGTGAAAGGAGTGTATCTACTAATGTCAGAGGGGTTAACCACAGTTTAAAAATCAAAACAGCATGTCCCAAAATAATAATACCCTACTAAAGCATGTTATCAATATCAGCTTATATAACTAGTAGCTAATGTTAGCATCTTGCCTGCTGCACTGTCTGCTGCTTTCTCGTTGTCAGACCGATAGCACTCCTTTCACTGGTGACTTTGTGTTTGAGCCCACAAATGTTACAAAGCTGTCATTAAGTTGAAGTTATCACACAGTTCTCGCTAGTGATGTGTCGTTCGTGAACGAATCGTTCTTTTTGAACGAATCTTTTAGGTGAACGAATCGTTCTCGTTCACGTAATCCACTGACTCATATTTCTCGTTCAGTGAAGTTCCTCCCTTCACAGCAGCGCGGCGCTATAAGCAGCGCATGCGCAGCTCAGTGAACCAGGTAACAACCATTTCATCCTGTCAAAGAGTTACAACCTCGAGCCAATAGCCTTCGAGTATGAGATGTGACAGAGTATGTGATTTGTTGAATGTAGTGAACGAATACGCCCTTAATGAATGAGTTTCATATGAGTCTGAACTAGATCTGGAGATCTTATCGTTCGTGAACGAAATGACAGAACTGATACACATGTCGTTCGTGCACGAGTTGAATGAGCTGATACATGTCGTTCGTGAATGAGTTGAATGAGCTGATACATGTCGTTCGTGAACGAAATGACTGAACTGGTACCCATGTCGTTCGTGCACGAGTTGAATGAGCTGATACATGTCGTTCGTGAATGAAATGACTGAACTGATACCCATGTCGTTCGTGAATGAGTTGAATGAGCTGATACATGTCGTTCGTGAATGAAATGAACTGGTACATCGCTTATCTCGTTTGTGAACGAAATGAATGAGAGTAAACAGGGTTAGTCTGCCATTTAGCATGTCAATCTCGCAAAAATGCAAAGCGCAGTTAAGTACTGTACTGTGCACATACGCTTGTTTTGATATTTAGCAACTCCATGTTTAATCCCCGATTTATGAATGTGAATATATAATATACAAACTGTCTGACCAAACAATTAAAATGCTAATTAGGCAAGAAAACCTTGTGCTTTGTTCATCTGAAAAACTTAATTAGACTTTATATATTGAATGTGATTATACACACATTTTAATAAAGCCAGATCAGTTTTTGTAACAAGTGAATACGTTCGTTGACTTAAGACATAACACATAATACACTCTTTTTTTGCCATCTGCTGGCTTATTTTGTGTAATACGAAGAAATGGTCACTGAACGAATCAGTGAACGATTCTGAACGAATCATTTTGGTGAACGAACTGAAAATGAACGAATCTCTAAAAAGAATCATAATTTCCACCACTAGTTCTCGCTCAAGCCACTCACTCGCTCCGTTTAGTTTCATAACAGTGTGCTCCTTAGCACTGGGAGCTCCCTCTGCTGTCCATAAGGTGCCTCTGCGCACCAGCCATTTCAAACCCAGCCTCCAGTATTTGGGTCACGCCTCCTAATTTGCATACACTCCTCAATCCTCAAATGCCCAATCCTCAATCTTCAAATGCCCAATCCTAAATCCTAAATGGCTAAATGACCAAATGCCCAACCCTAAATAGAACATGCCCAATCCTAAATACAAAATGCCATATCCTAAATACCAAATGCCCAATCCTAAATACCAAATTAATTTTCGACTTGGACTTTAAGTTTCAAATTTAGATTTTTAGTTTTTATTTTTGGTTTAAGACTTTTAGTTTTAGACTTTTAGTTTATAATCTGACCCAATAATCCCTCCATAAATGTGAAGGATGCTATGTAGAGCTATCTGATAAATGTGATGTGATGGCATCTGAAAACAGTAAGATAAGCATGCAGATAAGAAGGTGCAGTTAGAGATGGGATATTTTCTCCCATTGGCCACATGACAGCAGCTTGGCTTTTAACCTTTGCCTATGAGGAGGTGTAAAGGAAAACTGGTGAGGTATTAAAGTTAATTTAGGTGCCGAGGAAGAGAAGGTTTATACTAAGACATATATAGCTGTTACACAGAGAAGCTATATCACTGGAATAAAAAAACAATTTCTTTTTCCCTTTTCCAGGATGTTCAATGATAAAAACATTCACAGCCAATAAGAATCCATCCTTTAAAGTGTTTAAAATGTCAGAAGACAGAATGTTATAATCTAGTATTAATATAGTTTTAATATAGTTAACGTTATTAGTGTGAGAGGGGCTTTACAGGTTGATGACCATCCAATTTAGCAAATAGTTATCACTTAAAACATATACATATACACTCACCTAAAGGGTTATTAGAAACACCTGTTCAATTTCTCATTAATGCAATTATCTAATCAACCAATCACATGGCAGTTGCTTCAATGCATTTAGGGGTGTGGTCCAGGTCAAGACAATCTCGTGAACTCCAAACTGAATGTCAGAATGGGAAAGAAATGTTATTTAAGCAATTTTGAGCGTGGCATGGTTGTTGGTGCCAGACGGGCCGGTCTGAGTATTTCACAATCTGCTCAGTTACTGGGATTTTCATGCACAACCATTTATAGGGTTTACAAAGAATGGTGTGAAAAGGGAAAAACATCCAGTATGTGGTAGTCCTGTGGGCCAAAATGCCTTGTTGATGCTAGAGGTCAGAGGAGAATGGGCCGACTGATTCAAGATGATAGAAGAGCAACTTTGACTGAAATACATTTGTGAAGCCACAACACGCACAACCTTGAGGCGGATGGGCTACAACAGCAGAAGACCCCACCGGGTACCACTCATCTCCACTACAAATAGGAAAAAGAGGCTACAATTTGCACGAGCTCACCAAAATTGGACAGTTGAAGACTGGAAAAATGTTGCCTGGTCTGAAGAGTCTCGATTTCTGTTGAGACATTCAGATTATAGAGTCAGAATTTGGCGTAAACCGAATGAGAACATGGATCCATCATGCCTTGTTACCACTGTGCAGGCTGCTGGTGGTGGTGTAATGGTGTGGGGGATGTTTTCTTGGCACACTTTAGGTCCCTTAGTGCCAATTGGGCATCGTTTAAATGCCACGGCCTACCTGAGCATTGTTTCTGACCATGTCCATCCCTTTATGACCACCATGTACCCATCCTCTGATGGCTACTTCCAGCAGGATAATGCACCATGTCACAAAGCTCGAAACATTTCAAATTGGTTTCTTGAACATGACAATGAGTTCACTGTACTAAAATGGCCCCCACAGTCACCAGATCTCAACCCAATAGAGCATCTTTGGGATGTGGTGGGACGGGAGCTTCGTAACCTGGATGTGCATCCCACAAATCTCCATCAACTGCAAGATGCTATCCTATCAATATGGGCCAACATTTGTAAAGAATGCTTTCAGCACCTTGTTGAATCAATGCCACGTAGAATTAAGGCAGTTCTGAAGGCGAAAGGGGGTCAAACACAGTATTAGTATGGTGTTCCTAATAATCCTTTAGGTGAGTGTACATAGCACATAGAAAACATTTGTTTATGAAGGAAACTGGCAGCTCATGTATATATGAACTGTATGTATATCAAGTGCCCAGGTGCTATTTTGAGAAAGGATCATCTTACCAAAGGCTTGAAAAAGTACTTGTAAACATGTTTCAGATGGTTAATACAAAATGTTTTTACATCCACACATAAACCATCATCCTGTGTGTGACTCAGTACACACCTGGTACAGTTCACTGGCACACTTGTGGCAGAGATTGTGCAGACAGGGCAGAATGACCACAGGTTTTCGTGAAGACCTCCACACAGATGGGGCAGATGAGTTGTTTCTTCAGCATCCCCAATGAAGGGTATTTGTGATAAGAGCGTATATCCAGTGGAGGAGACATGGCTATGTGCCCTCGCTGACCCCAGCTAAACCACAGCTAGGAAGATAAGACACCATCGTCTTCATGTCTCTGTGTTGTGTGGTTGCCTGATCACTCAAAGCAGCAGGCAGTCACTCTGCCCCTTTGCAGCTGGAAATATGTGTGTGTAAATGTGTGAGAGGGGGAAGGTGTCTGGTTTCTTGCTGGCTCACTGGGACAACCCCTACCCTTGATCAGCTGTGCCCATATCAGACCTCATCTTCAGTTACTCCAATCATTCTGCAGTCTCAAATCAACCAACAACTCAATAAAGCCAGAACAGCTGCAGTATTAAGAGGAAAGTAAGGAGTTTATAAAGTGTACTTGAAACCATTAACACAAAAACATCCACAAGTGTGTACAAAGTGCATTGGAGTTGGAAAAATACAAAGGAAAAACTGAAAAAGGGTAATTTTAATATTTCACACAATTACTAGTACTGTACTTATTCATTAGAAGCTACATAAAATAATAGTTGTCAACAATACAAATTCAGTCATTATTTACTCACCCACGTTGTGTGACTTTCTTTATTCAGTAGATGTTTTGAAGAATGTTTCAACTGTTTTTACCCATACAATGAAAGTCAATGGGGTCCAAAACAACACTTTGAAGAAGACATACTTGTTATAATATCCCTGTAAGCATTTGAAAAGCAGCATTACCATTGTATTTTGCAGATAATCACCTTTGCACAAATACACACATAAACACATATACTATTTTGTTTGTTTCCTTCACATTTATTTTACAGCTGTAATTCAGACCAATTATCCATGTTACTCTGACACATTCATGCTACAACAATTTCAGCTGATTTATTCAGAAAGCACAAAAGAATTCAGCCATTCTGTACAACAGTCATATTCATTTACACATATTGAACTATGTAATTTATTAAAAACATAGGACAATAATAAATAAAATATTGTTTCTCATCACTGTGTTTATACTATTCTCTTCATTTTAACGTGATTCTGTTTAGGTGTTGCATTCACAAACAAAGCTGCATTCGTTCTCTTTTTCTTAGATCGGAAGCAAGAGGAAGTCAGATCAGTGTTTTTTTATGATCATGAATGAATGAATACAACAAATAAATGGAAAGGAAAACTGGGATAACAAACCAAAAACAATCAGAACAGAGCTAGTGTTGAGAAATACTATTTTGTAAATAAAAAGAGTTACACATTGTGAACAGCTCAGCCTTCGAAACATGATCACTAATAATCTGCATAATGACCTATGAAATATTCACAATGTGATCCTAAACAAATAAAACACACACATTTGGGGTAAATTACACAGGTTTTCCATACATCCTGGTTCAAGTGCATGTAAATGAAGGTAAGCACAAACAGGGACAGCTATACAGCTAATCCATTTAAAAGAAATGACACATTTAAACACAGAACATACAGTAGAAGATAATACAGTGATTAAATTAAGTTCTCAGTTTCAAACAGCACACACACACAAACACACACACAGAAATGAAGGTTTCCTACACTGAAGTCTAAGCGTACTCCAATCAAAAATAATAAAATAAAATAAATAAAAAATATGCATGTATTCTGAGTGATTAAAGAAAATAGAATATCTAAAAAGATAATTAATCACTAAGGATTTGTAGAACATTATTATAATTTTTTATTTTATCTCATGAAGAGCAATATCCAGTCACAAAAATATTTTGGTTGAACTTTATTTTACTGTAAATGTACTTAAAGCGCTGAGCAAAGGTAGAAAATGTATGGAATGGATATTTTCATTAATTTTTTGTTTTTATTTCATATCTGTGAATGCTCCAGCATGAACCATTTTAGTCTGAAGGATCACACAGTTAATCATATCTTCTGGCGTAATAACAGTAATAATACTGTTAATGTGTATTTACTAATATTATGTTGACCTGATTACATTAAACCATGGCACTAGGGAACGAGATCAAATTATGGGTACAATTACAGCCAAAACAAAATACTGTCCACATCTAGAACCAGAGTGGTTTAAATACATTTTCAAAAAAGGATGCATCAACTAACATTTTGGGGTCAGTGTGAAACTGAATCAATTAATGAAAATCACTGATGTCACTGAATTATATGGGAAACATACTGTATGTTTTGTTATCCCTTTACCCACAATCCTCCTGTGCTTGTATTGAACCCAGCTTTGTGGCGATGGGCTTATGCTTTCTGAAACCACAATCTTAAGGAATGCAACTCTTTACTTTAGCAAATCCTTGAGAACACAGACTGAAATACAAAACACCTGTTCAAGATTAAGTAACCCAGCACAAAGGTATATGTTTGCATTTATCGGATAACCCCAAACTCCTGTTCCAGTGATCACACACACACACACACACACAGTAAGACATGTGGCTGAAAATGAGCACAGCCAAGCACTGCATGATTATATTTGACAGTACATGTCCAACGCATGCCATTAACATGAGAGACAGCTCACATAAACATACACAACAGTGACTACTCTACACTGCCTTACTGTTTACAAAAATATAATGTAATAAACAACTGAAAACCAATTCCTGGTGAAGTAATGAAACACTATGAATTTTAAGGATTATAACTTGGACATAGTGTGACGTAAGGATTATAACTTATATAGTGTGATTTCTGCTTAATAAAAATGGCACAGGTCTGAATGTTAAAAACAACCCAGAACAATGTTTATGATGCGATTGTAAGATTTGTGCCAGTGAGAGCCAATCAAATGCATGGAAAGGTAAATAACTGAGTTTGAAAAGTTTGTGGTCAGTAAGTTTCTTTTTTGGGGAGTCTTACGCTCACCAAGTCTGCATTTATTTTAACATTACCTCAGTAAAAACATTACCTTTGTGAAATACTGTTCATTAAAATAACTTTTTCTATTTGAATGCATTTTAAAATGTAATTTATTCTTGTGATGTCAAAGCTGAATTTTTAGCACCAGTCTCACATGATCCTTCAGAAATCATTCTGATTTGCTGCTAAGAAAACCTTTTTATTATTATCAGCGTTTAAAACAGTTTTGCAACTTAATATTCATGTGTTTTTAAGTACTCTGGATGCACATAAAGCTCAAAAGAATGGCATTTGAAATATAACTCTTCTGTAACGAATGTCTATACTGCACTTCTGATCAATTAAATGAATCCTTTCTAAAAATAATTAAAAAAAAACTACTGACCCCAAACTTTTGAATGGTAGTGTCTGTGTGATAACTAAGCCAGCTACAAAAATCATTATGATAGCTGAATATACTAAAGCATACAAAAATACTTCCTTGTGACCTGCTGTCATGCTTCAAATAAGATTGATACAATTATTTTTACTGATTAGGTAGACAAATGCAGTGTGATAACCAGTGCAAATTGCACAAGAAGAGCCGTCGGCATGATGAAGCTGGAATCATAGCAGGAAGAATGTATGGACACTATAAGAAAGTCCTTGTGTGTGTGTGTTTGTGTGTGTGTGTGTGTTGAATATAACACAGCAGTAGGTTTGGTGATGATACAGGTTAAAAGGCAAATAAAATATAAACTGACTTGTACAGTGGAGCGTTTCAGGTTTTCCAATACAGTAACTAACTAACCGCTCTTCCTCTTTCCTCTGGATCACCAATTGCCCACCGTGACCTCCTCTGGCATGGTGGTCCCGTGTGTGTGTGTGTGTGTGTGTGTGTGTGTGTGTGTGAGAAAGGTTTAATAGCTGGCGTCTGTCCGGTAGCTGGTGTGGTGAGAGTCTGCGGTCAGCTGAGTGGTCTCCGTGGCAGAGGACGGCTGCATCACGATGGGGCTGCTGCCATCTGTGGAAACACACACCAGTGTCACGAAGCTTTATAATAAGAGCAGCTAACAGCTCAAACTGAACCTCGTTGCTAAGCATTACAGGCACGATAGTGAGTGCCAGGAAGCCACTTTAAATACTGAACAGACCTTTCACTGGCTAAATAAACAACCTGAAGTGAAACTGGCAAAAATATTGGGTAGAACTTGATTTTATTAATCGGGATTTGATTGAAACCAATAATATTATTGACCCACCTGCATGGCCTTAGTTATGTCCGCAGAAAAAGAAAGGTTTTCAGATACAGATACAATGATGACATTGTGATGAAAGATTATGAAACAATCATTATTCTTTTACAATAACATGCACTGAACTGCGCTGTGGACATTTATTAAAAACCCAATGAAACAATTTGATTAACGCAGTTATAGTTCCAGATGCATTTCCTATGTAAAAATCAGGAAGTAGAGGAAGTAGAATAACAAAACAAACAAACAATAAAACTCTTAACAAGGTTTAGTTAAATACACACCACCAAACTAGTTATATAACTAATATTTTAATAAATTATTTTCAAGTTATGACCAGAAAACAATATTATATTAAAATTAATAAAAATTAATCATGTCTAAAAAATAAATAAACAAACAAAGAAAAAAACACACTAGAAACTAAACTTTTAGACATCATAACATTTTAATATTAATATTATTTTGATTACATTTAACAGTGTTACTCTAAAGCAACTGCATAGATCTTATTTTTCTAAATATTGTTTTTAATAATTAACATTTAAAAGAAACATGCACTCATGTTTCATAATTCTTTTTTAATTATAATTGTACATAGATTTAAATGTTAATAAAGTAAAATAAACCATTTGGATTTAGGTTGCAGAACTGCATTTTTTGCTACATTTTGTAATTTATATGACTAATCACTGAAATAATTTATGATTTAATGAAAATGTATAGCTAATAAAAGAAATTAAGTCATAAAACATTAACATCTTATTTAATCTTCTAAAATGTAAACAAATGAACATTTTACAAATCCAAATGACCTTTTTTAGCAACAAAATGCTGCACAACAGAGGTTTACAGTTCAAATGAAACCTCAATACTGTTGAACCCTAAATGAAAGCTTAGCAGCCAAGTGTGTTGCACCAATCTTTTTACTTGTTACCGTTTACAAAAAAAAAAAAAAAAAAACTAAAACGTACAGGAATTACATCAGTAATGCTTGACCAGACATTCATTAAATCATTAAAAAAAAAAAAAAAAAAAAAAACTGAAATGAAAATTAACATTACCATACATGAATGGTATTAAAAAGCTAACAGACATGGACTAATAGCCACAAAACTTCCATTTTGATTTCATGTTAACATTACCATATTTATTTGACTGTTGTGAATGAATGTGTGTGTCAGTGTGTCTCACCTCTCTCATCAGACTGCAACTGAGCTTCCAAGTCTTCAGGAGACACATAGAAATCCGGCTCATCTGTGTGAGGAGGATGAGGTTTACACTTCCCACAGCAGCAGTTACAGCAGCAGCACAGACAGCAGCAGAAGTAACAGCCTGTGGCCACACCGCAGAATAGAAACAAGGCCTGGCCAGAGGGGGGAAAAGAGAGGAATTCAACAACATGTACACTCATTTACTACATCCACTACCATCTTAAAGCTTGGGGTCAGAAGTCTCTTATGCTAACCAAGGTTTTCCCTTTTAATATATTATAAAATGTAATTTATTCCTGTGATGTCAAAGCTGAATTTTCAGCATCAATACTCCAGTCTCTTTAGTGTCACAAGATCCTTCAGAAATCATGCTGATTTGCTGCTCAAGAAACATTTCTTCTTATTATTATTATTATTATTATAATCAATGCTAAAAAATAGTTCTGTGGATTTATATTTTGTCAAAACTGTTGATGAATAGAATGTTTAAAAGCACAGAATGTTTTTGAAATATAAATAGTTTGTAACATTTTAAAGGTCTTTACTGTCACTTCTGAAAAATGTAATGCTTTCTGAATAGAAGTATTCATTTCTTAAAATCTGCCTCAAAACTTTTGAATGGTAGTGTGTCTACGTGTCTATATATGACTAACCTTGGCCCACCAGCTGGACAATACAAAGTATGTGTTCACGTTCTCCTCTCCAAACTGTTCTGCCACGTAGAGGCCCAGAGATCCATATTTGTCGTAGATGTTGCGTTTGGTAGGGTCTGACAGAATGGTATGAGCGTTGTTGATTTCTTTGAATTTCTCAACTGCTTCTGGATTGTCAGGATTCTTGTCTGGGTGGAACTTCAGAGCTAGTTTTCTGGAAATCAGAAGAGCAGAAACAATTTAACTTTCTAAAAATGAATGCAACCATTACCTTTGTCTGGCATTCTTGCACATCTGCTTTTAGGTTAAACATGAAGTCATGTTAAACTATGACTATGTTAAAAATTGACCTTTTTCAGAGACTGTGTTGATGTGTTAACACAGTTATTAACATTCAAATTAAGCAAGGACCCTCCCCCTCCCCCCATGTACATTTATAACACCATACTTGGTTTTATTACATTGGAAAAGTGCTGAATGGGTCTCTGACCGACATAAATCAATCTCTCAATATTTTT
This sequence comes from Carassius carassius, assembly GCF_963082965.1. Taxonomy (NCBI): domain Eukaryota; kingdom Metazoa; phylum Chordata; class Actinopteri; order Cypriniformes; family Cyprinidae; genus Carassius; species Carassius carassius. Next base: position 11,698,050 of record NC_081800.1, read on the forward strand.
TTTCCTCTTTTGGAAAGTCATAGAAATGCTAAATGTTATTTATTTTTTTAAATTTTTTTTGCTATTGGAAACTGGAAAAATTCTAAATGCAAAAATTATATTTGTTGTAGTTTCCATTGACCACTATAGAAGTTCACCTGACTATGACCACTTCCGCTTCTGATAACTCCATGTTCTATTTACTAGCTACTATTATTTAAAAATAGCATGTGAAACACCATTTTACTCGAACATTATTTCACAATAACTGTTGGCAAATGTAATCGGTCATGGGTATTCATGCATAGAAGAAATATACATACTGTTCACAGTTTGCATAATACATAAATAAAACCGCAGTAGTAAGAACAGGAAGGCAGAAAGTTTACATGAACATCCAGAGGAAGTGAAGAAAAGTTATGTCGCACCCTAGTGGATTTAATTGGAAACGAAAATGAATAATTCACTCAAAAATGCCATCATTTACTCACCCTCACTTTCCAAACTTGTATAACTTGCTTTCTTCTGTAGAAATGCATACAGGTTTGGAATGACATTATGTTGTGTAAACGATGATAGATTTTTCAATTTTGGGTGAACTATCCATTTTGGGGGAACTATCCAACTATCCATGAACAAGACATTTTTGAAACTTTATGAATTTTTTGTTTCCACGCATAATCATTTAAATGTAAAATTACAAAATAAATAACAGAAGGAAAGAACCCCCACACTGAAAAGATGCTTTGCATTTTCTCCACTATTTTCAATGGCGATGTCAGAACAGTCTTTCTATGTCTCACCTGTAGGATTTCTTTATGTCTTCTGGTGCTGTGTTCTTATCAACTCCCAGGACCAGGTATAGTGATTCTCCTGCTGTGGAGAGTGAACGCTGTCTCTGCTGCTCCGCCATTACTCACACACACTCCCCTCACACCACAAGCACTTCCACTGTCTGAAGAGAAACATATTATACGTGCTGTATGTAGTCCTGCTTCTGGGGAAGTCGTGGCCTAATGGTTAGAGAGTCGGACTCCCAATCGAAAGGTTGTGAGTTCGAGTCCCGGGCCAGCAGGAATTGTGGGTGGGGGGAGAGCATGTACAGTTCTCTCTCCACCTTCAATACCACGACTTAGGTGCCCTTGAGCAAGGCATCGAACCCCCAACTGCTCCCTGGGCGCCGCAGCATAAATGGCTGCCCACTGCTCCGGGTGTGTGTTCACAGTGTGTGTGTGTGTCCACTGCTCTGTGTGTGTGCATTTCGGATGGGTTAAATGCAGAGCACAAATTCTGAGTATGGGTCACCATACTTGGCTGAATGTCACTTCACTATTCACTTTCTGCATATTTTTGTCTTTTTCACACAGCAGTATAAGATACAAAAAATCTAAAACCCATTATCCATACCCTTTAGTGCAGCAAAACACAGAGTAACACTTTTATTACATCAGTGAGAGTCACAGACTCATCGTTTCCGCAAATGTCCCTGTTCTGAGTCAGTGCATTAACTGTGTGTACACTCATGCCGAGGTCACAGCTGAAAGGAGTCATGTGACTGTAGCAGTTAGAGAGGAAGGGAGAGATGATGGTTCTCTTTTGGGTGTGGTGTTCTTTACCAGGTCTGACCCTTGTTTTGGTTTACTATCTATATACTACACCTGGTTTGACAGATAGAACTAATGTGCCCTAATCACAGTATGTTGAAATAGCACATTATAGATGCTAGGTTTTTCATATATGGATTATCAAAAATGAAAAAACATAGGGCGGTGACTTGATGGCCATCTCATCATGTTTGTTGATGTGGCCGTTGCCCTCAAAAGTGGAGGCAGATCAATGTGAGCTCACAGGGGTAGAGCTTAAGCAAACTGAATTATTAGATAGGTCACCAGAGAGACGTCAGTCATCTTCACCGGATCAAGTGATTGATGACGTTTTGATTAAACATAACCAGGTAAAAAAAATGGATGTGATATGTACAAAATATAATATCCTGATATGTACAATATTTAAGATCCATAATCAGCATTTAGAAAACAGATCAGGTATATTTTAATTTCATGCTGACTTTAATGTATAACTTAAACCTTATGTAACAGAGGAAAATTCTAATGTATTAAACAAGCTATCAAAATTATAACAGAGAATGTCTTATTACTGAAATACTGTATGTACTTTCCCCATCACCAGTATCATTCAATATGACTATAAAATAATACAAATTATGATTTTTTTTTGTTGATTATGGTTATGGTTTTTTTGGTGGGATTCATGTGCATTCAACTCATAAATACAATCTTTCTGGCATGAGTTGAATTCAACACTACATCTGATTCAAGCAACAAAAAGAACAATGTTGAGCTTTTCAAAATTGCAAGCATAAATCTGATTATGGACATTTTCCCCCCTTTTTAAGTTCATTAAGCTCACTTTATTCAGACGGACAAAAGACTGGCTCAGCCAGAGTATTATCTATGTGATTGTATGTTGTCAGGTATTTGTTCAAGTGAAAACACATAGAAAGAGAGAGGGAGACACACAGGGAGGATCAGAAGTTATGACCTCCAGTATGAATCAAAGACAATTAACTCATTAACCCAGAGTAATTCAGGTTAAGACACCTCCACAAAAAATGGCTTTCAGGGGAGGAGACGTTTCACTGCCACAGGAGGCCATTAAAATAACCAATAATTTGCAAAAAACACACTTTTGACGACTCTTGAGTAAATGAGTACAAACGCCTCTTTTCTTCCTGTTCCGTGGTGAGAGACAGTTTCGCCTCCTTTCGAGGCTAATCATGCAGCTTGTCAGAAAGTATTAGCAGATTAGTATTAGCGGAGCATCTGAATAAGTGATGGGTTATTTCTGTCCCTTCTCAAACCCTGTGTGCTTCTTCAACCGGGACACTCCCATAATTCCTCCAGGTGTGATTCACTTATGGAGCATGTTTGAGTGAGATTTTGTTGGGCTTCTGAATGAATATCATTGACTGACAATCAATCAATCAATCACTCACTCACTCACTCACTCACTCACACCCTGAAGAAAGGACCAGAGTCAAGGGACCACAATAGGGCTGGGTAAAAAAAAATTGATTATTCGATTAATCGTTTTTTTGTGGCTGATTCCAAATCGATTCTCAAAGGCCACGAATCAAATTTTTTTAGGTATGATTATTTTATCTTAAAAAAGAAATGATCCTGTTTGATCAAGGAAGGCGACTGTTCTGACTTTTTTCAGCATACATTTTTCATCTTGCATTAAATTCTATTTTATTTATTTAACATAATTATATGCATTTGAAAATTAGAGATGGGTTCTGTTTTAACGTACCCAAGTGTACCTAAAATAAGAGTTTAATATACAGGTTTGTGGTTCTTAATTTTTTTGTATTATATCTATATTCATTGAGTTGAATCGAGTATAGAAAATCGAATCGAGAATCATAATCGAAAATCGAGATCGAATCGATTTGAGAGCTTGTGAATCGAGATTGAATCGATCTGGAACATCTGAATCGATACCCAGCCCTAGACCACAATATCATAAACTGTATCTAGAATCACATGCTGTCAGAGTATGTACTGCATTTGATGTATTGCATTCTGTAAGTACACTACAGGTAAAAAGTTACACGGCAGATTGGGATGTGCAAGTCTCTTATGTTCACCAAGCCTGCATTTATTTGATCTAATTTATTCCTGTGATGGCAAGCTGGATTTTCAGCATCATTACCCCAGTCTTCAGTGTCACAGGATCCTTCAGAAATCAGTCTAATATTCTGTATTGCTGCTCAAGAAACATATTATTATAAGTGTTGAAACGGTTATGCAAAAAAAAATATATATTCTTGCTGAAACCCTGATCAATTTTTGTCAAGATTCGACAAATGCAAAAAACACCACATTTTTTTAAATTAGAAATCTTCTAAATGTCTTTACTGTCACTTTTGATCAATTTAATGTAACCTTGCTGAATAATTTTACTTTCTTTGAAAATAATAATAAACTCTAGCAACATTTAGGTACTTGAAAGCCTCTTTTGTAGCAACCACATCGCATAAAAACTACTCCAAATCACATACGAGTGCCAAACAAAAATGTGATTACTAACAGGGTTTTCATCAGTAGTAGGGCTCTGCAATGCAGCCTTATACCGAAACACTACATCCGTCTCTCTTGCTCTCTCACACACTCCCTCCCCCTTCCCGTCTCTGCACCACCATATGGTCTGACTAAATCTTTAGTGGCCATCTCAGTCTGTGGACTAGAGACGGCTGCCAAAGTCTCCTCAGCTTAATGAACATCGCTGTCCAAGTCTTTCCTGGATTTATTCATCATATCAGGTTCTCTGTCTGGTCCCTCTGTTTGTGTTCTAACATCCTCCCACGTCACTGTTTGCATCCTCTTTTCTCTGTCTATCCGAGCAGGTGAAGTGATGTGGCTTTTTTGTTATGTGCTGCAGGTTTTGAAAGGTCTGTTTGTAGAGGGATGGAATAGCAGGAGCGAGCGGGGCATGTTTGATGAGAGTCTGTTCACAATGAACAAATACACACACATACACTAATAGTGCTGACGTACTGTCAGCCACATCTTAAAACTAATTAAATTAAAAGTCATAGAAAGATTACTTGAAATAAAATAAAATTAGGCCTAACTGAAATCTAAAAAAAGATTATACTTATTTAATTTCAGCTGGCTGCCAAGGCAACATTTAAAGGCATAATAAAAATTGTCACCATATTGTTGTTCTAAACCTGTATGAATTTCTTTCTTCTGTTGAACACAATATAAGATATTTTGAAGAATGTGGGTAACCAGACAGTTGACGGTAGCCATTGACTTCCAGTATTGTTTTCTCCATAACATGACAGTTAATAGCTACCAGCAAATACCCACATTTTTCAAAAAATCTTAGTTTGTGTTCAAAATAGGAAAGAAACTCATACAGTTTTGGAACAACTTGAGGGTGAGTAAATGAAGACAATTTTAATTTTTGGTGAACTATCCCGAAGAAATAAATAAATAAACTCAACTATATAGACATTTAAAAAACTAAACTAATAACTCAAAATTAAAATGGAAACAGAAAAATATAAAAATAAAAACCATAATAGCATGTCACGGTGGTGCACAAAAGATCTCAAAGAACAAGAATAGAAACCAAACAGATGAGGAGATGTAGACATGTAGGCAAACAGCTGAGAGCAGTGACATTTTTATGAAGTCTCATGGTCCTGTGTTGATTACAAATGTATTACCATTTTTATCATATCAGATTTGAAGAATCTAAGATCCACAAGAAGAATACCAAGGTAACTCTCATGGAAATGTATATTCCATTAAAGTCCAGGATCACACAAGTCTAAACACTCATTAGTGTTCATAATTTCATGTCATTGTTCTGCTTTCTGTCAGTCTTCTACATCCAAATACAGGACTATAAAACAGTGAAATTATTTTCTGCTTCATTATATCATCAGGTTTGGCCAATTACTGCAAAATGGTATGTACAAGATATCTAATCCAAAATATCTAATCCAAAATATAATAAAAAAAAAAACTACAAATGCGCTAACAAGACAAATACACAGTCAAACAGAAGAGTGTCAGTCAGTGTCAAAGATACTGTGAATATAGAAAAAGAAACCCACTAGTTCTGCTAAACAAATTCTGTCATTAAGACAAACACATTCAGAGACTTAAATGTCTATTTTGAATTTATTTTTCAGATCATAGTGCACAAGACATATGGATCTTTTTTTGATAGTTGATGTTGCTTTTTGTCATTGTTGACGAGCCTGTTCTGTGGCCGGCTGTCAACCAACATCAGATAACATGCAAAAGTGCAAATTAATCACTTAAAATCTCAGAGGCTTCTGACAAAACTAATGGCGCAAAATGACACAGTGACTATTAAAATGATAACCAAATAACAAGCATAATAAGCAAGGACGCTTTAAACTGATCAAAAGTAATAGTAAAGACATTAGAATAATTGTGTTCATGAGATCATGTGACACTGAAACTGGAGTAATAAATTACATTTTAAAATATATTTTATATATTAATCTTACAAACCCCAAACTTTTGAATGGTAGTGTATGTTTTTTTGACTGTGCTGTTGTGATTAAGCAATGTTAAGAAAAGAGGGGACTTTTACTTCTCATTTCAGAAGTCTATGACACGTTACTGTTCGAACTGTATGAAAGTCTCTGTAAGACGCTCTGTTGTAGACTGCAGAGCTAGTTAGTCTGTGTTACTGGAATACGGACTAAAAAACCTTCACGAATCCTGGCACAACAGTGGGGGAAACAACTTCTAAAAAAAGTGCAGTTAATTAGCTAATGGAGTGCAATGGTGTCTCAGCAGGTCTTCTGAACGAGATGGACCATTCAGTTATGCAGCATATTCAGAAACAAGTGGCAAAATGGATAGGCGACCCACAGTGGCATTCAAAACTGAGATTTGGCAGATGAAATACATGCTAATGACAACAGGACAAAGTGGAAGATTGAGCACTTTGGGCAAAGCAGGATGAAAAAAAGATGAAACAAACTCTGAAACACACAGTGAGCGAGACAAGAAACATTAAAGGGTTAGTTCCCCAAAAAACAAATTCTGTCGTGATTCACTCACCCCCAAACCCGTATGACTTTCTTTTGTGGAATTTAAAGGATTGGTTCACTTCCAGAATAAAAATGTATTGATAATTTACTCACTCCGTGCCATCCAAAATGTTCATATCTTTCTTTCTTCAGTTGAAAAAAAAATTTGGTTTTTGAGGAAAACATTCCAGGTTTTTTCAACATATAATGGACTTAAATGGGAGCCAACGGGCTGAAGGTCCAAATTGAAGTTTCAGTGCAGCCTCAAAGGGCTTCACAAGATCTCAGACGGTGAATAGGGGTCTTTTGTAGCAAAATGATCGGCCATTTTTAAAAAATAAATAAATAAAATGTATATAATTTTTAACCACAAATGCTCATCTTGCACTAGCTCATTGGAAAGATCACATATAACGTAGGTGTAGGGCTGGACGATTAATCGAAAAATAATCAAAACCGAAATTCATAACCTCTAACCGACGTAATTTTCCCATGTTGGTTATTTCGGTTTTTTAACCCTGTTAACACTTCCCCCTTAAAAGCATACCAGCGTGTGTGTAGCCACATGACTCTGCCAGTCAGTGGCATAAAAGCAAAACACGGAGGTGAACGCCGGATGGCGCGTGAGCCTTGCGTCTTCACTAAACTTTGTCAGTTGTATTTGTTTTATGGTTTGGACATTCAAGTGATTAGATGATCGGATGTGTATTATTATATCGAGCTCCCATGTTCGCGCAGCTGCACTGTGGCACGAACACTCATATAAACCGTAGCTGTGAAGATCGCGCACACAGAGAAACACAGAAACTAGTTGTCAGCGCTGTCCTGTGATTTATCACTAAAGTAGCTTAGAATCTCAAAACTTATTATAGCATGTTTGTGTGCAGCGCACATGAAGCACAAGCGCGTGCATAGAGAGCAGCGGTCGGCGGTCGCGCTGCGGGTTCCCGGTTTGTGTCCGTTCTCGGACTGTTCTTTGTATTTTAACTTTAGAAAAGGTTGTTCCGAGTCGAAACTACTATATAGAAAACTACATCAGTATATCATCATAAATGCAGCCGTTTTTGTCTTACGTTAACATAAACAGATGAGAAAGAAAACACATGTGCAGTATTTTTGATTAAAGAGACAATAGCCTAATAAACGCGCTGCCTGTCATTAATGATAATCAAAGAACAAAAGAAAATCATTCACTGATCTTGACTGAATATATTTAATAATTTTACTTGATTAATCTTTATTTTATTTATAAAAAGAAAACTATGCAGTGTTTTTAAACATTTAATTACAGTTTCTGTACCTGAAATTTTGTTTAGTTGTATGTATTTATGATATTGCAAATTGATTTGTTTGTTCCTATCTTATTACTGACTGTTTACTTGTCTTTAACACTTTAATATTTGAAATTTATATTAATCTAGTTGTTTTTGCTATAGTATTTTTTTAATCACAGGCAAAATTCCTCTTGCAGTGTTTTGTAGGCTGCTGATTTTTGCTCATGTTATTCAGCCGCAACAGAATGCTTTGTAAAAATGTTTGACATCTAAATGTTTGACTTAATTTTTTTATATTGGATTTTTTTATCTTATTGGAATCGAAACTAGAAATCGATAAGAATCGGAATCGATAAGCAGACAGAATCGGAATCTGAATCGATAAAATTCAAACGATACCCAACCCTAGTAAGAAATCTTATGAACATAGATAAAATAACTGCTGATAGTCAATCATATTTACAGTACAAACCTTGTCAGTGAACTATGAGGGCAAAAAAAACAAAACCGAAACAAAATAATCGTTCATTAATCGTAATCGAGGTAAAATGTTCAATTAATCGAGGTTTTGATTTTAGACCATAATCGTCCAGCCCTACGTAGGTGGAAGTACCGACCCAGTGTTTACAAAGCGAATGTGCCAAGTCAGTCAAATGGCTTTTACAAAAAATTAAAAAAAGGTAAACCGACAATGAAGTTGGAGACAGAGCTAACAGCGTATGATCTTTCCAACGCGACTACATAATGTGTGAGGTTGCGGACACTATTGCAACTGACCAATTGTTTCACTAGATAAGACCCCTATTCCACGGCTGGGATTGTGTAGAGACCTTTGAGGCTGCATTGAAACTGCAATTTGGACCTTCAGCCTGTTGGCCACCATTGACTACATTTACATGCTGTTAAAATTTGGGTTATGGTCGGGTTAAGGTCACTATTCAGGTTTCTGAAACATTCGGGATAACCCATTTACATGCGTGAGCAGAGAGAGTTACTCCTGTATGCATGGAATGTGTAATCAGTCGCCAATCCCGATGTAAACGGCGACGCACGGTTAGCGTCTGGACGTACGGACAACAAGACGCAATATGCGTCATTTCCGATTCTTCTTCCTGTATCCAAAGACAACAACAACAACAGCAGCAGCAGGCGGATAATGAATAGTTTGGGGCAGATAGCGATAGTCTTTGTTTGCGCTTTGGCGCTGGTACTGATCCACCAGCAGCACTTGACACTACTGTGCCTCTATACTGCACGCGGGGTTTTTTTATGCACCGTCTCTACTCAAAAGACCAAGATTCCTTGCGAATGGAACATGCGCAGAACACACATTTTGATGGGGATATGCCGAAATGCGTTTACAAGACCAAATATTCGGGTTAGAAAAGGGGTACCCCAGGTATAATATCCCGGTTTTTAAAAACCGGGATATGAGCATATCCCGGTTTTTGCCGGTGTTTACATGGCTGTGCGCGACCGGGTTATTGCTAATATCCCGGTTTTGAACGGGTTATTGGCTGCATGTAAACGTAGTCATTGAAGTCCATTATATGGAGAAAAACCTGCAATATTTTCCTCAAAAAAATTAATTAATTTTGGCCTTTAGAAACATGGCCTTTTAGATGACATGGGGGTGAGTAAACTATAAGGAAGTTTTTATTCTGGAAGTGAACCAATCCTTTAGAAAATGCTTTGAAGAACCGCACTGGCACATTTCCGAGGAAGGCAAGTAAATTAAGACAGAATTTTCATTCTTGGGTGAACTTTACCTTTAAATGGCTCAACAACTTTTATACTGCAAAATTACTTCATTGAAAAGTTTACAATCAAGAAAATATGTAGCATTTGAAGTACATTGAGTTGAGCTCTACGAGAAAGTAGTGAGGTGGTTTTTATGGGTCACAATGCAGAACTCATGTGACCACACATACCATACATATTAACCATCAGTGAAATAGCATATAGTACACAGCACTGCCTGTTAAAGCCTTAAGCCTACTAGAATGGATTGATCAAAACACAAAGACTTGATAGCAATACAGAGTAAAGGACCTATCACTACTCTATCTGTCGAGATAAAGGGAAGCAAGCAGACCACTGTTTGAGATTGAGCAGCAACCCAAATCTAACAAATAAACGCAAAAACTGATGACACCCTGGCTGGAAGCGTTTCAATACTGATGCAGGCCAAACGATACTTTGTTGACTGACGGGTTGGAGATTTAAAGCCTTTAATCTCCCTGTTCCGCGCTCAGCATCCATATTGGTTTGTTTGTTAAAGGAAGGGTTCAACACATAGAAATTATATCCTAATGTATTTGTTTCAAATCTGTAACACTTCCGAAACACAAACGGAGGTGCAGAATAAAAGCCGCTCTATTTAACTGTATGGAAAATAAAATGCAATAACGAGGAACAGTGACTGAATCTGTTGGTCTTTAACATTTGATTGTGTGTCCCAAGAAGAAAATCAGTCACGCGACATGAGGCTGAGAAAATGATGACACACTTCTCACTAATGGTGGACTATGATTTTAATGCTGCTTCATCCGTCAGTACCGTCAGCTTTCTCGCTCAAAAATGTAACGTTACTACAACAGTAGGCTACTAATCCATGAGCAAGGGCAGCATGCATGCATGTGAAGCAGGACTGAGACGCATAGATGTTCCTCTGGCTGCGTTCTCATTTCTTACCGTCTAGGAGAGAAAGGAAGGTAGACGTGCAGTTCGTCAGTGCTTCTTAATTAATTTCCTATATCTGTAAAGGACTTCAAACAGGAGTGTGTCAGCCTGCGGTGGTCAGATCCGGCGTCCGAGTCTTATGATCGTGGCCAGCGTCTGCGCTCAGTGGGAGTCGTGCGCTGACGTCACGCTCGATCTAGAGAGGAAAATGGGCGGAAACAAATCAAACGGACACATTTCTGAACCTTAAGCGATCTACTGAAAGGCTGCTGTGTTTTCAGTGTCAGAAATATTGAGGACAATTCATGACAAAATAAGATAATACCAAGGTAAGTGCTGCTGGTGAAAACATTCCAAAATAAATAAATAAAGTAAAATGAATAAATAGAAGTTACAATGAACGCACCGTTTTAGTGATTTTTACAATAATTGTATTATATATATTAATTATTATTATTATTTTAAATGTAAGCAATACTCTACCTCGATGCTATTAAAATACATTTGATCAACGGCCAATCCAAACAAGGTATAGCTGAAATCTCGTTTTTCTTAAAAATCGCGAGAGCTTAGTACGGCCTTTCTCCCCGACCTGCTGGCGAGGAAAGTGTACACAATCAGGTAAAATTATATATATATTGTTGCATAATCGACTGGTTATTTTAAGTGTCGACAACGAATGGTAATATATAAAAGCTTGCAGAATATCCGTGCTCATTAACGTTTGTATGTGTCTGTTGTAACGGACATTTTTAAATCAGTTGTGATCTCCTATCCAGTGGTACAGGCTTCAATGTTATGATACAGGCCTTTATAATTAGAGCTTCCGGTCATCACAAGCGAAAATGTAACTTAATCTTGCTTAATTTCCATAACATTGTTAAATTATATATTCTCAAATTATATTAACTGATTCGTTATCCTTTTTTAGAGCTGGTTGTATAAGTGCCCTACTCTTTCTCTAACTAAAATATTTAAAAAGTAAATATAATGGTATGCGTTTGTGTATGTGTATGTGTGTATATATATATATATATATGCGCGCGCACACGTCTTTTTTTATTATATATAATTTGTATGTATATTTTTTACTAATGTAGAACACTTCATGATGAGTTATGCTGAAAAGCCAGAGGACATAACACGAGAGGAATGGATGGAAAAGCTAAATAACGTTCACATTCAGCGGGCAGACATGAATCGACTCATTATGAATTATCTGGTGACAGGTAACGTTAGGAGATCAACTGACCACTTTTCTTTTTTTATCCTTCCATTGCAGCTTTAATACAAGTGTCAGAAGATCTGTTTCACACTTTGTTTGTTTTTATTTACACAGAGGGTTTTAAAGAGGCAGCTGAGAAGTTCAGGATGGAATCAGGCATTGAACCAAGTGTTGATCTGGACTCTCTGGATGAAAGGATAAAAATTAGGGAAATGGTTCTGAAGGGACAAATTCAAGAGGCCATTGCACTGATCAACAGTCTGCATCCTGAGCTGCTGGACACTAACCGATATCTATACTTTCATCTTCAGGTAAAGCAGATTAATGACAGTTGGCTTAATATGTTTAAGACATTTAGGGCTGTATTTTGACACACAAGCCACCCTGCAAATGTAGGAATGTCATTGCATAGTAAATAACAATGTATCAAACACACGAAAAGCATTGCTTTATCATTTAGAACCCAACAAAAAAACTAAAAGATTTTATCTGATGTAAAAACTTGTATACATTTATTGTGGCTTAAGTGCCCAAATACTTTTTGGGGCCACTCTTAAGTTGTGCACTGTCGGACTTTTATTTAACAAACTGGTTATTAACTTCAATATTAAATGTGTATTGTGAAATATGTTGTACTGTTCAGATGACTGTCTGATGTTAAATCACAAGGTAACGATTCCAAAGTTACAAAAAGTCCAATTTATCTGCTTTCCTCCTTTAGCAACAGCACCTGATAGAGTTGATTCGCCTGAGGGAAACTGAGGCTGCATTAGAGTTTGCACAGACACAGCTAGCTGAACAGGGAGAGGAAAGCCGAGAGTGTCTGACAGAGATGGAGCGCACCCTCGCACTCCTGGCGTTTGATAACCCAGAAGAGTCACCCTTCGGTGACCTGCTTAACATGATGCAGAGACAGAAGGTAACATTGGTTGTTCTATCTTATCTTAGGTTTTTAACATATTATTATCCAGGGTATAAAATTAGCACCTGCCACAAGCCAGTTGGTACTTTTTACACATTGGCATTTTGATCCCATTTTGGTTTGACATTTAATTAAATTTTTTTTTTTTTTTATGGCGATTCCAGCCCTGCAGGACATCAAAGTTCACTTTCAAGGCTAGAACAGTGTGAGTGCAGAGAACCATTTGGTTTACTTAGAGGCCATGTTTATTAAATATATAGAAATATATTTTACGTATTTGAATAGGCTATTCATTAGCTGCACTACCATTCAAATGTTTGCTGTCTGTAAGAATTTTTTTTTTTCTTTTTGGTCTCTGTCTCGTTATGAAGCGCGCGGTCCGGAGCGCTGTATGACTGATGCATCAGTTCAATTCAACTTTACTCCAAATATATGAACTTACCTGTTTTGAATACTTTATATTTAACGTGTTCGTTTATGTCCAATATCAGTGTTAAACTGTTGGACTTGATGAAATCTACTATTGATTTTCACCGTTGACTGATTTTGCAGAACATTTAGACTGATAACTTCCGCACGCAGATGCGGCAAATTTGTCACAGGGTGTGCGATATAACAGTTGCATCCGACAATATTTGAACTAGCTGTTTTAAATGCAGTATTTTTATATTTAACGTTATTTTATCTGTATATTTGAAAGTATATTTTTTTGATTATTGGTGATTCCACAGGCTCTCTCTCACACACCTGCGTGGTTTAAAACACCAAATAGTTATGCTATGACAAGAACAAAGAGTCTCTCTTGCTCCACCCATGCATGATAATATCGTGTATCGTCGATCTCACGGGTTGACGATATGACGATTTGAAAAATGACCATATCGCCCAACACTAATACAGGTGAATCTCAATAAATTAGAATATAGTGACATGCCAATCAGCTAATCAACTCAAAACACCTGCAAAGGTTTCTGAGCCTTCAAAATGGTCCATCAGTTTAGTTCACTAGGCTACACAATCATGGGGAAGACTGCTGATCTGAAAGTTGTCCAGAAGACAATCATTGACACTCTTCACAAGGAGGGTAAGCCACAAACATTCATTGCCAAAGAAGCTGGCTGTTCACAGAGTGCTGTATCAAAGCATGATAACAGAAAGTTGACTGGAAAGAAAAAGTGTGGAAGAAAAAGATGCACAACCAAGCGAGAGAACTGCAGTCTTATGAGGATTGTCAAGCAAAATAGATTCAAGAATTTGAGTGAAGGAATGGACTGAGGCTGGGGTCAAGGCATCAAGAGCCACCACACACAGACGTGTCAAGGAATTTGCTGAACCACAGACAACGCCAGAGGCATCTTACCTGGTCTAAGGAGAAGAAAAACTGGACTGTTGCCCAGTAGTCTAAAGTCCTCTTTTTCAGATGAGAGCAAGTTTTGTATTTCATTTGTAAACCAAGGTCCTAGAGTCTGGAGGAAGGGTGAAGAAGCTCATACCCCAAAGTGCTTGAAGTCCAGTGTTAAGTTTCCACAGTCTGTGATGATTTGGGGTGCAATGTCATCTGCTGGAGTCAGTCCATTTTGTTTTTTGAAAACCAAAGGCAGCAGATTTGGCACCTGCCCACACTGCCAAAAGCACCAAAAGTTGGTTAAATGACCGTGTTGGTGTACTTGACTGGCCAGCAAACTCACCAGACCTGAACCCCACAGAGAATATATGGGGTATTGTCAAGAAGAAAATGAGAAACAAGAGACCAAACGATGCAAATGAGCTGAAGGCCACGGTCTAAGAAACCTGGGCTTCCATACCACCTCAGCAGTGCCACAAACTGATCACCTCCATGCCATGCCGAATTGAGGCTGTAATTAAAGCACCTGTGTGTGTGTGTGTGTGTGTGTGTGTGTGTGTGTGTGTGTGTGTGTGTGTGTGTGTGTGTGTGTGTGTGTGTGTGTGAGATATATATATATATTATACATACAGTGGGTACGGAAAATATTCAGACCCCCTTAAATTTTTCACTCTTTGTTATATTGCAGAATTGTTGACATTTTTGAACATTTATTAAAAAAGAAAAACTGAAATATCACATGGTCCTAAGTAGAAGCACCCTTTTGATCTAATACAGCCATGAGTCTTTATGGGAAAGACACCTGGATTTGGGGATCCTCTGCCATTCCTCCTTGCAGATCCTCTCCCGTTCTGTCAGGTTGGATGGTAAAAATTGGTGGACAGCCATTTTCAGGTCTCTCCAGAGATGCTCAATTGGGTTTAAGTCAGGGCTCTTGCTGGGCCATTCAAGAACAGTCATGGCATTGTTGTGAAGCCACTCCTTCGTTATTTTAGCTGTGTGCTAGGGTCATTGTCTTGTTGGAAGGTGAACCTTCGGCCCAGTCTGAGGTCCTGAGCACTCTGGAGAAGGTTTTAGTCCAGGATATCCCTGTACTTGGCCGCATTCATCTTTCCCTCGATTGCAACCAGTCGTCCTGTCCCTGCAGCTGAAAAAGACCCCCACAGCATGATGCTGCCACCACCATGCTTCACTGTTGGGACTGTATTGGACAGGTGATGAGCAGTGCCTGGTTTTCTCCACACATACAGCTTAGAATTAAGGCCTTGGTCTCATCAGACCAGAGTCCTTCAGGTGTTTTTTAGCAAACTCCATGGGAGCTTTCATGTCTTGCACTGAGGAGAGGCTTCCGTCGGGCGACTCTGCCATAAAGCCCCCAACTGGTGGAGGGCTACAGTGATGGTTGACTTTCTACAACTTTCTCCTACCTCCCGACTGCATCTCTGGAGCTCAGCCACAGTGATCTTTGGGTTCTTCTTTACCTCTCTCACCAAGGCTCTTCCCCCCCGATAGCTCAGTTTGGCTCAGATAGCTGGTCGTCCCAAACGTTCCATTTAAGGATTATGGAGGCCACTGTGCTCTTAGGAACCTTAAGTGCAACAGAAATTTTTTTGTAACCTTGGCCAGATCTGTGCCTTGCCACAATTCTGTCTCTGAGCTCTTCAGGCAGTTCCTTTGACCTCATGATTCTCATTTGCTCTGACATGCACTGTGAGCTGTAAGGTCTTATTTAGACAGGTGTGTTGCTTTCCTAATCAAGTCCAATCAGTATAAACAAACACAGCTGGACTCAAATGAAGATGTAGAACTATCTCAAGGATGATCAGAAGAAATGGACAGAACCTGAGTTAAATATATGAGTGTCACAACAAAGGGTCTGAATACTTAGGACCATGTGATATTTCAGTTTTTCTTTTTTATTAATGCGCAAAAATGTCAAATATTCTGTGTTTTTCTGTCAATATGGGGTGCTGTGTGTACATTATGAGGAAAAGAAATTAAGTTGTAAAATGATTATAGCAAATGGCTGCAATATAACAAAGAGTGAAAAAGTCAAAAAGGGGGTCTGAATAATTTCCGTACCGTGTGTATGTATGTGTATGTATATGTATTTATGTGTGTGTATATATATATATATATATATATATATATATATATAAATAAATATCACATATATATATATATATAAATATCATTTATATATATATATATATATATATATATATATATATATATATATATATATATATATATATATATATATATATATATATATATATATATATATATATATATATATATATATATATATATAAATAAATATAAATATCCCTGACTTTTTCTGCATTATCTGCAGTATTATCTGCATATAACATTTAGTTTTATCTAAATCATGTTATTTGTAGAGGGTAATGAAGGACATGATTCTTTCAGTCTGCCAGTAATTGACAGCATGTGGTTTTTTATAACAGGTGTGGAGCGAGGTAAACCAGGCGGTGCTGGACTATGAAAACAGGGAGTCGACACCGAAACTTGCCAAACTCCTCAAACTGCTGCTGTGGGCTCAGAACGAGTTGGACCAGAAGAAAGTCAAGTACCCCAAAATGACAGATCTTAGCAAAGGCACCATCGAGGACCCCAAGTGAAAACGAACCGGCATCTCTATGCTTGCATTCTGCGGGGAACAAAATGGACGCTTTCCCTTTCCTTAACTATTTATATACTCAGTGACTGACACTCAAACATCCTTTTATCAAACTTTTGTTTTGTTTACTTGTTGCTTATCAGAGACTTTGCTTTAAAGGGGCTGTGGAATTGAGATTAAGATTTAAGGGTGACTCCTAGCCAAAATGGAAACACTTTTTATCACAAATGGACTTCTGTGATTTTTGTTACCACAATGTTTGACTTGCTGAGCTAAATTGATTGCATTTTAGCTTCTTTTTTTTTCTTCTTTTTTTTTTGCAGAGGATTATTGTGTTTCTATTTTGTTGGTGAATGTTCAGAAAGTCTACAAATATAGTTGAGGACTGAACCACACTATTTAGATTTACCTTCTATTTGACTGTGTCCACTGATGTGAGGTACCTACGGCAATACAGTGGTGTCATCAAGGACAGTGGATTGATTGTACCAGATAAACAGAGAACGAGTTCCGTGTGCTTTCACAACTTTTATTTGCAGTGCACACTGCACAGGTATACATTTTGTATGCGTGTTAAAGGGCCACGTTAAAGAAAATCAGTCCTTTTTTCGAGTACTAATGTTTATTGCATTATAATGTTATAAAGTCATGTGACATTGTTTTCTACTGTACATTGTCATAGTATTCTTGCTAACATTGACATTTAATTGTGATTTATCTATTGCAGAGATCAAATTGCAAGCTTCTGAAGTCAGATGCTTTACATTGGTATTATATACAGTATATATATATATATATATATATATATATATATATATATATATATTTTTATATATATATATTTTTTTTTTTTTAATCCCCAAACTCTATTTGATTTTCAAAATTTCTGCTGTTGTTGAATGCTATGGCCAAATACTTATGCTGTGATGCCTAATTAGATGTTGCAGGCAGTGTTTTTTTTTTATCTATATGGCAAATGAAAGCCCCATCTTGGCTCTATTATGACTGATTATTATAATTGTTTGCGACTGGCAGATACAAATCAGAAATTACACTTCAAATTAGCTAATATAAGAATATGGTATGGTAATAAATTATTAACCTAGACTTGACTATTCTTTTCTCGTATATAATGAAGCAAAATTCGATTAATGGACAAATTGTTCTTTTGAGTAGGATCTTTTCAGTGAGTCGAATGAACCGGTTCACAAAGCGAGTCTGAAAGAATCGTTCACTATTTATCTTCTATTAATAATGACAGTTGTCTCGATCAGAGAACAGCTGGAGTGAACCGAAGAGTTCTAATGGACTGATAAATGTAATAAATGAAATATAATAGCTTAGTAGAAATGTTGCTTGATTTGTGTCTGACATTTTATCAACACGCATATGAAAATTAGTTTAGATAAACAGAAGATAATCAAAAAGTGGAAAACTATTTCAGTCAAGAAATGTAAATGAATTTTAGTGTTGTTTACTGTAAAAGCAAGTCTGGGTTTGTTTTATGAGTTGAACCATGACTGGAGCAATCTGAACTGGTACGCGTATAATAAACACCATTAATAACATAAACCTGCTTGCCACGCCAGACGGCTCACATAATGACGCAATTGACGTAAAATAATAAAATAATCGTTTTTATGAGCCGTTTTTAAGCGAATTGTTTAAAATAATGTTCATCACTGCATCTGTATCTGTAATAACTTGAACTACGCTACCATTAGTGATGTTGCGTCTAATCAATCTGTCCTTTAAAATGTAAGGTTCTCAGTTTCGCATGCACCCTTTTAGATAGCCGTGCCTGAATTTATAATATGAGTGGAAGGGGCTGGGTCACGTTACTTCCTGGTTTAAAGAGCCAGTGGTTGGAGGAACTGCGTGGCTGAAAAAAGAAACTGACACGTGGATCATCATCAACACTTCAGGAATCAGGAAAAAGCTGAATTTCCTCCTGCTGCGTAATAGCAGCTGTGAAAGCCGAAAGTGCGCTCATTTCTGCCAGTCGCCGGAGCGCAATGGATGCGGCAGAGGTCTCATAAAGAGATGCTTCCGCGAAGAAACTGGAATAGAAACATTTTTTTTCATTGCTTTGGTTTTTTTGCCTGTTACGCTCTCAGACTGACCCGAGAGGATAAACAGAGCGGATAGTCACACACGGATATATTTGGCGTTGAATGGCAATTCTACAAAAACATGGAAAGAACTCTTGTCCAGATTTGGCAGGTATTAAGGAGAACCCCGCAGATAATATCGGACCAGCTGGAGCACAGAAGAAGTGGGCAGAGTCCAGTCAGAACTGGACCAGGTGAGACCACCTCACCAAACTTCCCTCTAAATAATGATTATTAATTCAATACAAATAAGTACAGTGCTATGATAATAAAGTATAGTAAATAAAGTATATTAATACATTATAAAACAAAAGTATAGTAATATCATGCACATAAATTCACTTTATTTATTAAAATCAACTTTGAAACTATGTACTATTTAGGTCATTTTTTATTTATTTATTTTTTGTAAAAAGGTTGAAAAACTAAGGTCTTCAGCATTAGTCAATGCATCTGAAGCAAATTAACCTAGATATGTAGCTTCCAGTTAGAAATGTAATTTATGTGCTTTGGCCTGTTATAACGTCTCATAGTTTATTGTAAAAACAAATAAAAAAATAAACCTTGCTTCATATGGTTGTATCTGTCTGTCTGTCTGCAGGCCAGTATTGAGGATATGGACACTGGTGCTGTTGCTGGGGTCATGCCTGCTGTACTGTGCCCGTGTGGCCATGCCTATCTGTGCAGCGAACATGGCCGAGCGCTTCAGCTGGTCCAAGAGAGAGACGGGCATGGTGCTGGGCAGCTTCTTCTGGGGCTACTGCTTCACTCAGGTGCTTGGAGGCTACGTCAGTGACCGGTTAGTAAAACAAGAAATGAAATGTCATTATTTGTCTACTATGTTTAAATTACTAGTACTATTGAAAATATACATTTTATATATATATATATATATATATATATGTATGTGTGTGTGTGAGAGAGAGAGAGAGAGAGAGAGGGAGAGGCTCTTAAATAAGTAATGTAATTACTTCTTAGTAATTTAACTAATTTAATAGATTTTAATAGAAGATATAATTGTAAGTATAGTTGGGCAACAGTTAGTAGGTCGCATAAATTAGTTTTGAATGAAACTTCTCTTAATTAATAGTAAAACAGCATTTATTTTCACTGATTCATAACACTATGTTAAGGTCTGAAAGGAAGGACGGCTGAACAGTGAATTCATTAATACTCAGATATATTGCATTAATGTGACAGCAGTCTTTGTTTTACAGGTGTGGCTCTATTTTAAAACCATCACAGTTGCCATGTGGGAGAAATGCTTTAAATATTTGTTGAGCAGGTTGTGGGTGACATTTCGTCTGCATTGTCACACTGGTTACATTGCCAAACAGCTAGCAGTGGATGTCTGTCCCAGATTAGATCTAGATTAGCTTTTTGTAATTTTGTTTAGTTTATATTTAAATAATATTAAAAAAATGACTGCAGGTGTGTTAATAATATGATGCACATGTGAGCTGAAATACAATAATGTTACAGAACTACAAGTCTAGAGAGCCACAACCTGCTCAGAATTGGGACTTAACATGATAAAGCAGGTGATACAAATGAAGCTTGCAATGAATCGCTTGTCTGCATTGGTCTCATGCTGCAGTTCTAAAGACTGAAGCAGCACTATAAAGTTTTTAGTGTTGCAAGCCCTGCGGTATATCTGGTTTGCATGTGAAATGCTTAGAAATAAATTCAAATGCAAAAACTCATGTTTGGATTTGATGTGGTGTTCATAAATGCTTGTTGATTTGTTTAGGGTGGGAGGAGAGAAAGTGATGCTGTTGTCAGCGGCAGCATGGGGAGCAATGACCACCTTCACGCCAATCTTAGCCCATCTCTGCTCCCAGCCCATCGTCTCCATGACCATCTCCCGCTTCCTCATGGGCCTGCTGCAGGGTGAGGGATCGCACCATCACAGAACCAGACGACCTTCACACAACTCTGCTTATGTGCTTTCATGCTGCTCTGACTCTTTACTTTATAAGATCTAATGACACTGAATTGCATTAATAGTTTAGGCTTTTAGAAAGTTACAAAACAGTATTCAGCTGTTCTCAATGTTTTTCTAAATGAGGCTGTAGTTTGCAGAAGAAGAGCTGTGCAGTTTGGGGAAACTTGTTTAGTAAATCTTTGCTTTCAGATTGTTAGCAAATTGCAAAATGTCCCCTCCTGCAAAGTGTGACCCTTTTTTGTGTGAATAGGTCTTTTGCTGTGGAGTGGAGCATAATTGTTTTGTGGTTGGCAAAGTGTTGAAATCTAACCACTATCATGCTCTGCCTTGCAAGTATATGTCTTTTTGCAGACCCCTTGTTTTAGTGAAAGAGGTCTGTAAAAAGACAATGGACTGCTATAAAATATGCAATTTATTTAAAGGTTATGACTTTGATTCCTTTGCCAGCATAGATGGTGGCACAGTGTGATTTTGTTACAGAAATATTAAAGTTTGTTAAAAGTAAATAATGGCGGCCGGGCCTCTGCTACTAATCAGAATAAACATCTTTACATTATTCAGGATTATGAGATGGGTACAAAATGTAATATTACAATACAGTAGTACTTACACATTACAATACACAATCTACAGTGCAGGATCAAATAGAAAGTGAGTATTTGTAATGTGCGAGGATGCCCAAAATATCATTCATATGTCAATTAGTTATTATATTAAAAGTTTTTGTTTATTTTTAAATGTTATTTATTTATTAGTTACCACAAACGAATACATTTTGACATTTTAAACAAGGTATAGATTATCATATTGACTGTTTTTTGGTTGTTAGCCGTAATATGAGTGTTTGTTTTCTTGCTGTAATCATGTGATGCACAGGTGTTCACTACCCTTCTCTGGCCAGTCTGTGCTCTCAGAAGGTTGTGGAGAGTGAGAGGGGCTTCCTCATGAGCACAGTAGGAACCGGCTCATACCTGGGGTTAGTGTCTGATCTCTGACTGTGTCTGCTTTCACTGTTATATTTAGAAACGTAACGAATGTCTTTCAGACTGAAGTAGTGTAACTGTGTGTGTGTGTGTGTGTGTGTAGGACTCTGGTGATAGGAGGCATAGGCTCTCTGATGCTGGACTTGTATGGCTGGGAGAGTGTGTTCTACATCTCTGGGCTTCTGTCTTTGTTGTGGGCGTACTGCATGTGGAAGTATCTGCTTAAAGGAGAAGGTATGTACAGAATATGAATAGAAGCACAAACATTTGTATACATTGGGAATCTCTTGGCACCTCACAAATTGATTTAGATTCAGACAATCATGATACAATTCCTAAATTGTAAAACAAACAAACATTATAAACGTCTTTACTGTCATTTTTGATCTATTGAATGTATCCTTACTGAATAAAAGTAATAATTTATTTACAAAGTCTTACTGACCCCTAACCTTTGATGATATTGTCCTTTGTAAAAATCGTAGCCATTCTTAAATATAAAAAAAAACACGATTTCCCAATCAAAATCAAGAATTCTTGACATCTGTGTAATAAACTAATGTCATAATTTATGGTTTAACTGTGTAAGCCATTTGTGGTAGCTTGGCTAAAATGTGGGTAAATGTATGCATGTGTGTGTATATATGTGTGTTTTTATTAACAAGTACATGAGAAGCAGGAGGTCTTTATTTATACACTCCATGCAGAACAGAGACTATAGCTGTGCTGTTATTCCTTCCTTAGCAGGTGTTTGTTTAAAGACTAATTGTGCTTGTGTTTGTCAGGTCCCATCATCACACTGGAGTCTCTGGGCAGTGCTGGGACCCAGTCCAAACTGTCCAGGAGAAACTGGCTACGTCTCTTCAGACAGCCAGCTGTGTGGTGAGATTAGCCCCTGAATACTGTGTGTGTGTGTGTGTGTGTGTGTGTAAGAGAGAGAGAGAGAGAGAGAGAGAGAGAGAGAGAGAGAGCGCATGGATGCTGAACAAAGGGTCTTTACTAAGCTCCCATAAAGGCCTGATTCACATCTGTTCCATGTCTGTCTATATATAGAGCACCCAGAAACAGTAACACAGTTCTCCGTCCTGTCAGCTAAACACGGCTTCTGACTGCACACATGATGTGGATGTTTTTTTTATATTTTAGTTTAACATGTACATTAATGTTTAAGGAAAAGTCGATGATAATTATACAATTATTTAAAAATGCATTTTGATTATGCTTGTGAGGGTGTGCTTTAGCAGTAACGGTTATTATTATAGAGTAGAGAATCACTTCCTTGACAAAATCCAATAGAATTTATCATGATAGTCTTTACAAATTAACACAACTTGTATGAATTTTGAAGCCTAAATACAATCACCAGAAGTAAAAAGCTGAATGTCGGCTATAAACAAACTACACTAAGGTCACATGACTTCAACGCTTCCATCACTAAGCTTCTGATAACTCTTTCAGTCTTCATGTGGAAATAAATAAACAACGATTTCCCTCAAAGTTTGAGTTACAGTAATTAGCAAGAGAGCAAGTATACAGTCGTGGCCAAAAATATCGGCCCCCTTTGTAAATATGATCAAAGAAGGCTATGAAAATTCAACTGCATTGTTAATCCTTTTGATCTTTTATTAAAAAAAAACACAAAAATGTATCCTTTCATTGGATAATAAGAATTTAAAATGGGGGTGATATCATTATGAAATAAACGTTTTTCTCTAATACACATTGGCCACAATTAATGGCCCCCTTTTATTCAATACTTTTTGAAACCTCCATTTGCCAGTTTAACGGCTCTACATTTTCTATAGGCCCACAACATAAAAAATGCAGCAGTATATTTACTTGTACACATGGGGTACTTTTTATCCCTGTTTTCACCAAACCCATCTTGAGTGTTTGCTGCTAAAAAGCTCATTTTTAGTTTCATCTGACCATAGAAGCCAGTACCATTTGAAGTTCCAGTCATGCCTGATAACTGAATATGCTGGAGTTTGTTTTGGGATGAGCTAGGAGAATGGTTCTTGTAACCTTCCCAAACAACATGTGATGATGTAGGTTCTGTTTGACAGTTTTTTTTAAAGGTTTTCTGACCCCGAGACTCAACTATTTTCTGCAATTCTCCAGCTGGAGTCTTTAGCCACTCAAACTGACCTCGTGACCATGCATTAGGACGATATAGACACACGTCCTCTTCCAGGCAGTTTCGTAACATTTTATATTGATTGAAAATTCTTAATTATTGCCCTGATGGTGGAAATGGGAATTATCACTGCTCTAGCTCTTTTCTTAAAGCCACTTCACTAATTTGTGAAGCTCAGTTATCTTTTGCTGCACATCAGAAATACATTCTTTGGTTTTTCTCATTGTGATGGATGATTAAGGGAATTTGGGCTTTGTTTTCCCTCCTCCTTATATTTCTGTGAAACAGGAAGCCATGGCTGGATAATTTCATTTTTATATTTTATATTTTGAATATTAATGGGAATATACTTCAGAGATATTTTACTCGTAAGAATTTCTGGGGGGGGGTTGTGTCCAACGAGTATTTGAGAAAAACCTTTATTTCATAATGGTATTCCCCCCATCTTAAATACTTATTATCCAATGAAAAGATAATTTATATTTTATTTTATAAAAGAGCAAAAGGATTATCAATGCAGATTAATTTCACAGTCTTCTTTGATCATATTTACCAAGGGGGCCGATATTTTTGGAGCACTATCACAGTAAACGCAAGTGTAATCAACATGTGTACATTGACACCGGACACTGGATCCAGTATCATGCAAATAATGCAAGCATTTCGATTACTGATGATACCATTGTAGAAATGTGCTTTTAGCCATGATTGATTTATTCAACTAGCATTTTTCCCAAATTTTAGTATTTGGTCAGGTGATCGCAACATGGCGGCACCCATGTGAGATGGCTCATATCACCTTAAGAGATGTAAAATAATACCACTTTTATTAGCCTACTTGTATCACTGGAGTCTTTATCTACATCATTATAAACCTATTCGTCTAAACAACAATATACCGGTATTTATCAATGAGCAAATTTTGGTGACATTCATTTCAAATGCATCCTAAACGCTCCTGTCTGTTTTTCAGTGCCGTCATTATTACACACTTGTGCAACGCTAGCACCTTCTTCACATTGCTGTCATGGCTGCCAACGTTTTTCAAGGACACCTTCCCTGATGCCAAGGTAAACTGAACTACGCTCCTTTAAATACAGTGTGTGAGAAAACTCTCTGTGTCATATATGAGTGTGTATACTGAGATTTCTCTCCTTCTATGTGAGAAAAACAGTCTCCAGTTATGAATTTCTGAGAAAGAGAGAGAGCTGGTCATGTTAGCTTGATGCTGTTTTGACTGAACTCCAGGAGAGGGCTCCACATCACAGTGCATCAGAGTGTGTTTGAGTCATATTCGCTAAAGTGTATATCCACCTGCAGTGGACTTGCCTATTGTTCATTGCTTGTTCACGTGTGCATCTGCCTCTGTGTGTGTTTGATTGTATGTCTGCATGTGTGTATCCTCAGGGTTGGGTGTTTAACGTGATCCCATGGTTTGTGGCCATCCCTTCTTCCCTGTTTAGTGGCTGCCTTTCAGACCATCTAATCAGTCAGGGTACGAAACCATACATGCTATACAAAAACACTAACCGTTTCTTGTTCAAAGATATACGTTTGTTTGTTCTTCATGCTCATGTCTTTTTGGTAATGATCCAGTGACGACTGCACCCTGTAATCACTGTTCTGTCGTAACTGTGCTCTTTCCCACCAATGTTACGAGTCTGTTGTAAATGACAAGTCTACATGATTGTAATTGACTTATAAATCTGTTAAATGTTTCTCAGCTGGCACACTAATCTTCTTTGTCTTTTAAAGGTTTTGATACTGCATCAGTGAGAAAACTCATGCAGGTATGTTTGAAATGTACACTCTCTTATGCTCAGCAAGGCTGCATTAATTTGATGAAAAATACAGTAAAAAAACAGTAGTACCGTGAAATATTGCAATTAAAATCGTTGTATTTTAATATTTCATATATTAAAGCTGAATTTTCAGCATCGTTACTCCAGTCTTCAGTGTCACATGATCCTTCAGAAATCATCTAATATGCTGATTTGCTGCTCAGGAAACATTTCTTATTGATGATATACCATGATATATTTTCAGGATTTTTTGATAAATAGAAAGTCCCAAACGGCAGCGTTTATTTGAAATGGAAATCTTTTCTAACAAAAAATATGTTTACTTGGACATCTATTTAATGCATCCTTGCTGAATAAAAGTATTAATTTCTTTCAAAAACCCTGAATTTAATATGTATTATTGTGTTTTCAGTTCTTCTCTATGGGCGTCTCCAGTGTGTTTACTCTGTTTCTGTGTGGGACCACTACCTTCCCCACAGCTGTGGCTTTCGTGTCCGCTACTATGGGCCTCACCACATTCAGCCACTGGTAATGCCACTAACTCTTAAACATGCGCTGAAAAAAATGAAATAGTAGTGCATGTTCATTCCTTGATTTCTGTTAATTCAAGCTCCAATTAATTGTTTGTAAAAGTCTCTGCCTAATGCATGAAAGTAAAAGTGAAAATGTAACTGTGTCTCTCTCTAGTGGGGTTTCAGTGAATGTTCAGGATCTCGCTCCATCCTGTGCAGGGGCTCTGTTTGGTTTGTAGCATTCTCTATACTTTAATCCACACTATGATTGCACACTTAAAGCTAACTATATTAGCTTTCACACCAATGGACCTTGTTTATTCTAAGCATATGCATCAGTAGAAAGGGTTTGATTGGCTGTCAGTGATTTTATTGTTCATCAGCTGGAAAACAAAAATTCTCTGAAAGTGATTTCAAATTATTTTATAGTTTTTATTTATATGTATTTTTATTTTTTGCAGTACTTAAACTTACTTTATTTCAGTTAGTTGCCAAGTCAACATTTCAAATTTTCTTTTAGTTTAGGATCCTTCATAATTTATTTTCCGTTAACGTTGATTTTATTTCAAGTACAATTTTAATTGTTTTTAATAGTGTTTAATAGTGTTTCTCTGTCATTATCATTATAGTTACAGTGTAAAAAAATGTTTTTAAACTTTGTAGATATTGTTAGAGTAATCTTTCTTAGTGTGCACATATTTATTGTTATTTTACAATAAGAAATATGTCTGCTATTTAAACGGCACAGAGAATATCACCAGTCAGTCTCATTATTATATTTGTCTATCCTAAATCTATAAAATGTTTTTTTTTCTTTCAGGAGTGATGAATACCTGTGGAGCATTTACAGGTAAAAACAGCGTAAAGTCACTGATATTTTATAAATGTAAAATTTTTATTAATCACTTAACATGAAACAAGGACTCTAGCTCAGTTTTTAAGTGTATTGTTAGTGTGCTCTATATGTTAATGCTATTGTGTGTGTGTGTGTGATTGTCAGGGGTCATCATGGTGTATTTCTCAGGGTATCTGATCGAGGCCACTGGTTCCTGGGCATCTGTTTTTGGCCTCATCACGGCCCTGAATCTGCTGGGTTTAGGAACATTTTTAAGCTTCGCAGAAGCTCGCAGAGTGGACTTGGATCTAATGAAGGGCCGTTACCACAACATCCACATCTGAGAGCACAGGACGGGAGCAGAGCAGCTGAAATGATGGTTCTTCAGAGACTGTTTTATTTTCTGTTCAGCTTTTCTTTGGCTGAAGAGAATCTAGGAAAAGCTGTAGGAGATACTTAACAGATATGGATCTGTTATAGGTCACTAGCAGCCACAGTATGAAGTGTGTTAATGAATATCTTGTTACGGTCCTTGCGTTCATTCATTTCTGTTTTATCCTGTAGCACTTGTGTTGGTTTATGATAGCAGTTTCTTTAATATCATCCTTACTGTGACCAAAACGGTCCATTAATCAGATGAAGGCCAAAGGCTAGAGCTTGAGTCTCTGAGTACTGACAATGTTTATTAAATTATTGTATTTTTTCATTTTGGCATGGCATGACAATTTAAAATACCTCGTTTCAGACATCTCAGCTTTTTTGCACACTCCGGGTGTGATGGAGATTACAGTTTGTTACCGCAGAATTGGAGTTTGTCCCAGTTTGAAGTGCATTACTGTCATCAGATGAAACATGTGCTAAGTCATCTTGACATTGGCTGATCCTTTAAAGCAGTTTTTTTGTCTCCACTGTCTGCTGTTGAGAAGAGTTTCTGATATTTAAAGGACGTCTTTGTTTCAAAATGCTAGTTTTCTTTTCAGTCATTAGAGACCTTCTCTCGGTGGGTCATTTGCTTGGACCAAAATGTTGCACAATGAAGTGAATGTATTATGGTGAAAAGCTTTATTATGTAGAGACAAGATCCTGAATATTATATCTAACTGGGAATTATTAGACCAAAAATATTTCATTTCAATTCATGCAACTTTGAATTCATGAATATTTAGCCTATAAGTGTATAATGTACCATAAAACAGAAACTAAAGCATATTTTTGGTCACAAAAGTCATAAAT
Organism: Carassius carassius; assembly: GCF_963082965.1. Lineage (NCBI taxonomy): Eukaryota > Metazoa > Chordata > Actinopteri > Cypriniformes > Cyprinidae > Carassius > Carassius carassius. The sequence continues at coordinate 11,726,286 of NC_081800.1, forward strand.
TGTGCTGTGAATCTCACTTTCCCCAGCTGTCGCAGCATTAAGGAGTAAAATAAAGTGTTTCTGTTTAGTTCTTATAAAGAACGGAAGGAAAAGCAAGGACTAGGAAGGCGCTTTAATGGTTCGTGGCAAATTTGCAAAGAAACAGGAAAAAAAGACTTGAATTATTATATAAAACATTTCTTTGCATGAGACTCAAGGAATTTTTTTTCCCAGTACATAAAATCAAAAGAAATGTTCTCAAAGGTTATTTGTTATTAAAAAGTTATTTTACACATAGATTAGATATCACTGTGTGTAATATATACAGTAGACGATATTTCAGAAAACTTTTATATTTATATCTGATTTAGAGGTTAGATTGAAAATGCTTATATGATCTTTACTTTATATATATATTGTATGTTTTTTTTCTGGATTCTGTTCTGTCGTGTGTTCTTGTTTTGACTAATGCAGCTTTATAGAAACGCCATCTCGCATAAATAATGTTCCATTCTATTTAATGCTGTTTAATTTGAAGTGTTATTGTTTTACAATAGACTGTTGTTCATAACTGAATTATGACTGTGGGGTTTGTTCTATCATCACAGCTGACAATGACTTCTGTTAGAGAAGCGATGATGAAATTTTGCATATTTATTATGTTCACGTCATTCTTATTAAACTTATTTGACTCAAGACTAGGAAATACAAAGGTGATCTGTGAACTGAAGCAGTGGCATCCCATCCTGAGTTGAGGTTGAAAGATACGTTTCAAAGAAACTGTTCTTATTTTCGAGACAAATGTTACATGAAAGAAATGTAAACAATGTAAATGCAGTATTCTTTATTTGTAAGCATATTTTGCTGAAATATAAAAGTATATTTTATCAAGTGGAATATGTTTTGTGTTTTAATTTACACCTCCAATAGAGCAAACCAAGACACTGACGTTGTATTGTGAACCGCAACACCAGGATACTCTAGAAAATGTGGTTTTGTTACAAGATCCTGCCGTTTTATTTATTTATTTTTTCCAGATATTTTATTTCAATTTTATTTTTTCACCTTTGTTCCAAACTGGGACAAGTGTTTTAAAATATGAAAACCCATGGTAAAAATTTAGCTTTTCAATTTAGGATAGTCAAAACAAAGTGTGAGTCATCATCAAATCATTTCAATCTTGTCTGAAATGTTTTTATTATATGTTTTTAGGTAATTTATGACTGTTATTTACTTGTGCCATCATTTTCACAATGACTAACGAAACTAGTAATAATATATATATATATATATATATGTAATCATTTACCAGGAAGATAACCGTGTCAGTTAATAAATTAATATGAAATCTGTGATATGATGAGTGACAAAAATAAAGAAAAGGTACAAAAGATAAATAATGCAACCCCTCTCAGCCACATAAGAAAATACCATGCTTTAGTAAATCAAAATTATGACATAAAAAAATAAGAATTTATAAGGTAAAAGTCATAATTATGACAGTCAAAATTACAAGATAGTCATAAGTCCGTATTACTTTCTTATTTTAGAGACAACTGTCAGGTGAAAAGAAATGTAAATGAGGTATTCTGTGTTTGTAAGTGCATTTTACTGAAACATACTTTCAAAGTATATGTTCTGTGTTTTAATTGAATTTACCTTCTTCAGATTGATCCATAGCATATTAACGTTGTATTGAGAGCCACACCAGCAGGGGGCAGCAGAGTCCATAAAACAGTGTGGTGCCTATCTCACTTAAAGGTTTACAGTCCACTAACTGAGTCTGGCACAAACATTCAAATACTGAAAGAGGCCTTTATGCGTGTAATTGAAAGTGTGTGGGTGGGCATATGTGCATGTTTAACTGGAGTGTCATGGCTAGCACCTCCCGACTGTTTCTAGCATCATCACGCCTCAGTTTCCAGTCTGGAAACTTCACCAACTGCGTCCAACCTTCAACTTCAACACAGTCTTCTTAGTATACTTCAGTTCTGATCATCTACATGTATTAACAGACACTTTCACAGAGCTCAGTATTCTGAGCAGCCGAATTATATGCCTGCAAGTAGCCTGTGCTGGAAAGGCCAGCGCGCTAATGATTTTTGTAGAGCCATACTGCGGCAACTAGTCATTCACAGTTTTGTCGTCATTCCAGAGCTATATCATCATAGCTGGACGTGTAGGTCTTCCTCTGCTTCAGTCGCAGATATATGGAGTGGCATCATATGGCAGGTCGCTGCGTGCCATGCTGGTGAGTTGGCAATATGTGCGTGTGCCAGGCATCCGTCACCCCTCTCACGGGACTCTCTCAGGTTACCAAAGAGACAGATGGTGATGGGAAGGGGGCTGAGATCAGGGGCCTGGGGCAAAGTGGGCGACACTGTGTCACACCTGAAGATGAGTGGTGCTCCATGCATCTCCATGAGCAACAGAACAGATAATCATTTTTCATGTTAGATTAATTTTTGTTTGTTAATAGTTTATCTGATACATCTTATAGTTATCAGTACAAATAGTGTATTTTCCAGACTGTTTGAGTGACATTATCCAGATCTCTTCTTATGTGTGGATGCATGTTTGTTCGTGTGCGATTGCACAGATTACAGTGTTGCATTCTCCTGCCATTTTACAGATGCAATTTTACTTTTTTAAGCTTGTCCCAAATTGGGACCGATGTTTTAAAATAAAAATGGGGAAAAAAGATGAAGGAACTTTAGATGGCATTCTGACATGAGATATGTGACAAAAATAAATATTCGAAAAATAAAAGAAAAAAAGGTAAATATATGAAAGCCTATTTCAACAACATAAGAAAAAAAATCATGCTTGGGTAAATCATAATTATGACATAACATTTTGAAAGTATGACATACTTAGAGATTACAAATTGAAATGATGAAACAAAAATAATGTTAAAAAGTTATTTTTGACATAAAAAGTAAACAATATGACAACAATTTACAAAAAGTCATAATTCTGGCATAATTATTACAACTATTTATAAAAAAAATTACTTGCAATTTAGTTTAATGACTTAATAAAAAAATATATTTTTTATTGTGTTTTTATTGTAACTTTTTATCACAGATATCACAAAACATATATTTGGACATTTCTTCTACCAATGTTATGTTCATTGCGTCATTTCCTCCATAATGCTTTTAAACACAATACATCATTTGAGATGTGTTGGAAATGCTAATAAGTTTCAGAAAAAAAGAATGAAAAAATGAAAGAATCGTCCAATAGGCTATATACAGGTAGGTCCCATGCATTTCCAGATGAACTGGAGAGAAATAAGACTGTATGTGGGTTTTATTTTACACTTTAATAACACATCCATCACCTTTCAATCCACATGCCACAACACTCAATTCTACAACCCGAATTCCGGAAAAGTTGGGACGTTTTTTAAATTTTAATAAATTGAAAACTAAAGGAATTTCAAATCACATGAGCCAATATTTTATTCACAATAGAACAGATATAACGTAGCAAATGTTTAAACTGAGAAAGTTTACACTTTTATCCACTTAATTAGCTCATTTAAAATTTAATGCCTGCTACAGGTCTCAAAAAAGTTGGCAAGGGGGCAACAAATGGCTAAAAAAGCAAGCAGTTTTGAAAAGATTCAGCTGGGAGAACATCTAGTGATTAATTAAGTTAATTGATATCAGGTCTGTAACATGATTAGCTATAAAAGCTTTGTCTTAGAGAAGCAGAGTCTCTCAGAAGTAAAGATGGGCAGAGGCTCTCCAATCTGTGAAAGACTGCGTAAAAAAATTGTGGAAAACTTTAAAAACAATGTTCCTCAACGTCAAATTGCAAAGGCTTTGCAAATCTCATCATCTACAGTGCATAACATCATCAAAAGATTCAGAGAAACTGGAGAAATCTCTGTGCGTAAGGGACAAGGCCGGAGACCTTTATTGGATGCCCGTGGTCTTCGGGCTCTCAGACGACACTGCATCACTCATCGGCATGATTGTGTCAATGACATTACTAAATGGGCCCAGGAATACTTTCAGAAACCACTGTCGGTAAACACAATCCGCCGTGCCATCAGCAGATGCCAACTAAAGCTCTATCATGCAAAAAGGAAGCCATATGTGAACATGGTCCAGAAGCGCCGTCGTGTCCTGTGGGCCAAGGCTCATTTAAAATGGACTATTTCAAAGTGGAATAGTGTTTTATGGTCAGACGAGTCCAAATTTGACATTCTTGTTGGAAATCACGGACGCCGTGTTCTCCGGGCTAAAGAGGAGGGAGACCTTCCAGCATGTTATCAGCGTTCAGTTCAAAAGCCAGCATCTCTGATGGTATGGGGGTGCATAAGTGCATACGGTATGGGCAGCATGTTTTGGAAGGCTCTGTGAATGCTGAAAGGTATATAAAGGTTTTAGAGCAACATATGCTTCCCTCCAAACAATGTCTATTTCAGGGAAGGCCTTGTTTATTTCAGCAGGACAATGCAAAACCACATACTGCAGCTATAACAACAGCATGGCTTCGTCGTAGAAGAGTCCGGGTGCTAACCTGGCCTGCCTGCAGTCCAGATCTTTCACCTATAGAGAACATTTGGCGCATCATTAAACGAAAAATACGTCAAAGACGACCACAAACTCTTCAGCAGCTGGACATCTATATAAGGCAAGAATGGGACCAAATTCCAACAGCAAAACTCCAGCAACTCATAGCCTCAATGCCCAGACGTCTTCAAACTGTTTAGAAAAGAAAAGGAGATGCTACACCATGGTAAACATGCCCCGTCCCAACTATTTTGAGACCTGTAGCAGAAATCAAAATTGAAATGAGCTCATTTTGTGCATAAAATTGTAAACTTTCTCAGTTTAAACATTTGCTATGTTATCTATGTTCTATTGTGAATAAAATATTGGCTCATGTGATTTGAAAGTCTTTTAGTTTTCATTTTATTAAAATTTAAAAAACGTCCCAACTTTTCCGGAATTCGGGTTGTACTAAAAACTTTTACAAGCCTCATGAAAATGACATTGTGAGAGAATCTGATGATGTTTAACATTTAACAGTAACTAAAATCTGTTGTCAATCTAATCTTTAAAACATAAATGATTCTAAAATAAAATCTCGATATGTCCCATTTCTAATCTTTTTAGTTGCTTTGGTTTAGTGAATTTGAACAAAATCAAAACTGAGGAATAGGGGCACTGTATGTTTTCAGGATATTATTGAATTTAACACATCTGGTTGTGGCATGCCACAGTATCACATCTTTTACATATCTTAGGGATTGCGGCAAAGCCCTTAATTAACTCATGCGGGAAGTGACAGAGGAACAGCCCCCTGCGCACATTATTGTTTTTCGTCGCAATGAAGGAGTAAAGAGCCTGTCAGAGGAGTGGGAGATGAGTGAAATAGTGCTGTTAATTACTAATTAACTTCAAGCTAATGACAATGTCACTGTGTCGTCGTCTCAACGACTGCCCCCCCCCCCAAACTCAGACCTGCTCTCTATGCTAATTAGTCTAACACATGCACTATTTAGTCTCCATGATAAATATAATTTTATATTATAGATATACATTTTATTGCACAATTTTTGGGGTACAGAATTTCAGTCCCAGAAAAACAATAGAGACTACTTTGATAATTAAGTAGAGTATTTAGTGAACAAATTAATAGTTTTAGAGGCTGCTGAGCACAAAAAAGAGAAAGACTTGAAAATATAGTCAATAAATGAATAAATAAACAACAACAAAGATATGACCACAAGAAAGCTCCAAGCTTCAATTGTGAGGCTGAGCCCGTGGCTATAAACCTTCCACTAACTAAATTACCACTCACTTTGTTTTGCGTTCCCTGCGAGCGACTCTAGCGTTGCTGATCACCAATCACATCATGTATGTGTCCAGATATGTTGATTTCTGTCAGTTATCTCGGTCAGTTGTTGGCCTCCTGGTCAGCATATGGCCGCAGTTACACACACGGTCCTGTACCTCGGAGTCGGCACATTTTAATAGAGCCCTCCGGGACAGGACCCCACACCTGCGCTCATGCCATGCTAAGAAAGTGAAGCACTCATTTAAAATAACAAGAGGTGTTGCAAGAACTCAGAACATTCTCATTGTCTCAATGAAGCCTGTCCAAGATATTCATGAATACCACCTCTGTAGATGCTCGAGTAACATTTGGCAATGCAAAGAGAAAAAAATAGACAATGAAATTCATATTACCGGTATTCTGGTTTACCAACAGACAACAGGAGAATAAGTACATCTACAGTACAACCGAAGAAGCAGAAAGCTTCTGAAGCTAGAAGACAAACAAGAGTAAACATCAATTTGAAGGATTGCCCAAGTTGCTTTTTTTTTGCCTGACAGTTAATATAATTTATTATTGTGTAGACCGTTACTAATACTCAGTGTGATTTCAGTGTAATTTTCAGAAAATGACATGGGGTATTGGTATTTAAGTACACTAACACTAGCTGAAGAACTATAAATGCCCCTTAAAAAGGGTGTCCATACAGCTATATATAAATCATATAATGGCTTTGGATGAGAAAGAGAACAAAATAAAAAATCAGCATTCACTGATAATTTATCCTCCAGAGAGACATTGAAGGAATGGTTTACCCAAAAATGAAAGTTTGCTGAAAAATCTATTCACCCTCAGGCTATTCAAAATGTAGATGACTTTTTTTCTACATCTGAACAGATTTGGAAAGATTTTGCATTATTTCACTTGTTTACCAATGGATCCTGTGCAGTGAATGGGTGCCGTCAGAATGAGAGTCCAAACAGCTGATAAAAACATCACAATAATCCACAAGTAATCCACATGACTTCAGTCCATCAGCTACTGTCCTGTGTAAAGCTGCTTGTTTGAAATAGTAAAATTCATCATTATCCATCTTTAAGGCATTTTAAGTGTAAACCGCTGCTTCCGAAGAACGTACCAGAATCAATAATAACACTTCCTCCAGTGAAAAAGTCCATGTCCTTGTCACACCCAGGGGCTGGCTATGCTTTAACTAAGCCACACCCCTTCTCAACTTCCACCTCGAGGAGGTCCCCAAACCCGACCCAATGGCCAAACAACACGAGAACAAGTAAGTGATAAAACAATCTTTATTTAAATATTTAAAAATAGCTTGGGGAATAGGGAAAGGGCAACTAAAACTAAGCTCTGACTCGGCCCTCCAGATGGGCTATAGCCGGGAAGAGGTCAGGGAGCAAGGGGGCCACGGGGATCCGGGGCGTGGGGCTCGGGCCCCGGCCTGAGTCTTAGGTATCCGTAGCGCCCTCCTTCTTCCTCCTCTTCGCTGAATACAGCTCACGGTAAGTACTGGTTCACACAGTTCGTTCTCGAGGTGCCCACTCTCTTTCTCTTCCTCCACAGGCAACGGCTCTTCGCTGATTACAGCTCGCAGTAAGTACTGATTCACCCAGTTCGTTCCTTGGGTGCTCACGCTCTTTCTCTTTCTCCACAGGCAACGGCTGGGACACACAGGCACAGTTAGTTCAGCTTGGTTTTGCTCTCACCTCTTCGCTGATTACAGCTCACAGTAAGTACTGGTTCACACAGTTCGTTCCTTGGGTGCTCACTCGCTTTCTCTTTCTCCACAGGCAGCGGCTGGGACACACAGGCACAGTTAGTTCAGCTTGGTTTTGCTCTCACCTCTTCGCTGATTACAGCTCACAGTAAGTACTGGTTCACACAGTTCGTTCCTTGGGTGCTCACTCGCTTTCTCTTTCTCCACAGGCAGCGGCGTAAGTACAGGTTTCCTCAGTCTCTCCTCGTGTTACCCACTCTCTCTCCTTTTCTCTCCACAGGTATCAACTTGGGCACAATAGCACAGTTAGTTTGCTTTGAATGGCTCTCACCTCTGGGCTGGACACAGCGTACTGTAAGTACAGGGTTCGCTCTATTCCTCCTCGTGTTATTCACTCTCTCTCTCCTTTTCTCTCCACAGGTATCAACTTGGGCACAATAGCACAGTTAGTTTGCTTTGAATGGCTCTCACCTCTGGGCTGGACACAGCGTACTGTAAGTACAGGGTTCGCTCTATTCCTCCTCGTGTTATTCACTCTCTCTCTCCTTTTCTCTCCACAGGTATCAACTTGGGCACAATAGCACAGTTAGTTTGCTTTGAATGGCTCTCACCTCTGGGCTGGACACAGCGTACTGTAAGTACAGGGTTCGCTCTATTCCTCCTCGTGTTATTCACTCTCTCTCTCCTTTTCTCTCCACAGGTATCAACTTGGGCACAATAGCACAGTTAGTTTGCTTTGAATGGCTCTCACCTCTGGGCTGGACACAGCGTACTGTAAGTACAGGGTTCGCTCTATTCCTCCTCGTGTTATTCACCTCTCTCTCCTTTTCTCTCCACAGATATCAACTTGGGCACAATAGCACCGTTAGTTTGCTTTGAATGGCTCTCACCTCTGGGCTGAACACAGCGTACTGTAAGTACAGGTTTCCTCTGTTTCTCCTTGTGTTACTCACTCTCTTTCCTTTCCTCTCCACAGGTATCAACTTGGGCACAATAGCACCGTTAGTTTGCTTTGAATGGCTCTCACCTCTGGGCTGAACACAGCGTACTGTAAGTACAGGTTTCCCCTGTTTCTCCTTGTGTTACTCACTCTCTTTCCTTTCCTCTCCACAGGTATCAACTTGGACACAAAACACAGTTACTCTGCTTTGGATGGCTTTCACCTCTGGGCTGGACACAGCGTACCGTGCTATCTCCGGAGATCTGAAGCACGCTCACAACATATACTGTACTGAACTAGGCTAGGGCCAGCAATCTCCTTGTCCTCCCACGCCGAAGTGCGTGAAGGCGGGGGTTTATCTGACAGGACACACGGCAATACACAGCAGCCCACAGCAATATACAACACCACGTCAAAATTATAGGTTTTCACAGCACGAAGACTCACCCACCACACTCAGTGTACGGAAAGGACACCCGTCTTCCTTCACTTCGCTTGGTTCGGATCTGGCGATGGAATATGCGGCCTAGCTAGTGATGTCGTCGTTGCGACTACTTCAATAAGTATTCCTTCGGCTCTCCCACCACACTATATTAGGGGTAGGGCCACCCTCCTCCTCCTGGAGAGATCTACACAACGCCAGGTCAATATACAGGGCACTTTCGACTGGCTCTTAGTACTCACATCAATGCCACTTCCAATCCCCTTTTTCACGTCGTCTCAGTTCGCCGTATAATCTGTTCACTTCTCAACCTTTAAGGTTCGCGATGTCTTCACAATCATACAATTCCAGCCTGAGGGAGAGAGAGAGTTAGACAGCTACCAGCAGCGTACCAAGACGGGCACAACCCAGTGCTTCACACACACCAAAGAGAGCTTCCCAGACTGTGAAATAACTTGGCCTTAAGTACTGCCTTGTCCAGCGTATCCTCCAATCACCAACCGCTGTCCCTAACTAGGCACAGGTGCATCGAATTCCCTGATTTTCCTTCTTACGGCGCTACCGGAAGTTCCGGTGTTCTGTTTTTCCGGTCCGGGCGGAAACACTTCCGGGCGGAACCAAACTTCCCGAATTTTGGTTCCGCCCCTAAAGATCGTCACCTTGTGACATCCTCCCCCGCCAATCCGTTCTAGTCCCTAGAACGTCCTCGGGCTGTCCACTCCCCATAGCGGGCAGGGGGTCGGCCTCGGTTCTCTCGCTGGGATCGTCTCACTGGTGAATCGGGCTCAGCTTGTTCAGGGGCTGCTTCTGGTTCTCTCGGGGCGATCGGGGGTGGTGCCACCACGGGTCTCCCTGGTACCACAGCCCAACCTTCAATCCAGGGGGCCGCTGGTACAGGTTCCGTGGGGACTTCTTCCACGGCTTCAGGGTAGTTAGGGCATGGGCGAATCATGTTCCGGTGCACCACACGGTCGGGGCCTGACTTCCCTTCTGGCCGGATGGTATAGACCGGCTGCCCCGGCCTCTGCTGCCGGCAGACTACATAAGGGGTGGCCTCCCAACGGTCACTCAGTTTCCCCTTCCCCTGCCGCCGATTATCTCTCACCAACACCCTCTCTCCTGGCAGTAGAGGGGCTTCTCTAGCAGTCCGATCATACAACCGCTTACTTTTCTCTCCTGCCGTCTGTATCCTTTTCGACACCTGCTCGTAGGCGAAATGCAAGCGCTGGTGATGGCGCCCCACCCACTCCGTTACACTTGCTTCCTCTTGGTCGGCTATCACTCCTAGGACCAGGTCAGTAGGCATTCGTATGTGTCTGCCAAACATCAGGTAAGTGGGAGCGTAACCCGTAGTACTATGTATACTGTTGTTATAGGCCTGTAGGAGGTTTGGCAAGGCACTCACCCAATCGTCCTGCCGTTGTTGGTCCAAGGTCCCCAGCAGCCCCAATAGGGTCTGATTGAATCTCTCACAGCCGCCGTTCCCCTGAGGATGATACGAAGTGGTGTGAGTTTTCGTGCAACCGTACAACTGGCATAGTTCTCTAATTACCCTGGACTCAAAGTTGGCTCCTTGATCGGAGTGCAGAAACTCCGGGCATCCGAACGTCTGGAAGACGGCCCGCCATAAAACTGTAGCGGTGGTGGTTGCAGTCTGGTCGAGGGTGGGGATAGCCCAAGCGTACTTTGTGAACAAATCCGTTATTACCAAGATGTTCTGGTAGCGATCTCGTGGTCGGCCCAGTGTCAAGAAGTCCATAGCCATGATATGAAGGGGGGCCTTCGCATGGATGGGTACCATTGGCGCTCGGACCTCCCGTCTGGACTTAAACAATATGCATCTCGGGCAAGCTTGAATTAGGGCGTGCACCGATGCCTCTAGCCCGGGCCAAAAGAAGAATCTCCTAAGCAGGGACACGGTCCTCTCCTGTCCCTGATGCCCCAACTGGTTGTGGTACGCCGAAACTAAAGCCGTTACCTCATCTGCGGGTACCACGATCTGGCGTACTTCTTCGCCCAACTTCGGGTCACTGACCCTTCTGCACAAAACGCCATCTCTCAGCTCCAGCCTGTCCCATTGCCCCAGCAGCCTCCTCCCAGTATCCGTCTGGGCTAACCTCTCCGCTGGCGTCAGCCGTCGGCCCTGTTCCAGCCATTCTCTTACCAGCCGCACATCTTGATCCCTGGCCTGTCTCTCCCTCCACCGACGGGGATCCCATCCCCAGTTCTCAGGCACGGCCTCTTGTCTGCTGCCTGGTGCCTCTACTGCTCCTACCATATAGCCCTCCTCCGGGCTGGCCCCTCCGGGGCTTTCCGCTTCGGGCAGCCTTGAGAGGACGTCCGCGTTCATGTGTTCACGCCCTGGTCGGTACTGTAGTTGATAGTCAAAGTTGGCCAGTTGGGCCACCCACCGCTGCTCCACGGCTCCCAGCTTCGCCGTCTGTAAGTGTACTAATGGGTTATTGTCTGTAATGATCGTCACCTTGGCACCCCAGAGGTAGTCTTTAAATTTCTCACTTAGGGCCCACTTCAACGCCAGCAGCTCCAATTTGAAAGAACTATAGTTCGCATCGTTCCTCTCGGCTGGGTGGAGGCTCCGGCTGGCGTACGCGATGACCCTCTCAACTCCGTCCTGCCGTTGAGCCAACACCGCTCCCAGCCCGAGATTGCTGGCATCTGTATACAAAAGGAATGGTTTTGTGAAATCTGCGTATGCCAAGATAGGGGCCTGTAGCAGCTCCTGCTTCAATGTCTGGAACGCCGACTCACAATTTGCATCCCAGTCTACGTTGGGCGACCCCCGGCCCCGGTTACGACCTGTGCCAACCAGCAACTGATTAAGGGGTTTAGCAATTTTTGAAAAGTCCTTTATGAAACGCCTATAGTATCCCACAAATCCTAAAAAGGATCGCACTTGCCTCACTGTCCTCGGGGCCTTCCAGTCCTTCACGGCCGATACCTTTCCAGGATCTACGGACACTCCAGCCGCACTGACCACGTGGCCCAGAAAGTTGACTTCTCTCCGTAGTAAGTGACACTTATTGGGCTGTAGTTTCAATCCGTACTTCTCCATGGCCCGAAAGACTTCCTCGAGGTGCCTCAGGTGTGAATCAAAATCTGGGGAGTAGACAATCACATCATCCAGGTAAACTAATACTGACTCCATTAACTGACCTCCCAAGCACCGCTGCATCAGCCGCTGGAAGGTGGCCGGAGCGTTACAGAGCCCGAAAGGCATCCGGTCCCATTCAAATAGTCCAAACGGGGTTGTAAAGGCAGTCTTCTCCCGGTCTGTTTCGGCCACCTGCACCTGCCAGTAGCCACTGGCCAAATCTAGGGTAGAGTACCATGCCGACTGCGTGAGGCTGGCAAGCGAATCTTCGATCCGTGGCAAAGGGAAAGCGTCTTTCTTAGTCACGAGGTTCAGCTTACGGTAGTCCACGCAGAATCTCCAAGCCCCCGTCTTCTTTTGCACCAGCACTATGGGGGCCGCCCACGGGCTGCTGCTTTCCCTAACAACTCCTTGCTTCAGCATGCCTTGCAGGAGTGTACGTACCTCGGTATACAAAGTGGGCGGAATTGGGCGATACCTCTCCCGGCTGGGCCCTGCATCCCCGGTAGGTATATGATGTTGTACCACCTGGGTGCATCCGTAGTCTTCATCGTGGGTGGCGAACACATGCTGCCATCTCCGAAGGAGGGCCTGTAACTTCTGTGTCTGTGCCTGCTCTAAATCCTCCCCTTGTAACGACTCACCCGCCAGGTGGCTCGGCACACTCCTCTCCATACCACCCCATGGGGTGTCTACTTGTGTCAGGGCCACCTCGATGACAGTGGGGCACACCTGACGAAAACTAATATCCCTCTCTTCCCTTACTTGGTGGGATGTAACCGTTGTCAGACGGGCTAATCGTTGGTGCCGATGTAGTTGCACCGCGTATGGATGTACATTCCGTATCCTCACGGGGACTCTCCCCCGCCGGACCGTCGATAGTCCTCGTGCCACTTCCACTTGTGGACAATCCACATGGGGCTCCACCAGCACCCACTCTTCTGGGCCCGCTCTTCGGGGCGGTACTCGCGCCCACACAACAGCCTCACTTTTTGCGGGGACAGACAAAGCAAAACGACACATCACTCTTCCTACCTCTTCCTGTTCCCTGCGGACTTGGCTCATTTGCACCCTTCGACAGTCAGCTACCACACACTCCCACTTGGGCCTCTCTGCAGGTGGTATCTTCGATACGGGCCTAGCCCGAAATAGCTCTTCCCAGCAATCAGCGAGGACATTCATGCCCAACAGGGCTCGATGTGCACCCAGACAATGGTCTTGCACGATAATCACACCTTTCTGGGGGACCATCACTCCGTGAACCTCTAGGTCCGTCAATCGGTAGCCAATATATGGGATGTCGAGGCCGTTTGCGCCCTTCAGAGTAAGCCAGGGGGCCTCCGCCCCTGGTGCCCCTTGTTTCCCAAACACTTCTTCGGATAAACTCTCAGCAAACAACGTCACTTGGGAGCCTGTGTCTACCAGGCATTGAATCTCCTTGCCGCACACTCTCACCTTCGCCACGGGGCTACGCCCAATCATCTGGCTCCTAGAGCCATATCCTCTTCCAGGGTCTTCTCGAGGGGTCCCGGCCACACGACCCACAGTGGCCGGCCGACCTAAAAACCCCCTTCTGACGCCCTGCGGGGCCCACACTGGCGGCTATAGTGACCTGGTTTGCCACAGCGGTTGCAGATGGGTCGCCCTTGCTCGTCCCATTCGAAACGGGGCCGGTTAAAGTGGTTCGGGCGCCTGAACGGCTCTCGGCCTCCCTCTGAGTACACTCGGTCTCGGGGCGCCGGCCGTGGTTCCTCCCGCGCCCGTCCTTGGCGCAATTCTCCTACGAGGGCTTTAGACAGTTCAGACATCTGATCGCGGACATCTTTCAAAAGTTCAGCCTTCAGTGCTTGCTTCCAGTCAGGGCCTCCGGGTTGTGCTGGTGCTACTTCACTGACAACCGCACACACTGGGGAACCACTCACCTCAGTCTCATCACCTTCCAGGGCCAGTGCCTCTTTCTTCAGATCTTCGAACGTAAGACCCGAGTCCCTTCGAAACTGGATACGTAGGCTCTGTCTCACCGGACCCTCCTTCAACCCCAGAAGAAACTGGTCCCGCAATAGAGTCTCTCCATCTCCCAACCCGTGGTCCCGACGGGTCTGTAGTCGGGCGAATTGCTCTCGCAACCTCAGGGCGAAAGCTCTAATCGGTTGGCGGGGGCCCTGCTTACAATTGAAGAACTGGGAGCGAAGGACAGCTACGGGGGTGTGGTCACCATACTGTTCAGTGAGGAACTGGAACACGGTTTGGGCGTTGGCTCTAACGGCTTCGGGGGCGGCATGCACCTCTCGCCGCGCTTCTCCATCCAGGGAGTTTAACACAAATTGAAGCCGCTGGGCTGCACTAAGGCCCTGTAGGTCGGCCAAGTACTCTAGTTGAGCCTTCCATTCAGACAATCGTACCTCGGATTCTGTCCCCCCATATTTTTGAATCCAGGGGCTCCCCATAAAAACGGGCATGGCACGGGGTTGGGCTGAAAGCCCCGCGTTGTCGGTCATTGGACGACCTTGGTTACTCAACTCGAGGTGGAAATCCTGCCGACTACGCCAAATCTGTCACACCCAGGGGCTGGCTATGCTTTAACTAAGCCACACCCCTTCTCAACTTCCACCTCGAGGAGGTCCCCAAACCCGACCCAATGGCCAAACAACACGAGAACAAGTAAGTGATAAAACAATCTTTATTTAAATATTTAAAAATAGCTTGGGGAATAGGGAAAGGGCAACTAAAACTAAGCTCTGACTCGGCCCTCCAGATGGGCTATAGCCGGGAAGAGGTCAGGGAGCAAGGGGGCCACGGGGATCCGGGGCGTGGGGCTCGGGCCCCGGCCTGAGTCTTAGGTATCCGTAGCGCCCTCCTTCTTCCTCCTCTTCGCTGAATACAGCTCACGGTAAGTACTGGTTCACACAGTTCGTTCTCGAGGTGCCCACTCTCTTTCTCTTCCTCCACAGGCAACGGCTCTTCGCTGATTACAGCTCGCAGTAAGTACTGATTCACCCAGTTCGTTCCTTGGGTGCTCACGCTCTTTCTCTTTCTCCACAGGCAACGGCTGGGACACACAGGCACAGTTAGTTCAGCTTGGTTTTGCTCTCACCTCTTCGCTGATTACAGCTCACAGTAAGTACTGGTTCACACAGTTCGTTCCTTGGGTGCTCACTCGCTTTCTCTTTCTCCACAGGCAGCGGCTGGGACACACAGGCACAGTTAGTTCAGCTTGGTTTTGCTCTCACCTCTTCGCTGATTACAGCTCACAGTAAGTACTGGTTCACACAGTTCGTTCCTTGGGTGCTCACTCGCTTTCTCTTTCTCCACAGGCAGCGGCGTAAGTACAGGTTTCCTCAGTCTCTCCTCGTGTTACCCACTCTCTCTCCTTTTCTCTCCACAGGTATCAACTTGGGCACAATAGCACAGTTAGTTTGCTTTGAATGGCTCTCACCTCTGGGCTGGACACAGCGTACTGTAAGTACAGGGTTCGCTCTATTCCTCCTCGTGTTATTCACTCTCTCTCTCCTTTTCTCTCCACAGGTATCAACTTGGGCACAATAGCACAGTTAGTTTGCTTTGAATGGCTCTCACCTCTGGGCTGGACACAGCGTACTGTAAGTACAGGGTTCGCTCTATTCCTCCTCGTGTTATTCACTCTCTCTCTCCTTTTCTCTCCACAGGTATCAACTTGGGCACAATAGCACAGTTAGTTTGCTTTGAATGGCTCTCACCTCTGGGCTGGACACAGCGTACTGTAAGTACAGGGTTCGCTCTATTCCTCCTCGTGTTATTCACTCTCTCTCTCCTTTTCTCTCCACAGGTATCAACTTGGGCACAATAGCACAGTTAGTTTGCTTTGAATGGCTCTCACCTCTGGGCTGGACACAGCGTACTGTAAGTACAGGGTTCGCTCTATTCCTCCTCGTGTTATTCACCTCTCTCTCCTTTTCTCTCCACAGATATCAACTTGGGCACAATAGCACCGTTAGTTTGCTTTGAATGGCTCTCACCTCTGGGCTGAACACAGCGTACTGTAAGTACAGGTTTCCTCTGTTTCTCCTTGTGTTACTCACTCTCTTTCCTTTCCTCTCCACAGGTATCAACTTGGGCACAATAGCACCGTTAGTTTGCTTTGAATGGCTCTCACCTCTGGGCTGAACACAGCGTACTGTAAGTACAGGTTTCCCCTGTTTCTCCTTGTGTTACTCACTCTCTTTCCTTTCCTCTCCACAGGTATCAACTTGGACACAAAACACAGTTACTCTGCTTTGGATGGCTTTCACCTCTGGGCTGGACACAGCGTACCGTGCTATCTCCGGAGATCTGAAGCACGCTCACAACATATACTGTACTGAACTAGGCTAGGGCCAGCAATCTCCTTGTCCTCCCACGCCGAAGTGCGTGAAGGCGGGGGTTTATCTGACAGGACACACGGCAATACACAGCAGCCCACAGCAATATACAACACCACGTCAAAATTATAGGTTTTCACAGCACGAAGACTCACCCACCACACTCAGTGTACGGAAAGGACACCCGTCTTCCTTCACTTCGCTTGGTTCGGATCTGGCGATGGAATATGCGGCCTAGCTAGTGATGTCGTCGTTGCGACTACTTCAATAAGTATTCCTTCGGCTCTCCCACCACACTATATTAGGGGTAGGGCCACCCTCCTCCTCCTGGAGAGATCTACACAACGCCAGGTCAATATACAGGGCACTTTCGACTGGCTCTTAGTACTCACATCAATGCCACTTCCAATCCCCTTTTTCACGTCGTCTCAGTTCGCCGTATAATCTGTTCACTTCTCAACCTTTAAGGTTCGCGATGTCTTCACAATCATACAATTCCAGCCTGAGGGAGAGAGAGAGTTAGACAGCTACCAGCAGCGTACCAAGACGGGCACAACCCAGTGCTTCACACACACCAAAGAGAGCTTCCCAGACTGTGAAATAACTTGGCCTTAAGTACTGCCTTGTCCAGCGTATCCTCCAATCACCAACCGCTGTCCCTAACTAGGCACAGGTGCATCGAATTCCCTGATTTTCCTTCTTACGGCGCTACCGGAAGTTCCGGTGTTCTGTTTTTCCGGTCCGGGCGGAAACACTTCCGGGCGGAACCAAACTTCCCGAATTTTGGTTCCGCCCCTAAAGATCGTCACCTTGTGACATCCTCTCACATCAAAATCCACCAACATATTTATTTAGAACTGTTTTCGCTTGTAAATGGCACTTTGTGATTCAAATGATTCACTGAAAATATTCAACCGAAAACCAATTGTTTGTTTACAAATTTGAACTATAACACACAGACTGCAACAAATGCCAAATGTATGTTTCCAGAACAATTTGACGCATTGCTATGGCAGGGAGTCATCGTATGCTGGCCTCTTCAGAAAATAACCCCCTTCATCTTTCCTTCCAGATGATCACACACAACAATGTGTTTAATACTCACTCAATTCTCACTGTGCTCATTGAGGAGCGCGTTTCATAATTGTAGAAGTGATAGTGTTGTATGTTCTTAAGACCTGGACAAGAAGACTTTCTAACAAAGGATCTTTATTAGCTCAGAGCTTTGGTGGAGCGCTTCAGTCCTCTGACAGCCTCTCCTTTGTTGATTATCAGCTCAATACGCAAGGAAATTTCATTCTTTTGTTTCAAACTGAGAAATCTCTGAAAGTCATTAGCTCAAAACGTGTCCCTGCTTATCAGCAAAGCTTTGCAGCACTTTAGTCTGGTAAAGTTAACTGGATGGGCTCAGACAAATACTAAACTTGTCATCATTTATTCACCCTCATGTTGTTCCAAGCTCATATTCTTTCTTCAGTGAAATCAGAGTTTCTTCAAGAGATATTTCAGAAGAATTTCCAATTGTCTGTTTTCCTACAATAAAAGCATATATTAACCAGGTGCTGTCAAGCTCACCAAAATTGACTTGTGCTTTATTCAAGGTTCTCGGATCTCAATTGAGAATGTTCACTCAACTTTTACCTCTTAAAAATAAGGGTTCTAAAAGGGGGTTTCCAAAACAAAGCCATAGAAGAACCATTAAGGGTTCCTTAAAGAACATTTCAGTAAGTTTGTTAACCATTTTCCACTATAAAGAACCTTTTGTGCAATGAAATAGTTCAAGGGATGTCAATAGTTCGTCATGGAACCATCACTGCAAATAAGAACCTTATATTTTGAGCTGTGAGGTCACGTAATATGAAATAAACACTGTGTGTCTGAATTACAGTTTTTCTGTCACTTTGGTGTATTTCTCAAATCAGAAATTAAATTCTCAAAACTACTTGTACAATCTCCACATCATCTAGTCATTTATACACATCACAAAACCAGTTTCTCATTCTTGTTAACAAGTTGCGATTGCTTTTGTACATTCATGCAATTGATTAGCCTACGCAATTGATTTTTTGTTTGTAAAAAAAAAAATATATATCAGACCACTAGTTAAAGTGTAACTGGGAATTCTATCTACGTAGTCTCTTTCAATCAATTTCAGACAGACACAGTGGGCGTGGCGTCAGGCCTTGGAGAGGCTTTTATTAACAGAAAATCAAATAAAACAGGGGATAAAGGTGGCCAAAGGGGAAGAGTGTCCAAAATAAACAGGGAATCTGGTGTCCTTGTCGTGCTGCATGGTTCGTGTGGGTCGGGCAGAGTTCATGGAGGAAGGGTCCAGGTAAGGGGCGGAGTCCGGCGGCCGCACGTGCTCCCCTCTTCGGTCTGGGGCGCGAGGGGCGGCGGCTTCCTCTAGCGGCCGCATCACTCTCGTTGGCCGCGGCGCTGGCAGGGGATGGACGATGGACGGCCGTGTAAACGGGTGCGGTTCCCATCCGGATCGCGGGTCCGGCAGCTCACGTATCCAGTGGCGCGGGAGTCCCTCAACGCACCTTTCCTGGACCCACGAGGACACCAGTGTGCATGCACGGGGAAGAGACCGGTCTCCCGAGGAGAGGCGCGTTGTGCTTTTAAACAGCGGCGGTGATGAGGCTCCATTTCCTTCAGGTGTGCTCCATCACACGCTGCCAGCCCTGACTCGTCCAGCGCCCCTCCTCTGACACACCCACTCCAGTCGGGAGGCTGGTGAAGGGCGGCGATTTAGGACGGGGTGCCGGTGACAATTAGGGGGGAGGCAGCTGACTCGTCACAATACATATATAAAATACATTTTATACATAAAATCATACAGTAATGTGTAAATATGTACTTTTGAAATGTATATATGGATATATAAGCATATGGCATACTGTTCAATACAGTAACTGTCATCCAAAATGTTTGCCATAGTTTACATCAGAACATCCCTCCTGAGTACACTGTTATATGGACCACATGTCTAATCATTTTGACTGTCCTATCCGTAAACTATGACACAAGGACTTGTCATTCTGATGGCACTGACATGTTCATTGACACAGATATTTAATTTTGAGAGATGAACTAAGGATTTTGAGCAAGAGACTGGTTTTTGCAGGTAATCCATGGTGTTTTGCTATTTGTACGAGTTGTTTTGAGAAATGCACTTACTGTTTTGGATGATTCGAGAAATGTACCAAAGCGACTGAGAAAAACTGTAAAATACTGACATATGTAAACATTCAGAAGACTTTTTGTTTTGTTCAACAGAAGAAATATGGGAGTGAATGGTAAATGTGGGTGAATAAATAACACCTCTCACCAAAGTTTGGCTGTCAGTCAGATCTACCCTCCGGCTATGTGCACTGATTAAAACCCCCAGAGATAAGGAGACCTAAATTAGATTTCAATAAGGCCATTGAATATTCATAACACGAAAACATCTAAAGGTAAATGCTTTTTGATCTCGGCTTACAAAAACCACTTGCGTGCATTCCCAGGTCCTTTCACTCCGGCTCCAAGTATCGCTGTGCCACGGTGAGCCGGTCCGGCCGCAGGAGCGGTTCAGTGCATGCTCCTCCGGGGGATGAGGATGAATACTGATAACGGCCTCCATAAAAGAGGCGGGGCATTAATTATGTTTATACTAAAGGGACTCAATAGAAAGGGCACCCACACTAAGCATTCATTAATTAATACAGCGGGAGAAGTTGACTGGGTGAAAAAGATGGAAAAGAAACTGACTAATATACATACGGAGGACTCCATTAAAGAGCGTGAGCTCCAGCCGGAACATAAAGCATTCTCCAGACAGCTTATTTATGTCGTTTTCTACAACTTCTGGTTTTACGTCTTTAATGAAAATGCCAGCAGAGTGTGTGGTGCGAGTAGCTATTATCCTTGTTTCTAATGATGTTATAGCCATAAACCCAAAGGATAATTAGAATTCTATATTTGTGATATATGCTCCTGTTTTTTAATCATTTACATTTAATCAATGTACTTCTATAGGTTAAACTAGGGTCAAGGACTTCAGATTTGGGTTTTGTCATTCATTTGACTGCAGGAGTGCATACAAATACTATGCAATACTCTTCTGTACTAAATAGGAAGCCTATACATCTGCAAAATATTTCTGTTGAAATTCTGAAGTGCGCATACAATAGACACTTTATTATGAAACTGCCACATGACAATGCCAAAATAAGTGACCCCACCTGGAAAAACAAGCTTAAAAAAATCAATTTCAGATTGTAGCATAGTACCCCATGCACCCCTTTGAAATTGATTATTTTCCAGTTTTTCAGTTATGTTCCTTAAACTTCCTTAAACCAGTTTGTTGAATTTATTGTCCACAAAACTCACTGATAAACAGTCCAGCCTGTTTTTCTCACTGGCTGTCTAAAGAAGATAGAAAATTCAGCTTTGCATCACAGGAATAAATTACATTTGGAAATATATTCACATAGAAAACAGTTATTTAAAATAGTAATAATATTTCATAATATGATTTTATTTACTGTAATATAGAAATAGAACTGCATATTCTAATATTCTAGTTTCAGACCCT
Source organism: Carassius carassius (assembly GCF_963082965.1). Lineage (NCBI taxonomy): Eukaryota > Metazoa > Chordata > Actinopteri > Cypriniformes > Cyprinidae > Carassius > Carassius carassius. The sequence continues at coordinate 11,747,212 of NC_081800.1, forward strand.
AGTGCACTACATTACTGTCGCATGATGTCATAATGTTCTTGGTTTATATTACTTCCAGTTCACAGGAAATGGAAGTTCAAATTGAGTGCATTGCATTGTGGGATAGAGTTATGATATGTTAAGATGTTAAGATATAAAATATAGATTATGAATTAAAAACATCATTTAGCATAATATAGGCTGGTCTCCCCCTCCTCCCGCATGTTTGAAGCGAGTGTGTGCTGTGTGTGAAGAGAGGGGACTGGTGTAGTTTGTGCCTGAGGCTGTACTGTGACAGTCAGCCCAGATCGTTTGGCTAAAAGTCTCAACCAGACATCAGGAAACCAAAATGTCATTCACTGATGGGGCCAGTGGGAATCTTCATAATAATACTGCGTCCTTAAATGAAGAATTGACCCTTGACACTGCTCTCATAGTGTCATATTCACACAGAGGAGAAGTTTTCTGGTTCAGCATCATGATTGTTTTAAATATTTTTGATGTACAGTATGTAACGTCCTTTAACATAATGGACTCTCAGTTTCTGTAAATATAACATGCACATCTAAAGATAATTGATTCAGTCAAAATGATTTGGTTTTGGCATAGTGGTCACTAAAACTGCCACCATATTTTCTCCTTTTTTATGTTCAATCCCTCTTTCTTTTTTACTCTCACTCTTTCTCTTGCACCAGATGATGGTCATTCAGTTGCCAGGCAATCTGGTCTGTCAGATTCACACTTGCTTTTACCCCCAGATTTCTCTTTCTTTACTCGCTCTTTCTCCAGCTATCTCTCTCTCTTATTTCTTTCTTAAGTCAGGACTGTAATCTCTCATATACCATTAGATGAAGAAAAACAACAACAACCTTACGGTTGTGTTATCTATATTGGACAGTGTATTTTTGTGTGTGTCAGGTTTGCAGACATCAAATGTATTATAGAAATCGGAAATCATACACATTTTAAGCATCATATGATGGTCAAGAGGAAAACGGCTCAATAAACACACTAAATCTCTTAATTAAGATCTTAAAATGCAAGGTTTGTTTGAGAATTAGTTTTAGGTAGAGAACAGAAAATATTCTCATTATCTCCTCATCATAAAAAGTAGGAGCTGTGATATGAAAACACATATGTGTGTGTGTTTCTATTCATCTGTGTTGCACCTGAAGGAATGAGAGAACTGAGGGAGGGTCACTGGGACTGTCCAGGGTCATAGCCTGGCCTGCAGCGTGCAGCGTTGGCCGTAGGCAGTAAGCATGTATATAATCAAACAGTAATCATACAAATATGTATTTTTGTGTACGCATGTCGACTCACATGAGCATAGGAAGCTAAAGCTGGTTTGTCAGTTGAAGTTTCATGAAAAGAAAAACACAGGAAAACAGACAATTTGTGTGGTTTTGCGCAGACGAGTGCATGGAGGCAGGTGGTGGTCTGGAGGGCTGGAGCAGTGGTGTGTGTGTGTGTGTGTGTGTGTTTATCTTTTCAGTCCTCAGGCCCTGTTCAGATATGTGAGGTGTCATGCTAGCTGGGCTCCTGCAGTCTGAGAGGCAGCTGTGAAGGAGACAGGTGTGTCTGCCACACACACACACACACACACACACACACACACACACACATGGGATGTTTCTTGCTTACATTCCATCTCACATGTTCAAAGAGCCATAGGTGAATTTTTCCTACATTTCTTAGGAAAAGAGAACAGAAGTGGCTGAAATTGTACTTATATAAATGTGTGTGTGTGTGTGTGTGTGTGTGTGTGTGTATGTGTATGTGTGTGTGTGTGTGTGTGTTCAGTGTTGGGAAGGTTACTTTGGAAATGTAATAGGTTACAGATTACAAGTTACCCTGTTTAAAATGTAATAGTAGTGTAACTTTTTCAATTACTTTATTAAAGTAATGTAACTAATTACTTTTGAGTACTTTTTGATTACTTTTCTAAATTTGTGAAAATTAAAGAATAATAAATAAAAGCATATACATCAACTTAAATACAGTTATCTAATAAGCATGTGATGTATTCTGTGTAATAAACTCTTGAAATATTGGTGTTTTTTTGAAACTGCTGTCTCTGTATATGATGATAGTTTTCTCAAAATAAGTAAAATGCACATGAAGTGACACAGAGCAGTTCTAGAAATTATGTTTATGTGCTCGTGTACTCCTATATTGTGGCAGCAGAGGTTGAAAACACTGCGAGCTTCAGTAGGCCTATGTAGTAAATGAAACTATGTCTTTGCCATTAATTTACTGGAGGGGCGGACTGGGAAAAAAATTCAGACTGGAAAATCCAAACTCACACAAACAAATTCATGGACAAAACTATTTTTTTGTATGGACCTGACATAAAAAAGGTTTAAATCTTTAATTTGGGGACATGCAAAATAATTAAAAGTTCTCTCCTGAACTGCACCTTCACTTCCATTTTTCTCTTCAGTCTCTTTATTTTGCCCAGTTATCCATCTCTCTCATGACTTTAATACTCAAGATTGAACAAAACTATACTTTACAATACAATACTCTACAATACTACAATATCTTTATAGAAAAATCCTAATACTGTACACGAGTCATGTTTTTCCCTTACAAAAAATTACCATGCTTTTATTAGCCTATATAAAAGTAAAATAACCTTGTTTTTTTGCAAATGGATTTGTATTTATTTTTAAATAAATACATTTGTAAAATAATTTTACATTTTTGGTTATCACAGTTAAACAATAGTAGGCTAACCATTTTCTCTGGATTTAAAGTTAAATATTAAAATGTTAATTTTCGTAAGGGTTGTGTTGTTGTCTGTCGTAGCTCCCCCTAAACCTATAAAAAAAAAATTTTTCAGCTAAATTACTACTGTAACATTACAACTGATAATAATGATGTCCTTTATATAGTATTTTGAGTGATGACTGATGATCAACGTGCTGCTGCTTGATTAAATAAATAAAAAAACAAAGACAAAAAAGCATCTTTACAGATGAAACTGACCTGAAACCCTGAACAGTAGTTCTGCTTCTCTGCTCCAGCAGTCCTCTCTCTCTCTTTCTCTCTCTCTCTCTCTCTCTTTCTCTCTCTCTCTCTCTCTCTCTCTCTCTCTCTCTCTCTGAGTCTGATCCCAAACGTTTGGCGGAGGCGCGGAGAGCGCGCGAGTCATGACTAACACTTCATGATTTATTAGAGATTTAATTATCAAATGGCGGATTCGCAAATGATCGCTTTAGTACATTCGGCAGGCAATTATACAATAATGATATTAAATAGTGGGGCAAAATCGTCTGCCAGGCCACAGGGAATTGTCCCGTTTCTCCCGGTGTCCAGTCCGCGCCTGATTTCCACAGAAACGCAGAATGTGCAAGTCATATATTGCATTTTTGGGGCTTTATATTCACAGACACCAGTCGATGTCATGTTTTGATTCAAGTGTACTGACCTACTTTTGATTTAGTCATCCAAAATGTGGCATATTCCGTCCGCGTTTCGTTTTTATGACTGGATTCTACGAACCAGACTGTGTTTCCGCATCCCGGAAATTATTAGGGCGGTATGTCTCAGAATAGTCAGTGCAATTTGGGAAATAAATCAGTTAAATCTGTATGTGGATGTGTGTAAATATTCAAATGTAATCCCCTTTGTAATCGTAAAAAATTTCATAAGTAACTGTAATTTAATTACTCATTTTTTCTTAGTAACTGTAACTAATTACAGTTACAATAATTTTGTAATTAAATTACGTAACGCCGTTACATGTAACTAGTTACTCCCCAACACTGTGTGTGTTTATAAATACAATGACCTAAACACACCTCTTCCGTTTCTAAATGACAATTAATATTGATATGTTTTTGGGACATATTATTTCTAAGTAATAATATTAAATAGAATATTTTTATATAATTGCAAAAAATTTTTGTATATTATATATTTTAATATAATATGTTAAATATTTAACAAAATATTTTAATTGTGTTTTACTACACCATATTAATTCATCTTCCAGGTCACATGGTGCAACTGAATTGAACTGAACTGAATCAACATTGACCTCACTTGAGCTAATAATGACAATATTGCCTTCTGTAGAGCTGCTTGTTGCTGAAATGTAGCTCAGTTCATAATTAATTACCATTCAAACATTGATAGTTATTAAACTGTTATTAAAAATTGAGCTAGATTGTGTTAAATAATATAATGACAATATTATTTTCTGTAGAGACTTTAAAAAAAAACTAAAATAAGCTGAAAAAAAAAATACAAAACATAAAACAGGAAGTGATATCACAAAGAGAACACCAGGAAACTCTCATGGCAATTTGGCAATTTTATGATATGGCAAAGTTCAGTTTGTAACAATGTCATGCGGTGCAACACACAACTCTTTATGAAATTTTTGAATTAGTAATTCATCGTATTTAATAAATAAATTAATTACCTCAAATTTTTTTATAATGATAATTGAAAAGTGTGCTGGCTACATGTTTTCAAACCATATCAAATTAGTGAATGTGAATGTGAATACATAGAGTATCTAAGAATTTGGATTTTTCCTTGTTTTTATATTGTTTTAAGTTATTGGCATAGATATTAGTAGAGCATTTATCAAAGCATTTATCAAACACGCCCTTGTTCCTCTCAGACATCAGTCAGTTCCACTTAACCGGCTGGTTTATCAGTTCATCAGTTAGTGGGTGTTGTAACACGGAAATGTGAAGTTTTCACGCACCATCGGTCCAATGTTTTAATTGAGCCAGTAATTGAATAAGGAGTGTCCATGCACTTGTGTGATGCTAGGTCTCTCCAGGTGTCGGCGTCATTTCTCACATCCGAAAGCAGTCAGTCAAAAATGCGACAGCCCTCAGTATCACTCATTGCCTTTGAAAACACGAAAGAAATCGGCAGGAAAGAAGGAACGGGAGAGAAAACGATGGAGGAACGGAAAACAGAGAGAGTGCCTCAGCAAACATGTTCACCTCCCGGGCAAACGTAAGCCTCCCGGGCCCGAATCTCCACCGAGGCTGCAGAGTGAAGTAAGAGGGATAGAGAGCTTTTATTCAGAAGCTCCAATGCAATCCCACACAGTCTTTTACTCATCTCTCAGAGTCTTTCCATATCCCAAACCCATCTCCAAATGTTTCAGACCAGCCAGATCCTCTCTCCCACACTCGCTCGCGGTCTCGCTCTCCCTCTGGTTTCGTGGGGGGGCCAGATGTCCAGGTTGACACAGCGCTTACGGCGTTTGACTTGATAAAAAAACGGGCTGGCTGTGGGTAAAGGGGGATTAAAACAGGGCCTGAGGCGCTGGTGTTAGATTGAAAACATCCTGGGCTGCTTTGTATGGAGATTTGCATACATCCAGCCCATGCGGGGCTTGTCCATCTGCTAGAGTGCATTGTCCCCACACAACAAAGTGTGTTTAAATATTTCACATCTCCATTTACCACGAGGGAGAGAGAGGGTGAGGGTGAGAAGAAAGAGAGAATGATTTGGCATGTCTTTGAATTTGAACAGATCCCAAATGTGCTTCCATCACTGAGTAAACAGCTCTGGCCAGATTTTGGCAGAGAGTGGGCCATTCAGATTTCTCATTTTGAATTCCACTGTGACAGGTGAGAGCAAAGCTGGAAACAAGTAGCAAAAAAAAGAGAGAGAAAAAAAGGTGGTCCTTTATAAAAAGCGCTTGAAAACAAACCCGATCGGGGACCAACAGCAAACTTAATTGAACCCCCTGTGCCTAAGCTCATGATTTTTGGTTAGTCACCTCACATTCATTGCTATAGCACATTTAAAAACAACAAATGGTGACCAAAACACTGCACGATAATTAAATTAAGACATAAAATAAAGAGATTTTAAGGGACTGATCACCCCCCAAAAAAAAAATTCTGTCATTGTTAATTCTTTGTTATTTCCCTGGTTCTAAACCACTATAAATGTATTTATATCATATAACACAAATATATATATATATATATATATATATATATATATATATATATATTCAAGAGTGTAAATATATTCAAGTTAAATAATACTTTTGACATTTTTCCTTCATTCATTCATTCTAAAATAAATAAATAACTGTGTTTTTACATACATTTTGGGTTACCTGTCAAAATAAAAATATGATGAGCCCTTTTCCGACATTTTATGCAGTGGAACATTTTATGCACTTGAAAGGTTCCATGAATGTCAACGGTTCTTTATGGAACCATCAATATCAATAAAGAACCTTTATTTTTAGGAGGAGTCTGACGCTTAGACACAAGTATGTTAATGTAATATGCATTTAAGCCATGTAGGCTCTTAAAAACAATTCGTATGGCCTTAAACTGAACCTAAAGTGAATTGGAGCCTATGAGACATCTCAAGAGGACAAATCTCTATTCCTGGTTACACAACAGGAACCAGAACCTGAGGACCTCATTATGTGTTAGTGCCTCATAAATGAGTGTTTGATGCTAATAGCATGTATATACAGTACAGACCAAAAGTTTGGACACACCTTCTCATTCAAAGAGTTTTCTTTATTTTCATGACTATGAAAATTGTAGATTCACACTGAAGGCATCAAAACTATGAATTAACACATGTGGAATTATACATGGAATTACTATACTTATACAGTATACAGTATACTATAATACTGTGACGCGTGGGGTGGGACTCGAGACCGGTGGGTCGAGCAGGTGTCGCTCATTTCCCAATCACTCCACCGGCCTCGCTCCTGTTCCCACGTCTCTCGGCCCCGCCCCACTCGTCACATATACATAACAAAAAAGTGTGAAACAACTGAAAATATGTCATATTCTATGTTCTTCAAAGTAGCCACCTTTTGCTTTGATTACTGCTTTGCACACTCTTGGCTTTCTCTTGATGAGCTCCAAGAGGTAGTCACCTGAAATGGTCTTCCAACAGTCTTGAAGGAGTTCCCCGGGAGATGCTTAGCACTTGTTGGCCCTTTTGCCTTCTGTCTGCGGTCCAGCTCACCCCTAAACCATCTCGATTGGGTTCAGGTCCGGTGACTGTGGAGGCCAGGTCATCTGGCGCAGCACCCCATCACTCTCCTTCTTGGTCAAATAGCCCTTGATGCCTTCAGTGTGACTCTACAATTTTCATAGTCATGAAAATAAAGAAAACTCTTTGAATGAGAAGGTGTGTCCAAACTTTTGGTCTGTACTGTAGATGCTTTAGAAGTGGAAATTTAAAATGGCCCAAACACATTAGTCATTAGGAAATAAATAACTGAACTGCAGGCTGCTGACATTTCTGGGTTTTGTGATTCATCCTAGCAGCTCCACTGACACTTGTCATTTATTTATATCTGGATTTTAAAAACACTTTAAATGCTTTAAATGATTAAATGCTTCTTTTTTTAAATGCATAAATATACCATTTTTCCCAAACAGTAATAATGTATTTATTTTTCAGTTTATTTATACACACACACACACACACACACACACACACACACACACACACACACACACACACAAACACGCACACACACACACACACACACACACACACACACACACACACACACACACACACACACACACACACACACACACACACACACACACACACACACACACACAGTTTAAATGTATAGAAACTTTAAAAACATGCACAAAGTAAATGGAAACTCACTTCACTGAAATTATAATTTTATGATGTCATCCTTGTGCCTCAACCCTCTTTGTAATATTAAGCCCATAACTCTGACTAAAAGTGACATTTAAAGGTGCTATAAAATTAGATAATTATGGCAATATATCTGTAATAATCTGCAATCTGAGAACTGGAAAGAGTGTGTGTGAGAAAGAGAGAGAGAAAGTGAGAGCGAGAACAGGGGTCATGTAAACATTCAGAAAGTGCAGTTTGAAAGCTCCTGCATGCATGCATGTAATCCATCCTTGTCTAAGGTAACAAACAGTGACAGTCTAGCTACAGTATGTACAGAATGGTAGTACCATATTGCTCTTTTACATTATACAACTACACTTCATTTATTCCGTATCTCTCTCTAGACATTTTCTTTCTGAAGAATATGTGAATGCTTAACCATGCAAAACTCACTATGATGCTAGAATATTGTGGGTGTGGTTGCTAAGGTGTTTTAAGTGTTATTAGCACAATGCAAGGTGTTTGTTAACTGGCCTAAGTCAAAAGAGCCTCCTCAAGATATGTGCTCTTGTCAGTGTAAGCAACCATGCCATATTAGCTTGCTTACAAGTCTTTGAGCTCTTCTATTGTGACTCATGGGACTATTGTGTTTCATGGGTCTCAGATACCAGGTAAAATAATGAGCTTTTACCATGTAAGAAAAGTAATGCAAATGAAGTAAAAGTGTTTTGAGGTTATAATAAAGAATTGTACAAGTAACTGTGTAATAAGTTCTTATTAATCAATAATCTGCTCCTGTAATCATAATTTGTGTGGTGTTTCCTGCAAACTGCAGTGGATTTTATGCATTGGTCATTTTGGAGCTTTGCAAAAATGTAGGTAGAGGCATGCTTTTTCAATAATATGTTAGATAAATAGTTTAAAAATGAAAATGTACACAAAAGGACATTTGGACCCCATTGACTTTCATTGTATAGACAACAGTTCTTTAAAATATGTTTTCTTGTGATCAGCAAAAGAAATAAACTCATGCAGGTTCAGAACAATATGACAGTGAATCAAGTTTCATTTTTGGGTGAACTATCTCTCTAAGTTTTTTAAATAACAGGCTGCAGGAGTGGATCAGGGAGAAGGCAGTTAAGGTAAAAGTCAACGGCGAAGAAGTGGGCCGAGCCACCTGGCAGCACATCCACGCCGATCTCACACCTCTAACACCACCACGCCAAACACACACATGCATCAGAGATGGACGTGAGGGAAGTGTGGACTGAACGGGGGAGGATTTTGGAACACGGTGCCTGGTCAAGCTGTCTTCTCGCTCACATGTCCAAGAAAACTGTAAAATACATCCACAGACATTTCATCAAACATAAAACAAGGTGTCCAGGCCTGTGATTAGGTGTACGTCACTGCAGTTTGATGAATATTGGTGCTGTCGAGGAGAACAGCTGTATCGCTGTCACTATGGGATTTGGAACATTAATGAAATTTGTGCCAAAATGTCAGTAGACAGATTCCGTTTTAGCCACATAACAGAGACACAGCATATCCTTTGTTAATCTGGATTAACTGCAACAATGAAGCATTATTTAAAAGCCATTACACCCCGCTCTTCTTAAATTGAGTGCAAAAGGTACACGGCTCATACAAGAGTACAAGACAACATAATCAGACTAATGGTTTGCATTAGTTATGTGCCAAATGCTTGGCTTTTTACTTTAGATCCCACTAAATAAATATGGCGCACAGATCATAGTAATTAAACCAATCCCTTTAAATCACTGCAGATCCTCTTCTAGGCGCCGTCCTCGGTGGTAAACGTCGCTTAACAGATTAAGTCATCTGGGACAGTGGGCACACTCACTGTGTGGGTGAAAAGTGCTCGTAATTTCCTTGGGACAAGGACGCCTCTTGAAAGTTATCTGACCCTGACCCACAGGAATCAATGGGTTATGCACGAACGCAAATAGATGCAGTATTGTGCAGGAAACACACGGAGCGAGTGGACCACTGCGGCGCTGTCAGCAGGAGGCCAGAGCTGATGGACATTCTGGTTACGCAACTCAGCAGATCACAGCCATTAGAGACAGGTGGCCTACCACGCTGTGTGTAGGTGTGTGTGTGTGTGTGTTAATGAGACAGAGAGTGGGGGGTGATAGAGACATGGATGGATGGATGCATTACATTATGACTATATGAACATCTATGACAACCTAAAGGCACTGATATACTCACAACAACAATGTTCTTTTTTCAGTCTTTGCTTGGGGAAAAAATAAGTTTGAAATACTTTTGCAGGTGTTTACTGTTAGTGAGCATTCAGATGCTGCCTGCGTTGCTGGGAGCAGTGTTCAGATGAATATACAAAAATCTGCTGTGCACTTTCCTCAATAACAAAGTTAACACACAAGAAACTGATAGCGGTGAGAAAACAGCAGTTAAGAAAGTGTTGATCATGTAACAATTTAGGTTGTAAAAAGGTTGTGAGAACATTGTTTTGAAAATATTCACCTTCTTTTTCCTGTAAGTGTGGGTGCAGCCATTTGTAACTTTTTAAAAAAATGTCAAATGTGAAATTTGTGAGAATGGTTCCTGTTTGTTGGGTGATATATTTGTATGAGCTCTGCAATTCACGTCAGGTCACATTTATTTATATAGCACTTTATAAATAAGACTTCTTTAATAGCTTTACAGTATTAAACATACTAAACCATGTCACTTTCTATTAGATTTTTCTGAAAAAGTTTATATATATATATATGCATAGGGGGTTTTCAACCTCTAAGCGGTCAATCAATTATTACTGGATTACAAAATGATTTTTGTGAAAAAGAAAAGAAAAGAAAACTGTTCCAAATTCAGCCAAAGCTAAAGTTAAAAAAGGTGAAGTTCAGCTAAATGTTTCATTGTTCCACCCACATTAAAATGAAGTAGGGCTGTCAGTCGATTACAATTTTTAATCTAATTAATTATAGGGTGCTGTGATTAATTAATCTAATTAATCACAAACTTAATTTGCCTGTGAAAATAACCTCAAAACATAATTGAAAGCTATTATTGTGTTAAATGTTTTGACTACAATGGCCTAGCATAAAGTATGGAACATAAAATACGATGATTTGAGAAACATCTCAATATTTTTGTTCATGCAATATAAGTCACTGGTAACCAAACCAACTTGGTTACCAACAAAATACCTTCTTTTATGTTGTGTAAAAGAAAGTAAGTCATTCAGGTTTGAAATAACATGAGGGTGAGTAAATGATTACAGAATTTATGTATTTATTTATTTATTTTTGGTGAACTATTGTTTTGATGATTTAATTTATTTATCATTTTGATAAATTAAATGATATGCCAAAAAAAGTAACTAAAACTGCTAGCAGGTGGCGGTAAATGTCTTTATGAGTCGATTTCTTTCAAATGGCTGATTCATTCAGGAATGAAGTAAATGGCTCACTTTATGAATGGGCCTTTGAATCACTGGTTCACATGATTCCTTCAAAACGCAGATTCATTCAGAAACTGAAAACCGCTGTTGTTGCAAACAGAAGCACAACAGATCTGTGGTGGCTTTATAGGTAATTTTTTAGTTGGCAAAATTAAATAAAAACACAATATTGTTTTAAAAATATAACACATTATTTACTATAAAATCACATTTGCACCTTATACAGTCTGTGATTTGCACTTGTGTTCTTCGTGACAAAAAACAGCTTTTGCTCTTACTGCTGATGTGATCGCTTATCACATGATATAAATATAAGACAAAAACTCATACAGTGGCATTTTTGCCCACAAATCTTGAATTTTAGGGCATTACTTCGTTTATGTGGTTCTTGTATGCATCATAAACAGTCAACTATATGAAATGTAAGATGATGTACAGGTCTGGGGGTGGGGCCAGTGCATTAACCGCGTTATTTTTCATAACTAATTAAGTAAATGCGTTAAACTGACAGCCATAAAATGAAGTAAAATTAGAGGACTTGTAAATTATTAATATATAAGACTAGCTACATCAATGATTATTTGAATGACTTTACAATGTAAACATCATAACAAAGCATGTAAATACATTAATACTGTATGCATGGTTTTATAAGCCAGGCTTAAAATGCAAAACCATTTGTACAAAATATGTAAATGGTGTTCCTACTTCACCTCTCCATTCTCTCTATAATAGGTAAAGACCCTTGATTTAGAGAGCTCACTATCACTATCTGTGCTGAAATATTTTAGCATTTAACATTTCTCATTAAATTCTCACAAGATCAAATTTTGGCAGATGGTGCACAGAGGATCCATACAAAAATCAGACCCAGCACTGATCTGGTCTAGCACCTTGGAGACCTAGACATGAAATAAAGAGTATTCAGTGCCTATAACCAATTATATGCACCATGTACAGTCAGTATCTAAATAGACACTGTATAAATAGACAATTTCTGTTACAACTGAATCACAGTGCAAATGCAGTTATCCTTGTAATAGAATACCAGTATGTGCACTGCAGGGCTGTAGCAGAAGATCCTGCATAAGATTTCTTCCATAAGTGTCTTGTTTTCCTTATTTCAGCCTCTATAATCAGTTATCATCAACACCTACACAAATCCATGCCAGTGCCTTTAAGCTTTGACCTTGCTGAGTAATCTTGAGAGAAATGCATGAGAAAAATCATATATTGCTGCATTTTTATGTCTTGGATGGACCATGAGCCTCCTCATTTTTTCCCCAAAAATCACTGTGTATTGCAAATACACATATGTACTGTATACATGGTATGTGAAGGACAGTATGAAATATAAATGGTAGCTAAACATTTTGTATGGACAGATGTGGATTAGTGTTCATCTTTGCCTCATGCAGGAGATTAAAGATTATTCACCGCTAACAGGGTTTATCTTTCTCTGTAATTCTGATTACAGCAAAAAGAGGAGAACGAGAGAGAAAGAGAAAGTGAGAGCGAGAGAGAAAGAGATATGAAGATGTTACAGTTTTTTTCGATTGCTAAACGACAGTGAGCACAACTGGAGCAACATGTGCAAAACTACAGTCTGCACTAGCAACAGTCACCTGAGCTAAACAGTTCACATCACCTGCAAAACTCATTCCAAGCAACACAACTCTTAACACATGGCTCAAAACAGGCTCAGTCCAGCCAAACACTACACACAACCCTCACTGAGACAACACACACTGTCACTCAGAACACACTGAGAGGAAAAACACTAGCATCAAACACCAATACAGAAAACACTCACTTTTCATCTTTTCAGTTTGAACAATTTTAGTGACTTCATACAAAGTAATATTTTCTTCAAAGAAAAGAGTGACATTCTATCACATGATTTATTTACATGTTTAGAACATAACAATCCTTTAAGGTAAATGAAAATGTGCAGTTTGCTTCAATAATCTGTAGTAATTTACGGAATTACAGTAATGAGAAAAAAAAGGTAGAAACTAAAAGTACATACTGTAATTCGAACAAATAATTGAGGGGCTAATCCTGACTTTTGCAATCAGCAGTGTTTGAAATCTATTCTGTTTTGAATGTGTGCTTCACAGTTTTGACAGCAGTGTGTTAGCATTTGAACAAAGTGCTGTAAATCCACAGTGTTGTGCAGGTTGTGGTTAAAGTCATGGGATTAGTGTGTAGAGTTTTGAAAACGTATTCGGTTACTAACGTAACCTCGGTTCTCTCTAGAAGAGGGAACGAGTACTGCGTCTTAGCTAAGACGCTACGAGAAAAGTCTCTTTTCACGAAACACTGAAGCAAAAAATTATCCTTAATTTTGAATTATTGTAAAGCGCATTTGCAGCAGCACACAGCCATAGGCGAGACGGCTCGCTCGCTCATTGGCTGCTCTGCGGCAACTGCACAAGCCTATCGAGTGCAGGCTGATGCAACATCAGACCAATGAGGGCGCTCGCGCCCTCCATGCCACTTCTCGCCGAAACGGGTGTGGCCTAGCCCTATAAAGGGAGCTCGAAAAGGCTGACTCACCTGATTTATTTCATCGCCGAAGCGAACCAGAGTGAATCGTACGCACGGCAGAGAACGAAGTACTCGTTCCCTTTTCTAGAGAGAACCGATGTTACATTAGTAACCGACTACGTTCTCTTACGAGAGTTCTCTCATACTGCATCTTAGCTAAGACGCTACGGGAACCCCATGTAAAGCGCCGTGCGCGCAGGGATCACACACCAATAAACCTGGAAGCGACGCCCAGGACTTACAGTGCACAATCAACAGAGGGACTCACAGAGAGTCGTATAACAGGGGGGGGGGGGGGTGGGGGGACCCTCCGTCCCATATCTAGCAGCGTCCGTAGACGCGGCGATATGACATCACATAATCAAGGCAAGGCCTGACCAATGTGGTAATGTGGGTCTTATGCAATACTGCCCATATAACAGTCGGCAGCGCATAGCGCTTGCGATCTCAGAGTTCCAATCAGGACCCTGATTCAACTATACCGACAGCAGCTTTGCTTGCAGGGCGGGAACCTCCAGGTTATTGAACCTGATAAATGTAGATGGCGAGGCCCATCCTGCCGCCATACATATATCCTGTAAGGAGATCCCACTAGACCACGCCCACGACGAGGCGACGCCTCTTGTGGAGTGTGCTCTGACGCCCAGTGGGCACTGAAGGCCCCTGGAAGCGTAAGCTAACACTATGGCGTCAACTATCCATCTGGATAGGCTCTGTCTCGAAACAGCCATTCCCTTGGAACGTCCACTGAACGAGACAAACAGCTGCTCGGTCTGTCTGAAGACAGCGGAGCGAGACACATAAGCTCTTAAAGCCCTAACGGGGCAAAGAAGACTCAAGTCTCCATCCTCTCCTGACACCGACAGGGCAGACAGGGAAATAACCTGAGCCCGAAACGGTGTGTTGTGGGATTTCGGCACATAACCGTGCCTAAGTTTGAGTATGACCCTTGAGTCATTAGGCCCAAACTCCAAACACGTCGGGCTCACCGAGAGCGCGTGCAGGTCACCCACACGCTTCACTGAAGCGAGAGCCAACAAGAACACCGTCTTGAATGACAGATGTTTGAGGCTAATCTTTCGGATAGGCTCGAAAGGGGAACCTTTCATGGCCTCCAAAACCGTCGAGAGGTCCCATACAGGGACTGACGGAGGTCTGGGAGGATTCAGCCTCCTAGCTCCTCTAAGGAAGCGGATGACCAAATCGTTCCTTCCTATTGACTGACCGAGCGTTGTCTCAGAAAACGCTGCGATAGCCGCCACATAAACTTTGAGCGTGGAGGGGGCTCTTCCCTTATCCAACAGCTCCTGTAGGAAGGAGAGAACCTCCGTCACCTCACAACTAAGGGGTGAACGTCCCCGAGCTGTGCACCAGCTGGAGAATACTGACCACTTTGAGGCATACAGCCGTCGAGTCGACGGAGCTCTAGCCTGAGTGATGGTATTTAGCACTCCCACTGAGAGATCAGCGGGTAACCATTGAGCGCCCACACATGGAGGGACCACAACTCCGGTTGAGGGTGCCAAATCGAGCCCCTGGCCTGCGAGAGGAGGTCCCTCCTCAACGGCACTGGCCACGGGGCAGTGTCTGCTAACTGCATCAAATCTGGAAACCATGGTTGGTTCTTCCAAAGTGGTGCTACAAGCAGCACTGAGCATCTCGTTTCCCTCACCCGTTCTATCACCTGCGGAAGGAGGGAGACGGGGGGAAAAGCATAGAGCGGGCAGCACGGCCACCTCTGTGACAGCGCGCTTTCGTTCTTGGAAAAGAACGCGGGGCAGTGAGCGTTTTCGTGGGACGCGAAGAGGTCCACTTCCGCCCTGCCAAATCTCTCCCACAACAGCTGGACTGTCTGTGGGTGTAGAGACCATTCGCCCGTGGGAATGTTGTTTCTGGACAGTCTGTCTGGACCCAGATTCTGTAGCCCAGGCACATGAACTGCTCTCAGCGAGCGCAAGTTGTGCTGAGCCCAAACCAGGAGGCGTTCTGCCAACCTGTACAGGTTTCGGGACCTGAGACCGTCCTGGCGATTTATATAGGACACCACAGACATGTTGTCCGAACGGACTAAGACGTGGTGGCCCTTGATTCGGGGACATAAGCGCGTCAGTGCGTTCTCTACTGCCAGCATTTCCAGACAGTTGATATGTTGGAGCTTTTCCCGTTCTGACCACAGGCCAAAGAACGGTCTGCCCTCGAGCAGCGCTCCCCATCCCGAAGTGGAGGCGTCTGTCGACACCATTTTCACTTTCGAGGAAGTCCCCAGGCTTACACCTGATTGGTACCAGTCGTTCGCTGTCCAGGGTTTCAGGGCTGTAACACAGCTCTGATTGACCTTGAGACGCAACTGACCGGATATCCATGCTCCGCGCGGTACCCGCGCTTTCAGCCAGAACTGCAAGGGGCGCATGCGGAGCAGGCCCAACTGAAGAACTGGAGATGCTGAGGCCATGAGACCTAGCATCTTCTGAAATTCTCTGAGCGAGAAGGTCGCGCCGCAGCGGAGAGAGCTCGCTGCGCGCTGAATGCCCAACGTGCGCTGTGGCGACAGCCACGCCGTCATGGAGCGTGAGTCCAGAGCTATACCCAAAAACAGTATCGTCCGACTGGGGTTCAGCGAACTTTTCGTCCAGTTGACACTGAGACCGAGTTTCTCGAGGTGATCGAGTAAAATGGCCCCGTGTTCCACGAGCTCTGATCGTGATTGAGCCAGAATCAGCCAGTCGTCCAAATAGTTCAGCACTCGCATGCCTCTGAGTCTGAGAGGAGCGAGCGCTGCGTCCATGCACCTCGTAAACGTACAGGGAGCCGTGGACAAGCCGAACGGCAGGACTGTATACTGGTATGTCTGGCCCTCGAAGGCGAATCTCAAGTATAGCCTGTGACGTGACGCTATCTGTATTTGAAAATACGTGTCCTTCAGATCCATTGACATGAACCAGTCTCCTCTGCGAATGTGCGCGAGGAGTTTCCTGGTCGTAAGCATTTTGAAACTGTGTTTCACCAATGCCTTTTTCAGCTGTCTTAGATCCAGTATGGGCCTGAGACCCCCGTCTTTCTTGGGCACTAGAAAGTATCTGCTGTACAGCCCCCCTTCGCTTTGAGCTTGAGATACAGGCTCCACAGCCCCTTTGCTCAACAGTTTTGATATTTCGGCCCGAAGTAGGTGTGCTACTTCTGTTTTGACCGTAGTTTGGACGCGCGCTAAAAAGCGCGGAGGGCGTCGAAAAAACTGTAGCGAGTAGCCTCTCTTTATAATGTCTAACATCCAATCCGAAACCCCTAGAAGCGCTGACCATGCATCTGCATGAATGGCTAAGGGTTGGATGCGAAGCGCGCTCTGTTGGCTGGGCAATGGCGGCGCTTCGTGTGCTGTATCATGGGCAGAGCACACGTGCACGGGTTTCGTTTTTACAGAAACCACACGCCGTGTGTGACATAGTGTTTGTGGGCACTGAGGAGTGGGCACGTTTACTATGTAGTGCGCGCGATCGATCTGAGTCGATCTTATGGGCGCGAGCCCTGTGTGAAGGGCTGTGCTTATATGCGGAGATGGGCACTGAGCAGTGGGCATCGTCACTACATTTATAGCACCATCGGCCGTGGCCGGGACACCAGAAATTACACTCTTTTCTTACACGTTGAACATTACACGTTGGGCATTCAGCGCGCAGCGAGCTCTCTCCGCTGCGGCGCGACGGACTAAGACGTGGTGGCCCTTGATTCGGGGACATAAGCGCGTCAGTGCGTTCTCTACTGCCAGCATTTCCAGACAGTTGATATGTTGGAGCTTTTCCCGTTCTGACCACAGGCCAAAGAACGGTCTGCCCTCGAGCAGCGCTCCCCATCCCGAAGTGGAGGCGTCTGTCGACACCATTTTCACTTTCGAGGAAGTCCCCAGGCTTACACCTGATTGGTACCAGTCGTTCGCTGTCCAGGGTTTCAGGGCTGTAACACATCTCTGATTGACCTTGAGACGCAACTGACCGGATATCCATGCTCCGCGCGGTACCCGCGCTTTCAGCCAGAACTGCAAGGGGCGCATGCGGAGCAGGCCCAACTGAAGAACTGGAGATGCTGAGGCCATGAGACCTAGCATCTTCTGAAATTCTCTGAGCGAGAAGGTCGCGCCGCAGCGGAGAGAGCTCGCTGCGCGCTGAATGCCCAACGTGCGCTGTGGCGACAGCCACGCCGTCATGGAGCGTGAGTCCAGAGCTATACCCAAAAACAGTATCGTCCGACTGGGGTTCAGCGAACTTTTCGTCCAGTTGACACTGAGACCGAGTTTCTCGAGGTGATCGAGTAAAATGGCCCCGTGTTCCACGAGCTCTGATCGTGATTGAGCCAGAATCAGCCAGTCGTCCAAATAGTTCAGCACTCGCATGCCTCTGAGTCTGAGAGGAGCGAGCGCTGCGTCCATGCACCTCGTAAACGTACGAGGAGCCGTGGACAAGCCGAACGGCAGGACTGTATACTGGTATGTCTGGCCCTCGAAGGCGAATCTCAAGTATCGCCTGTGACGTGACGCTATCTGTATTTGAAAATACGTGTCCTTCAGATCCATTGACATGAACCAGTCTCCTCTGCGAATGTGCGCGAGGAGTTTCCTGGTCGTAAGCATTTTGAAACTGTGTTTCACCAATGCCTTTTTCAGCTGTCTTAGATCCAGTATGGGCCTGAGACCCCCGTCTTTCTTGGGCACTAGAAAGTATCTGCTGTACAGCCCCCCTTCGCTTTGAGCTTGAGATACAGGCTCCACAGCCCCTTTGCTCAACAGTTTTGATATTTCGGCCCGAAGTAGGTGTGCTACTTCTGTTTTGACCGTAGTTTGGACGCGCGCTAAAAAGCGCGGAGGGCGTCGAAAAAACTGTAGCGAGTAGCCTCTCTTTATAATGTCTAACATCCAATCCGAAACCCCTAGAAGCGCTGACCATGCATCTGCATGAATGGCTAAGGGTTGGATGCGAAGCGCGCTCTGTTGGCTGGGCAATGGCGGCGCTTCGTGTGCTGTATCATGGGCAGAGCACACGTGCACGGGTTTCGTTTTTACAGAAACCACACGCCGTGTGTGACATAGTGTTTGTGGGCACTGAGGAGTGGGCACGTTTACTATGTAGTGCGCGCGATCGATCTGAGTCGATCTTATGGGCGCGAGCCCTGTGTGAAGGGCTGTGCTTATATGCGGAGATGGGCACTGAGCAGTGGGCATCGTCACTACATTTATAGCACCATCGGCCGTGGCCGGGACACCAGAAATTACACTCTTTTCGGGAAATATCTGGGTAGCCGTGATAACGGCTTTTGTGTGCAGGCAAGCGGGCAACTGACTTCGGGGCTTCCGGCCTCACCTTAATCCTCTGCCGTGTTTCCCGCGGCGCGGGGCGACGGCTGGTAGAGCGAGAACGGGGTCTCGAGCTGCGTTGCTGACGCTGTTTTTGATGAAGCAGCAGGAGGCGGGGGGCGTGGCTGAGAGCTTTGCGGGGCCGGTTTTGCACGACTCGCTGCAGAACCGGAGCGCTTTGGCAAGAAGTGCTTGAAAGCTTGCGACGCTTTCTGGTCCTCGACGAATCTCTCAACAAACTGGTTGACAGATGATCTGCCATGTCTGATAGCGTCAGCCATAGATGTCTCTCAGCCACAGTAGCGGAAGCCATAACCCGTCCCATGGCCTGTGCAGCGGACTTAGTAGCGCGGAGAGAGAGATCCGAAGCACTCCTCAAATCCGCGAGACAGATAGCTTCAGGTCCCATCTCATCCAGCTTCCGGAGGATATCACCCTGGAAAATCTGCAGCGTGGCCATGGTGTGTAACGCAGACGCAGCCTGCCCAGCAGCAGAAAAGATCCGCGCGAGCAGAGATGACGTCATGCGGCAGGCTTTCGATGGCAACGCCGCTTTCGTCTGCCGTCCAGCAGAAGGTGCGTCGCTATAGCCTGTTCCACCGGCGGAAGTGACTGGTAGCCTCTGTTTTTAGCATCATCCAGTGTGGAGAATGCTGGCGAAATAGACGAACGAGTTCGCGCCGAGTATGGAGCATTCCAAGCTTTCGCCACTTCTTCATGAAGCTCAGGAAGAAACAGGGTGGGCTTTGAGCTAGGTGAAGTACGCTCATCCGGAAGAAAGCTACCATCCAGCCGGGAACGAGAGGGGGGTGCTGGTGCAGACCACTCGAGGCCGAGGCTTGCCGCGGCCAGCATGAGCACTCGCATCAGCTCCTTCTCGATATCAGCCCGTCTGCTGGGCTTCTGAGCAGAAGGCGCGAGATCCCCGGAGCTCGCCCAACCCTCACCGCACAAGGGCATCTTTAAAAAGACGCAGCTCTTTTACGAGTGTGTGTCGCAGGGCGAACACACACGAGGATACAAAAAAGGATATAGGCGCCGGAACGCGCAGCAGGAACGGCAGTGGAAGGCGGCGTAGGCCAGCGGCTTCAGGAATGGCTCGTCCCGCTGAGATGCTATCGACGGTGCTTGCTTCCTCTCGTGATCCAGCGATGCGTGAGCTTCGCTGAAGAGATAAAAAAATCAGGTGAGTCAGCCTTTTTGAGCTCCCTTTATAGGGCTAGGCCACACCCGTTTCGGTGGGAAGTGGCATGGAGGGCGCGAGCGCCCTCATTGGTCTGATGTTGCATCAGCCTGCGCTCGATAGGCTTGTGCAGTTGCCGCAGAGCAGCCAATGAGCGAGCGAGCCGTCTCGCCTATGGCTGTGTGCTGCTGCAAATGCGCTTTACAATAATTCAAAATTAAAGATAATTTTTTGCTTCAGTGTTTCGTGAAAAGAGACTTTTCCCGTAGCGTCTTAGCTAAGACGCAGTACGAGAGAACTCTCGTAAGAGAACTGTGTTCAAGCAATGAAAAATGAACTAGAGTTTGGTCCACATGAACTGCTGCTGTGCAGACTGTAGTTAGAGTTTTGCACATGTGACTCCAGTTGTGCCCACTGTCGTTTAGCAATTGAAAAAAACTGTAAAAGATGTGCGCATGTAAGTGGAGGAAGTGACACTTAAAAATAAAAGTGCCAATTAAAACTAGCAAAAGAAAGTTTGTCAAGACAGTAATGATGTTGAGTTATAAAAAAAAGTATGGAAGTTGAAAAAAAGTTGAAAAATCCTTGAAGTGTGAAGTTTATATAGGTCTTTGACAACAGAAGGTCTGTGCCACGTTTGTTAGCTCTTTTCAGTGGTAGTATTTAGGATTTTTGAGATCTTGAGATCAGCTCTTGAAGGACTGAACATGACTTTACACATTTACCTTTCTCCAACAACACAGAAACCAATGAACTGATTTAAAAGACATCTGATACAACAGATCAGTACAAAGTGTACATGAAGCAAGCAGTATAGGAGTTTTTTTTACTTAGCATGCAACATGGAGAATACAACCATGAAATAACCAGTGGCATCTTTGGACTTTTCCAGGCAACAGGATATTGGTCTGTCCACATTTAAAGTGAAAATGGTCCAATAACAGAAAATCAGAACATAATTGATGTTTAATATACAGTTATGTGGAGCAGTTTTTTAGCCAATGATATTTCAAGGTGAGTGTGGCTACCAAAGATGAATGGAATGCAGTTTGTTGGGGTCTCAGCAAAGATTTACACACTTGAACTTTATTGTTTTTCTCACAAAAAATGATCACAACTGTTCTGACATTGATTAGATAATAAGAAATGTTTCTTGAGCAGCAAATCAGTATATCAGAATGATTTCCGAATGATCATGTGACACTGAAGACGGGAGGAATGATGCTGAAAATACAGATTTGCATTCAGAAATTTAAAAAAATTGAAATAGAAAATAGACAAGAGTTATTTTAATTGTAATAATATTTCAAAATATTACTGTACTTTTTTTTAAACAACTAAAAGCAGCATTGCTGTATTATAATGTCTAATAAACTAGTAACAAGATTGGCTGTTAACAACTAAAGAAAGATAATGTATCTAACTTGTTTTATGACATGACAAAGCGATATAATGTGTGTGTATCCACTTAACCATATTATTTGGGTACAAATTTGTACAAAAACCCAAATCCTGACAAAATCAATCCATTTGGAGACGTCCCAATAAACACAATATAAGTCTATGTAATGTCCCCATTCAAATAGTTAAGTAAACGTGTGTGTGTGTGTGTGGGTGTGTGTGTGTGTGTGTGTGTGTAAGGGGTACGTGTATAGTGGTTGAGGGGGGTGCTGGTGGTAGAAGAGCTTGGCTGCATTTGTGGTCGATAACGAACGTTTAATGCAAGTCTGGAAAACTGAATACGGTCACCATCTGCTCTATACCCGACTGTGTTCTGAGAATGAATCAACAGCCAAGCATACTTACTGAAGACAGAGAGAGATGGAAAGACAGTGAATGTGTGTGTGTGTGTGTGTGTGTGTGTGTGTGTGTGTGTGTGCGTGTGCGTGTGTGTGTGTGTGTGTGTGTGTGTGCATGTGTGAGGAAAAGAGAAAAAGAATGAGGAAGAGAGAGAGAAATTTGCTCAGAGACGAGCGATCCATCACGTATGTTTAGAGAAAGAACAGACACAGATGAAGGTGAGCACAAGTAGGACGGTCAGACATCTCACATTCAGAGGTGTCACAACAAAACACACACACACACACACACAGCCCTGGGGTAGAAAGCACAACACATGTGACTCACAGATGTAAGGTAAGGTAACCACGCAGATCAAGATAAAGTGTGTGAATTCTTGCAATGAAAAAAAACTTGACTGGAATTGAAAAAAAAAACATATTTTCTTTAAATTTTTAGAAAGACAGTTCTATTTCAGTCTAAAATATGATTTTATTTGATTTTGTGAGTACTAATTGATTTATTTATATCACAAATTTTGCCTTTATTTTTATGGGACAGAAGAGTGCAGTCAGGGAAGTTAGGTTGAGAGAGGAGGAAAGAGATTGGGACACCATTCACTTTCATTGTATGGAAAAGAGCAGCTTGAACATGCTGCTAAATAGCTCCTATTGTGTTCTTCTGAAGAAAGTAAGTCACAAATGTTTGGAATGAAATAAGTGAGAAAATGATGTGAAGACAGACAGAAAACACAGAATATGATGTTAAACGATTTCCAGTAAAATAATGGCAGCTGTGGTTTCCAGAACTTTACCATAGAAATACACTAGCAACATTTTATGTTATATGCTTTAACTTATATGTTTAACTTAAATTTACAGTAAAACAAAAACATATATATTTTCAGTAACTGATAATGTTAATATACCAACCTACTGATGTAATACATTTTGTTTTGTACTCGTATATACTGACAGCCACCATAAAACACAGGAAATAATAAGAAAGCTCATCACAAGCCAAGGTAAATGCTAATGTATAGAAGGTGCATACAGCCAGGCACACAAATATAACACACCATCATAGTAACAAACATGACACTAAAATAATGCTCTAAACATTAATTTAACAACATAAAGTAAGTCACATAAAGCCCTAATGCACATAACTAATAACAAAAAAACTAAGAAACATAAACCCATTAAATGTGAGGTGTCACACAGAATCAGTGGAATTTAAATTTTCAGTTTTTCACTTGTTCTTTTACCGTTAAAATAAAAGCACACATCAACAGTAAATAAACACAGTTATGCTGGTACACTGCTTAGACACACTTCACCACCAGCAGGTTGTGATTAAATTCACCATTGCTCATGATCCCTGGCTAAATTTTTGCAATTTTCATTTTAGAGAGATTTAATATGGATCATGATTTGGGTGAGCACAACAACCCCCCCTCACCCACCACCCCCCACCCCCAATCAACAATCTCCAGCACAGGAGAGTGAGTGCTTAAGACCAGAGACAGAGAGAGACTCCTGTAAGAGACTAAACAGCTGGTCACCATTACAGTTATTGGTGTTAATCTGAGTCTGTGTGACCTGATATCAGTCATAATCACTCACAAACACACATTAAATATGAACACACAAATCAGTGGCTATGATACTTCACAGGGGAGGGAAGAGGCCACCCATGACCCAGAGAGGAACTATCTTGCTTGGGGAGGGGAAAGAGGCAGATGGGGGTCTGTGTCTCCTGTCTGAAAGAGATCGTCTGATCCAAATGGCTCATCATGATAACAGATGTACTTCGAGAGCTGATGTACCTTAATGTGTGTAGCTATGATATTTACATCATGTTACTGGTATTAACGAAATTAAACAACATTAATGACTGTAAAACCTGTAATATGCATTAGAAATGATTTATGGTCTAGTATTTATGTTTGTTATAACTTAATAATGTTTTAACTAAAAAGATCAAAATTACCATGGCAATCATTTAATGTCCTGCAGTGTTACATATTCTATTCAAAACTTTTTTTATAATTATACTACATGCTATCTTAATGAAAAGTACTTACAAAATTTTTTTTCATGGTTACTTTTGGAAACTGGCAAAAATGTTAAAAGATCATAATAATAATAATAATAATTCAATGGTGACCAATAAGATATACGGTTTTACAGATATATAGATATTATACGTACTAAAGAATAAAAAAAATAAATGATAAAAATGTACACAGTAAAAAAAAATACATAAATACAAATTTAGAGTTATAAAGATATAAAAATGTATAAAGATTATTATAGTACATTTTACAATAAAATACAAGTTCCGTTTTTATACTTCATAATTTCATGTTTAAATGTACAGTATGGGATTTTTGGCCACCAGGGGTCACTCAATCAAAATAATAACAAAAGACGTACTTTGATGATGTCGGGAAAGAGCGTGGGCTCATGGGAGTTGTTGTCATTGGAACACGTTCTCTGCCGCTCCCCACATTCTGCACTCATTCTAACTTAGTATTTTGACAATCACGTCTTTTCGAACGGAGAGATATATGAATTATGAGACCCCTATCAAATCAATATTCCATCTAGCTAGTAGTAATATATGTTAAAAAACACGGTCGCCTTTCGTTAATAATTATAATTACGTTTATACTATGATATCGAACAAGATAGTGAACTGCATTTGAAGCTACTTTATCCAGCTAGATATAGAACAAATGTGGATTTACATTATACTCTACATGAGAGCTAGTCCGTCTGCGTTTTACACAAGACATCTTTGTTTCACAAAATATACGGATAGATATAACGTTAGTTAGCTGAATGGATGCATACCTGTTTATTAGAATGCAAGCATCTCTCTGTAGTTTCAGCTTGTCACGAAGCTCTCTCTATCTTGGAAATGCAGCTCCAATATTTACCCGTGTCTTGTTGCTTCTCTTGTCCCAAAACCTTCTCAGGTCATTTATTTCACCCGTACGTTTGCGCTTCACAGAACGTGCAGGTAAAGCATAATCATGATCCATAACTAAGTTATTGATTGAGGTATAAATACTAATATAAACAATATAAATATAAAATATAATAGTCTCGATCAAGGCTAGCTACTACTTTTTCTTTTTCGTCTCTTCTTTGCTTCTGTTCACCTTTGTATTTGGCGGTTCCACCGGGTTCCGCAGGAAGTTAGATAAACTAGAGGGGTCAAAGGTTATACTGTATGACGCTATAGACGGGGGACAAAACGGAAATAAAGAAACGTGCCATGTCTTCTAATTAAACTATAATTTTCTCAGAATTTGAAAGTTTGTGGAAACTGTTGGGATAATGTAAGTACACAACTATAACATAGATATAGTGATTTATGCTATTTTTAAAGCAGAAAAATTACATATTGTGCCTTTAATTAAATGGGTTACTTGCTTTTTCTTTAAATTTTGTTGTGAAATTGTCTAGTAATTTCCTAGTGAAAGCCACAGTTTTCAGGATAGAAAAAACTTGGAGCTCTTGGATTTCTTGATTTTTGGACATGTTATTTGTCAATAACTTATATATCAAAGAAAAATGGTATTGTCTTTAGATCCCATCATTGCATGGTATCACCAAAGAAAGCCTTTGCATTGTCACACTTGCAAGAATGACACTATCTGCTGAAATAATGCTGATATATTAAAATCATCATTTCACATTTTTGCCAAAAATGAAAGTGCTCAAGCACAGAGAGGTCCAAAGACGGTGATGTTTTTTCATTTTCCTAAATCATCATTGAAACTGCATGACAAATGGCATAAAATGTTGCTTTAATGATAGCAGCAATCAAGCTACATGATCTGATAATCATGTTCTCCAGCATGATCTGAGAATCGTATAATATCACAAATATATTTATTTGAATCAGATTATTTCTTATTAATGTTATAGAAAGTCTGAATAATTGTTTTATTATTTATTTCCAGGTTTAAAGTTTTTACATTTTATTCCCAGTGTTGAATGTGGCCTCAGACATTTGGACCCACATGCAAAGAGCTAAATGAGATGAATGAAACAGAATGTTTCTGTGTTGGTGTGTGTGTGTGTGTGTGTGTAAGTGTAAGTGTAAGTGTGAGAGGGTTGGGAGGGAAATTGACCCCGCTCAGTCTGAGACAGTCTCGAGCTCTCAGCTGGATTACAGCAGCGCATTAGATTACAGACCACAGAAAACACTTAGCTCCAATGTAAATAATGACTTTTAGCACAGGCCCATACACAAATACACACACATGTGTGCTAATGCACACTAACACATACCAACAATCATCCAGTCATATAGATTATACACAAGTAATAATTGGATCTGGCACTGTCAGATGGTCATTTTTGAACTAAGATGGTAACTGAATAAGCAATGATTTTTGCACACACAGACACAAACAGAAATGCTGTCATTGTAAACCAGAGTCAAACAATCTGCCAGCTACTGAATAACACATTCAGACATGCTAAAATGACATGCATTTGTGTGTGTGTGTGTGTGTGTGAGCAGACTCTTTCTCCTTCAATTGAGGGGATTAATAGAGGGGGTGAGTATATCTCCCCCAATCCCCACGCACTCCATGCTGCCCTGTATGTGTGTGTGTGTGTTCTGTCTCACACTACCTTTTACTATCTCAGCCAGACTGCAATTTTTACTGATGGAGACATGGAGAGAGCATTGAGAAATATAACAAAATTGTGAGCATATACTTTTTATGTATTGTATGTATTGTCAGTTATTGATATTGCTGTGTGTGTTTATACTCTCTTACACACACACACACACACACACACACACACAATACAGTTTATATTACATACTCTTTATTTACATTTATGTTTAATAGTTTAGCCAATGTTTTTATCAGAATTGACTTTTCTAATTAGGACAATAGTAGCAATCAAAACAACAAAAGAGCAACTATATACTGTATGTGCTGTGACAAGTCCTGGTTAGTCTAACGCAGTACATGCAACATTTTATTTTTAATCATAAATATAATATAACATAAATACGTAGTGTTAGAGGGTTACGTTATTATTATTTTGTATAATATTTAAAAATAATTACATTTGTTAATAAATAGAAAGGGGCGGGGTTAGGTGTAGTTCATTCGTACAAATTCATATGAATTGTGCAACTCATAAAATACGTAAGATTTGGCAAAAATCGTATGAGTCTGTACGAGTGTGGTCGTACGAATTCGTACGAATAAGCCACCTCATAAAATATGTACGAATTGCCGTGAGATCGGGTTGATTACATTGGACAGATGTTTTTAGGTTAAATATATATTAGATGTTAGATATATTATATTATATAAATTTCTGTGAATTGATATACCCCAACAACAGGATCTCGACAACAATTACAAGATATTTTTTTAATTTTGCCCATTCATTCTGTATCATTTATAAGCTTGTTTCCATTAAAAAAAAAAAAAAAAAGGTCACAAAGGTCAAAATTTTTGGTCCCCATAATGTAGGGAATAACAGGACCACACGCACACACAATACTTATATACTATTTAGTTACATTAGTTAAATAAATAAACAGTATTCTAATATGTATTATGAATAATTCTAATAAATACATAAGGATAAAATGAATTTTCAGTTTAAAGCAATTAATCTGCATAAGGTCAATTTGAGTCAATTTGACTGAACATACACTTTAGATATTTTTCTTTTCTTTCAACGAGAACTATGTGACTTAATTATCAAAGATACAACTGTATATTTTTGAGAGCTGCATACAAGAATCCA
Source organism: Carassius carassius (assembly GCF_963082965.1). NCBI lineage: Eukaryota > Metazoa > Chordata > Actinopteri > Cypriniformes > Cyprinidae > Carassius > Carassius carassius. Next base: position 11,774,919 of record NC_081800.1, read on the forward strand.
TGCATGATGCTCAAATGTAATGTGCTCATGAATGGACAGACAATTTAGTCTCATTTTTAAGAGTCAGGTCTGATGGAATAGCTCCTTAAGGTAACTGCACATATTCACGTTTTACAGCATAGCTGATGTTTAGCTCCCATTAACCACCGATCAGACCCTTGAGAATTAAACCAACCCCTTCACTGCTTCAAACTACTGTCTTGTTCTGTTTTAACCCTCTCCAAGCATGTAAGTGCTGCTTTACATCTGCAAACATGATTAAATCAGACAATCTACTGTGTTAAATCCTCTTACAGCTCCATATTACATATCTGCCCAACAAAAGAGACTCAATCAGAACAATCTAAACCCGCTCTCTGGCCCGGATTATCTGATCCCATTGTCATGATTAAAATGAAATGATGGAAAATCCCATGTTCTGAATATAAGAGATATCAGGAGGGGTGGAGGAACGCAAATGTATCTGCCCTAAGTCTTTGATACAGATCAGCTAGTGTTTGCTGTTATGTGATAATAATACATGAGCCAGAGATGATTGGTTGACAGGGACAGAGTATCAACCATTGGCTGGAAAGCTTCAGAATGTGCATGTGGAAATCTGTTAATGTGAATGTTATTGGCTGTTCATTTTTAAAGGACAGTTGTCCAGGAACAACTTAAGGCTGTTGTGTAAGGATTAACATACATTTAGATACATTTAAACAGATAGAGAATATATCTTGAATTAAAGGAATAGTTTACCCAAAATTTCAAATTGCCTGAACATTTACTCAACCTCAAGCCATCAAAGGTGTATTGAAGGTGAGTTTATTTCTTTTTTAAAGAACAGATTTAGAGAAATTTAGCATTACATCACTTCCTTACAAATGGATCTTCTGGAGTGAATGGGTGCCGTTTGAATGAGAGTCCAAACAGCTGATAAAAACATCACAATAATCCATACCATGACACCAGTCAATCAATGAATGTCTTGTAATGCAAAAAGCTGTGTGTCTGCAGGAAACAAATCCATCATTTTAATTTTAAACAGTCACTTCTACATTTCTCCAAATCTGTACAGATAAATAAACTAACTAATCTACATATTGAATGTCCTCAGGGTGAGAAAATCTTCTAAAAATCTAGCTATTCCTTTTAAAATAATGATTATTTTAGATTTTTTTTTAAAACAAACCTCAGTAAATTTTAAGTTATAAGTTTAACTTAAAATGTGAATTTTCATTAGCAAAAATAAATTTGACACAAAGTGATATGTATTTCATTCTATAACAAATATATTTCAATATTTAATACACTGTAAAAAGGTTTTTCGTAAAAGTGAAAGCTGTAAATAAAACAGTGAATGTGTTTATTTTACATTCAATACTTGCCGTTTCTATGTACTAATTTAAGAAATTTGCTTGTAGTCACTGAGTGGAAATTGTTTTCCAGTAATCCAACCATTTTTTTTTTTCATTCCAAATTTTTTGAATTTTTCAATTTTCAATAATGGCTTTACAACATCCTATTGAGTTGAGATACAGAACGTGAGTGTTTGTATGTGTGTGTTTCTGCCAGTTCTCCTGTAGTCTCTGCAGGGTGTGGGGATTATCTGAGGAAGTGCAGGGGAGTGGCAGTAATGAAAAGACCTCCTTGAAAGCGTATGGACATACACACAAACACACACACACACACACACACATACACAAAAGACAGGCTCAGGAAGCAGTGTTCATTCGTGCTATACATTATAACCAAACACATCAATATCCTCACATAAAGAAGTAAAACTGAATGCTGAGTTCAGAAAAGTCACTTACAACAACCTCCGCCATTTTTGACTACATTATTATTTAAGATAACACACACACACACACACACACACACACAAACACACACTGTTTATCAAGACTTTTAGGGCAATGTGTTATTTCATGCCAAATCTGAGAGCAATTCTACCCAGTATCAGTTTCTGTGTTGTTCTGTCCTGTTCCTCCTCAAAGTCATCTGGGCCATTATCCTTCCAGAGTAATTAAGAGGGAGAATTTTACCTCAGATACACCCCCTCATGGATCGGCCCCTCTCAGAATGATTGATGGAGGGCTGTCACATCAACCTGAGCAGCAGAGGGGTGCAGGACCGGCCATAACACACCTCTAATCACATAAAACCAAACACTTGTCGTTACACACTCTAATTGTCAAAAAGGCAGATGGCAGGGCTGAGTAATATCAGCAACTTAAATGATGGGGTCAGCACTCTAAACATGCTTACACCTCGAGCCTGCAGATTCAAAACAAGTGGGCTGTTGTGTTGTAATGTAAAGACACAAAAACAAAAAACAAAAAAACAATAAAGAGCAAGAGAAAAAAACACTATACATTACTCTCTTTCAGTGGTACTGCGTGTGTGAATAAGTATCTTGAATATTAGTATTAGTGGAAGTGGCTTTAGGGCACATCTCTTCTCTCACTATTCAACTCTAAAGCTTCAACCTCAGGGGCAGAAGAACTGAAAGACAACTGGATTCCTTTAATATTAAAGCAAGTTAAGTTAAGGCCTTCTGCCACCTTCCATATCCTGGAGAAAACCAAGTCAGAAAGAAATTACATAAATCAAATCCATTTTCATTATTACAATATTTCAGAGGCATTATCCCTCAGACAAAATGCAGTAAAACCCCATTTATTCTTTTTAATCCTTCAAAGAGTGGCTGATAGTACCTGATACTGACTGGGATTGCATGGGATAAGAGTGTGAATGACATCAACCAGTCTGAAAGGCTGGAATCATGTCAGTGGATCCCCTTATTAAAAGTTATTACAATTATTAAAATCAGCCTGTGTGTGCGTCTATATATCATAAATTTATCTTTCTTTTATCTATCCATCTATCTTTCTTTTGTTTCTATCTATCTTGTACCTTTTTTATATTTTGTATCTATCTATATCATACCTTTTTTTATCTATCTATCTATCTATCTATCTATCTATCTATCTATCTATCTATCTATCTATCTATCTATCTATCTATCTATCTATCTATCTATCTATCTATCTATCTATCTATCTATCTATCCATCCATCTATCTATCTATCTATCTATCTATCTATCTATCTATCTATCTATCTGTCTGTCTGTCTGTCTGTCTGTCTGTCTTTCCGTCCGTCCGTCCGTCCGTCCGTCCATCTATCAAAAGAGATCAGTAATCAGAGTTCCGAATTCTTCAAAAGTGAGGGGTAATTAGCAGAACATAAAAGCGGTTTAAAAAGAGAAAAGTGGCACAGGCACATGAGTGTTAGTGATTGACTGGGCTTTAAGTGGGAGTCCCCTGGAGTGAAGCACTTTCCCGTGATAAAGATCCTGAACTGCAGAACCAGCCATAAGCAGATTAGTACAATGGGATGAGGAGGCTTTGAGAGTCTTTAGCCCAATTCACTGCAGAAGAGATCGACTGCAGCTAGTCTAGATAAATCTCAACACCCCCCTAATTCCCTGCCTGCCTGCACTTAGCCCTTCAGGCCAAACATCCCTCTCGAACCCCGATTCCCTCATCTGGACCCGATACAGCATGGGCCATTTCCAGAAACCAATGACACACTAAGAATGAGTACATAACTTACTAGTGCTCAAGCTGGGTCTGTGCTACAAATGCTTTGTCCTGTTGTTTTATCACCCGGTGATGTAGGTAACAGGGGTGTGGGGTGAATTATAAACTCTGAATGGGACATTTTGGGGGGGTCACTAGGTCCTGTTAGACTCTACACAGCTCTTCTCTCATGTTAGGACATGTCGAGTGACAGTACATCACCTCCCAGTCTGCACTGTACAGCACAGGGGCCAGGGATTCAAATGACACAAAGAGTTATTCGGTTCGTAATGAAGCCACTTAATGAAACCATTGCCCTTGAAAGTTCTTCATCAATTTCAACCCTCCCTCCCTCGCTCTCTCTCTTTCTCTACCGCTCTCACTCCGTCTTGTCAGCACAGCCATGTGGCAGCTCTATATTAATTAAAGTCACTGTTTCCTGAAGTACTTAAGAGAGGTGCCCTCATTGATAATGAGCAGGTTCAAAAGAGTGCCATCCCTCCAAAATGACTGTTTAAACCAGCCTTATTAAGCAGAAAATTATGCCCAAATCAGCCTACAAGCTCCTCATTAAAAGCCACTGATCCTTGTCCGTGCACTTGTTCGTCTGATTTTAATTAGGAACGCATGAGTCTCACTGCCGTGCTAAATGCCATTAATCTTCCCTTTCATGCAGTCTCAGACGCCCAGGAATGCAGAGAGCCAGAGAGCCAGCCTCCTGTCTGCCTGCCAGCCTGAGGGAATGTGAGCGCCGGCTTGAGCTGGGGGCGGTGTATGAGTATGTCCAAGTTAGGAGGAGTTTCTTTCATCCGTGTGAAGACCCAAACACATTTCACAACACTTAATAAATTCAATATTCAAGTGCATTAAGCAAAAGTATGTCATAAACTGTACAAAAAAAGAAACGCTCAATATGAAGCTACTCGAGTATCAATGAAAAACATTTGCTATTTTTGGATTAGAGGTTACATTAAAGGAATATTCAAATTAAAAGATTGTTGACAGCATCTGTGGAATAATGTTGACAACAACCAAAATTTATTTAACTAGTTCTTTGTTTATCTTTAGAAGCAAAATCAGCATAAGATTAGGCACTGACAATGGACACAAATTGTCCCAATTAATGGAATACAATGCAAAACTTAATTTTACAAAAGCACTCACAGACACATCTGTTAAAACTTGTGTATTATTTGAGTAACAAAGTCGTGACTTTTACGGTTTTTAATAATGCAATTTGGTAAACTTTTTGTTTCATTTTACAGGCACATTCAAATTAATAATTATGTTAAGACTTGTGTGTTATTTGAATAGTAAAGTTGTGCTTGTCACTTTTACAGTTTTAAATTGTAGCATTTGGTAAAGTTATTGTAAAATATTGTAAAATTGAAGCTTAATTTTACAAATGCACTCACATTAATTTTTCTGTAAAAACTTGTGAATTAGAGACATAAATGTGTTGTTGCTTGTCCCTTTTACGGTTTTAAATAGTCAAATTTGATAAAAATATATTGTAAAATGATTGTTTGTGAATATTAAGAGTTAATATTATATTAAATATTAGTGATTAAAAACAGTGAATAAAAGAAATTTTTCACATTTCCTCCATAAAACACATTGCTTAAATCTTGTGGTTATACTTTTGAAGTATTTCAACATCTACAACGTATTCACTGTTAATGCCTCATCCAGATTTTGAAGTGAAGTGACGTACTCAGTTTGTGCTCTGCATATAACCCAAGTGCACACACAACAGTAAACACACACTGTGAACATTAGCAGATTAGAGGGCAGCCATTTTTTGCTGTGGCCCTCTGGGGAGCAGTTGGGGGGTTTGGTGCCTTGCTCAAGGGTCTCACTGCCGGGTCTCACTGATATTGAAGGTGGAGAGAGCGCTGGTGATTCACTCCCCTACCTGAGACTCAAACCCACAACCTTTGGGTTACTTGATCTACTATCCATTAGGCCACTACTGCTCCCCCCACCTCCCAACCTGAAATTATTTTAGTATTATTATTTTGCAATTAAACTTAATTTGAGCTGAAGCCTGCATACTCTTTTAAAAAGTTAAAACTATGATTTCTTCCTCTCAGAAAAAAACACAAGCACATAAACGTCCATGATGCATTATGATGTAATCTGCTGTGTTTATTAGCCGTTGCAGTGCATCAAACCTTTGCCTGCCTGCCTGCCTGTCAGAATTATGTGTGCATGGAAGATTATGGATGGCCAATTACATAGTTTCTGGCATTAATTAATGATGTTAACCATGTTCCCCTGCTCCTTACAAAACAGAGTCTCTCCTAGCTGCCTCTAGGAGGCAGACTGGGTGAATGTGTGTGTGTGTAGGCGTATTGTCTGCAGGGTTGCATTGAAATAAAATAATGTACAACATAATGTCCATATGTTAGGTAATGTCTTGTAATTCTATTACTACATCTTTAAAGATCAATTCATGTTTTTTCAAAGAGACCTTATTAGCGTGCACATGTCGGCAGTGTGCAAGCATGTCATGTGCTACAGTACCACAAATGCCTTGATTGTGTTTTCATGACTGTAATGGCCCTGACAGTGGAGGGAAAGTGTGGTTGAACTGGTGCATGTCTCTTTTTTCAGTGTTTCTATTCTCTTGCTGTCTCCCCAAATTTCCCCCACCAGTTTGGCGTCTGAGGGCCATTACAGAGATTAAGCTGAGGATGTGGACTGGCTGCCCTGTGTGTCAGCTCTCATACACTGACAAACTGGGAGACAACCACTTATTCTCTCTTCCTTTCGCTCTCGTTCTGTTACGCAGCTATTAAAGACACTGCAAGACTACATGCCTGAAGGCCTAGCAAAACTTTCTCTGTATTTTTATTTCAGTGATTCAGAAGTAACATTCTGGCTTCAGTACATGTTAAGCTCAATCTTCAATATCTGTTGCATAATGTTGATGGTTAGCACTAGTTAGGTAATAACATTACTTAATATAAACTAACAATAAAAGAATCTAAAGCATTTATTAATCACAATTAATGCATCATTTACTAATACATGATTAAATGATAATCCAAAGTTGTGTCTGTTAATATTATTTAATGGACCAATGATATTATACATAAATAGTTATTGTTACATTTTTAGTTACTGTTAACAAAAATGTTAAAATTACTGTAACAAATGTATTGCTCATTGTTAGTTAATGTTATTCAATACGTACCTAATAATGTACATTATTTTAAATGTTTATTACCACAAAAAAATAATTATCACCTGTCCCTCTTTTTCTCTTAAAAAATGCTAAAATATGGGTTAGTGAGGCATTTACAATGAAAGTGAATGAGGACAGTATTTGAATTATTTCAAAACAGAAATGTAAGGCTAATAATTTTAAACAAGTACTTACTTTAAGGTGTTTTTTCCTGATCCTGCTTTATTGACAGTTCTGCCACATGTACATCACATACATACAGAGAAATTAAATTGCTATACTCTCAGACACTTGGTGCATACAGTTAACACAACACTAAAAGTAGACATAGTACAAATAAATACAATTTAATATTCTGATTAGAGTAACGAATGGAGGGCTGGTCTGTCATGCCGCACTGTCCCTCACGTCAGCCTGAATCACATGGCTCCTCTGAACAAAATGACTTAGTTGGTCATTACATATGACAAACCGGGCCACAAGCAGGGGGGCTGCGATGATGTCATAGACCCACCAAAGGAGATCCCCTCTTAAACATGCATGTCTCCATCTGCATAAATGAAGAGACAGTACAAGATATTGAAAAAACGAATAATAAAACAGCACCAAAGGGACATAAAAACAAGCTTATTATCTATACTCTTTAAATCAGCCTGCGCTCACGCACACACAGGTCTATTGAGGGTCAACATGTACAGCCGTCCTGCTTTATACACTTATGTATTTCCTTCCAAACTACCTCTTCTGATTCCAGAGGCCTCTGACATTCTGCCTGAGTGCCTTCTAGTGTCTGTGTGTCTGCTGTACATAAACAAGCACCAGCCTGAACGCCGTTTCTAGCAGTCCGCCCCCATCTCCCCTTAGTTGCTCTCAGCTTGTCTGCATCACCGAAGCTCGCAGTCCCAAACATGTGTGTGCAGCTACTGCATATACGTATGTACATGAGCGAGGGCAGAGCTGTGATATGCTTCCTCAAGAGCTGACTCTCAGCAGTGCTGTCAGAAACACTCCAGCACTTAAGGGCATATGTTTTTCCCTCTCCTCAGCTGCCTGCAAAGAGCGACAAACGCACACAAACAGAAGCTCCCAGCGACGGTAATGAAATCACTCTGCAGTGAACCCACAGAAAAGAAGGTCAAATACTGTGAGACATAAGAAATAACTGTAACCCTATAATAAAGTACCTTTGTTTGGAGCCAGATACAGAATGTGCACTCCTAAAACAGGTATTTGCAATTAATAAGTTTGCAGGATTTGTATGATTACTTAACCTGAATCAAATGTTCTGAGCAAAATAACGAATATTAGAACTTCTCATCAGAGTCAATTTCCCTACACAAAATTCTGAGATTTCAAAAAAGTTTTTCATATAACTCTAAGAAAAGCTCACAAACAGTTGGTTGAAATAGTTACTGCACAACCTGCTGAGTTAAGAAATTACAGATTCAATTGATACAAATAGTTGTTGAAAAATGCTTCAGCTTATTAAATGCATGGCTAATAAATACTAAGTTGGCCTATACAACACAGTTCTTGCTTCATTTCAATTCAGACACCACCGAGTCAAATGATCTGATTCAGCGAGGTAGTCAGTTGACTCAGTACCAGCTCTGAACGATTCACTCAGTGAGTGAGTAAGTACTCACAAGCTAATTTAAGTCTGTTTCATTAATCTTTTGACTGACACATTGGTTTTGCGAATCAGACTACACTACATGTTTAAATCACCGCGAATATTCGACAATCGTTCCAGTAAAAGCTTTGATTTTGTGAATCTCTATATAGATTTAGGCCAGTAGGTGGCGGCACACGAACGTCTTTTATGAGCTATTATCAGTCAACTGATTCGTTTAAAAACACCAAATCATTCACAGCTTAAAGAATGGATCTGAACGAAACGATTCGTTCACTTAAATGATCGAAACACCATATTTTCTTAAGTTACTCGTAAAATAAAACCTACTTCTTCTCATGTGAGCAAACATAAATTTAATTATATTTTCTCAAAGGTGTTGTAGGCCTATAGCCTTTTTAATTCGCATATATGCTAGGCTATATATATATATATATTTACAAAACTCCTCTTAAAAAAGCAATAAGCAAACAAAAGAGTGATACATTGGTCACGTTTCTAATGGCCTCATCCACACCAGTTAGATGAAATCAAGAGTGATTATAAAAACTTAACGCCGCTCTCCTCCTTGTCAGAAGTGTTCAGTCATATGTCAGGTATAGCGCCGGTTCAACACGCCAGCGGTGTAATGCTGTTACGACACGACACTGTAGTGACGCACCCTCTGGGAATGATGACTGTTCATTTAACGCAACGTGAATTCAAGATCACTTTCTCTCCAGTGCACACTTAGTGGACAGGTACAGAGACTGAGAGGCTCATTTGAAGTGATGGCATAATGCGAGGGGAATCTCATCTTTAAAAAAAATGTTTAATTAAACACATAAAAAATAAACTTTAAGAACTGATAATAAATGCACATTTAAAAAATTCATTGTGATATCATTGTATCATTATGATATCATTCACAATCAAAATATCATTGTGCATACGCGTATGCATCTTTGATGTGTAAACAATATTATTAGGCAGCTATTTTCACGAAATAGTATGTTTTCCATTCTGAAAAGCTGATTAAAGTTTTTTTTTTCAAACTTCATTACGATTCATTATGCAGTTTAACAAATGTAAAAATGCATTATTGTGCCATATTAAGCTAAGCATACATATTTGAATGTTGGAATAAAGCAATTCCTTTAAAAATCAACGGAACGGAGTCATAGCCTTGTCCAATGTGTTTTTCTAAAGAAAATTTGTACATTTGCTGATACAGCAAAAAGAGTGTATATGGATATAGGTAATCCTAATGGTGAACATAGAAAATAATGTTAAGTTAGACATTTGAATTGTCCTAAAAATACCTTCAACAGCACAAAGTCAGCTATTCTTTGTTAAAGTCATTGTTTGTTTATTGGGGGAGCGGGCTACAGTACAGCCCTGCAAATTCCACCAATTTGACGAATTAACAATTTCAATATATAGCCTAGTATCTCAAATGTATTAAGGATAAAATTTTATTCTTAAAATTATTTTAAACGCGTTATGGTGTGTAGAATATATTTTGGCCTACCTCATCTGTTGGCACAATACGTGTGTAAAACGTTATACAAAAAAATATAAATAAATAAATAACACTAAATTCTCGGAGGCTAAATAAACATCAAGAAAAACTATGTGATATATCGATTTTGTGTTAGATCACTGACAAAGCTCTGGTTTAGTTAAAGAAACTGCCTTTGCTGCGCACATGCATTAGCAGGCTGTGGACGACAGGCGCTGAAATCGTGTTAATAAGTGAAAGGGGTGGGTAACAGAACACCGATTCACGATCACGCAGATACTCGAGGACAGGTCCCTTCGGCCTCGGGGCGCTTCCGGCCCCATGCATAACAGCAGCAGGCCGCATCTTACCAGAGAAGACCAGAGACCAGTCTCATTAAGAGATTATCACTCCAATCAAGGGCGAAACTATGGGTCTACCATTGGGGGGTGGGGGGGTGGGGGTAAACTCGCGGCATATTATAATTTTCTTGTGTAAAAGGTAACATGCTAATTTGCTTAATTTAATTATGCAATCCCCCCCAAAACGGGTGACTGTATTGGAGCAAACAGCAACTTAAGTTACAATTCAGTGACATTGGTTCTACACAGTCCCTGGCAGTCTGGCACCCTCTGGCTTTACCTCATAGGACACTGGCAAACGAACATCTAGCCAGCCAACTCAAGTCAACAAAACAAATCATCAGCTAACTCAGTGTTTCTCAAACTTTTCTGCCATTCCCCACTTCGGAGATAGGAAAGGGTTCCGAGTCCCACCTGTCCCCAATCACCCCTACAAAATTTTAATAAACTAGGCTTTAAGTTTAACTGTTAAAATGTATTTTTATTAACATCACATTTTAAAAACTTTACATCAAATAACAGCATTAAAATCTTTCAAATAAAGAAAATGAAAGTGCAATTATATTTTCACTTTGCATGAAATAAGACTCAAAAGTAGATTAAAAATAATAATAATTGTGTTTGCATTTAGCCTCTGATAACATCAATACAAGTGTGGACTAACGTTAACCTAGCTGTGCTTTGATTCATTTTGACACTTTGCAAAATCCATGCAAAAAGAACAACAAAAAAACAAACAAAAATAAAAATAAAATCAAATTGAACCAGAGGTGGTAAATTCCTAATAATGTACGTATTTTTTTTAGGTATTTTAATAAGATAGATAGCCTACCTAAAATACGTTGCGCATACAGCTCAACTAATGCGATCGTTATAAAAGTGTTTGAACAACAAAACACATCCACTTGCACATATTTGACAATCGGAATATCAGATATATCCTGCTATAGCTAACACATTTGTGAAATTTTGAATAAAAAAGGAAATAAAAGCAGATCATCAGTCATTCAGCACTATTGTGGCGGTGTGACAAGCAATGAATGGCGCGTCTCCATGGGAACCATAAAGCGATACTACGATCAATAACGGTCGCCTTGAAATACTTTTAAACTTACGTGTGAAGAGGTTAAGTAACGTCAAGGCTTACATTTAAATGTGTCTTTGTTTTGAGTGTATGGTCACTAAATAAAGGAATTAAAAAGATGGGCACAAAACCTGTTTGTCATGTCTCTATTCCCCACACTTTGAGAAACGCTGAGCTAACTTAACAGCTAACTTAAGGGTATAGGCTACCTCCGTTTGGTCAGGATTTTTCTTTTCTTTTCTTTTCTTTTTTCTTTTTTTGGCTGGTGTCGACAAACAATGAAAAATCGTTGTCTGGCTGCCTTTCAGTGTCCTTTTCATCTTTCCGTCAGCTTTCTCCAACCATGCATTTAATCGACTGCGCAAAATAGTGAACAAACTTGGTACAGAAAGCGGTTTGGGTAATACCAGAGACTTTGGTAATACCAAATCGGTGCGGTGGGCGGGGGTACATTACAGATTATTTAAAATATGATATATTTCTTGCTGGCAAATGAAATTAATAAAGAAAACGAACAAAAGTATTAATTCTGAATATTTCATATCTATTTTAATCTAAATGATGTGATGATATTGGGGGTGGGGGGGGTTATATTAGCTGGATCTGATTTTTGGGGGGGTCATGACCCCCGTAACCCCCGTGCAAATTACGCGCATGACTCCAATACACGTTTGACTCGTGACACAACTCTTCAATACATACAACTGTGGCAGAGAAACTCGTGTTGGCATGCACACGTGCTAGGCCCTGTTTACTAACAGCAATATCAACTGCACTGAGGATTTGGTTTTGGACCATCAATACTACACAATTATTTTAAATACTTAAATGGTTATTAAATCATCTGCAAAAGGACATTGCATGTGATATCTGAAACAAAAGCAGTAAAAACTTACCTCTGCAATATACATTTGGTCTATGAATAATCCAGACCTGCAGAACCCAATGTTTGTTCAAGTCAAAGGCCTTTTTGCCGCATTATTTGTAAAAACAAACAACTTTCAAACACCACGTTGATCGCGAGCAAAGATTCTTCATTTCTTTACAACAGTTTGAAAATAAATAAAAATAAATCGAATGAGTAATGTGATCATATTTTGTTTGGCATAAAAAACAGAGATGGTCATAGATATATGTTTTAATTATAAAGACATATAAACAATATACATTATGAAACGCATGTCGCAACATGATCAAATGCGGCTTGATCAAGTATATTCTTCACAGTTGTACAATACAATCAAGTGAATTGTGCAATAACAAAAACTAAATCTTTGTAGGCCAAACATTTGAGAATGCCCCCCCCCCCCCCAATACACTGACGGAGGTTCAGCTTACGTTTATTCATTTCTGGCAAACAGGTTTTTAAGACATTATCATCTATGGTAATTTGCAGTAGGCTAAATTGCACAGATGACCAATAACGCTGAAACCGAAAGAGAAAAGGTTTGACTTAAGAAACAATCCTCCGCAAGCTGTTAACCAGAAACATAATTTCAAGCAAATGCTTTTTTGTTTTCACACAAATAATCATTTTTAATCCTTCGTTTGGGATAAAAGGGAAAGGCTTTAAAATTTTAGGGATTTAAAAGCTTATTCCACTGTGTCCCTCAGTTATTTATTTATCATTATTTGTTATTGAGACAAGTAGCAAGGGTTTTGAATCAGACTTAAACCCATTCCCAACAAAACAATGCGAATTCAGACCAACAAAAGGATGAAGCAGGAAGAGTTCAGCGCGTGGAAGTCAATGCTTGTCGCTGCAGTGTTTGAACAGGTTGGACGGGGTCCCGGAGAACGAGCTGCATTTCTCCGCGCAGGTGGCCAGTGCCGTGCTGGAAAACGGATAAACGGCCGCCTGTCCGAAAGGCGCGAGCGCGGTGGGAATCGGCGAAGTTATAGACTGCCCTTGGTTTAGATAAGCCACCAGCCGGCGCATTTCCTCCAGTGCCTGTGCCTGCATTAGGATGTAGTTTTTTGCAAGAAGCAAAGTTGCGATTTTAGAGAGTTTTCTCACAGACGGACTGTGCGCGTAGGGGATCACAGACCTCAGGCCGTCCAGCGCGTCATTGAGGTCGTGCATGCGTCTCCGCTCGCGCGCGTTGATGCTCAGCCGGAGAGATCTCTGCTCCTTCGGCTTCTTGGCGAGATTGCTCGGATGCTTCTCTTCGTCAAATCCCGCGCCTCTCTTACGAGTCTCTAGGTGGTCGAAGCCGTCGTCTTCATCGCTGGTCTGCTCTCCGCCGCTTTCGTTCGACTTTCCCGTTTGACCGGAGAGGAAATCCACGGCAGGTGTGAGGGTGAAGCGGCCAGGACTTCCAGCACCATGGCCAGCGCCGAAGCCGAAGGCGGACTGTCCGTAGCGCTGCGTCAGGTCCAGCAGGGTGTCGTTGCTGATCGATTTCAGCAAGTTTTCGTCGCCGATATTCATTTTGGTGAAAGGAAATAAAACGAAAACAAAAACGGACCGGATGGGAAACTTTCGCGCGCTCTCTTGAAAGCTTCCTCGCGCTGTCTTCTTTCTTTTCTTTCGCTGGTGTTCTCCAAATGGCTGCTGGAAATGAAGTCACTTTTTTTTGATAGAGATCTTTCTTCCCCTATCACGTCGAGCACTCGTTTAAGGCTCTTCCGTGCAAACAGTGATGTTGCGTGCACTTTAGACGCCTCGTCTGAACTTGCGCGCGTTCTTGCAGTGCGTCTTGCCCTCTATGGAAGGCCAAGAGGATCAAATACACGTGAATTTAAACGCGTCAACAACACGTTAAATACGTGTATTTCAGGCGTAAACAACACGTATTTAACGCGTTAAATACGTGTTGTTTACGCGTGAAAAATCAGCGAGTATTTGCGAAATACACGTGAAGTATGCTTTAAAAATCAGTTTGAATGGGCCAATGTCATTGGGTGCTGAGGACTTGGGTCAAACCACTTCTTAGAGGGGTGTACCATTCATAGACAGGCAACCACCATTTAACATGCTATAGATCAGCTTATTCAGCCTTATTATTTTGTCTTTTTTTCTTTTCTTTTTTTGTATAGCCTATAGAAATAATATATTTAAGTTTCAGTTTTATGAAAACTTATTTTTTACCACTCATGCCTTTTTGTAAATAAACACATTAGTGGACATTCTAGCTTTAATGGTGGTTACTCTTAAAGGGTTAGAAGTAAAGAAACAAATCTGTTTTATGGATGATAACTGTAAAATTATTACTGAAATCTAATTAGTAATTAGTTACACTACTAGTTAATGCAAAAGTAATATAATTAAAATAACTAAATTACTAGTAACTACTTACTGCTCAACTCTGACTTTCAGTAATATATATATATATATATATATATATATATATATATATGGACATTCTCCTGCTGAGAAATAACTGATGAAAATGTTAGAAAAAATTTAGTGCTCAAGAGAAATTATTTATATCCGTCTTATTTGATATTCAATATCTCAGGACATAAATAAGGTAATTTAAAGTGTATCTGTTTCAAATGTTTTGGTGATAGTATAAGACTTAAGTTAGCATCAAGCATGAACATTTGTGTGGGGGAAATAGTTACAATGGAGGTAAGCAATCAATTCAGGTTTAAGATACAAACCATTGAAATCAATATCTGTCTTTAGAAAACAATCTTCTTAGTAATCAACAGCTTTTATTGTGCTTACATTTACAGCTATCGCCAGCAGGTGGCACTTATTGAAACCTCTTTTTGTTCAGCAATTCTGCACTTTTTGTTCAGTGATTATGCACTCATCAGACAATCAGTAATTAGGTACACGGGTGATGTTATAAGACATAAGCATTTAAGACTTTCAGGATTAGAATGAGAGCTTGTACTAGGGTCAGGACAACAGACCAGCTACCAGCATACCACCGTGACCCCCCCCCCAACCCCCCCACATCGCATCAATATTACTAATCATATTTTTCAAACTGCTGAATTAAAATCAAGAAAAAATAGATATCATTTGAAAGCTTAGAGTCTGAGCATTACAATGCATTTAACATGTTGATCAACTCCAAAATAGTGCCAAGTTATTTGCTGAGAAAAAATAATAATAATAATTTTGCCATGTACTCTAATATTTATAAAAAATATCACACAACTCAGATACTCATGTGCCATATGTCAACTGAAAGGTCTCATGAAGTAGAATAAAACAACAGGGCTCTAGGCTATTTTTTTTGCACTTGTTACACTAGTGTGCCTAACTTTTTTCTTACAAGTCCACTTTTTTTAAACCGCTGTCCATATAAACAATATTGACTTGTAGCCTACATGATTAACTAACAATCTGGTCAACATAATGTTCTTTATTTGAAGCACAATTCTACAAGAAAGGTAACTTACTGAAAAAGTTTTGGTGCTTAAAGTATTTCACTGAGGTGAAATTTAAACTTAAAACATCTCATGAAATAAAAGGAAAATCTAAATTAAGGGTTTTAAGGGCTTCAAACTGAACATCTCATGGCTCAATGTCTTATGGACTATCCTCCACTGCAGTCACATGCCCCTCGGATGGCCAACTCCTGTAGTTTGTCCTTCTTTATCTTTGGCCTTGGCTTAACCAGCTGGCCACACTCTCTCTAGCATCAAAATCTTCCAGACTTGGCCCTCTACACTGATTCTTATCAGATCTTCCACTGTGTCTGAAAAAATGGGACAAATCAGACAAACCTGTCTGATTTGAACAGGTGAACAGTCCCTAAACAGCTTATACTTATAGGATCAGCTATTAAAATAGTTCAGTTTTGTATGTAATAGCAAAGTGATTATATTTTGTTTAATTTTTTTTATTAAGTTAATTTAGAAAAACCTTTGGAGCATTTTTTGTTTGTTAAATATAACTTTTAGGTTTTTTTAAGTAACGACCAAGCTGCCAGCGGCAGACAGTGAGCCTATGTTTGATCAATTTAGCCTTCTCAAATCATAAAATATAAATATATATTTATATATATATATATATATATATATATATATATATGTTATCAGATATAAAACAATTGAAGCATATGACAATGTTTAAACGTTAGACCCAGATAAATGTAAGCTATATCCAATTTTTTGTGCGGAGATGCTTCAGGACAGGGAGACGCCAACGTGATCACTTGCATTTTTTTCCGTGGATATGCCATCTTTTTTGCTCATAAAGGTAAGAGTAATACATTATTCGTAACTGCACACACAATATCAACAAAACAGTTGCTCGTTCTGCCATGTTGTCTTTAATAGGAGTACAAAAATGAACCGAAACTCAGTGAAAACACACACACACACACACACACACACATATATATATATATATATATATATATATATATATATATATATAAAGCTTTAAATAAATACTTAACGAAATAAATCAAAAACAAAAACTCTTTCATTATAATCATAACCCATAAAGATGTACTTATCTCTAAAGGCCCGTCTAATGAGGAGATGACGAGTCAGGATTGCAACTTAATCCTTGAGACACAGATTCAGAAAACACTAGTTTATTAGTAAATAATTAAAATATCTTCTTCTTAAGCCTATTATTTGAACGCAGAACTGTTCAGCTGTGCTGCTGCGGGACACAAAACACCATCGAGCCACTCATTACAGTCGTGGCATCACGGTCTCATGTTGTTTCCACCAGCGAAGCAAGTTTTTTTTTTCATCGCTAATTGATGAATGTCTAAAATATAAAAGTAAGAAGTCTAAACAGACTGGAGGCCCGGCCCACATCTGAACAATCGAAGCCCGGCTCCAGGGGGTAAAAACATCGGGGCCCGTCGGGCTCAGGCTAAAATGCATGATTCTAGTGTCTGTTGTTGAACCACAGGGAGACCTTCTGAGAAATTGAGAAATTGTTTGAGGCTTTGAATAAACTGGAGCGAGTTTTGTACAAGAAGCCAACCCCAGACCCATATAATAATAATAGGCCTATTGATGTTACCGTTTTACTTGTAACTTCATAAAACAAGATTTCAGTGTAAAATTATGCACCATCATTTAGAGTAGATTCTCCTGATTAAAAGAGCCCAAAACTATCTGTCAAATCTGTCATTTATATCTAAAGATTTTCCTCATAAATTTATAACGCACATAAAACTGCACATAGAGCATGTAGTTTAGCCAAAAATCTATGGTAGCTGTCATGTAGGCTTTTCATGCATAACTTCATGAAAAAAGCATAGGCTATATCATAAAAAAGACACGTCACTATTTGCAGATTAAAAACTGTCGAAACTCACCATAAAACATCATTTTGATATAAATATACATTTCATAAAGCTATAACACATAGAAAAAAAAAAAGGTAATGTATCTTAGCAAAAAAAAAAATCAGAGGTTTCAGTCCCGTGCCGCTTTACCTCTTAACTTCACCAAACATGCATAGATCCTTTGATCAGATCGAAAGATTTCGTTCATAGAGCTGTGACACATGAAAGCAGACTGGCGCACTGAGGCTGCAAAGAAAAACAGCTCGATACTTCACGTTTCGTTTTCATTCATAGCTTCAGGAGTCATGCATAGATCATTATTTTCAGAAAATTACCCCAATTAAAATGAGCCCAGAGATACTGTAATCCATGGATGAGATCCAAATATATTGCTCATATTGCTATTACACATAAAACCCAACAGGCACAGCATGACAAATAACTTTAGTTTCACTTTGCGCTTTTATTAATAACTTCATGAAACATTCATAGATCATGCAAAATCATACTTCATTTTTTGCAGAAAATTCTCCAGATTAAAAAGAGCTCACATTCATCGTAATTTGTTCGCTTTATCTAAATATATTACGTACGATATTATCACACACATGAAACCATTAAATTGAGAAAAAAACATAGGTTACATTTCCATTCACAACTTCATGAAACATGCATAGCTCATGGAAAATTGAAAATTCTCTCGCTTAAAATGAGCCCAATTATACAATAATCTGTCATTTAGATTTTAAGATATTCGTCATCGAATTATATATAAAAAAAAAAACTCCAAATGCGCACATGCTACAATATTCTCATGGTTTTACCTTTATAACTTCACGAAACATGCTCTGATTGTGAAAAATGGCATATCATTGTTTACAGCAGATTCTCAAGATTGAAATGAGTCCAAAATCAAAACAATCCATTACAATCTTCCATATGTAAATAATACCTAAACCCATGAATCAGTTGGAAAGCTCTATTAAACATTTGACAGAATATAGTTGGCTCAAGGAGTAGCAACATGAATGGAGAGTCCATACAACATAATCAAATTTGCACAAATATGTATTTTAATCTGAAAACTGACATAACTTCATTAAGGTAAAACATAAAAAATATAAAGATACAAAAACAGAACATCAAGCCTTGGACTGGAGAGCGTGAGAAAGTTTGCCTGACCACCAAACAGCAAGACCAGCAGAGACCAAGCCCCAATCTCCTTCCCTCCCGAGGGTAAGAAAGCCAGCATCTTATAAGCAGCATGGTTAATCGCAATAAATTTTCCACACCTGCATCACAGCACTTAACCTAAAGACACAAAAAGTGTTACCCCGAGACACCTGCTGGACAAAATAAAATACTACAGCCCCTTGGATCGTCACAGTAGAATCAGACTATAACTTTTGACTCTCCTTGCTATATTCGTGGAGTTAAGAGTTGGTATTTTTGTGTATGGCACTCAGAAAGCAACAGTATTTAAATAGTATACCTGGGCGAGTCAAGAGCTAAACAAAAAGTCCT